>NC_089492.1:163773266-164378751 GCF_036850765.1 Saccopteryx bilineata
AAAATGCACAGAGAATTCTTAAAACTTAATGGCAAGAAAATGACCTAATTTTAAAATGGGCAAAAGAGTGAAACAGACACCTCACCAAAAATATATAGATGGCAAATAAGCATGGAAAGGTACCCAACATCATATATCATTAGGGAACTGCAAATTAAACGAACAATGGGGAAGAATCCAGAACACTGACAACACCAAATGCTGGTGAGGATGTGGAACAACAGTAACTCTTATTCATTGCTGATAAGAAGGCAAAACTGACACAGCCAATTTGGAAGATAGTTTGGCAGTTTCAGACAAAAGTAAGCATACTCTTACCATGCAACCCAGCCATCTCACTCCTTGGTATTTATGCAAATGACCTGAAAACTTATGACCACCACACAAAAACCTACACATGGAAGTTTATAGCAGCTTTATTCATAATCACCAAAACATGAAAGCAACCAAGTTGTCCTTTCATAGAATAATTGACAAACTGTGGAACATCTAGACAATGGAGCATTATTCAGAGCTAGTAAGAAATAAGCCATCAAGCCACAAAAAGACATGTTGGAAATATAATGTATTCTATTAGGTGAAAGAAGCCAATCTGAAAAGACTACATACATACTGTATGATTCCAACTATAGTAGATATATAACATTTTAGAAAAGGTAAAACTGTGAAGATGGTAAAAAAAAAAAAAAACAGTGGTTGCAGGGGTTACACAGGAAAGGGGTGAACAGGCAGAACACTGAGGACTTTCAGGGCGGTGAAACTATTCTGTACAATGCCACAGTGTTAGATACATGTCATTATAGATTTGTCAAAACTCACAAAATGGGCCCTAGCTGGGTAGCTCTGCTGGTTACAGCGTCATCCCAGTACACCACGGTTGCGGTACCATCAGGGCACACACAAGAATCAAGCAAGGAATGTATAAATAAGTGGAACAAAAAATCGATGATTCCCCCCCAAAAAAATTTTTTTTAATTTAAAAAAGTCAATTAAAAACCTCACAGAATGTCCAACACCAAGAATAAATGCTAAAGTAAACTATGAATTTGGGTGACAATGATGTGTCAGTGTAAGTTCATCAATTTGAACAAACATACCATTCTGGTGCAGGATGCTAAAAGTGGGAGAGGTCATGCATATGTGCATAACCATCTCTACTTTCTGTTCAGTACAGCTGTGAATCTAAAATGGCTCTAAAAACAAAGTTTATTTAAATATATCTAAATTATATGTAATTTCCCTAGCTTATGTAACGCATTAAGCACACACCCTTTGCGTACCTCATTGTAAAAGATTGGTAGAGTCATCATTATTAGGAGGGAATCAGAATGAAATATTTTTAAACATAACACATTCATTCACTCCACATTTACAGCACACTTAACATGTGCTGCCCTACCCATTAACCTGGGTCTCTCACCTTGTGAAGATTCCATTCTGATGATACAATCTTTTCATTTCTTTTTTTTTTTTAGTAAGACAGACAGGAAGAAAGATAGGAAGCATCAACTTTTATTTGCAGCACTTTATTAATTTTATTTTATTTATTCATTGTTAGAGAGGAGAGAGACAGAGAGGGAGAGAGAGGAGAGAGAGACAGAGAGAGAGAAGGGGGAGGAGCTGGAAGCATCAACTCCCATATGTGCCTCGACCAGGCAAGCCCAGGGTTTTGAACCAGCAACCTCAGCGTTTCCAGGTCGATGCTTTATCCACTGCGCCACCACAGGTCAGGCCTATTTGCAGCACTTTAGTTGTTCATGATTGCTTCTCATACGTGCCTTGACCCGGGGGCTCCAGCTAAGCCAGTGACCCCTTGCTCAAGCCAGCAACCTTGGGGTTCAAGCCAGTGACCTTTGGGCTCATGCCAGTGACCATGGGGTCATGTGTACGGATCACACGCTCAAGCCAGACCCCATGCTCAAGCTGGTGAGCCCACATTCAACTGGTAACCTCAGGGTTTCAAACCTGGGTCCTTAGTGTCCCAGGTGGACACTCTGTCCACTGCACCACCACTTGGTCAGGCTCCAGTTATATAATCTTAAGAATTCATTGTTTTCAAAGCCACCTACTGCTACCAGAAATCATTGTCAATACCTGCCTGAAGACTTAAAAAAAAAAAACCCTAGGAAAACAGTGATTCTTTGGAATTCACAAAGGTTCCTCTGGATTTGGGGGGGGGGGGGAATTGTCAACAATGGAAAATGTGTTTTTTTCTCAAGTACCCTGCCTGAGTGTCACCAAGCATCAAAGATAAGCTAACCACATGAATATGCACAGCACTGAGACCCTGAGACCAAAGCACACATTTCATAATAAAACCCAGAAGAACAGCTCCTGTTTTCTAACTTATCTTAAGGTCCTGATAAACTTCTCAGAAAGCCATTGAAATCTAAAATGACGCTCAGCATAGAAAGGGGCCCCTTTCCCCTAACTGCACACATTGTAGCCAATGAGTCAGCAGCACAGGACTCAGACTTGACCCTCTGCAGGAAGGAGAGCTTGAAGAATTGTGCTGGCCTTCCCACATACCTGGTGAGCAGCCTGCCAGCCTGTGGAAGCACCACGCAGGACTTGCTAACAAATGTAAAGATCCCAAGAGCTGTCCTATGCTCCTTTAAAGGGGCCAAAATGACTAATGTGCTGGTAACAACCAATGCCAAACACTGCGTGTACGCAGAGGCTTCCAAACTTAGGCCTGGAGCTCAGGGCAAAAGAAGGGGGAGTCCACCTCAGGAAGGGGTTTGATTTTGCTGGGAGTAAAAAAGCCTTTCTACCCAAAGAGAGGCCACGCCGCCTCACCACCCCGTTCAGATATGATGCAATGGAGACCAAACCCACACCCCAGGCAAATCATGCTACTCTCAGAGGTGGGGCCAGGGGAACAGAATGAATTACCTCCCTTCCTTACTCGGCCTTTCTTTTTTCTTTATTTTTTTTTTTCATATTTTCAGAAGCAAGAGAAACCACTCTGAATTTCTCAGATATGAAATAAAGAAGTCCTTTCTAGAAGATATGGTGGGTGGGCATGAGAGCAAGGGGGAAAAGACTGAAGTAATGGACCCACTCCTGCTCCCAACACCAATAAAATACCGTAATCACTTAGTGCTGACGTGAGTCAAGCTCATCAGACTCAGTAATACATTGATCTGTTCTGGCACATTTCCAGAAGGTTCTTCCTTTTTTTGGCAGTCACATGAAAAGAATGAAAATTAACTAAAAAAGTGACCCCTCTGATCTTTCTCCTACAAACTGTCAATGTGCAAATGATGTTTCATGCCGACATTTCTGCAATTTCAGTTATTACCAATTCATCACCAGCTCGCAGTTCCTGAAACCCCACAATATGTCAGGTTATGTTCAGGACATAAAGTTCCTGCCATGTGCAGGGGATATGCAAATATTCCAGCACCATATGGCGGTTTATTCAAGTTTATTTTCATTAAGAAGACACTGAAGCCATGGCCAGTTGGCTCAGTGGATAGAGCCTTGGCCAGGCGTATGGATGTCCCAGGCTCGATTCCCAATCAGAGCACACAAGAGAAGCAACCACCTGCTTCTCTTCCTCTCCCTCTTCTCTCCCTCTTCCCCTCCGGCAGCCAGTGGCTCGACTGGTTCAAACCCCAGGTGCTAAAGATAGCTTAGTAGGTCCTAGCTAGCACATCAGCCTCAGGCACTGAGGATAGATGGGTTGACTCAAGCATCAGTCCCTGACAGGGGTTGCCAGGTGGAACCCAGTCAGGGCACATGAGGGAGTCTGTCTCACTATCTCCCCTCCTCTCACTTAAAAAAAAAAGGATATTAAGCCTTTTTATTCAGATAACGCAGAAGATTCGGGGAGAGGCTGAGTATGGCATGGAATGTCAAAAAAGGCTACCAAAAGGGGTAAGACTTGGTCTGGAGAAAGGAACAGAAAGAATTCAGATAGACTGGGAGAACATGGAAAAGAATTCTAGTCCTATTAGGGATTCTGAATCTGATCTTCCCAACTGATGGTCATTGGAGGTTACGGGCATAAAATAATAACAAATTCATGAAAAACCAGGGCCTCTCAGATGAGATCCACTAGGATGAAATTAGAAGCTCAACATTCCCAGTAGGAAATCTGGGAGGTAGAGGGCCTCAGGAAGAAGGAAAAGAGATCTGGTGGTTTTCTCCCCAGGAAAGCACAGGTACATCCATTCTGAACAGGCATGGGAGTCAACAGTTCTAAATTATACTCTAGCTTCAGTTCAGAAGCTGAAACTGCAAGCAAGTTTCTTAACTTCTTTCTGAACCCATTGCTTCATTTTTTAAAATGGAGACAATATGTAAACCACCAGATCAAGGCAATACACGTAAATTGTCTAATTCAATAGTTGATACATAGATGTTCTACAACAGTAACTGTTGTCATCACGTAAAAAGGAAGCATGAAAAATTGTCCAGTTAGAGGTAAACGAGGAACTACAAAATTGCCATGTCCTGGGGGAAAGTTTGGAGTCTGTCTGACCTGTCTTGTACTTCTATATGCTAGGTTTTAATCCTGGTTGATTCCTTGGGCAATAAAAATCAAAGTGACATAGTGGATGCCAGTGGATTAGTTTCAAACAGCAGGCTGGCCTTTGGAGTGCTGCTCTCTAGAAAGCACATCGCACCTTCACAATTGAGAGGTGTCACTTCTTTGGTCCAAGAGCATGACCAAAGTCATTGATTACCCAGTTGAGATTAATCCATTCTATACCCTGCATACAGAGTTTGAAATTTTAGGCTGGCCAAGAACCTATTCAAGAAACTGTTACTGAATTTCTTTGTACCAAGACACCTTAATATATCCTTTCAGGGTTTTCTCATCCAGAAACAAAAGGAAAAGTTCCAGTCTGTCCTGTACTAAATGCTTTAGATACACAATTGTCACAAATCCTCACAGGTCTAAAGACCTTACAGAAAAAAAAAGAGATCAATTAAAGATGTATGCATTCTTTCAGTTCTTTCCCTCATTCCTTCATCTAACCATGCTTTCCAAGTAAATATCTTTCATGCCCCTGTTAGGTATAAAGCACAGGGTAGAGAAAGTCATTGCCCTCATGGGGTTTACAGTTTGAAGGCTAGCAAGATAAACATCTATCACAAGGCAGCCTAAAGATGTGCATCGTCCAGAGAATATAAGTACTGTGTGGAGAGGAGTAATTTGACTAAGAGATCAGGAAGATTTCTACAAGAGTGATCCATCGGCTGTGCTAGGATTTGCAGAAAATAATCAGGAAGAGTACAGGATGCTCATCAAGCACAAAGTACAACCTGATAGAGACACTGTGTCACATCAGAGAAGGGAAAGGTGTCTGTTTCAAAAATGGACAGGTAATAAGGGGTGGCCGGGGGCCAGTGGAAGACAGAGGTGAATTGTGAAGGGTTATGAACCATGAACACAGACTACCGCTGTTGATTACATTTAACAATACAATGTGTACACTAAGAAACCTGTTGGGGGAAGGAGGAGGGCTAGGATCTTTGCTACAAAGAAAATGGTATTGGCCCTGGCCGGTTGGCTCAGTGGTAGAGCGTCAGCCTGGTGTGCAGAAGTCCCGGGTTCGATTCCCGGCCAGGGCACACAGGAGAAGCGCCCATCTGCTTCTCCACCCCTCCCCCTCTCCTTCCTCTCTGTCTCTCTCTTCCCCTCCCGCAGCTGAGGCTCCATTGGAGCAAAGATGGCCCGGGCGCTGGGGATGGCTCTTTGGCCTCTGCCCCAGGTGCTGGAGTGGCTCTGGTCGCGGCAGAGCAACGCCCCGGAGGGGCAGAGCACCGCCCCCTGGTGGGCAGAGGGTCGCCCCTGGTGGGCGTGCCGGGTGGATCCCGGTCGGGCGCATGCGGGAGTCTGTCTGTCTCTCCCTGTTTCCAGCTTCAGAAAAATACAAAAAAAAAAAAAAAGAAAGAAAATGGTATTAACATAGGTTCAGCCTCCAGACCTCTTCCCTACCCCACATGACCAGGCAATATCTCTCTTGCCCTAACTTATCATCTTTAACCAACTTTTTCCCTTTCTCCTTCCTTTTAACTGGACACTAGAAATTAGGCAAACACGTTGATTCTGAGAAAACTCAGAACTTTACGGGAGAAGGGAGGAAATGTGATGCAAGCCAGCAGCCTGAGTCACCAACCTCAGTGAGGTCTCCTCACCCCTCCAATTCAGCTGCAGCAACTGGTATTTCTGATGTTTCCACTCACCCACTTAATTCCAGTCGTTCTGGAGACTCTCTCTGTTTTCCTTGTTGTAAAGGCTAGCCTGACTTCCCATTTATGACCTTGGTTCACTCTGGTGTCATCTTCTCTTCGGGGCCCAACTAAACTTCTGACATCAAATTTCCTCTAACAATCACCTCTACCTCCAGTGGGCTTGCCCAAGCGCACACACACTAAAAGAAAGTTCCATCAAGAAATCATGTCCTTGAACAGACACTTCTCCCAGGAAGAAATACAAATGGCCAACAGATATATGAAAAGATGCTCAGCTTCATTAGTTATTAGAGAAATGCAAATCAAAACTACAATGAGATACCACCTCACCCCTGTTAGATTAGCTATTATCAACAAGACGGGTAATAGCAAATGTTGGAGAGGCTGTGGAGAAAAAGGAACCCTCATACACTGTTGGTGGGAATGTAAAGTAGTACAACCACTATGGAGGAAAGTATGGTGGTTCCTCAAAAAACTGCAAATAGAACTACCTTATGACCCAGCAATCCCTCTACTGGGTATATACCCCAAAACCTCAGAATCATTGATACGTAAAGACACATGTAGCCCCATGTTCATTGCAGCACTGTTCACAGTGGCCAAGACATGGAAACAACCAAAAAGCCCTTCAATAGAAGACTGGATAAAGAAGATGTGGCACATATACACTATGGAATACTACTCAGCCATAAGAAATGATGACATCAGATCATTTACAGCAAAATGGTGGGATCTTGATAACATTATACGGAGTGAAATAAGTAAATCAGAAAAAAACAAGAACTACATGATTCCATACATTGGTGGAACATAAAAATGAGACTAAGAGACATGGACAAGAGTGTGGTGGTTACCAGGGGTGGGGGGAGGGAGGATGCAGGAGGGAGGGAGGGAGAGAGTTATGGGGAGGGGGAGGGGCACAGAGAAAACTAGATAGAGGGTGACGGAGGACGATCTGACTCTGGGCGAGGGGTATGCAACATAATTTAATGACAAGATAACCTAGACATGTTTTCTTTGAATATATGTACCCTGAACTATTAATGTCATCCCATTAACATTAATAAAAATTTATAAAAAAAATCATGTCCTGATTTCAGAGCCCTTCCACTTTATCTCAAATTCCTCATGCCCTCATTCCATTCTTATCCCACTTCAGATGCTTCTTCATCTCTCCTAAAAAAGCTCATGAAAAATGTCTGTTGCCCCACAAACGACTTATACAGGGGGCAGCGCTCTGTGCCCTACCACCCTTACCATGAGCCTTAGTACTCCAGTGTACCCACCTAAGCCACATTGTTAAAGGTTCATTTGGCTCCTAAAATGTATTCCTAAAATATTAAATAATGTCCATATGCTGGCTTCCTAAGAGGCTGAGGTAAGCACCTGGGGACAGCAGTAAAACAGAGAGGAAGAAAAAAGAAAACAAGGCCCCTTAGGATAATAAGCTGAGTTACAGCAGGAACACTTTGGACGGTGTTCACAATTACCCACTCATCCATCACAGCTCTTCAAAGACTATTAACTTGCTAGTCATTATCCAACCGCCTTTACCACACCCTCTGTCCCATCGGAGGAGAACCACAGGGCACGCAAAGTAGTCATAGCGCCCTACAGGTAAAGGACACAGACCCACTATAAGGGCAAGGCTACCTCACCACACTTGAGTCCAGCCTAGCGCTCAAGTAGCAAGGGGTGGGTGATTCAGTAAGGAAGGCGGGGGGGGGGGCGTTAAAAACAATCACTGAGAGTCCCAGAGAAATGGTAATCCGATTCTGAAGCCTGGCCATAAGGGACACTCAGGGCCCCTGCGGCCGATACTCTCGGCTCAATCTCTTATCGCCCTACCCTGCCAACACGCGCTTCACCCCGCGCCTCCCCGCTCAGTCCCGAGCTTCGGCATTCTGAGTGAAGGCATCATCAGCTTCGCCCAACCACCCACACACCGGCAGACAGGGACCGCTGGCTCTGGGAAGACTATCAGAGCAAAACCGCCACCGTCCAGGATGTATATCTCTCCACTCACCCATCCTTACTGGGCCATTTGCCCGCTCTGATGGAAGCCCCAAGCCGCTGATTTGAATCGGGCTAGAATAAAGCGGAGGTGGAATGGGAGAACACATTTCACAAGGAGCCAGGATGACGAGCTGATCCTCCTCTGAGCACCCACTCCAACCCCACCCCTTCATCCCGCTTGAGGCTGGGGGCGTGGACAGACAAGGCGTAGGGAGCGCAGTGGGTCCCGGTCACAGCTGCACACAAAGCCCTTCACCTTCTCCTCGCCACCCAAGCTCTTCTTCCCTGAGCTTCGTTGTTCCGAGGGTCTCGGATGCCCCCTTTGGTGGTCGGAGGGACGGCCCAACTCCCTCTCGCAGCGCTGCCCCCTCCCTCCCATCTCAGCCTCCTCCCGGCCCCTCGCCACCGACCCCCGCGGAAGCTCAGCCCGGGTTTGAGAGCCACGACAACACCCCTTGCGCCCCGCGGCAGCGGACAGCGGTCTAGTCTCTCCAACGTACAACTTCACCCGGCCGGTCCGCCACCCACTCTGGGGCGCACACCCATCCCCGCAACGTTTGGACCGGTTCAGATCAGCTCCATCTTCAAGCGGCAGGGGAGCCGAGCCGCAGGCACGCTCCTACCTGCGCGGCGGCGGGGCGGCCAGGAGCGAGGGCACTGAGCGCCCAGCCCGAGCCCTGCGCCCCGGCGCGGTTGCCCTTGTGCTGCGGCGGTAGCAGCAGCAGCAGCCGCTGGCTCGCTGGCTGACTGGCTGGCTGCCCGGCTGACTCCTCACTGGGGCTTCCTGTAGGGCTGGACAAAGGACATTTCCTGGGAGGAGCAGGGGGAATGTTCCCAGCATGCCTCGATTTGTAGTTCCCGGGGACTTCCTTTCACCGCAGCAGCTCGGACCAGACAGGGGCCTCGGACTAGAGGAGAGGCGCTCCCTGCGACCTTAAGCGCTCCAGAGAAGGAACTGCGGAAGGTCACACTGTGGACCCTGCCCCGCGCCTTCCGGGACGCGGTCGCCACGCGGGAGTTCGCACTCCGCGCATGGGCGGCGGTCCGCTCTATGGGAACCTGTCGCGATGTGCGGAAAGACCCTGGGGTGGAAAGGCCTTTTTTTTAGAAAGGAAAAAGTTTGGGGTGGGTTCGCTTTGAGTTGACTTGATTTTTTTAATAGATTTTCTTTTCCTGGTCCATTCTCTTTTTTTAAACCGCCGGAATCCTGCCGGGGGCTGATTAAAGAACTTGACAGCTCACTAGGAATTCAGGTTCCTTAAGATCTTGGCGCTTTGTCCTTAAAACCATAAGGGCTGATTGTTTCCAGAGCCTGACCCGGGGACGTTCCTCCCTCCGATGTTGGCCGTGGCCCAGGCATCTTTTCAAGCAAAGTAATTAAGAGATTGAAAATAAATTACAGTACAGAAATTAACAATAAGACGTAAAAATAAAAATTAAAAAAAAACCAGAAACTGTGTGCTAGACTTTCTGCTTATCACTCCCTTCTACACCTTCATGATTCAGTTTACTGTATCCTACAAAACAAATGTAAAGACCACTGTATGCGGGGAGAGGAGGGGCTTATTAAGGAAGGAAGACATTGACCACAAGAAAGGAACTCCTCCTCCAGCCTATCAAGAGCCTGTAATATCCTCCACAAACTCCTAATTCTGGAACTACATGCCCAAGCCCCTCCAAAAAATCAAGGAAGGATCACATAGAGACTAAATAACTAAAAGCTGTGTTCTCTCAAAGGAACTAGGAAAGGAGGTTCTAGGATGCTCCAAAACGTGTCTGAAAATATAGGTCATAATAACCCATCTTACCCACTTGGCCTCTCCCATTTCAAGTGCACATGAATTAGAACACTGGAGTGAGGGATGTAGTTTACACTTAAAAAAAGTGTATCCACTTTTCTGCTGTAGTACCCTTTCTCCGGAGATCCTTAACCACAGGAAGATGGGCTGGTTTCATTTAAGGTGCAGAATTGATGAAAAGCATATAGGTGTAAGCACCTACATCCCCAAAGTTCCTGTTATATGTTACTCTGTTGACTGTCCACATGGATTAATTGTGCTGTGATCCATGTGTTCTCTACAAACTACTGCTAGGTAATGGTTTGCAGCCTGGCAACACTCTAGCAAAACTGCCCTCCAACCCTAAAAAAAAAAAAAAAAAAGATAACTGATCATCATTGGCAAATACAGCAACCTCTTCTAGTGTTTAATTTGAAAAGATCATACACTAGACTGTAGGATTTAACATTGTCAGCAGCACGCGCATTGAAGCGATTTTCTACCTTGCTTAAAATACAGTACCCTTTCCACTTCTAACTTCAGCTCAGGATTCCTAGAAATTTACTGTTATCTCCATCCTACACCAAACCAGTCCCTTCTCTGTTGTTGCCAATCCACGTCAATTAGTTGCTTCAATAACGATTTATTTCCCACTTATTCAATGCTAGTCACCATGCCTGGGGTAGATGGCACTCAACAGTAAGATTTCATGGAGTAACTACAAGTTCCGACTTACCCTTAGAAGTTCACACTCCACTCAACATCACACAGACAATTACTACACAGTCTTTAAGTGCTGTAACAAAGCCATACACAGAGGTTTGTGTTCCCAGAAAGTGACGGTCTTCCATATTCCATCCTCAACAATTATTAAGGATGTTGAGATTGAAATTAACAAACTGCACACTCCCGGCTGAAATAGGGAGTCTGAGACTAGACAGAAATGGCATTCCTTTCTTCCTCCTCATGCCCCCTCCTCCACCCCTCATATCCTCAGGGGAAAGTTATAGAAAGTTAGCAAGATGAGGTAAGGAGGCCTCCACCACGGTCAGAGGGTGGAGCCTTTTCCAACAGGTTCCAAAGTCACACAGCAACTTCAGGAAAGTCTAAACTTGTAAACCTGTGTGTGGGTTTGGGTTTTATTTTTAAACCAACCAAAAATTTTCATCCTCACCTTTCAAAAAGATAACTGATAATTGGAAAAAATAATAATAAATTCAATTTTATACACACTTAGATATATTCTAGGATTTAAAAAGTATGTTCTGCCTGACCAGGTGGTGGTGCAGTGGATAGAGCGTCGGATTGGGATGTGGAGGACCCAGGTTCGAGACCCCCGAGGTCATCAGTTTGAGCATAGGCTCATCTGGTTTGAGCCAAGCTCACCAGCTTGTACCCAAGGTCGCTGGCTTGAGCAAGGAGTCACTCGGTCTGCTGTAGCCCCCGGTTAAGGCACATAAGAGAAAGCAATCAATGAACAACTAAGGTGTTGCAACAAAAAACTGATGATTGGTGCTTCTCATCTCTCTTGGTTACTGTCTGTCTGTCCCTATCTATCCCTCTCTGACTCTCTCTGTCTCTGTAAAAAAAAAAAAAAAAAAAAAAAAAAGTTCCATTACTATGCCTACATTTCATGGAGTATTGTTTTTAATTACTATAGTATCATAATTTTAATATTTGGAAGAATAGTTTCTTGTAATTATGCATTTTTTTCTAATCTATTTTTTCACATTTGCATTCAAAAACTATTCTAATCTAAAATTTGATTTACTTAAAATGAGTATAAAACGATATAAAATGTTTTGGAGGAGGGGAATAAAACAAAAGAGTCATTGACCTGGCTAGATTTGCCTACATTGTTTAAGCTTGCAAGTATATAAGGTAGACATCTGTTTTTCTTACCTAGCAAGCACCCTCCCCCTTTTTGGTAACAATACCTGTGAGGAAATGACCCCCTTCTTGCCCTCACTCTTTGTGACTTAGAGAGGGGCATAGCTTGTTTCTACCTCCATTTCAGTGATGGATTTTTAGTCAGCACCTGCCCATGAAGCTATTCTGTCACTGTACATGGGATAGGTTACTAGAGGAAGCAATCTGAGAAAAAGTGTCTGTGTAGAGAGAGAGAGCACAAGCAAATCCTTATGATACTCTTTGATCATGCCTGAAGCCAAACACCCCCAGACTTTTAGTTACATGAGCTAAACATTCTGTTTTGGGCATAAGCTTTTTTGAGTTCTATGTCTTGCTTCCCACAGAGTTGTGTACAGCTGGGTGTGGGTGTTGCCGTGCAGATCCTTAGCCCCGCAGTTTCTAAGTAGAATAAGGGTTAGAGTACAAAGGCTTCTCAGCCCAGGATATAATGGGTGGCGTTTTAGAAATTTTGGTTGACCAATGTCAGGATTTTAGAAGGTTTGGGCTACTTATAGTTGTTATAAATGTTCTCAGGAAAGAGACCTGCTGATTTGAAAGCTGGCCCGAGTAGAAGAAGGGAGGAAGAAATAACAGCCTGACTCAGAGATATTCTTTCTGCCTCTAGCCAACAGACCAGACGGCCAAGAGCCAGATATACTGAGCCACACCAGGTTGGAAAAATAAAATTCTCTGCCCTTTCCAGAGTGACAGCAAAGGCACATGGGTGAAAAACGGATGATGGAAAGATCATCTACAGGTCTGCATCTGACTCCTCCTGCTGTGCCTTCCCTGCCTGAGGAAGGGCAGAATTAACCCCATTTTAAGTAGGGTGACCATATAACTTATCAACCAAATGGGACTGTTTTGAGTGTGAATAGGAATGTATTATTAATAATGACACCTGAATGACAGCTCTAAAGCAGGTCACCCTAATAAACAGCTTTGCATCAAGAGACCAATCCATTAGTCCTCCTAAACCCCCAGATAATTGTTTCAAATTGTTCTTAGGTGGAGGTCAAGATGGCTGCAGTGAAACTGAAAACTGGAAGGTAAATCAGCCCTAAGGACTTTCCTTAAAAGACAGAAAGCCCCTGGCCAGGGTTCTAGAGTATAAATGAACTCCACACATGTGAGCTACATTAGCATGTGTATGACTACAGCTGGTCAGTCCCCAGAGGGGAACCTTTCCAATGTGGCTGTGGTCAGGAAGGAAAATAGTCAATAAAAATCTTTCTCTTGTGAGTTAAAATGGAAACAGCTAAATTAGCAAAAAAAACCTCAATTCTCTGTGGGTGCAAGTAATTCTTGTTATTTCTAATTAGCAGAATTGAATACATCCTATGGGACAGTCTCCCTGCTTATTATTCACCCTTTCCCTTGCTGTCAAGTAGGAGTTCCCTCCACCATGTTTACACTGCTGTGTGAGGAATGGTCAGATTTGTAGTTTAGCCATTAGCTGGCAAAAAGAGATAATAAAAATCATTTAAAATCCTGGGCTAGGAGCTAGAACAAAGTAAGGGTCTCTCACTTTGCAGTATGGGTGGATGCACTTTCAGGCATATATGGAGTGCATGCTTTTACGTGGGGACGTTTTTAAAACTATGTGCAGGGAAGAAGGGCAGACCGTGGATGAATGGCAGTGCACAGCTATTTATTTAATGGCTCAGCATGCTTTCCACTTCTCCTAACACCTAACTTCCCTTCCAAGGAACCTCTACCACCAACTTTAGTCTTGTCTGGAAGAGGCTGCCATGCTTCCCCCTGCTCCTACCTCTTCATCTTCCAGCTCCAGAGCGAGGTTTGAAACCTCCGGCCTGCCAATCAGCAGAGGCCCAGACCAGTGATCCACTCAGGTGTGGGCCTATGACCCAGCAGCTAAGGTCAGAGAACCCTCTTTTCCTATTGGAATTGTTCTTTGGAAAGACAACAAACCTATGAAGATGCTGGTGGTGTAGCCTGAATGTGTAGTCAAAACAGGGAAAGGAAGTGCGGAGAGAAGAAACTAAGAGTTTATTTGACGTCTTCAGTTCAGCCATGCCTGATCTAGCTATCCCTGTACTCTTCAATTATGTGAACAATTAAATCTCCCTGTCACCACTACCCTAGTTTTGTTTCTTGATTAATCTAATTGAATTGGATTTCTGCCTATTTCAACTAAACTCAGAGCTTTTGTGTGTTTTGCAGTATTTCTCATGGTAAAGACACTCAGAAAAGGGGATGGGAAAAACAATAGATAGTCCCACCTGGGCAACAGCTATCACTAAAGTGTTCTTTTTCTCTCTCTATTTCTCTCTCTCTCTCTCTTTGTATTTTTCTGAAATGAGAAGCTGGAGGCAGAGAGACAGACTCCCACAGGCACCTGACCAGATCCACCCGCATGCCCACCAGGAGGCGATGCTCTGCCCATCTGGGGTGTTGCTCTGTTACAACTGGAGCCATTCTAGCGCCTGAGGCAGAGGCCATGGAGCCATCCTCAGCACCCAGGCCAACTTTGCTCCAGTGGAGCCTTGGCTGCAGAAGGGGAAGAGAGAGATAGAGAGAAAGGAAAGGGGGCCTAAAGTGTTCTTTTTCTCCATAGGCTCCCTGTGGTTTCCAGCACTAACCCTCTAATTCCATCACACAAGCTGGTTATAATTGTGTGACAAACTGACCATTCTGGGATTGAAATTACACTGAACACCTTGATCAGCTAGGGCCTGGCCTTTGGGAGTAGTCAACCACGTTTTTTACCCTTGTGTTGGCTCTTTTGCTTAGCATTTTTTCCCAACCCTTAAAGTTACTATGGAGCTTGTTTCGTTTATTAATAGGTAAGCTAAAGCTTTGTTCTTTTGTTTTGTTTTCTGGTGGCATTTGACTTCTTTCTTTTAAGTCATAAACCTTGGACTCTCTCATTAGAGACTTCCTTCCTCCTCTGCCAAGAGTCAACATTCCAGCTCCAGTCCCAACCCTTTAGAGGTTAGTTCTTTTGTCACCTCCTGATGGAGACCTTCTGTGGCCACTCTAGCTAAAGCAGCCTCCCCTTCTTCTGTGTTAGTGCTTGTTGCCCTCCTCTGTGAAACCCTTCATACTGCTCCTGTGTTTTCTTTCTCTCCTGGAGCCATCCAGGACACTTCCTAGAGTAGGGTCTAGGTCTGTCTCAGTCATAGTTTTGTCCCATGAGTCTAACACAGTGCTCAGCTTTTATAGCAGGACTTCCAAAGATACTTGTTGCATATATTTAATAAAGAATTATTTTTAAGCAGCTAAGAGGAGCAACAATGTTGTGGGCATCTTCTCTTAGATACGCTTTTTTCCCCATTGATTTTGAGAGAAAGGAAAGGAGAGAAAGAGAGAAACATCAACTTGTTTCACTTTATTTTTTTATTTAGTTATGTACTTGTTGATTGCTTCTTGTGCATGCCCTGACTGGGGGTCAAACCTGTGAACTCTGGCATGATGGGATGATGCTTTCTCCACTGGGCCTCCCAGCCAGTGCCTTGGATACACTTTTTTTTAAAGAAGTAACTTTTAAGACCCTGACTA
Organism: Saccopteryx bilineata; assembly: GCF_036850765.1. Classification (NCBI taxonomy): domain Eukaryota; kingdom Metazoa; phylum Chordata; class Mammalia; order Chiroptera; family Emballonuridae; genus Saccopteryx; species Saccopteryx bilineata. The sequence goes on from NC_089492.1 coordinate 163,788,704, forward strand.
AAACTTTTTAGGCCAGTTATCTAAGTCAGTTAGAGCATCGTCCCAAAACACCAAGGTTGCAGGTTCGATCCTCAGCCAGGGCACACATGGGAAGCAACCAATTAATGCACAACTAAGTGAAACGACAAATGAATGCTTCTCTCTCTCCCTCTTTTTCTCTGTCTCCCTCCCTCTTTCTCTCTCACTCTGTCTCCCTTCTTCTCTCTGTCTAAAATCAATCAATAAAAAATTAATAAACTTTTTGTTAAAGTATAATGTAATGTTAACCAGAGAAACGGTTCAGGATGTAATAAAGGACAAATAGCATTTATTTGAGCAAAGGACTGCAACCCAGGAGACACAGACTCAAGTAGCAACCCAAACTATGTTCCCAGGAGAATAAAAAAAGGCAAGATTCATAAAGGCAAAAGCTGCAACAGTGTAATACTTTCATGCAAATGAAGGATGGCTAGCCAGGTTAACAGGAATTGGTTACTTCCTATGTGCAGAGGAGGGAAGGAAAAACAGTTGTCCCAGGATGCTATGGCTCAGCCTCCAGAGTTTAGCAAGGGTTAGCAATTTATTAGCATCTCTGAGAATGAAGGTATAAGATGTACATAGGCATCTTCCCTAACAGCCTCCCCACTCTATTTTACATGGCTCTTAGCAATTCTTACGCCATTTTATTTTTTCCATTAGCAGTGTAAAGATAAATATTTTATTCAAGTATAATGTATTCAGATATTGAAGAGTATCTTATTGTCTAGAGGAGAATTGGGGGAAGGGAAAAGTGTGTGTTTTTCATCTGATCAAAGGCAGCAGAGGGAGGCCAAGGGGATTTTAAATTGGGATTAGCTTGACTGAGAGCAAGCACTAAAATAGCCTGCCTCCCACAAACGTTACCCTTCGCATGAGCACAAGACTTTGTTTTCTTGCTGGGCACCAATCTGGAACTTCTTATCCCATAAGGATGAGAGGAGGAGGAAAATAATTTGTGAATCACAAAAAAAATTATGGTTAATAATGTAATGTTAACCATAATACTGGTCAAGGTATACATTTCACTCAACCCTGTACTCCAAAGTCTAGAAAGGTATTTAGGTCGCTAATAGCAGAAGACCAAACATGAGGTGGAAGGGAGCCATAAGCTTGAGTCTATGGGAGCTGTGTTGTTGAGGACAGGACATTGTGGAAATTATTCATTCATAGGGTCACCAGGAGTTGGAGCCAAATCAATCACATGTAACATACAAGCTTTTAAAATAAATCAGTATCTGACTTAAATGAGAAACTTCAGGTACCTTCTTTCTGAGGTTAGAAGCAGGATAAAGATGCCCAATATCAATGCTCCTCTACAACCTAAACATTCCAACAAGGGAAGGAAATCAAAGGTACAAACATTAGAAATGAAGAAACAAGACTGTTATTTGCAGACGATCATTCACATGGAACTTATTGTAAACCAGGAATCATCTACTTATTTAATATCCATAAATAAACTCTATTTCACAAATAAAATGAGGCTCTGAGAGGCTGCATTTACCCCACATTGTTTAGTGGTAGGCCTCAAAGGCTGACTATAAACCCATTAGGCAAGAAGAAAGAATAAGAACATTCAGACTGAGAGTGTGAAGGGGGAGAGTAGGGAAGTCCCATCCATCCATTCATTCATCTTTTCATCTATCCATCCTTCATCCATCCATCCATGCATTTTGTAGTTGGACACTATGTTAGTGTATGCCTGCTCTCTACTCTGCACATCTTCCTACATGGCAGACACAGGTCATGACCCAATTTGACGAAAGGACGATAACCACATGTGGCAATAACACTGTGTTTGCACAGCAAGCAGTCAGAGCAGAAAAGAAATTGGGATTGCTGGAGATGGCTTTCCCGATAGTGACACCTTGAAGAATAAGAAGAGCTGAGCATGTCAGGTGACAGCCAAAACCCAAGGTGCTCTAAGAGAGGGGTGGGGTGGGACAGGATGGTTGCTCAGAATGACAGTGATTGGAACTAGAGAAGAAGGCACGGGCCCAGGTCCTGAATGACACTGTGAGCCATGCTGAGGAGTGTGCACAATGAACACAACACTGAGATAGTGAGACACAGAATGGAAAGTATCTATTCTGAGACACAGACTGAAAAGAGAATGACTCAGTCCTTACAGGTTGAATGAGGGAGAGGAGATAAATTGTTTGTTTTCCTTTACTGCGCCCCCACTCAGCAGCGTCAATTCACTGGGGAACAATTTTTTTTTCATTTTCTGTTGCATGAGGTTTTAGAACTGTTTCTATATATCTCTGCATCGCTGATTCCAAATCTGAAATCCATTTTTTGGTGCGTGTTTTTATACAATTTTAATTTATTTTTGTTACAGTTAATGGCATGCATTGGTTTTTAAATTGGAGTTAAAGGGCAACGACTCTTGGATTGAACATAACCACAAGGCAATTAATGTTTTACAAACATCACTTTTACATAATTGCAGTTGTTTTTAAATGTAAAAAATCATTATCTGATAAAAACACCCTCTTATTTTAAGATTGAATCATGGCTTCTTTGAGTAGGCGTAAATGTAAGAATAGTCCTGACTCCTTCTGTTATATATGTGGCTGTTACATACTTCAACGTCAAAGGCCCAATATTTCATCATTTGTGACTCATGCATATATTGCCTATTTTCAAGTTCCCCTTGGCGATCAAGACAAGAATTGGGTTCCTCATATTGCGTGTCATAATTGTGAGGAAATGGTTCGTGACTGGACAAAAGGAAAACGCAAAGGTGCTTTTTGGTATTCCCATGGTTTGGCGTGAACCTAAGGACCATAGCAGTGACTGTTATTTCTGTCTGATCCATACAAAGGGCATTGGCAAGAAAAAACGGCATATGATCACATATCCTAATATTTCTTCAGCAATATGACCTATCCTACACTCTTAGACACACCTGGTTCCAGTTTTCAATGGTTTTATTTCTTCTAAGGACGAAGAAAGTGAACATGGTGATCAAGTGTATTTTGATAAGATGCATGAGGAAATGGTTGTAGAATCTGAAGGGTCTTCTTCTGATGCCAAGCAGTCATTAACCCTTCAACCAGTTAAGCCAACCAGAATTGAATGACTTAGTAAGAATGACATAAAAATTGTCCTCAACTTTCTGAAGTATGAGGAGCATAACTGGATCATTTGTGTGGATCTTAAAACAGTAAATTTCCTGCTAGGACAACAGAGAGGTTTCACAAAGTATCTTTGCTTTCTCTGTTTGTGGGACAGCCGAGCTCGGAAGAAACATTGGACACAGAAAGAGCAGCTGAAACGTGAAGCTCTGGAGTAGGGATGCAAAATATTGTGAATGAACCTGTAGTTAATCAATACAGGATCATTTTTCCCCCACTTCACATCAAACTTGGCTTAATAAAGTAATTTGTTCAGGCTTTGAATACAGAAAGTGAATGCTTTCCACATACTATTTCTGCTTTTCCTGCCTTGTCTTTTGAGAAGATAAAAGCAGGTGTATTCAATGGACCTCAACTTCGAACCCTCATACATGATGAAGAATTTGCCAGGAAGATAAATAAGGAGGAGAAAGCAGCATGGCAGTTTTTGTGGCAGTTACAAAGAACTTCCTTGCCAACAAAAAAGCAGAAAACTATGAACTTCTGATTCAAAGGATGCTGTTGGCTTTCCACGACATTGGATGTAACATGAGCATTAAGATTCACTCCTGAACAGTCACCTTGATAAGTTTCCCGAAAAGCTTGGCACTGTTAGTGATGAGCAGACTACTACTAGAGCATCAAAAGAGATTGTCCTCAACAAGTACACAAGCGCAAGAGCTACAAATGCAAATTTTTGCCTGAATAAAATTTAAATAAGTTTTGTGCAAATTTTATGATTAAAATAAGTGTTTTAATATGTTGTGTTTTGAAATTGTAGACAAATTCTGATGCAATCATATCTTTTAGTGTATTAGTGTATTTACTGCATTATATAGATTATTATATTTTCACAAAGATGATGCCCAAGAAGACATTCTACTTCATTATGTTAAACTAAATGTTGAAAATTTTCCAATAAGATGAAAACCTAAAATCTTGAATTGCAAAAAAACTGTAGCTTACAGAGAAAAACTAATGTCAGATTTGAGATTAGCACACTCCAATTAGGTAAGAACAAGTGTTTTTGTGGATGCAACAAAAATTTTGCTCCCTAGTGTTATCACTGCCATCGGCATGCTGATTTTCCTATAATCTATCACCAGCCATAGCTTTCTAAGTGGGGTTACCAAAATTTAATCCTCTTCTCAATAAGATTGCTTCAGTGCTCAGCAGAGGTGACTAACACCCTCCACCTACTCACAAACTTGCTCTTTGAATACTGTGGCTTTATCACCAGGTTCACCACCTCCAATCAAGCAATAGGGTTCCCAATTTAACTTCAACGAAGTAGAAAAGATAAATCCATTTATTCAATAAATATTTACAGAACATTTACAGTGTTAGAGTAGAGCAGTGAATCAAATGTGGTTTCTACTCTCAGGAAGCTGTTGGGTGCCAGTTGACCAACAGATAGTAATATTTAACACCAGATTCAGCAAACATGACATACTACTATATGCTCAGCCTTGTTCTATATGCTTCCATATTTAGACATTTCACCATGTAATACTCTCAACAGCCCTATGAGGCAGGTTGTAGGAGTCATCCTTACTAATCAAGTTGGAACCCCGGCTACAGGGTCTGTGCCTCTGAGCAGCCTAATGACAATCCGGTGTGATAAATGACACAATGCAGACGTGTCGCACTAGAAAAATATTCAGTGTTACTGGCACCTAACCTAGTCTTACAAAACATTTTCTGATAAACATTTTCAAGCTGAGCCTGGAAAAAGTAGGAACTAGAAGCAGGATGTGAATTTGGGTTAGAGGAGTCTCATGCACAAAGAAAGAGCCTGAGCCTAGAAACAGTGTGGTACTGAGCATCCGAGGAGGCCAAAATGAGGAATGAGGCCAGGACTGGGGGGGGGGGGGGGGCAGTATAAGTTAGCTGTTTTGTTTGTTTGTTTGTTTGTTTGTTTGTTTTAAGTGAGAAGAAGGGAGATAGAGAGACAGACTCCCACGGACACCCCGATCGGGATCCATTCAGCAACCTCCGTCTGAGGCTGATGCTCAAATCAGCCAGGCTCTCCTTAGCGCCTGAAGCTGATGCTCAAACCAGTGGCTGCTAAAGAGGAAGAGAGAGAGAAGAGAGAGAGAGAGGGAAGCAGATGGTTGCTTCTCATGTGTGCCCCGACCAGGATTGAACCTGGGACATATGCACCCAGGCTGATACTCTTTTCACTGAGCCAGCCAGCTAGGGCCAGTTGGCTTTTAAATCTAAACATTTTAGTGCTAGAAGAAATCACATAGACAAGACAATGGAACTAAGTTCCAGAAAATCCTGAGTATAAATATTACATGCTCTCAAGGTATGGTGATGTTTTCCCTTCAAACCAAAATCAAAATGTTTTGGAATTGTAGAGTCATCTAAATAATAGGTCTTAGAAAAATATGTATTAATTAATTACATGGAGTTACACATTTAACCATCCTTGCTGAAAGGAATAAAATTGAATTAAAATACAAAATTATCCTGTAAATCAGTTACAACAATTAAACTGTCATTCTTACACTCAACATATACTTACTGAGCACCTACTATGCATGTTAGGCCTCATGTGTGACACATCTCAGTGAAGAAGACAAATCCTTGAGTTTCTATGATGCATATTTCAGCAAACCCTAAATATCTTAGAAAGTCTGAAAAAAACATGGTTTTCATATGCTCAAGACCTGATAAGTACATGTCAGTTATTTTATTAGAAAAATGGGCTTATTAGGGAGCAGCAAAGCATCACAATTTGCGAGAGCAAGCTATTGCAAAAGCTAAGCAGGCCCTACAAATAGAGGGACCATCATTTTACCAAGAAAAAGGAAGAAGTTAAGAGTTGTTTTGAAAGTCCACTGGAGAAAGGGGTGCCGTCAGGGAGATGACAGTTTCTCATTGGCTGAGTTGCTGGCATGGTAGATTTCTTATAGGAAATGTAATATGCATCTTTTCCTGTTAAGGATTATAATTGACAGTTTTTTCCTGTTGGCCTTTCTCCTGCTGGGTTCTGTAACTGACAATTCTTCCTGTTATTGCCATCCAGGGTACTGTGTGAGAGGTCCCCTCCTGGCCTCCCAACTCCATTTTAGTGAGGTTTCCCTTAGTTAATTTTCATAATACTTACAGAATATATAAGTATTCATCTCACTTTACAGATGAAGAAACCAAAAAGGTTAAGTGATTTACCCAAATTCATAATTTCTTTTTTTTTTCTTTTTTTCTTTTTTTTTTTTTTTGTATTTTTCTGAAGCTGGAAACGGGGAGAGACAGTCAGACAGACTCCCGCATGCGCCCGACCGGGATCCACCCGGCATGCCCACCAGGGGCAATGCTCTGCCCCTCCGGGGCCTTGCTCTGCCGTGACCAGAGCCACTCCAGCGCCTGGGGCAGAGGCCAAGGAGCCATCCCCAGCGCCCGGGCCATCTTTGCTCCAATGGAGCCTTGGCTGCGGGAGGGGAAGAGAGAGGCAGAGAGGTAGGAAGGGGGGGTGGAGAAGCAAAGGGGCGCTTCTCCTATGTGCCCTGGCCGGGAATCGAACCCGGGTCCCCGGCACGCCAGGCCGACGCTCTACCGCTGAGCCAACTGGCCAGGGCCAAATTCATACATTTCAATTTAGAGTGGTGTTGGAAATTCAACCTAGAGTCACAGAAATCTAGGCCATTGCTGTCCTTAGTAACATCTGGCTCCCTTATTTATATATTTTGAACTGTGGGTTCAAGAGAAGTGTTTGACAAGCGGTGCTGTAAGTTGGGATTCTCCCTGGGGTACTTCTTTACCAATCTAACATTCTCCACTTCTCCAGCCCACCTATGGCCAACTTTGTCCAGTTTACAAAAATGTTTTTACATTCATTAGCTCATCTGAGCTTCAAGTGGCCCTATGACGTAGACTCTGTAGGTATTAATAGCCCCGTGCAGATGAGGAAACCGAGTTCTAGAGTTTCAGTGACCTGAGCATTGTTACCAAGTCAGAGTCAGAAGGGCAGGAACAGCTCGCCCCAGGCTTCAACCCATAGAGGCACTAAAACATCCCAGGAATCCACCAGAGATTCCATGCTCTTTAACTCAGGTTTCTACCAACACTCAGGGCACAAATGATAAAATGGAAATTGGTTCTGTTCCACTCAAGAAGGAAGTGTGCTTAGATAGAAATGGAAAAAACACCTGGGTCTGCAGATCTGTTATAGTTGAGATTTTCTGTGATATATACATGCATGTTTCTCAGTGTGATTAGAGTCCTGTCTCAACCCAAAGAAGACCTGAAGCTGGAAGCCAACTTCTGAAACCAGTGTGTGACACAGTACAGGCCAAGGCCGGTGGTCGTGCCCATGCGGGTTCTCACTGGATTTGGGCAGATGTGGAGCCAGAGAATGGTGATAGATTTCGTATATTAGAGTCTCGCCAGGGCAGACGAGCAAGCAGGCAGGGCAAACTGCTTCTCTCTCTCTCTCTCAGCACTCACAAGCAAACAGACCAGAGGAAAAAACAACTAAGTGGAACAATGAGTTGATGTCTCTCCCCCCACCCCAAATCAATGGGGGAAATGTTTAAATAAATGGAAGAGTCATATCTTATGCCAAGGCTTTTTTGGGGGGAAAGGAGGGAGAGGAATGCAGAGCCAGATGGGAGGTGAAGGTTAATTAGAATTATGCTTTTAGTTACAACTGTTGCTATATTTGGGTTGACTCCACAGGAAGGCCCTGGAAAATCATGACTAGATTGGGTCTCTAGAAACAAAGATTATATGAAGGGTTCTGAAGGCACAGAATCCAGGTGAATAATTTTAAGAAGCCAGACAGCTACAAAGAATGCAGTTTTATTTATTTATTTATTTATTTTTCCTGTATTTTTCTGAAGCTGGAAACGGGGAGAGACAGTCAGACAGACTCCGCATGTGCCCGACCGGGATCCACCCGGCACGCCCACCAGGGGCGAGGCTCTGCCCACCAGGGGGCGGTGCTCTGCCCCTCCGGGGGGTCGCTCTGCTGCGACCAGAGCCACTCCAGCACCCGGGGCAGAGGCCGAGGAGCCATCCCCAGTGCCCGGGCCATCTTTGCTCCACTGGAGCCTCGGCTGCGGGAGGGGAAGAGAGAGACAGAGAGGAAGGAGAGGGGGAGGGGTGGAGAAGCAGATGGGCGCTTCTCCTGTGTGCCCTGGCCGGGAATCGAACCCGGGTCCCCCGCATGCCAGGCCGACGCTCTACCGCTGAGCCAACTGGCCAGGGCAAAAACAACATTTTTATGTTACATTTTTTGTTATGCTTTTTAGAATTCCTAAAAAAGAGGGGTTAAAAAATTTAAAAAAAACGACAGAAAAGTTATTTTTTTATATAGATAGATACATTCTGAGTAAGATTTAATAAATTCGGCAGGTCCTGGCACGAATGTGTATTTTCATTCTTGTGTTTATGAGAAACATGAGCCTGAGGTGTCCTAGTGATTTCTTCAATGTTTGGGCATATATTTGAAAGGCAAACTCTCACTTCCTCATCAATACATTGAAGAATTCCTCTCTTTTTACTCTTAATTGTGTTGAAGGTAGAAAATCCTATTTATGTAATAGGATGTTAAAAATTGTAGTAAAATGTTCAAAGCTTTTTTAGATATTGCTACATATTCTTCTTTTATAGAAATCCAAAAGGCTTCAAGAGACAATTCTTTATGTTTAGTCATCAATTCAAAACCCCAACCATACATATCATCTTAACTTTACACCAAACAAAGGATAAAAGAAATTTGCCTCCAGTCTTTCCAGGGAATATAGGGTAATATAGGGTAATATTGTGTAAACAATCCAGCACCACAGCTTAACAGCCTTTTGCAACCTAATCAGGCAAGTGAGGTGGGGGGTTGGGCAGACTGTCAGCTTACAGCCAATTCCCCACACCTCTGTCACCCCAAAATCTAAACTCCAAAATCCCTGTTGGATTTTTGGTCCCCAACAGGCACATATTTCTCTGGAATACTATAGGGTGCACCTGCAAATCTTCTAGGGCGCTCCAGTGCGCCCTGGTGCACACTTTGAGAATAACTGAGCTAACTGTTAGATTGTAAGTAAGGCAAAGCCTCAAATGCTTCCCACATCTGGAGAGAGATACCAAAATGGGAAGATTGACTATATTGTCAGGATTTCACATTTCCCAAATTGAGTGACAGTTTTAACATAACCCTAATGGAATTTTTTATTTTTTGAATTTAATAAAATTATTCTTTTTTTTTGTATTTTTCTGAAGTTGGAAACAGGGAGGCAGTCAGACAGACTCCTGCATGCGCCCGACAGGATCCACCCAGCATGCCCACCAGGGGGTGATGCTCTGCCCATCTGGGGCGTTGCTCTGTTGCAACCAGAGCCATTCTAGCACCTGAGGCAGAGACCCTGGAGCCATCCTCAGAGCCCGGGCCAGCTTTGCTCCAATGGAGCCTTGGCTGCAGGAGGGGAACAGAGAGACAGAGAGGAAGGAGAGGGGGAGGGGTGGAGAAGCAGATGGGCACCTCTCCTGTGTGCCCTGTCCGGGAATCGAACCCGGGAATACTGCATGCCAGGCTGACGCTCTACCACTGAGCCAACCGGCCAGGGCTAAAATTATTCTTAGGTTGAACTGGGAGAATAAACAACTAAGAATTTTTAAAACAGAAAAGGAGATTAAGGAGGGAGGCACCTGCCTAGTCAGATATCAGATTATTCATAAAGTTATACTATGTAGCAAAAACAAAAATTGTGGTTCTGGCATATGAAAAGATAAGCAAATTAATGAAACAGAAGGAAAAACACAGATGCTATCTCACAAGAGTTAAAATATCCCAAGGGAAGCATCACAAATCAATGTTAGAAGATTGAGCTACTGAATAAATTGTGGTTCATAAAAATCAGTTGGACATTTTGTAGAAAAATAAATTAAGAGATTCACATGGTGCAACATTAAAGGGGTATAATGTTTTAATGGATAAGGTTGTTTTTTGTTTTTAAGATTTTATTTATTGATTTTACAGAGAGGAGAAAGAGGGTGGAGGAGCAAAAAGTATCAACTCATAGCTGCTTCATGTTAGTTGTTTGCTTATTGTATGTGCCTTGATTAAGCAAGCCCAGGGCTTCCAACTGGTGACCTCAGCATTCCAGGTCAATGCTTTATCCACTGTGCCACCACAAGCCAGTTAATGGATAAGACTTAAATACGGAAAAACATATCAAACCATTAGCAAATATAAACAAAATTTGCAAGAAAGTTTGATTTCTGGGTAGGAAAGAACATTTTGAAATGTCTTTCAGAATCTTGAAATTATCATGTCCTTTGACCCAGCAATTTAACTAAAAGAATGCAAACTTCACCTGACCAGGTGGTGGCACAGTGGATAGAGTGTCAGACTGGGATGCAGAAGACCCAGGTTCGAGACCCTGAGGTCGCCAGCTTGAGCACGGGCTCATCTGGTTTGATCAAAGCTCACCAGCTTGGACCCAAGGTCACTGGCTCGAGCAAGGGGTTACTCAGTCTGCTGAAGGCCCACGGTCAAGGCACATATGAGAAAGCAATCAATGAACAACTAAGGTGTCAAAACGAAAAACTGATGATTGGTGCTTCTCATCCCTCTTGGTTCCTGTCTGTCTGTCCCTATCTATCCCTCTCTCTGACTCTGTCTCTGTATAAAAAAAAAAAGAATGCAAACTTCATCTTTGGAGATCTAAGATCATTGACTATCTTGCTTATGCTGCTTCCATAAAACAAGAATTCAATGTGTTTATGGAATTAACAAAATAAATGATGCATAAAAACTTAAAGGTGTATATGTAAGAATGTAATTGCGGACCTGGTTGTGTGAGTCAGTTGCCAGCAGTCACTCTCTGCTTTGAGATTTAACTGAAGTCGGCTAGAGAATCCTAACCCTGCAGGATGTTGTTCACTGTCTGCCCCATGGATCCCGTGATTTTTGGTGTTTTGTTTTCTCATACTGTATGTGTGCCTTGCTCAGAGTTCTGTCTCTGTCCGAATCCTTAGCCCACCACCATCTCACCTCTCACAGCTGCTCTCATTGTTTTGACTGTCACCAACCGACTCATGGCATTCAGTCCCCTTCCTTGATTTTTCATCTTCTGAAAACAAAAAAAAGCACAGCAAAACAACGAAAACACCCCCCAAGGCACCTGAATGTGTAGCAGCATTTACGGGTTTTAGATAACAAACAGGATTTTTGTAGCCAAATTGACTCATTCAAAAATTCATATTTAAAACTTGCAAACAATGTTATCAATAGTTCAAATGCTATAGAGAGATGTTTACTTGAAACCTATGTATTCTTATTGACCAATGTCAACCCAATAAATTTCATTTCTAAATTAAAATTTTTTTAAATATACTGCTCAAAAAATTAAGAGATATTTCAAAATGAATATGAAACGATAAAAAAGCATTTGACTTTTTAAAAAATTAAACAAGAACATCAGAAAGCAAACAAGTCAAAGAAAGGTGTTCAATTGTGCAAATGAGATGCAAAACCAACTTTTACTTCATTGGTGAAAATGCACTATACAAAAGGCTGAAAGTACTGGAATACCTGCACGTTCTCTGATCCCCTCATTTTTGTGGGCAGTGTAATTTAAAAACTTAATACAACTCAATAGCAAAAACCTAAACAATGCGATTTAAAAATGGGCAGAAGATCTGAAGAGACAGCTTCCCAAAGACGGCCAGACCAGAGCAGCTATGAGAGGAGAAACGTGGATTATTCCCAAAAGACACCCAGCTAGGTATTGAACTCAAGTAAGAGTCAGCCTTCCAACTCTGGCTGGTTGGCTCAGTGGTAGAGTGCCGGCCTGGCGTGCAGGAATCCTGGGTTCGATTCCCGGCCAGGGCACACAGGAGAGGTGCCCATCTGCTTCTCCACCCCTCCCCCTCTCCTTCCTCTCTCTCTCTCTCTTCCGCTCCTGCAGCCAAGGCTCCATTGGAGCAAAGTTGGCCAGGGCGCTGAGGATGCCTCTGTGGCCTCTGCCTCAGGCCCTAGAATGGCTTTGATTGCGGCAGAGCAACACCCCAGATGGGCAGAGCATCGCCCCCTGGTGGGCGTGCCGGGTGGATCTCGGTCAGGCACATGTGGGAGTCTGTCTGACTGCCTCCCCGTTTCCAACTTCGGAAAAATGCAAGCACACCGCTCCGCGAACCAGTTCTCTCTGAGTACCACTGGGATGTGCTCCGCCTACTGGCTAGTGTTGGCTGGAGGGGGTCCGTGTGGGAAAAGGTGTTCCTCCCTGTTCAAACGTCACACCCAGAGTCCTGGGATTGGGGAAAATAACAGTTAGAAGCTTAGTAGAACATCAAAGTATATAGTGCTATTTGTTCTTCCACGGAGTAAATTTTCCTTTTTTTTTTCTTTCTGTAATTGTTTTGTTAAACTGGGATTACTTGAGCGCCATCTGGTGGACTGGTGAACAGATTTTTATTACCAAATCAGATTGCTCTTACGTCTCCCCCACAAACATTTATGCTTTTAAGTTCTTCTCTTGGCAAGACTGTGTCTTGTCTTTGATTCCTCAGCACCTTGTACAGTTGACAGGGTATAGGCAACCAGAAATTGGCAAAAGAATAAATATTGTTCTATTATAAACTGGGAATGGATAGTGAAGTCAAATCTGAACTGGTGTTGGGAGGAGCTGAAAACCAAGAATAAGGTGTCCTGATTATGAAGGGTGAGTGCAATGTCTGAAACAAAGGAAATAATAATCCAGCTCCAGGTGGAAGAGCTTCTGAGATCCCAAACAGTCTCCTAGGGAGAACACAGGAAGCCTGCAGACTTATCCTGGAGCTTAGGCAACTTCTGACAGAGTGGATTAAGGTCTCTTGTAATGTCAGCCATGAGGTGCACAAGTGCTCTAATATGCAAATTATCTCATCCCTGTCATTTCAGCTCTGACACTCTCAATTATCCAGTAACACAATCCCTGGCTTTCAGGGTGGACCCCAGAAGAATAGCAACAACCTTCTAATGAAAATAGCTTCCTAAAAGTGACCCAGTAGCTACTCGAGATCAGTGTTGCAGTGTCTTCAGACTTTGCAAAAGAAATGAAAATCTTGGCCCTGGCTGGGTAGCTCAGTTAGTTAGAGCGTCGTCCCAACATCCCAATGTTGGGGATTCAGTCCCTAGTCAGGGCACATACAAGATTCAACCAATGGTGGCACAAATAAGTGGAACAACAAATCAATGTTTCTCTGTCTCTTTCCCTCCCTCTCTCTCTCTCTAAAACTTAATTTAAAAAAAATTTTTTATAAATAAATTTTTATTTTAATGGGGTGACATCAATAAATCAGGGTACATACATTCAAAGAAAACATTTCCAGGTTATCTTGTCTTTTAGTTCTGTTGCATAGCCATCACCCGAAGAGAGATCATCCTCCGCCACCCTCCATCCAGTTCTCTCTGTACCCCTCCCCCTCCCCCTCTCTCTCCTTCCCTCCCCCCACCCCCCGTAACCACCACACTCCTGTCCATGCCTCTTAGTCTCGCTTTTATGTCCCACCAATGTATGGAATCCTGCGGTTCCTGTTTTTTTCTGATTCACTTATTTCACCCCGCACAATGCTACCAAGACTCCACCATTCCACTGTAAGTGATCCAGTGTCATCATTTCTCCTAGCTAAATAGTATACCATGGTGTATATGTGCCCCATCTACTTCATCCAGTCCTCTATTTTTTTTTACAGTGATTAAAAGCCTTTAAGCAAACTCTTGGCCAACACAGCAAGAATCCATAAAAGAGTAGTGTCCTTAACATGTTCACCAAGTCCAAGTTGGCCCCGTCACCATGCCAAATCCCTGAAAAATGCAACCCAACCACAGTTCAGTCTGTTAGGAGCTGTCACAGGGAGCAGGAGTCCAGGAAAGTTCCCCACAGGAAAAGTCCACATGGCACTGGAGTTGTTGTCACCATTCTATACTTTGCAGCTCATGTCCAAGTCCCAATGACCGCTGCTTCTAGCTGGTAGTGATTCAGGTAGACTGTAAAAAGCCATTTGCAGCATCGTGGATATGGAGCTTCTGTTCTCCTCTGCCTGGAGAGTTGAGAACAGGTTGCTTTTCCCTGGAGCTCTGTGACTGTGGCATGGTAAAGAGAACCTTGGGATACACTAAGCTGGGTGGCAAAGGTAAATTCATAATGCAAGTTGGCAAAAGGAGGAAAGAGAGTTCTAAATTAGGTGTAGGTCCCAGCCTGAAATATGAGTGGGGCATTGAGGTAGGGGGGATAAAGGAAACACTATATATTAAGCAAAGCAGCAGAAAATAGGACTATCAACACCCACAACAGAGATTTTTGAGGGAAGAATAAAAAACCTGAATATTCAGGCAAAACATTGTTAAGTGGCCCTTGTGCAAATGAGATCAGTTTACCTGCTTCTTGGAAGAAATACCCTAGGCTCGTCCACAGTGTCGTAGATGGGGGCCGATGGCCCTGGGCACCTTCAGCCTTCAGTGGCAAACCCCAGCATTCTGGGCAAGGTTAGGTCATAGGTGGCTGGAGCAGGGCTGGAAGAGACTGAACCCTCCCTTAGAGGAGCGAGGGGGAAGCCTACCTTCCAGTGTCCCTGTTTCCTTACAGCAGAGGCGTGTAAGCCTGGCAGGCTTTAGCTCAATGACCTTCCTTTCCACTATTGAAGCAGGATCCAGATGGCATCCTATGAGACCCCTTTGGGGCGTTGGAGCCTTTAAGGGTGTATCCTAAAAGCTGGTAGTTCCCCTGATCTCTATTGGGCTTTTTCTGCCTCTAGGTATCTTAAAAGCCCTTCTCAGAAGATCTCGCTGTGGGGTTTGAGGATCCCCATCTGCCTATATAAATCTTTTCCATATATCTGGAGTTATTTGGAAAAAGGCAAAACAGTGTTATTAGCTAGATCTAATACAGAAGATAGTAGTTTGCAGGTGAAAAAGATTTGGTGTCTCCTGTTCATCAGCATTCAAAAGAAATGTAAAAAAATTTTTTTTTAAGTAAAAAGCATGATATTGTAGACCCGTTGGAGTCATTGACCTGGTGTGTAGGAATCCCGGGTTCGATTCCTGGCCAGATCATACAGGAGAAGCACCCATCTACCTCTCCACCCCTCCCCCTCTCCTTCCTCTTCGTCTCTCTCCTCCCGCCCGCAGCCAAAGCTCCACCAGAGCAAAGCCACACTGGGCACTAAGGATGGCCCCATGGCCTCCGCCCCAGTCGCTAGAATGGCTCCAATCGCAACAGAGCAACACCCCAGATGGGCAGAGCATCCCCCCTGGTAGGCATGCCAGGCGGATCCCAGTCAGGCACATGCAGGAGTCTGTCTGACTGCCTCCCCATCTCCATCCTCAGAAAAATACAAAAAAAAAATAAATAAAAGAAAAAATACTAAAAAAGGGGGGGGGCATTCCCTTCTGCTAAAGCTGCAGGGAGCATGGAGTGAGCTTGAGTATGTCCTATGAAACATGGAGCTCTATGTTGACATATAAGTCTTTGAAGAAGGAGGAACTGCTGAAATAGTTTATCAGCATTTGTCCCTAAGACAGCAGTCTTTATAGTGGGAACACCATATGTAAATATTTGCTGTCTGTCTATAGATTAAGGGGGGAATATGACAAATGCTGAAAAGCCATGATCTTTGTGCTCCTCCCCTCCCCCAACACCCTCCCTCTCCTCCCCCCACCCTGTAACCCCAACACTGTTGTTCATGTCTCTGAGTCTCATCTTTATGTCCCATCTATGTATGGAATCATATAGTTCTTAGTTTTTTCTGATTTACTTGTTTCACTCAGTATAATGTTATCAAGGCCCATCCATGTTGTTGTAAAAGATCCTATGTCATCATTTCTTATGGCTGAGTAGTATTCCATAGTATATATATATATACCAAAGCTTTTTAATCCACTCATCCTCTGATGGACACTTGGGCTGTTTCCAAATCTTTGCTATTGTGAACAATGCTGCCATAAACATAGGGGTGCATTTCTTCTTTTCAAACAGTGCTATGGTGTTCTTGGGGTATATTCCTAACAGTGGTATAGCTGGGTCAAAAGGCAGTTTGATTTTTAATTTCTTGAGGATTCTCCATACTGTTTTCCACAGTGGCTGCACCAGTCTGCATTCCCATCAGCAGTGCAGGAGGGTTCCCTTTTCTCCACATCCTCGCCAGCACTTATTCTGTGTTGTTTTATTGATGAGCGCCATTCTGACTGGTGTGAGGTGATATCTCATTGTGGTTTTAATTTGCATTTCTCTAATCATTAGTGATGTTGAACATTTTTTCATATGCCTGTTGGCCATCTGTGTGTCCTCTTTGGAGAAGTGTCTATTCATTTCTTTTGCCCATTTTTGGATTGGATTGTTTGTCTTCCTGGTATTAAGTTTTACAAGTTCTTTATAAATTTCAGACGCATTGTCAAATATATTCTCCCATTGTGTAGTTTGTCTTTTTATTCTGTTCTTATTGTCTTTAGCTGTGCAGAAGCTTTTTAGTTTGATAAAGTCCCATTTGTTTATCCTGTCTTTTATTTCACTTGCCTGTGGAGACAAATCAGCAAATATATTGCTGCGAGAGATGTCAGAGAGCTTACTGCCTATGTTTTCTTCTAAGATGCTTATGGTTTCACAGCTTACATTCAAGTCTTTTATCCATTTTGAGTTTATTTTTGTGAGTGGTGTAAGTTGGTGGTCTAGTTTCATTTTTTTGCAGGTAGCTGTCCAGTTTTCCCAACACCATTTGTTGAAGAAGCTGTCTTTACTCCATTGTATTGTCTTACCTCCTTTGTCAAATATCAGTTGTCGATAGAGCTGTGGGTTTATTTCTGGGTTCTCTGTTCTGTTCCATTGATCTATGTGCCTGTTCTTATGCCAGTACCATGCTGTTTTGAGTACAATGGCCTTATAATATAACTTGATATCAGGAAGTGTGATACCTCCCGCTTTTTTCTTCCTTTTCAAGATTGCTGAGGCTATTCGTGTTCTTTTTTGGTTCCATATAAATTTTTGGAATATGTGTTCTATGTCTTTGAAGTAAGTCATTGGTATTTTAATCGGTATTGCATTGAATTTATAAATTGCTTTGGGTAATATAGACATTTTAATGATGTTTATTCTTCCTAACCATGAGCACGGTATATGCCTCCACTTATTCATATCTTCCCTGATTTCTTTTATCAATGTTTTATAATTTTCCGAGTACAAGTCTTTAATCTCCTTGGTTAGATTTATTCCTAGGTACTTTATTTTTTTGGTTGCAATGGTAAAGGGGATTGATTCCTTGATTTCTCTTTCTGACAGTTCATTATTAGTGTATAAAAATGCCTCTGATTTCTGAGTATTGATTTTATATCCTGCCACCTTGCCGAATTCATTTATCAGGTCTAGTAGTTTTTTGACTGAGACTTTAGGGTTTTCTATATACAATATCATGTCATCTGCAAATAATGATAGTTTTACTTCTTCTTTTCCAATTTAGATGCCTTTTATTTCTTTTTCTTGTCTGATTGCTGTGGCTAGGACTTCCAGAACTATGTTGAATAAGAGTGGTGAAAGGGGGCACCCCTGCCTTGTTCCTGATCTTAAAGGGATTGCTTTTAATTTTTGCCCATTGAGTATGATGTTGGCTGTGGGTTTGTCATAGATGGCCTTTATCATGTTGAGGTATGTTCCCTGTATTCCCACTTTGCTGAGAGTTTTGATCATGAATGGGTGCTGGACTTTATCAAATGCTTTTTCTGCATCTATTGAAATTATGTGGTTTTTCTCCTTTCTTTTGTTTATGTGATGAATCACATTGATTGATTCATCACATCAATATTTGTGAATATTGTACCAGCCTTTCCTCCCAAGAATAAATCCTACTTGATCATGGTGTATGGTTTTTTTCCATATATTGCTGGATCCGGTTTGCTAATATTTTATTGAGGATTTTTGCATCTAAGTTCATCAGGGATATTGGCCTACAATTTTCCTTTTTTGTGTTGTCTTTGCCTGGTTTTGGAATCAGAATTATGCTCGCCTCATAAAAGGAGTTTGGAAGTCTTCCTTCCTCTTGAATTTTTTGAAATAGCTTGAGAAGGATAGGAGTTAGTTCTTTTTTGAATATTTGGTAGAATTCACTTGTGAAGCCATCAGGCCCAGGACTTTTCTTTTTTGGGAGTTTTTTGATAGCTGTTTCAATCTCATTTGTTGTAATTGGTCTGTTTCGGTTTTCTGATTCTTCCAGATTGATTTTTGGAAGATTATATGATTCAAGGAATTTGTCCATTTCATCTAGGTTGTCTAGTTTTTTGGCGTACAGTTCTTCATAGTATTTTCTTACAATATTTTGTATTTCTGTTGTGTCAGTTGTTATTTCTCCATTCTCGTTTCTAATTTTATTTATTTGAGTCCTCTCTCTTTTTTTCTTGGTGAGTCTCGTTAAAGGTTCATCGATCTTGTTTACCTTTTCAAAGAACCAGCTCCTGGTTTCTTTGATCTCTGTATTGTTTCTTTAGCCTCTATGTCATTTATTATTTCCTTCCTTCTACTAGCTCTGGGCTTTACTTGCTGTTCTTTTTCTAGTTCTTTTAGATGCAGGGTCAAGTTGTTTATTTGAGCTTTTTCTAGCTTCTTGAGGTATGCCTGTAATGCTATAAACTTCCCTCTCAGGACTGCTTTTGCTGTGTCCCATAAATTTTGAGTTGATGTATGCTCATTATCATTTGTTTCTAGGAATTTTTTAATTTCTTCTTTGATCTCAGTGTTAACCCATTCATTGTTTAATAACATGCTATTTAGTTTCCAAGTGTTTGAATGTTTTTCAATTTTTCTATTGTGGTTGATTTCTAGTTTAATGCCATTGTGATCAGAGAAAGTGCTCAATATGATTTTAATCTTCTTAAATTTGTTGAGACCGCTTTTGTGCCCTAACATGTAGTCTATTCTAGAGAATGTACCATAAGCACTTGAAAAGAATGTATATTCTGCTGTTTTAGGGTGAAAGGTTCTAAAGATATTAAATCGAGTTGATCTAATATGTCCTTTAAGTCTGCTGTTTCTTTGTTAATTTTCTTTCTTGAGGATCTATCTAATGATGTTAATGGGGTATTGAAATCCCCTACTATTATAGTATTGCTGTTGATCTCGCCCTTTAAGTCCATCAAAGTCTGCTTTATATATTTAGTTGCTCCTATATTAGGTGCATAGATATTTATAATGGTTATATCTTCCTTTTGGATTGCTCCCTTTATCATTATGTAGTGACCTTCTTTATCTCTAACTATGGTCTTTGTTTTAAAGTCCATTTTGTCTGATATAAGTATTGCTACCCCAGCTTTTTTTTTCATTTCCATTTGCATGAAATATTTTTTTCCATCCTTTTATCTTCAGTCTGTGTACATCTTTTGATTTAAGGTGTGTCTCTTATAGACAGCATATGTATGGGTCCTGTTTTCTTATCCACGCAGCTACCCTGTCTCTTGATCGGATCATTTAATCCATTAACATTTAAGGTTATTACTGATATGTAATTGTTTATTGCCATTTTTTTTCTTTAAAACTGTTTTTCTCTTTTGCTATATTCTTTTTTCCCTTTGATCTGTTTGCAACAGGTCCCTTAGCATTTCTTGCAGCCTTGGTTTGGTTGCAGTGAAATCCTTGAGTTTTTTTTTTTTTGTCTGTAAAGCTTTTTATTTCTCCTTCAATTTTAAATGATAGCCTTGCTGGATAAAGTAGTCTTGGTTGTAGGTTCTTGTTCTGCATTACTTTGAATATTTCTTGCCATTCCCTTCTGGCCTCAAGTGTTTCTGTTGAGAAGTCAGAAGTCATCCTTATGGGGGCTCCTTTATAGGTGATAGTCTTTTTCTCTCTAGCAGCTTTTAATATTTTCTCTTTATCATTTAGCTTTGGTAATTTAATTATGATGTGTCTTGGTGTTGGTTTCTTTGGGTTTCTCCTTAATGGAGTTCTCTGTGCTTCCTGAACATGTGAAATGTTTTCCTGCCTTAATTGGGGGAAGTTTTCTGCTATGATTTGTTTGAACAAAGTCTCTATCCCTTGTTCTTTCTCTTCTTCTTCAGGAACCACTATGATGCGGATGTTGTTTCTCTTCATGTTGTCACAGAGCTCTCTTAGAGTTTCCTCAGACTTTTTGAGTCTCTTTTCTTTTTTCTGCTCTGCTTCCGTGCCTTTATTTATGGTGTCCTCTAACTCGCTGATTCGATTCTCTGCTTCATCCATCCTACTTTTAATTCCTTCCATTGTATTCTTTATTTCAGATATTGTATTTGTCATTTCTGACTGATTCTTTTTTCTTATTTCAATGTCCTTTTTTATATTTGTTATCTCTTTATTTAGGTTTTCGTAATGGCCATCTATGGTTGTTCTAATATCTTTGAGCATCCTAAGAATCGTTATTTTAAACTCTGCATCTGGTAATTTGGTTATATCTGATTCACTTAGGTCCTTTTCTGGGGATTTCTCTTGGTTTATTTGTGTTGTATTTCTCTGCCTACGCATTTTCTCTTCACGGGAGTGGCTGTGATCACGTGCTCGGGTGCACAAGGGTTGGTGGCCTTGGCCTTTGTCCCGCCTCCGTGTGTGACGTTATGCTCGGTCCTGAGGGCACTGGCGAGCACCTTTGCTCAGCTGCGGGTCTCCGCCTGTTTCTGAGCTTTTGCCCTGCCCTTGCAGGAGGATCCCACTGAAGGAACAGCTGCTAGCCTTGGCTCTATGGCCCGACAGGGCTGCGTGCCCAAGGTCAGCTCCTTAGCGGAACTCCACCTCTTCTGGGCTTTTGGCTCCACCCCTGCAGGAGGAGCCGGCTACCAAGTCAGACGGCCAGCCTGGGTTGCACGGGCGGGGCAGGGCTGTGCTCCTCTGCCCTTGCTCCAGGGTTGGTCTCCACCCTTTCCGGGGTTCCCGCCCTTCTCCCGGAGGCTGGATTACAGACTGCCGGCAGCTGAGTTTGACCGCTTTTGCACGCCCCCTTCTCCCCAGCTGGGCAAGATTGAGCTCACACCTGAGCCCAGTGGTGGTCTCCCGCTGCCCCCCCCTCTCCCGTGCGCCCTCAGCCGTGTGGGTGGGGGCGTTGCAGCTCGGACCCTAAGACTCACTACTGTAGACCCGAAAGCTCCCTCCTTCTATGTGACTTTGTTCTGCATGCCATGGGGGAGCTTGTTTGGCTGCTCTCCTGCTTCCCTTTGCTGGTATTGCTGTTTCCGGGGGAAATATTCACTTCAGCTTTGGGGAGTGACTCGTCCCAGGGGTTAGGGTGGCTATCTCCCAAAATGTTTCTCCCTATGCCTCCTGGATTACACTCTCTTCCTGTTACTGTGGTCCTCTCCTCTCTCCCCCCCCACCCCCCCCACCCCCCGTCCCCAGGAGCCCCAGGTGATTGTTTTTGAGAGAGATGTTCTGCGCGGTCCCTTTAAGAAGGATCCTGGGTCTGAGAAATCAGACTCACAAACAGTATCCTGACTTGTTTCCAGCTAAATACTGTCCTTACGCCTCTTCTGGGCTCTGGGGCTGCTGGCTGGGGCTTTGTTCCTGGGGCTCAGGACCCTTTCCCCTCTGCTAAACTCACTTCCCGCCATGCGAGTCTCTCCCTGCTGCCGTTCACTCTGAGGAGCTAGGCAGCCCTCTCCGCGTTTCTGCGTTTTCGCTTTTCCTACCAGTCTCGGTGCGGGTTCTTCAGTGTTCCTTGGTTGAAGAGTCCTCTTAGTTTAGTCCAAAGTTGGTTTTTCCAGATGATAGTTCATAAAATTAGTTTGTAATCCACTTTGGTTCTGGGAGGTAGATGCTGGTACGTCCGCCTACTCCAGCGCCATCTTGTCTCTCCTAAAAATTTTTTTAAAGAAATGGAAATCTTGATTATCATATGAATTTTCCGATATTGGCTCAGATTACCTCCAAAAAAATCAATGGGCCAAAAAGCACCTGGGTTTGCAACCGACAGTTAGTGACTCATCAATTAGAAGATCTGTAAGTTTCTTTCCACTCTTCTGACCTCTGCCCATATCCCTACATGGCCAGTTTTTAAGTGAAGTCAAGTGATAATCTTAGCTCAGTGAGAACCAGAGATCAGGAGTGTGCTTTCTTTGAAGTTTTAGGACAATCAGCTGCTTTTTAGGGAAAAGACCAAGGTGTTTCTGTATAAGTAAAATATCTTCCAGAGCAACTCCCTTGACTAGAAACCCCCCAACTCTTCTGAACCTAAATACTAGTATCTCCTGAGGTTCTTTTTACCACAGTTTTCTGCAATATACTGTGTTTTGTATATCCTAACTAGATTAAACCTCTGCATTTTCCCCCCCAGGGTGAGATCTTTTATAATCTTTCTCTTTTCACTTACTTAGAAGCCTATGATGTTATCAAACTAATTAAACTAATTTCCATCACATACCACCATGTTAAAGTTTTGAATCATTTTGCCAGTTAGTTTTTAAAAACAACAGGGTATGAGAAATCAGACTCACAAACAGTATCCTGACTTGTTTCCAGCTAAATACTGTCCTGACTGGAAGCCTCAGTGGATAAAGCATCATCCCCATGTGCTGAAATCGGAGGTTTGATCCCCAGTCAGTGCATCTATGAAAAGCAATCAGTGAGTGCACAACTAAATGGAACAACTAAGTGGAACAGCAAGCTGATGCTTCTCTCTTCCTCCCTCCTAAATCAATGGGAAATGTTTCTTTTTTAATTAGAAAAAAAGAAAAGCATTGAATATAAACCCTGATATATATACATATATAATTTGTATGCACTTATTTGTTATAATCAAAATACATGTCTCTACTTTATTCATGACTTGAAAGTTCTAGAGGACTCAGCATGGAAAGAAAGGGTTAATGAAAATGTCTGGTCCCTTAACTCAGCCTTGCTGATAGTTATGGGAAAATTTCTTAAGTGGTCAGTCACAAGCCCATGTGAAAATCCAATCTAAGCAACTGAGCCTTCTCTCAAAAAAAACACTCATAGGCATGCTATTTCCCAAAGCCTGCAAGTACATGGATTCTAGGGTGAGAAACCCTGCCACTTACATGGAGGGCAAGGCAGCGGCACAGAACCTGTAGCTCTAATTTGATTTGAACTTGGCCAGTTGACCATAAACTCTCCTTCAGTACATCACATCTTCCAGAAGAACCAAACTAAGATTCCAAGACACCCTTTTTGTTCTTCCTAAGGAACTCAGTGCCCTGTACCAAGCAAAGCTTCCTGTGCCTCAAGGTATGTTAAGATCATATCTGTCCACTAAGCATTCCACCTCTAAGTTTTGCTCAGCTCCTGTTTCTTACATTTATCCTTATCTCTCTTCCTTCACCTCGATTAAGGTTGCAGTCAGGGTCAGAACTGAGGTTCTGATAGCACTGGGGGTAGGCTAACTGGGAGAAGGCTAAAAGCCCCACTCCTGACCATTGTCCCAGCTTGGGCTAGCTTCAGTAACGGGCACCATGAGGATGTCCAAGGAGATGATGCACGTAAATAACTAGGCAGTTAGGCAGTGCAGAGCCTCAAGAAAGCTGGGCGAGATACAGGGTAGCATCAGGAACCTCACCAGGGAACTGAGGGTTAAGGCCAGCACTTGAATCTCTAGGATTAGAAGAAGCAAGACAAAAACTAAAATTCTCAGCCAGGAGTCAAAGTAAGGAATTAGATACAAGGGAGCAAAACAGCCATTCAGTCATTGATGTTACAGAAGAAAATAGTGTTTTTGAAATAAGGACATACTCTATAAACAGAAGTACAGGGTCCCAGCAAGTCTAGCTGTAAGATTGACTTGATTCTCAAAGAGCTTTGACTCTGGAGTTCCTCATATTATTCCTGGATCTCAATCCATCTCTGGGGGTCTTGAGGGGAGAGAGAGCTAAGCAGAAACCAACAGAAATGTCACTGCATACCCATCCTTGTTGGTATTTCACATAACTAGCAGTGGGCAGGCAGCACTGAACACATCCTAGGCCAGAGACAGATAGTCTAGGGATATTTTCTTTGTTTTATTTACTTACTTGTTTTCCATAAAGTATGGGGAAAGATAGCAGTGTTCTGGTTAAAACTAGACTTCTTGAGTTCAAATCTCAACTCTGTCAGAAAGTAAGCTTCACGACCCTAACATGTTTTATAATCTTTCTATTCCTCAGATAGAGCTTAATATAATCTCATATATGAAAGGTAATATTGGCACCTATTTCATGGTGTTGTTATGAGTAATGAATGTATAATAAAATGTCTGGCACATAATAAACACTATATGTACTGGCATATAAATAGAGCAACTGAAAATGTTTTGTGACTTCAGATAGCTCAGTAGGAATTCTAAGTCTCATGTAGAATCTCTTGGCAAGGAGGTGCTCAAGAAATGGTCATAATTGTGACAAAACTGGGGTGGCATGAGATGATGATCACAGGACTCCAGGGGCCTATTGAGATTTGACCCTACTATATTTGGGTCTTAGTTTCTGAAACCCAAAGTACCTGCTTAAGAATGAAGAATAAGAGTCAATACTTCATCAGGGAGAAGAAGCAACTCTTAGGTAAAATTCATAAGGTAATGAAATTAAACATCGTCATACACACTACAATCCCCTTGGACTTGCCAAATTTTAAGGAGATGAAGAGGAAACATATGGTTTATTCAAATTTTATTTAATGCCACTTGATTTGAGGTTCTCAAGGTCAAGAACTATGTTCAGTTCTTGTTTGTATCCCCTGTTCATGGTATAGGTCCCACACCATGTAAGGGTTCAAGAATTGTCTGGGCCCTGGATGGCTGGCTCAGTGGTAGAGCATCAGCGTGGCATGTGGAAGTCCCGGGTTTAATTCCCTGTCAGGGCACACAGGAGACGTGACTTTTTGTTTCTCCACCCCTCCCCCTCCTTCAATCTCTCTCTCTCTCTCTCTCTCTCTCTCTCTCTCTTCCTCTCCTACATGCATGGCTTGATTCATTAGAGCAAGTTAGCCCTGGGTGCTGAGAATGGTTCCATGGCCTAGCCTCATGTGCTAAAATAGCTCAGTTACTGAACAACAGAGCAGTTCCCCAGTAGAGGGCTTGCTAGGTGGATCCTGGTTGGGTTGCATGTGGGAGTGTGTCTCTCTGCTTCCCCACCTCTCTCTTAATTAAAAAAAAAAAAAAGAATTGTCTACTGAATCAAGCATATAACTCAAAGCAAAAGTGTTCAGTACTCATTTTGTGTTTAAGTTTTAAGAAGTTTGGAAAAACTGAGCACCAAACATAAGTGGAGTAGGGATTGCCTCAGAAAAAGAAAAGAATTGAGGAAGAAAGAAAGAATTTTAAAAAAGCAAAAGGAGGTCAAGAAAAAAAAGATTGTGATTCTTTAATTCTGTGTTAAAGAGTATGTTGTTAAACAGAGTAATAGCACTTAGTTCTGTATTAGATAGGGTTCCCCAGAGAAACAGAACCAATAGGCTATGTTTGGATACATATAGAAAGAGATTTATGATGAGCAATTATTTTATGCAATTATGTTTTATCCCATATCTACAAGGTGGGCCAGCAGCCTGGAGACCCAGAAGAGCCAATGGTGCTGACTGTAGGCTAGATGCTGGAAAATTCTTTTTTGCTCGAGGAGGTCTTTTTGTTCCATTCAGGCCTTCAACTGATTGAGTGAGGCCCACCCACATTAAAGAGGACAATCTTTTTACTCAAAGTTCACCAATTAATATGTTAATCTCCTCCAAAAATATCCTTCAAGTTGACAGATAAAATTAACTGTCACATTCTCTAAGCCCCCTTTAAAATCCCAAATTAGTCTATGAAAGAGAATTAACACTTTTCATATGTTTCTACTGTTCTTTTCTAATCATACTTTACAACTGTCCAAGTTCTTGTACTGGACAGCTTTTAGATATTGTTTAGGAAAGAATGGTAAGTTTTTGCAACAAAAGCAACTTTGATCATGAAAACAGGAAAGTACCAAAGGAGATGGCACAGCCACAGGAAACAAGGAATGTGAGTCCCTGAATGACCTCATGGTGGAGAGATGCCAACTAACTTGGATTCACATTGTGGGACCATCATGTATGAGCAATATAAACTTCAGTGTTTTAAAGTACTTATATTGGAGCCTTTGTTACAGCAGCTTAACCTTTCCTAATACATATAAATGTTGGAACCTGAAATGGATGCTCCCATTAAAAGATCTTAAATCTGTAGCATCAGCTTAGCAGTGAGGGGTAGGCAGTAAGCACAGATATTGGGGCCCAGACAGCTGGTGAGCCTTGTGGCAGGCAGACCATTTTCCTGGTTTTCTGCTAGAGAAAAGTTGACATCTCTCTCGACTATGTTTCATAGCACACATCATTAATAGGAAATACTTTTGATACCTAATTGTTTCTCTATAGCTGTTTTCTCAGGAACATTTTCTTAATGGAGTAGGTTTTTGCCAGCATGTAACCCAGTGCCAGGCCTGGAAATATAGGTTAGATCAGGGGTCCCCAAACTACGGCCCGCAGCCCGCATGTGGCCCCCTGAGGCCATTTATCTGGCCCCCACTGCACTTCCAGAAGAGGCACCTCTTTCATTGGTGGTCAGTGAGAGCATCCTGTGCTCTTGGAGTACTGTATGTGGCGGCACCACAAAGCGTGGCGTCGCTCACATACAGTACTACTGCCTGTGATGTGGGACACACGCGTCACGGCTCCGGAAGCGCATCATATCACAGATATAGAACCAGACATTCACCATCTCATTAGCCAAAAGCAGGCCCATAGTTCCCATTGAAATACTGGTCAGTTTGTTGATTTAAATTTACTTGTTCTTTATTTTAAATATTGTATTCATTCCCGTTTTTTGTTGTTTTTTTTTACTTTAAAATAAGATATGTGCAGTGTGCGTAGGGATTTGTTCATAGTTTTTTTTAGTCCGGTCCTCCAACAGTCTGAGGAACAGTGAACTGGCCTCCTGTGTAAAAAGTTTGGGGACCCCTGGGTTAGATGAATAAGGAAATAAATGCTCAATAAGTAAGTGAACTAGTAATGAAGGAATTATTTTCTATAATTAGATAGGATTGGCAAACACGTGGAACTCCCAGGTGTCAGGAGAGCCTCTCATTCATTCTAAGCTATGGGAGTCACAGTTGTCATTCATCAAGGTAAGCCACTGGTGAGCCAGGGCTTCAGGACAGACTGGAAGTGCGAGGTAATAAATTGCAAGCTTTGCTGACTCACACTGTCACTGCTGGCCCAGGGAAAGTTCTCTTTGCTGTTGCAGATTTCTTTCTATAAAAAGGGCCATGATCAACTCTAAACTTGCTCTGAGCTGATAGACAGAAAGCAAAAAAATTAAAATTAAGAGAAAAATGTTACCTTCAAAATATTCTTAATGATAGGTGTATGTTTATTTTAGAATATACTCTGGTCAGAGAAGATCTTGATGTCTTATTCTTTTTATTATTATTATTATTATTATTATTATTGATTTTAGAGAGAGAAGAGAGAGAGAGAGAGAAATGGGGGTGGGGGGAGCAGGAAGCATCAACTCATGGTAGTTGCTTCTTGAATGTGCCTTGACCAGGCAAGCCCGGGATTTTGAACTGGCGACCTCAGCATTCCAAGTTAATGCTTCATCCCCTGTGCCACCACAGGTCAGGCTTGGCATCTTATTCTCTATGTTCTTCTAATGTCTATTCTATGACAATAAGAAGGAATAAGTTATTGAGAAATTATAGGGCAAATAACCAGAGAATTAAATTGTGTTATATATTAGGTTCTAAGAAAGCTATAAACTGAAGAGTCAAAACAAAAAAAAAATTATCTATAATCCTACTATTTTACTATGTTTTAATTTATATGTTATGTTTCATATTTTATTCATAGGTTTGATTATTTTTTTTACAGAGGTGAAATGAAAAACAAGCACAGAGAGAAATCTTATGTCCATGGGCTGGACAAGCCTGTGGTGAATATCAGGTCACACTAATAATACTCAGATTGTATTTCTCTGATTCTCCCCCTTCGATCTACAGAAATTTTAGTCTTCAAATTAGAATTCCAGTCTTCCTAATTCTTTTTTTTTTTTTTTTTTTTGTATTTTTCCGAAGCTGGAAACGGGGAGGCAGTCAGACAGACTCCCGCATGCGCCCAACTGGGATCTACCCGGCATGCCCACCAGGGGGCGATGCTCTGCCCATCTGGGGCGTTGCTCTGTTGCAACCAGAGCCATTCCAGTGCCTGAGGCAGAGGCCATGGAGCCACCCCCAGCACCCGGGCCATCTTTGCTCCAATGGAGCCTTGGCTGCGGGAGGGGAAGAGAGGGACAGAGAGGAAGGAGAGGGGGAGTGGTGGAGAAGCAGATGGGCGCTTCTCCTGTGTGCCCTGGCCAGGAATCGAACCTGGGACTCCTGCACGCCAGGCTGACGCTCTACCACTGAGCAAACCGGCCAGGGCCCAGTCTTTCTAATTCTTGAGTCCTTAGGAACTAGTCCTCCCAGCTATCACATGCCATTTCCGAGTACATACTTACAAGATATTGCCATACCATTTACTAAAATGCCTTGACCATCTTGCATTCTCACCAGCAAGGTCTGAGAATTCTAGTTGTTCCACATTCTTGTCAATACTAGAAATTGTCAGTGTTTTTCATTTTCGCCATTCTAGCAGATACGTAGTAAAATCTTGGTTTTCATGAGTATGGTCCTAACAACTAATGATGTTGAACATCTTTTCACATGATTACTGGCTATCTATATATTTTATTTGTCTTTTGTCCGTTAAAAATACTGGGAGATGTCTTCTTCAGTTGTAAGAATTCTTTATATGTATATATTCCGAATACAAGCAAAGAGTGTATGCCTCATTATCCAGTACTATTTAATACCTTTAGATAGCTATTTATGGATTGTGTTCAAACTTGATAGTTGTTCTGTGGGGGGAGGGGAGTGATCCCGTATCATCTTACTCTCTCATTACAGGTAGTGGAAGCTAGGAAAGAGGTTTTAAGGTCAAGATTGGAATGGGTTCTCATCAATTCTGCTTAGATTCTGTTGCTAATACTCAGTCACGTGGCAACACCTAGAAGGCTGGGAAATGTGGTCTCTCTGGGATCCCACAGGGTAGTGGTCCCTGGAGAGGATCAGGATTAACTATCAACTGGCAGTATCTGCTGTAATGAACTTAGGAGGAATATGTGGTGGCAGAAATTCTGGTCCATGAACATATTAAGTTTATTTCTCAGTCTCTTCCACAATAAATAATCATGCAGTTTGCCAAACACTAGGTTATAATAACTGAGGTGAATGTTTACTGAGCACTTGCTATGTTCCAGGCATTATGTAGACTCTCTGTACATGTTTCTGGACTGTTGAATGCACCGCACCTCCCTGGGTAGCCTGGGGAAGATGACACACGCCTTGCATTGCTACTGCTGTATCATGGCATGTTTAATGATGCCTCCCAACCTTGCCGGCCCCAGCAGGAGAGGGTTGTGAGTAATGAGGCTGCTTGCCAAGCACTCCCAGTCTCCCGAGGGAAAGGATCACTGAATAAACAGAGCATTATTAATCCCCCCAAACTTCAACAAGCCAGCTTTCCATTCTGGGCAATTATTTGTGTGCTTCTGCTAAATCTCAGGGGTTTGGGCAGGATTTCAGTTTGCAAACTGCCTCTTTGCTGACTGTTGTGTCTCTACACCACACCCATGACTGCACAGCATTCCATTCTAGAAGAGTTCACAGATCAATGTTTCTGATGTTTCAGTGAATTCCCTGCTTCCCCTGCTGGCTGATTTTGCCAGCCAGATTCACTGTAACAGCCTTTTGATGGATTGGAAATGCTGCCTATGTTATCTCTGTGTTCAAAGCACCTAAATACAAGTGTGCATAATAATAACACAAGCATTTGGTGGGCACTGTTGCTCACAGCTGCTCCCACATTCATTATTCTGTCTGGCCCATCGCAGCACACGAGCTATTGGATAGCTGGAGGGAGAGCTGCTTCATTTGCTCACAGGTCCTTAGAATTTTCAAATTTTAATTTATCTTTTTTCTCACTCTACTCTCTTGTTACAAAGCTTATCAACATTGAAATGGTCCAAAGATATTCTTTAGGGATGACCAGTAAGAAAAGTAAAAGAAGACACAAATAGGATCAAAGTCTCCATAATATTTGGGGGGACTATATTTATTTATATATTTAAATTTATTTTTCAATTACAGTTGGCATGCAATGTTATATTAGTTTCAGGCATATGACATAGTGATTAGACATTTATATACCTTACAAAGTAGTCACCCTGATAAGTCCAGTACCCATCTGACACCATACATAGTTATTATAATATTATTGCCTATATTCCTATGTTGTACTTTACATCCCATGACTATTTTTATAAATAGCCATTTTTCACTGATTGGTTTCTCATATATGCCATGACCAGAGGGCTACAGCAGAGTGAGTGACCCCTTGCTCAAGCCAGCAACCTTGGACTCAAGCTAGCAACCTTGGACTCAAGCCAGCAACCATGGCTTGAAGCGACATGGGGTCCTGTCTATGAGTCCATGCTCAAGCCAACAACCTGTGCTCACACTGGATCAAGCTGGCAACCTTGGGGTTTTAAACCTGGGTCCTATGCATCCGAGTCCAACACTCTTTCCACTGCGCCACCACCTCATCAGGCATTTGTACTTCTTAATCCTTTTCACCTTCTTCACCCATCCCTCCAACCCCTCTCCCACCTGGTGATCATCCACATGTCATGCAACAGTCAAGGGTGTGGAGAAAAGCTTAGTATTGAAAGGATCTTAGTATTAAAAGATCTTAATATTAAGAGTGGGAAAGGCTCAGTCCCAAACCAAGCCTTAGGCTACAATGACCCCACCAGCCCACAGCCCGTCCCCCACATATGCCCCTTATTTATAAATATATTTTTAAATTGAGCTCATGTGCTGAGATTTGCACTTGTCTGGTTTCCCAGATTCTAATACAGAGGCAGATAGGAAAAATACAGAATAAACAGAAAATTAGCATAACCAATATTAACAGATACCAAAACAAGTGTCTTAATACATTACAGGGATTAAAGCCTTTAAGCAAATTCTTATCCAATATAACAGGGTCTATAATAGAGTCTTTGCTGTTTTGAATGTCCTTAACATGTTCACCAAGTGCATGCTGACACATCATCATTCCGCATTCCCTGCAAATGCAACCCAACCCCAGTTCAGTCCATTAAGAGCTGTCACAAGGAGCAGTAGTCCAGGAAATACATCTAGGAAAAGTCCAGGTGTCCAGCAACACACCCAGGAAAAGTCTGCATGGCACTGGAATTGTTGTCACATTTCTACACTTTGCAGCTTGAGTCCAAGTCCCAATGACTGCAGCTTCTAGCTGGTAATGATTCAGGTAGACTGGAAATGCCATCTGCAGGCATGTATGGAGATGGAGTCCCTGTTCTCTTCAGCCTAGGAGACCAGGGGGCATTTTCCTGGAGTTTTGCAGCCGTGGAGGTGGTGAGGAGAAACTTGGGATACACTATGCTGGGTGGCAGAGGTAAATTTGTCTAAATTAGGAGCAGTTCCCAGCCTAAAATAGGCTTGGGGCATTGAGGCAAGAGGAATAAAGGAGACACTATATATTAAACAAAACAGCAGAAAATAAGACTATCAACACTCACAACAGAGATCTTCGAGGGATGAATAAAAACTTGAATATTCAGGCAAAGCATAGTAAGTGGCCCTTGTGTCCATAAGAAATGAGATCAATTTACCTGCTACTTGGAAGAAATACCCTAGGCTCGTCCACAGTGATGTGAGATGGGGCCAATGACGCTGGGTACCTTTAACTTTCAGTGGCAAGTCCTAGCAGGCTGGGCAAGGTCAGGTCACAGGTGGCTGGAGCAGGGCTGGAAGAGACTGAACCCTCCCTTAGAGGAGCGAGGGGACAGCTTACCTTCCACTGTCCTTTTTTCCCCACAGCAAAGGCATGTCTCTGGTGGGGGCCGAGAAGCCTGGCAGGCTTTAGCTCAATGACCTTCCTTTCCACTCTTGAAGCAGGGCCCTGATGGAGTCCTATGAGACCCCTTCAAGGCGTTGGAGCCTTTAAGGGCATATGCCAAGAGCTAGTATTTTACCTGATCTCTTTTGGGCTTTGTCTACCTCTTGGTCATTATAGACCTTAAAAGCCATGCTCAGTAGATCTCGCTGAGCGGGTTGAGGGTCCTCATCTGCCTATATAAACTTTTTCCATATATCTGGAGCTTTTTAGAAAAAGGGAAAACAGAGTTATTAGCTGGATCAAATAAAAGAGGGCAGAAGTTTGCAGGAGAAAGTTGTTTGGCATCTCCTGTACATTAGCATTCAAAAGAAAGTTTTTAAAGTAAAAAGCATGATAAGGTAGATTTGTGGGAGTTCCAGGATATGACTCCCCCTTTTATATTTTTTTAAATTGACCTTAAATATTTGCTGGGTACACTTTAATAATACCTTGACTTTAAAGATTGTAAGAAATACCCGTAATTCAAAAGGTTTGATAAAATATAGTAAATGCTTTTCCTACATATGCAGAAATATTGTCAGTTTTAATCAGTTTAGGAAGTCCAATAATAGAAAATGCATACAAGCAATGAGCTATAACATGCTTAGCAGCCTCACCTGTTCTGGCAGAGGCTACTATAAATCTAGAATAAGTATCCACTATAACGTGGACAAAGGACTGTTTGCTAAATGAAGGTATATGAGTAACATCCATTTGCCAAAGATGTCCTGGTAGGAGTCCTCGAGGGTTAACTCCAAACGAAGGGACAGAGTGTAGTATAGCAGCGGTCCCCACCTTTTCTGGGCCACAGACCGGTTTAATGTCAGAAAATATTTTCACGGACCAGACTTTAGGGTGGGATGGATAAATATATCACGTGACCGAGACAAGTGTCAAGAGTGAGTCTTAGACAGATGTAACAGAGGGAATCTGGTCATTTTTAAAAAATAAAACATCATTTAGACTTAAATATAAATAAAACAGAAACAATATAAGTTATTTATTCTTTCTCTGTGGAGAAATACAGTACCAAATGGCCCACAGACCGGTACTGGTCCGCGGCCCGGGGGTTGGGGACTACTGTAGTATAGGACACCTTGGAACAGGATTTAACAATCTGCCATGCTTCCTCCCAAGAAAGTTGAAACTGTTTACACAGGGCTGCAGTGTTCTGGTGATGAATAGTAGGAGACTGGATTGCTTGCTCTGTCATGGTTGGTCCAATAATTTTATTTTGGGTAGCTTGATCAACAAGGGCATTCCCTTGTGCTAAAGCTCCAGGGAACATGAAGTGAGCTCAAATATTTCCTATAAAACATGGAGCTGTATGTTGACATACAAGTCTTTGAAGAAGGAGAAACTGCTGAAATAAGTTCCTCATCAGCAATTGTCCCTAAGACAACAGTCTCTATAGTGGAAACAACCATAAGTAAATATCTGCTGTCTGTATAAAGGAGGAACATGGCAAATGCTGAAAAGCCATGATAATGGCATGTAATTCTATTCTTTGAGCTGATTTCAAAGTGACTATTTCAGTATAAACTTGTTCTTTGATATTTAAGCCTACTATTCCTGAGCTAGACCCATCACTAAAGACTGTAGGCACTTCAGGAATGGGCTAATTAACAATTGTCTTAGAAAAGACAAATGTAGTAACTAATGAAAATTGAACTATTTTATCAGCTGGTAGTTAGAATCAATTTTGCCTGTAAAATTTTCAAAAGCAATTTGCCATTTTGTGTAAGTTTCCCAGACCCATTGTTGTTGATCCTTTGAAAAAGGAACAACAATAATTTGAGGCTCAAACCTATAAGCTGTAAGTCACCTACGCCCTTTGGTAATCAAGGAGGCAACAAGATCAAAATACGGAGATAAAACTTTCTTAGGAGTAACAGCTAACTGAATCCATTCAATAGGACCTGAAGCTTGCCACAATAGTCCCGTTGGAGTGTAACTCAAAGGACAAATTAGTAAGGCAATTGATTCTTCAGGATTTATGCATTTTAGTTGTGCTTCTTGCAAGGCTTTTTCTACAAGCTTTAAAGCTTGCTGTCCCACAGCTGTAAGTAGCCGAGGAGAAGCTGGTTCAGCCGAGCCTCTAAGAATATCAAAAAGTGGCTTCAGTTCCCCCATAGTTAATTTCAAGGAAGGTCTAAGCCAATTAATATCTCCTAATAATTTCTGGAAACTGTTTAAAGTTTGCAAATGATCTGTCCTGATTTCTAATTTTTGTTAACAAATCTATTGTCCCTCAATAATTTATCCTAAATAAGAGAAAGGTAAAGATTGCTGTACCTTTTCAGGAGCTATATAAAGTCCTTATTCTTTCAAAGAATATTCTAGTTGTTGCAAAATGGTCAGTACGGTGCCTTTATCTGGATGAGCAATAAGAATATCATCCATATAATGGATTATGTAGGCCTTAGAATGCTGCCTTGTACTGGAGAGACAGCTTGAGCAACATATTTTTGGCACGAGGTAGGACTATTAGCCATACCTTGAGGCAAAACTCTCCACTGGTATAGCTCCATTGGAGCCTGGAAATTAAGTGAAGGAACACTGAATGCAAAACACTTGCAATCATGAGGGCTTAAAGGAATACTAAAAAAGCAATCCTTCAAGTCAACAACTACAAGGTGAAAATCTCATGGAATGGCAGTAGGAGAAGGAAGTCCTGGCTGGAGAGGACCCATAATTTCCATAGTCTTATTTATTGCTCTCAAATCTTGTAATAGCCTCCAGTTTCCTGATTTCTTTTTAATAACAAATATAGGTATATTCCATGGGCTATTAGAAGGTTCAATGTGCCCAAGCTATAACTGCTCTTGTACCAATCAAGCAGCTGCCTTAAGTTTCTCCTGAGAAAGGGGCCATTGGTCTACCCATACAGGATTATCTGATTTCCAAGTAATTGGATCTGCACAGTGCATTATTGGGATAGCAGGAGCTACCAAGGCCCCTATGCTAAATTTTGATACCCTAATCCACGCCTTCTGGTATTAGGTGCCGCTTCAATGGGGGTGAGAATTCCCTGCTGTTTCTCTACTCCCTTAGTGGGCAAAAATCCCTGATCAAGCATTTGAGTACTGACTAAATTATTAGGACTGACAAGCAATGCTCTCGTATTTTTAAAAACATCTCTACCCCACAAATTAACTAG
Organism: Saccopteryx bilineata; assembly: GCF_036850765.1. NCBI lineage: Eukaryota > Metazoa > Chordata > Mammalia > Chiroptera > Emballonuridae > Saccopteryx > Saccopteryx bilineata. Next base: position 163,823,923 of record NC_089492.1, read on the forward strand.
TAATCCAGGGAGTACATAAGGCTGAAAAAGTCCAGTATGACCTTCTTTATCTTCCTTTTGTAAAAAACTAGAGCTTTGTTGAGGGTATTTGCTCTGCCCTATACCTTATAATTCTGTGGCTGCTGCATGAGTGGGCCAGGAAGGAGGCCAATGTAGCTTGGAATAACAGATATATCAGCTCCAGTATCTAAAAGTCCTTTAAATTTACGTCCTTGTAATTTTAGTTCCATTTCAGGGCATTCCTGACCCATTTTTTGAACCCAATAGGCAGCTTCAGTGGAACCAAATCCTCGATTCTCTCGGGGTCCCTTTTGCAGGATTTGGCCTTGTCTTAAAAGAGGTAAAAGGATTAATTGAGCAATTTTCATGTCAGGGGAGATAGTGACTATATTTCTGAGTGTGGGCCATTACTTTAATTTCCCCTGTATAATCCAAGTCTATTACTCCAGGGAGAACAAAAAATTCTCTCATGGTTAAACTACTTCTGCCTAATAAGAGTCCTACTGTGTTACTGGGAAGTGGCCCAAAAATTCCAGTGGGTATAGCTCGAGGTCGCATCTCTGGAGTTAATACGAATTGGGAGGTGGGACTGAGGTCCAGTCCTGCACTGTCTGTTGTTGCCTGGGATAGTTGGGCAATGTTTGGCCTGCTGGAATCATAATTTGCTGAGGAAACACTGACATCGCCCCTATTGTTTGAAGGGGCCGGGGAGGGCCCCATTGTCTGTTTCCCTGAATTACCTGCCCTTTGGTGGTATATTTAGACTTACACTCATTTGCCCAGTGTTTCCCTCTCCTACAACGTGGGCAGAGGTCCGGAGTCTTAAGGGCTGGCTGTCCTTGAGGGAGAGGCCGAGACTGATATCCGGGGGAAGCAGGGCAGTTTCTAACAAAATGCCCCAAACCCCACATTGGAAACAAGATCCACAGGCAGAAGTACTTCCCTGACCTTCCTTCTTTTGCTTGTTCTGCCTTTTATCAAAGTATCATCCTGGAAATCTCGCCTTAACGTCTGTGGTAAAAGCAAGACTTTGCATGTATGAAGGCCCAACATCGGCGCATATTCTGATGTAGTCCTCTAACTCTCCCTTCTTGCGGTGAGGCCAAAGTGCAGCCTGACAAGCCAAATTAGCATTTTCATACACTAATTGCTTTATTAAAATCTTTCCTACTTTTTATCCTCTACTATTCTTTCGACTGTTTGAATTAGCCATGAAACAAATTCTTGAAATTGCTCGTCTGTGCCTTGTCTAATTTTACAAAATTCTTCCATTTTGGCCCCTGGAGTAGGCAGGCATTTTTATGCCTGTGTGGCTATCTGATTAATTATATTATAAGTAGTTAGTTGATACTCTAATTGAGTTGCCACATGGGCATATTGTCCTTCTCCAGTTAACAATCTATAGTAACAGCAACCTCCTCTTGCTGATTTTTCTCATCCTGCTCCATGGCCTTTTCATGAAAGTCTGACTTCCACAGCAAATAATCACCCCCAGAGAGACAAGCACAAGCAATCTCCTTCCAGTCATTTGGGGGAAGAGCCTTTGCACTAATAGTATCTAATAAACCAAGTATAAAAGGGGCAGTAGGCCTTTATTGAGCATAAGCAAGTTTAAGTTCTTTCAGAGTTTTAAAAGGCTTCATGCTCTTGCATTAGTTTCCCCTTATCGTCCTGTCTTTCTACAACAGGAAAACAGGTAAGGCCATTTATTGTTTCCCCTATATTTCAAGTCTGGTCTATAGATTGTTGGAGTGAGGATTTCCCAGAGTTTGAGTTATAGACTCTGGAGTCAGCCCAATAAGGGTACAGAGGAGCAGAGGGTTGAATGTAGGAAGGAGCCGAGGGAAGCGAAGGCCCCGCAGCTAAGGCAGCCATAGCCATGAAATTTTTATCCTCTGAGTAATCCTCAGACTCCAAGTTGTTCTCATATTCACATCCCTCTGTTTCCAGCTCACCATGATACTTCAGACAACGCTTCATCCTCATATGGAAACATTTCTAAAAAAAGGTCCCTTATTTTGATCCTAGCTGTCCCATAATTTATTACTCCTGACTATACTCTCCCCAAAAACTTTCTTTACTCACTGTGCACACTTGGGGAGTTCCATCACCTGCCTTTTGTTTAGTTTTCTTGTACCCAGGCCCCACGTTGGGTGCCACTTGCTGCGGACCAGCGCAGCTAGTAATTCCAGGTCCTGAGGGAGAACGGTGTGGAATTAAGAAAATAGACTCACCAAGAAAAGAGGATGGGATCGGGAGGCCTCTTCGATGCTGATGGCAATATCAGAGAGAGAGAGAGAGAGAGAGAGAGAGAGAGAGAGCCCCCAGTCTTTGTTTTATTATGTAGCATAGACAATTAAAGCCTTTAATCCAATATAGAAATAGGGAAGTCTCTGATACAAAGCCACTCATCTGAGGCATAAATTGGATTCCTCATAAGAGTGCACCACCCCACATCATGCAACAGTCAAGGGTGTGGAGAAAAGCTTAGTGTTGAAAGGACTGTGGTGGCACAGTGGATAAAGCGTCGACCTGGAAATGCTGAGGTCGCCGGTTTGGAACCCTGGGTTTGCCTGGTCAAGGCACATATGGGAGTTGATGCTTCCTGCTCCTCCCTTCATTTCTCTCTCTCTTCCTCTCTCTCTAAAATGAATAAATAAAAAGTATTAAAAGAATAATTTGTTGCTAGTGGCAAAAAAACACACAAAGATCTTAGTATTAAGAGAGTGGGAAAGGCTCAGTCCAAAACCAAGCCTTAGGCTACAACGACCCCGCCAACCCACAGCCCGTTTCCCACACTCCTGCTTCTTCTTCTTACTTCCCCTTCCTTCCTTCCTTCCTTCCTTCTTTCTTTCCTTCCTTCTTTCCTTCCTTCCTTCCTTCCTTCCTTCCTTCCTTCCTTCCTTCCTTCCTTCCTGCCTTCCTGCCTTCCTGCCTTCCTGCCTTCCTGCCTTTCTCTTCTTCCTCCTCCTCCTTCTTCCTCCTCCTCCTCCTCCTTTCCTCCTCCTCCTCCTCCTCCCCCTCCTCCCCCTCCTCCTCCTCCTCCTCCTCCTCCTCCTCCTCCTCCTCCTCCTCCTCCTCCTTCTTCTTCTTCTTCTTCTTCTTCTTCTTCTTCTTCTTCTTCTTCTTCTTCTTCTTCTTCTTCTTCCCCCTCCTCCTCCTCCTTCTCCTCCTCCTCTCCTCCTCCTCCTCCTTCTTCTTCTTCTTTTTCTTCTTCTTCCTCCTCTTTTTCTTCTTCCTCTTCCTTCTCCTCTCTTCTTCTTCTTTTTCTTCTTCTCCTTCTTCTTTCCTCTTCTTTTCCAGGTGAGAAGAGGGAAGATAGAGAGATAGACTCCCACATGCATTCTGACCAGGATCTACCTGGTGACCCCTATCTGGGGCTATGCTCACAACCAGCCATTTTTAATTCCTAAGGCAGAGGCTCCATAGGGCCATCCTCAGCATCTGGGGCCAATGTGCTCAAACCAATTGAGCCCTAGCTGCGGGAGGGGAAGAGAGAAAAAGAAGGGGAGGGTGAGGGTAGAGAAGCAGATGATTGCTTCTCCTGTGTGCAGTGACCAGGAATTGAACCCAGGACATCCACACACAGGGCCGATGCTCTACCACTGAACTAACCTGCCAGGGCTGGAGGGATATTATCTACATTAGTAATATCAGGGTTCAACTCAGCCAGCTAATTTATCATGTCACTTCTAAAAAATTACTCAGCCCCTCTCTACTACCTTTAGAGTCAAGCTTAAACACCTCAGGGCAAGGCCCTTCATGAGCAGCTGCTGCCCCCTGAGCAGCCTCAGCTGCTCCCCTGGCATCTAGCTGGTAATTCTTCACATCTCTGGGCCTTTGTAAACATCATTTCTTCTCTACTTGGCTACTTCCTCTTCAGCTGTCAAAGTCAGGCAATTTGAAGAGTGGTTGGAAGGCAGAGTAAGTTTTACTTATCTCCATATCCACCAGCCTCTCAGTGTGATTGTCTTCAAAGAGCTCAAAGACAACCTTGCCAGAAGCCTGTCTGGTGTCCCCAAGCTGTGGGGGAAGGGTTCTCCTTCTCCCTCCCAAACTACATCCCTATTTATAGTTCTAATGTTATACTTCAAATGTTGTTTTTCTTTCTTTCTGAGGAAGGAGATGTATGTTACGCATCACCACATCCCCAGTATTAAGCTAGAATACCTTGCACATAGTTGATGCTCAATAAATTGATTTTTGAGTGAAATCTCTTCTGAGTCTCCACAACATGGAGAGCAACGTGCTGGACAGTATTAGAGGGTTACAAAGCTGTGTCTCTGATCATCATGAGACACAAGACATTCACACATATGTCATACAAGACACTGTGAGATAAAGTTAAGCTAATGCAATAGAAATTTAAGGGGGACATTTCTGACTTATTGGTGGTAAAAATTATCACGTGCTGTCCTTTCTACCTGAAAATTGACTCTTATCTGTTAACTATTTTTCTTAATAGGTTTAGCAGTGCCTTTTATTGTGTGGCTTGGATCCCATTTGAAAGTATGGGGAGTATAAATGATAAAGAAGGAACATAATGCCCAGGGTGGAAGGGCCTCTGGGTTGTGACTTCAGACAGTATCCAAGAAGTAGGACTTAGGGCAATGGTTTAAGGTTATACTTTAGAGAGAGCTGGGCTTAGATTCTACCTTGAATGGAAGCAGGGGGTGAGTCCTGGAAGGGGTTGAATGAAAGTGGTAACAAAAATGGGTGCTTCCCAAATCCCTTCAATACTCTCTGGGCTTCGTTCTACTATTTTTCCCTAGGGCACCAGGGCCACTGGGTATCTCCTGAAAGGAAGAGAAATATCAATAGAATACTCAGTGCTGGAATGTAAAAACAAGAAATCATCCAATGCTTGACCAGTGATGGCACAGTGGACAGAGCGTCAACCTGGGATGCTGAGGTCCCAGGTTTGAAACCCCAAGGTCACTGGCTTGAGCACGAGCTCATGTGGCTCAAGCACAGGCTCACCAGCTTGACCGTGGGGTCTCCAGCTGAGTGTGGGATCATCGACATGAACCTATGGTTGCTGGCTTGAGCCCAAATGTTGCTGGCTTGAAGCCCATCAGTGGCTTGAGCCCAAGGTCACTGGCTTGAGCAAGGAGCCACTGACCTGACTTGAGCCCTCCGGTCGAGGCACACACATACGAGAAGCAAGCAATGAACAACTAAAGTGCCACAACTACGAGTTGATGCTTCTCATCTCTCTCTCTTCATCTCTCTTTCTCAAATGATCTTCTTTCCCTTTGGGATCATCTGGTCTAAAATCTGATTTGTGCCTAGAAACTGTCAGTCCAAATTTTTTATTCCTTTATAGTATTGATATTTGCATAGTTCTAGATCTAGCACTTGAATCATTTGAATGGTGCAGGACAATGAATGGCCCATGATGGTTTAACTGACCCAGCCCTCTATGAACACCCCTGATTCTGCTTCTCATCCTAGCTGGCCATCTGTAATCCAAAACTGAACAAATTGATGGGCCCCAAAGGAGAGGGGTAGGACAGGGGAAGGGGATTTAGAGGTACAAACATCCAGTTATAAAATAACTGTAGGGATGTAATATACACCATAGGAAATTGAACCAATAACATCATAATAATTATGGTGATAGATGGTACCCAGACTCATTGTAGTGATCAATAAATTGATATACCTTTGCAAGGTATATAAATGTTGAATCACTGTGTTGTACACCTGAAACGGATCTAATACTATTTGTGAATTATAATGAAAAAAAATTAATGATAAAAAGAAATAATCCAAAATGGGATTTTCCAATATTTCTATAAAGTGGTACATGGGAGAGCGTGTTTGTTGCGGGGTTTAAACATAGCATATAAATTAGTCTAGACTGAGACCTTATTTTCCTCTTCTTCATTTTCATTATCAGAGAGGACGGGGAGGTAGAGGAGCATACTGAACTAGAACAAACATTCTGTTTAAACGCACCAGGTCTTTGATCTTCTTTTAAAGTTAGGATTCTTACTGCAGCATTCATTTGGAACTAATCACTGCTTTGTGTAGTTTCCTATTGCTTTTCCTTATTTAACTTTCTGTGTCGGTGTCTTTGGTACCCTCAGATGTTGGGCCACCAAAGGAAAGGGACTATGTCTTTTTGATGCCCTCTTCAGCATCCAGCAAAGGGCCTTGCACATAATAGGTGTGTGTTCTATAAATGCTGCTGAGGAATTCATGAATGAGTCTTTAAGAGGAAAGAATATTGCTCTCTCGATGAGAACGGATCTTTCTCAGTTTATTTCAGATATAAATCAGCAAATCGGCATAAACTGTGCTTCTAAGTGCTCACCAGGTGCAGGGGAGGGTTTTGGCTGAGATTGAGAAATTCAATGCCAGAGAATAATAAAGTGGGAGTGAGAGGGGAACTGAAGGCTCAGAACCTCGAGAAGGAGGCGGAGTCATCGAGAGTTGGAGCATTTCGGTCCAATCAAAAGGAGCCGGGGGGGAGCCGGAGGGGGAGATATAGGGGGAGCGCGAGATCGTGAATCCTGCCCAGTTACACGAACCCGGCCGGCCAAGCAGCAGCAGCTTCTCTGCTTGGGTGTTTCTGCCCAGGGAGAGCGGTGGATTCAGGGGCCGGCTCAGCAATGGCCTTTGCAAATCTACGGAAAGTGCTTATCAGCGATAGCCTGGACCCCTGCTGCCGGAAGATCCTGCAAGATGGAGGGCTGCAGGTGGTGGAGAAGCAGAACCTGAGCAAGGAGGAGCTGATAGCCGAGCTGCAGGTAATGCGAGCGGGAGAAAGGCAAGCGCTCGGTGGCATCCTCTGCGGAAACGGGGCGCCCCACCCCCACCCCTGTGCCGGTTATCAGTCTGTCCTCGGGCCTCCTGATTTGGAGGCTGGGGGTTGGGGGGAGAGGAACAAACGGCGGCGAGCTGCAGTAAACTTTCCGTTCAGTTTGCAACCGCGCGTTTCACGTTGGCTGGCCACCGACGAGCAGTGCAATGTGTAGGCTGCTCCAGCAGGTCCCTCAGGCTGCCCGCGGATGCCAGCGCGGCTCCTAGCGCCTTGGCGCGCAGTGACCCTGGCAGCCGGGTGCCGCGTGGGGCACCGGGGGAGGAGACGCGCCAAAGTGGGGTCCCTGCGCAGGTCCCGCGATCCTCCCCCGACTACGCCCTGGCTGGTCCGGCCGTGTCCTGCCTTCCCGGGGAGGCGCTGGCTGAGTCCCACCATGTCTCGTGGCAGCTGGAAAAGCTGCGGGGAAGGCAGCAAATGTACCCGCCTTTCGTCTGACGCAAGACTGCTGCGAGTTTTCACCGTCCCTCCGCCTCCTAGGAGCTCGGAGGAAGTGGGGGTGGGCGGGGGGCGCCCGAGAGTCCCGCGCCGCCCACGCGGCCTCCGTGGTGGGGATTCAGGCTTAGTCTTTCCACGTGGCCCCGGCGGGTGGCCTCACCTTGGCCTCATCGCTGGTCAGGAATGACCAGGTTGGACTAGAATTGATCTCAGGTGCACCTAGGCAATTGATATTTCCTACCAAGTCCTTCTCAGGCGTGTATCTCGGTTAGTTGTGATAATTAGTTCAGTCTACTTCGAATCTTAATCTACCTTAGTTGTAAGTGTCCTGGGAAGTTTGGTGGCCTCGTGCAGTGAATGTCAGCTATTTTGTGAACTCTTCACTCCAGGTCCTGCACTTCTTACAGCACCAGCACCCCAGTATCTACCCCAACCCCAATTCCCAGTGTAGCCTCCTACTAATCTCAACCAGCCTCAGTCCCCTCCACCCATCGCTCCTCTGGGGACCCTTAAATCAAACCACGGAGGCGGCTGCTGTTATATTCACGGTGCCGCAACCGCGTGGTACTCAACAGCTGCCTGTACCCCCTTCTCTGGTGTTGTATCTGCTGCTGTGATTCACCATAGACCTTCCTTCACCCTTCTCCCCTACGTCATCTGTCCTGGTTTTCACCCTGCCCTATACTCGGTAGTTTCTGGCCTGTCTCCTGCCTTCAGGACCCTCGTAAGCTAATTAGGGAGCCTGGCCAAGGGGCAACTCAACTGAGGCCATTGATCAGCTGAGTGGTAAAGGAGGCCATCTAGCAGTCGGCCTCTGACTACTCCACTGCTGAAGTGGAGAGAAGGGGTGATCAACCTGGACAGGATAGGGGGCAAGGGCTCAGGACCTGATCCCTAGAAGCAGGGTAGGTCTAGATGGAAGGCAGGCCTAACACTCACCTCTTCTGTTGGATGGATGGTATCAATAACCTTGGCTTTGGGCAATGGCCAGAAGGCATTGGAGTGGCCTCTAGCTCAGCTTCTGACCCTCACCTCCACCAGATCACTAGAGTGAAAAGAATGGCCCTCTTTTGGGGCTCTGTAACTTTTTTATGGAAATTAGAGATCCTATATCCCTGGGGGGTGAGGGGGAGAGGGCCAGGGTGAGTGCGAATTGAGAACAGGAGCCCTCCTCTGGGTTGGGTGAAGCTGGGAAATCAGCCAGCTGGGTGCTGGGAACTGAGCTGAAATGGTGAGGCCCTTTTAAAGGCACTGCGAACTGGTGGGCCAGGAGGGCTTTCTTGGCTAACCACTAAGCATGGTTGGGCTGTTGGGAAGCGCTCAGCCTTCCTGTCTGTTTTTGTAAAACATTCAGTTGGGAATGCTGGGTAGTCTCCTTGGGAGCCCACTGGAGGGTCCCTCCAGTCTGCTCTGTGCCTTTTTCTTCTGCATGGAGAGCTGTCTGAGTTAGGGTCCCTGCCCTCCCCCATTTAAATCTTTGTAGTATTGAAGAAAGCTCCAACACGTTGCCTGAACCAGGCCTGACTACCTGCCCATTCTCACTCCTTGGTATTCTGGGCAGGCAGTTTGCTCTCTCTCTCACTTCCCCAGAATAGTCCTTTTCAGACTTGAAGCAAGTCACAGCTAGTCCATTACTGGGTAATGAAGTCAGTTTAATGAGTCATGATTCGCATTTTAAAAAAACAAAATGAGAAATACCAGAGAATAGTGCAGATAGTAAGGCTAATATTATGCCATGAAATTTGTTTCAATTAAGTGTATAGTTGTGGGGTGTGTAGGAGGTATGTGAGTTTAAAATCACAACTTAATCATGTGTTTCTTAACTGTGAGCCTTAGTCAAAACAGTTTGAAAAACATTGGCTGGAATAATAAAGCATCTTGTTTGGAACTCACAAAACTCAGACTGTATACCCCTTCTCTGTCAGCAGGTGCCACATCTTTAATATGCAGAAACATGCAAATCTTACCATGGATCAGTGGCTTTTATACTCTAACCAACAATCAGAAGTTAATTTTATATCAGAATTCAGAATACACATACATGTGTGTATACACACAAACTCATGTTTCCTGAAGTAATACCTTTATTATATGTGATGCGTTCACTTATTTGTTTCATTCAATAGCAATGCTGCAGAGTCCATTAGACCACATGTTCATGTTAGTAATGCATTTAACTTATTGAAACATATTTACACCTTTATCTCAGAATTTTAAGAAAGATAAGGGAATAAATTTCCATGCATGAGTCTTTTGAAAGGCTCCTTTAAAATAGGCACTTCTAGCCTGTGCCACCAGGATTTAGTTTGCAAAAGTGAAATAATCTCCTACTTAACTAGGATCACACATATTGTGCAGAACAGTGCCTACCTGTATCCTGTGTGGCTGCAGAACATGACCTGGAAGTGTCTTTGACTTTCTCTAGAATTAAAGTCAGAGGCATGAGCAATGCTAGAATCGCCTCCAAGGCCAAGCCTGCCCTTGTTGGAAAAGGAAGCATGTGTGAACTTGAGGACTGGGAATGGGTTTCCAGTGCTGAGTTAGCAATTTGTCTGGAACAGCCATAAATCCAGCAGAACAGTGGCCTGCTGTTTTCCAGCTCAGAGGCGGCTGAGCGATGGGACTGGGAGGAGGTGTGCCTGTTCCAGCTGGTGCTAGTATAGGCACTCGGCAGTTGACAGTGCCCCTGGGAGTGCCAAAGAGGACCTGGGGATGCAGGATAAAGAAGTCAGAGTCACAGCACACGGAGAATGAATCTCATTACAGAGGGTGTGCGAAAGGCTGTAGTTTGCTACATGAGTAGAGGAGAGGAGTGGGCAGCTTGAAGCCAAATCTTGGAGGAATGACATGTGGCCTTAGAAGAGGATGGTGCCTGGGAGTGCCGGTATTTTGAGGGATCTGCAGGAGATTGGTTGACACGTCATCTCTCATTAAATATGTGCTGAATGGTCCTGCCGGTGGCTCAATGGATAGAGCGCTGGCTGGTATATGGACATCCTGGGTTCAATCCCCAGTCAGGGCACACAGAGCAACAATCTGCTTCTCCTACTCTCCCCCTTCTTTCCTTCCCCTCCCACAGCCAGTGGCTCCGTTGGTTGAGTGTGACCCTGGGTGCTGAGGATAGCTCTGTTGGAGCACATCAGTCTCAGGTGCTAAAAATAGCTCAGTGGATCCCCATCAGTGTGCATGCTAGACATCTGCCTCACTATCTCCCCTCCTCTCACCTAGGAAAAAAATGTGCTGATTGATCAGGAAGTGATGCAATTGAATGAAGCAGGGGTTGTGGAAGGTGTCAGAGGCCTTGGAAGCTAGTGAAATCTGGCCACATGGGGTGGTACCAAGGTCTGCAGCCTGGGAGTCTCCAAGGGCAGGTTGTCCTCTTGGTACACATCCATCCATACTGGGTTGACTGGAGACGCTTTAGGCTTCTGGCTTCAAAGAAAGCTGGTTTGAGGGACACCGTCCTTGAGGGAAAAGTGGAGGCTGCAGGGTGTATCTCCCTAAGGCAGTGGTTCTCAAAGTGTGTGCCAGGGTGCACTGGTGCGCCCTAGAAGATTTCCAGGTGTGCCTACGACCTATAACAGAAGACAAGAAGTAATTATCACCCTTATCAAATCTCAAGTAGACTGAGTGCCTCCTCTGTGCCAGGCACAATTTTAGGTGTAAAATATAGACTGGTAAACTAAACCAAAATCCCTGTCCCATGGAGCTCACATTCCAGTGAACCTCATCATGGCACATTTGAAATACAAACTCAAAACTCAGTGTCCTAGCCCTGGCTGGTTGGCTCAGTGGATAAAGGGTTGGCCCGGCATATGGGTGTCCTGGGTTCTATTCTTGGTCAGGGCACAGAAGAGAAATGACCACCTACTTCTATTCCCTTCCTGCTCTCCCTTTTCTCCCTCTTCCCGTCCTATAGTCAGTGGTGGCTTGATCAGTGATTCTCATAGTGTGTGCCAGGGTGCACTGGTGTGCCCTAGAAGATTTCCAGGTGCACCCTATGGTATTCCAGAGAAATATGTGCCTGTTGGGGACCAAAAAACCAACAGGGTTTTTGGAGTTTAGATTTTGGGGGGACAGAGGATGGGGAATTGGCTGTAAGCTGACAGTCTGCCCAACCCCCCACCTCACTTGCCTGATTAGGTTGCAAAAGGCTGTTAAGCTGTGGTGCTGGATTGTTTACACTACCCCCCATGTTCCCGGAAAAGACTGGAGGCAAGTTTTTTCTATCCTTTGTTTGGTGTAAAGTTGAGATGATATGTATGGTGGGGGTTTCCTGCACTCAACACAATTAAAAGTAAAAAGAGAGGAATTCTTCAATGTATTGACAAGGAAATGAGAGTTTGCCCTTCAAATATATTCTCAAACATTGAAGAAATCGCTAGGACACATCAGGCTCATGTTTCTCATAAACACAAGAATGAAAAAACACATTTGCGCTGAGACCTGCTGAATATACTAAATCTTACTAAGAATGTATCTATATATATATAAAAAGATAACTTTTTAATCATTTTCTTATTTTTAACCCCTCTTTTGTGAATTCTAAAAAGCATCACTCAAAAAATATAACAAAATGTTTTTTAATGTCAGAATAAATTTAATTTTGTCATATTTATTTCATTTAATTACCATAAAAACACGCTTGGACTTTATATTTTTTTCTTTAATATTTGACTTAATTATTATAACATATTTCTCAGAATTTGTATATAGTGTGCCTGCAATTATTTGTAGGATTTTAAATGCACCCCAACTTCAAAAAATTTGAGAACCATTGCCCTAAGGTGATGATTCTTCCATAGGAAGAGGCTAAGCTGGTTAAAAACTAGTGCTGTTTGCCCCCGTGGATAGCTTGGTGGGTTAGAGCCTGAAGCACAGAGGATGCCAGTTCCAAAACCTGATCAGGGCACACACAGGAACAGTCTGATGTTCCTGTGTCTCTCCCTTCTCTCTCTAAAATTAATAATGAAAACAAAACACTAGTGCTATTAAGAAAAAAACACCAAATAACAAGGGGGTGATGGCAGGGGAGCCTGCATCCTCCCCCACAGCCGGTCTCTTCAGTGGGAGGTAGATACCCATGGTTTGGGGAGGGTGGGGCAGCTTTAGAGAGAGAGCATTCTACCTATCATCCCTTTGGGACCCAAAAGGATGATAGGTAGAGTGTGGGGAGTGGGACGGGGCCTGAGATGTGGGCCCAGAGCTTGGTATCAGAGGCAGGGTGATGAGATGATGACTTTTTTGGTGGTCCCTTCCCCCTTCTTACTAGTTGAACTTTGACCTTTGGTCCGAGGCTGATCACTTTCACAGGAGGTTCTATAGTGTGTTGCCAATAACCTGAAGTGCCATTGCTGGTGGTAAATGAAAGCACTTGAAAAATGCGCTCCCACAACTGCGATTTGTCTCCATAAAGGTTATGCAGTTTACACTCCAATTTCCCTATGCTTTCACCAACACTGAGTATTATCAAGTTTATTTTTGCCAATATGATACCTGAAAATACCACATTCTGCCCCCCCAATAAATTTTTGTTTTTTGTTTAAGTGAGAGGAGGGAAGATAGTGAGACAGACCCCACACATGCCCTAACTGGAATTCTCCCAGCAACCCTAGTCTGGAACTGATGCTCAAATCAACCAAGCCACTTTTAGCACCTAAGGCTGACACGCAGACCAACCCAGCCATCCTCAGCACCCAGGGCAGTGCTCCAGCCACTGGCTATGGGAGAGGAAGAGGGAGAGAGGGGTTAAGAGGGAGGGGACGAGAAGCAGATGGTTGCTTCTCATGTGTGCCCCGACTGAGGTCAAACCCAGGAAGTCTATATGCCAGGTTGACGCTCTATCCACTGAGCCAACTGGCCAGGGCCTAAATTTTTTTTAAAAGCATTGTGTTTTGATCTTTTGAACCTAACACATGAATTTGTTTTACTACAATCCCATGGCAATTTAAGAAGTTCCCTGATTTGATATGACTTTCTAAAAATCAGTTCACAGAGATGCCTGGCAAAGAACATATTAGTAATCTGAAAGTAAATTTAAAATTATGTGTACATAATGAGAAAATGTTAAACAGGGTAACACTCTGATTTGAGAACAAGGTAAACTGGCCCTAGCAGGCTTGCTCAGTGAATAGAGCATCGGCCTGGCATATGGATATCCTGAGTTCAGTTCTTGGTCAGGGCACACAGGAGAAGCGCCCATCTGCTTCTCTCTCTCCCTCTCCTCCTTCTCTCTCTCTTTCCCTCTTGCAGCCAATGGCTCTATTGGTTCAAGCATTGGCCCCATGTGGGCGTTGCAGGGTGAATCCCAGTTGGGGCGCATGCAGGAGTCTGTCTCTCTATCTCCCCTCTTCTCACTTAAGAAAAAAAAGAAAAGAAAACCAGGTAAACTAAGAAAGATATATTAAACTATTATTGACAAGTTAGCTTCTTTATTTTTTTCAATTACAATTGATATTCAATATTATATTAGTTTCAGGTGTACAGCATAACAATTAGACATTGACTATATTCCCTATGCTGCACTTTACACCCCTGTGACTGTTTTATAACTATGAAAATACCACAAACGTTTTAAAATTTGCACTTTTTTTTGGTATCTGGTGTTTGAGTTTTTGTAAATTACTGATGATCACTTTGTTAGTTCTTCTATAAACTGCTTACTTATTATATCTTTGCTAGGTTTTTTAACTGGGTTTTTTTTTTTTATCATTTAAAGAACTGAATTTTGGCCATGGCCAGTTGGCTCAGCATTAGAGCATCAGCCAGGTGTATGGAAGTCCCAGGTTTGATTCCTGGTCAGGACACAAAGGAGTAGCAACCGGCTGCTTCTCCACACCTCCATCCCCTTCTTCCCCTTCCACAGCCATGGCTCATAGCTCATGGCTTATGGCTCGAATGAGCAAGTTGGCTCTGGGGCGCTGAGGATGTCTCTATGGCCACGCCTCAGGTGCTAGAATAGGTTTGTTGTCAAGCAATGGAACAGCAGCCTCAGATGGGCAGAGCATCAGCCCCAGACGGGTTGCCTGGTGGATCACTTCTCAGCGCATGCGGGAGTCTGTCTCTCTGCTTCCCTGCCTCTCACTTGTTTGAAAAAAAAAAAAAGAATTGTAGCCTGACCAGGTGGTGGCACAGTGGATGGAAGTGTCGGCCTGGGATGCTGAGGACCCAGATTCAAAACCCCAAGGTCACCAGCTTGAGCATGGACTCAAGCTGGCTTGAGTACAGGCTTACCAGCTTGAGTGCAGAGTCGGCAGCTTGAGCATGGATCATGATTCCATGGTCACTGGCTTGAGCCCAAAGGTTGCTGACTTGAGCCAAGGGGTCACTGGCTCAGCTGGAGCCCCCTGGTCAAGGGACATATGAGAAAGCAATCAATGAACAACTAAGGTGCCACAACTATGAGTTGATGCTTCTGGTCTGTCTGTCCCTGTCTGCCTTTCTCCCCCCCCCCCAAAAAAAAATAAATAAATTGATGTGTAGAAAGTCTTGACCATTTTCTTTGAAGGATCTTTATTATGTATGTTGAAGGAGTTTCTCCCCTGTCACATCTGTCACTTACTTGCGTTTAACTGTTTATGGGATCTCTTCCATATAGAATTTTAAATATCAAATGTGATCTAATTTGTATTTTCTTCTATGGTTTCTGGGATTTGTGCCTTGCTTATAAAACTTTCCCATCTTGAGATCGTAAAAATATTCCCTTACATTTTCTTCTAATGCTTATATTTAAAAAACTTCTTTAATTCATCCGGATCTTTAAAAATCTGTAGTGAGGCAGGAATGAAATATTTTGCTCCTTACATTTTCCTAATGCCATTTATTATGATACATAGGTCTTTTTACCCCATCCATTTGAATTCTGCCTTTATTATTTTCAAAAGCCCCACACATACTGCTTGTCTAGTGACTATTTGGTCCTATTGATCAATTTGGCAATTTCTGAACCGTTTTTTCTCCTGGCTCCCTTGCAACCTGTTTTCCCCTTTGAGGAAACTCTTGCGTGCTCACATATGTAGATTTTAATCCCTTTGTGACAGTTAAGAGAAGGGATTTCTGTTGCCTGATTTTTTTTTTATAAATAAATTTTTATTTTAATGGGGTGACATCAATAAATCAGGGTACATATATTCGAAGAAAACATTTCCAGGTTATCTTGTCATTTAGTTCTGTTGCATACCCATCACCCAAAGAGAAATCGTCCTCCGTCACCTTCTATCCAGTTTTCTTTGTACTCCTCCCCCTCCCCCTCCCTCTCCCCCTCTCCCTCTCCCTCCTTCCCTCCCCCCCTCCTTCCCTCCCCCCCCTAGCCACCACACTCCTGTCCATGTCTCTTAGTCTCGCTTTTATGTCCCACCAATATATGATGGAATCCTGCAGTTCTTGTTTTTTTCTGATTCACTTATTTCACTCCGCCTAATGTTATCAAGATTCCACCGTTCTGCTGTAAGTGATCTGATGTCATCATTTCTTCTAGCTGAGTAGTATACCATGGTGTATATGTGCCCCATCTTCTTTATCCAGTCTTCTATTTTTTTTACAGTGATTAAAAGCCTTAAGCAAACTCTTGGCCAATACAGCAAGAATCCATAAAAGAGTAGTGTCCTTAACATGTTCACCAAGTCCAAGTTGGCCCCATCACCATGCCAATCCCTGAAAAATGCAACCCAACCACAGTTCAGTCTGTTAGGAGCTGTCACAGGGAGCAGGAGTCCAGGAAAAGTCCACATCCAGGAAAAGTCCGCATTGGTGCCTGATTTTTAATCATGTGACTTGTTCAAATATTTGGGGGAGGATGGTTGGGGTGGGGAGGATGGTGAGGGCCTCTCTAATCACTGGATTCATTTATTCTGTGGAGTGATTTACTGAGTATCAGCTATTAAAGCAATCTTTGCTTTGAGATGTAAAATATAGATGAGGAAAGCAAACTCTGGGTCAGAGAGAGGACATCGAGTGTGAAACAGATGCTGAAATGGGGAGGCGTAGTGGTGGAGTCCAGGGTTGTTTGCAAAGATTTCATGGAAGGGAAGTTGATTGTTCCTTGAAAAGCTGGTGATATATGGCCACCCAAGGGGTCCTTTCTTTGGAGCCAAGTGCAGTGGACTTGAATGGGGGACAAACAGCAGTGTCCCCTTTCTGCCCAGGCATTGGCTGATGGTCAACTAGGGAGGCATTCAGAGTCCCAGGTCTGGCTCAGACCAGATGGGGTGATCCCTTCTGTTTCTCTAATTCTCCCCATGCCTTTTACATGCCAAGGTCACACCACACATGTGTGATGGTGAGTTCTGGTGTGTCTGTCACTGTGAGTTCCTTGAGGACTGGGGCTGTGACTTACCTTGTGTTGACAGGGTCAGTACCAGGCACCCGTAGATGGAGGGAAGAAATGACGAGAGGAAGGAAGGGACATTAGCAGCCCTAATTTTGTTGAGACCAGATGCTTGTAAATGTTTCTCTCAGTGTCACATTTTGCAGTTTAATTTCAGAATCACAGATAAGCCTGACCAGGCAGTGGTTCAGTGAATAGAATATCAACACCTGGGACACTGAGGACCCAGGTTTGAAACCCTTAGGTCGCCATCTTGAGTGCCGGGTCGCTGGCTTGAGTATGGGATCAACCCTATAGTTGCTGGCTTGAGCCCAAAGGTCGCTGGCTTGAGCAAGGGGTCACTGGCTCAGCTGGAGCCCTGTAGTCAAGACATGTATGAGAAAGCAATCAATGAATAACTAAGATGCCACAACTATGAGTTGTTGCTTTTCTTCTCTCTCCTTTCCTATCTGTCCTCCTCCCTCCCTCCATTCCCTCCCCTTTCTCTCGTTAAAAAAAAAATTATAGATAAATAAATGGGTTTGGGGTGCTTGTGAGAGGTCTTGCATCAAGCTCTCTACTGTCAAGCACGGCCCCAACCAACTCTCCTGAACAGTCGCTGTAGTGTACATGTCATTTCTCTTCTTTCTCTGTGTAACTTGTCCAGATTCGTCCCTGGGCTCTGGGCTGTGCACAGTTAATATAATGGGTCCCTTGCTCTTGAACCAGATGCCCATTGGCCTTTTTGTTTCCAGAACTGATGTGGGAAAGAAAGAGTGTTCTTGTGGGATCCAGCCAAGAGCTCTATTGAGGAAAATGCAGACTTCCACTCATGGGAATCAGACCAGATGTGAGTGGGAACCGACAGGCCATCTGTCCCAACCCTCTTATTATACAGATGGAGACCAGCCTGGGGGTGACATGACCGACCTAGGTCTAGAAACCCAGCCGCCTGACTCAACTCTTAAGCTTGCTGCTGTGTGACAATGCTTGCTCCCTCCTTCCCCACCCGGGCAGCCAATTTGGGCACAGCATGTGCTTGTCCACCTGCTCCATCTCCTGGGGATTCTCATTGAGTGTTTGGGCAACAACGTCCTTGTTCTGGGAAGATGGCCTGGGATTCTACATGAACTTAGGAAGACTGTCTTGGGGTCTGGCTTAGCCTACAGGGCTATGATGACTTTCGAAGGTCTTATTTTTCACATAGGTATTATTTTCAGTCTCCTATTGCCCAGGTTTCTGAGCAATTATGGACCAGTTTAATTGTTCTTCTTGCCTTACTTTGGTCTCTATTTTAGGAAACCTTTTTCTTCAAAATTTTTGTCTTTCATTCACTTAATTTATTCATTCAGCCAATCAGCATTTATTGAGTGCCTTCCAAGTACCAGCATGGGGCCTTCAAGGTAGAATTAGATTCCACCTCTCCTATAGTTGCTCAGGGTCATTGGAGGCGGTGATGTCCCTTGAGCAGCGCCAGCTACTGTGCCAAGTGCCGCACCTGTCCCATATCGTTGCCTCCTCTTACCCAGTTGAGGAGGCTGAGGCCCAGATACATAGTCATAAAGGATGAGCTTGGATTTGAACCCAGACCTCACTGTGGGGTATATAAACGGTACACAGATGCACTGCTCTTGCCTTGAGTGTCCAAAGTCAGCCAGCATTTGGGAGCCCCCGCTTTGGGCAAAGAAGCTCTAGGAGGTCTTCCAGGTCAATTCTGTGGACCCAGCTGTTTCCTCTTCTGCCTCAGGACTGTGAAGGCCTTATTGTCCGCTCGGCCACCAAGGTGACCGCTGATGTCATCAATGCAGCCGAAAAGCTCCAGGTGGTGGGCAGGGCTGGCACAGGCGTGGACAACGTGGATCTGGAGGCTGCAACCAGGAAGGGCATCCTGGTCATGAAGTGAGTCGTGGAGGCCGGGGGTGGGTGTGGAGATGGGCCTTGGGGAGGGGGAAATAACTTCTTTTAGAGAAAGTCAGGTCAGAGTTAGAAGTCTTCCAGGAGGAGGCCTGGTCTAGACCGAGTCCAGATAGGTGGTCCATGCTTACAGCTTAGTGCTGCCCAAGGGTTTGACATTGAGACTCTCTTTGAAAACTCAGTGCTTCACAAACCCACCCCACAGATGTTTGTACATCTTCAACCTAGCTTGGGAGTCAGAGGAAAATGAATTTATCTGTCTTCTCTGCTCTAGCTCTGTCCCCTCCCCACCCACTCCCATTGTCCTGCCTGGAGTCAGGTGTGTTAGTTCTATTCTTACTCTGTATGCAAATGCACAAGCTTTGCTACTAGAGTGACTCTACATGCTTTGTCTTCCTCACTGTTCAGGACCCCCTTGGGGCCAGGACCTCAGTTTCTATTTCATAGGCCAGTTGGAAAAAGGTCCCCATTGGAGTGGTTTTTGCAGAAACCCAGGGGAAAGGTCATGTCAGCATGCTAGTGCAAGGGGACGCTCATTTCTGGCTCCTGTATGGCACTTGGTGAGGCAACACTATCCCTGGTCCACTTCTCTGTCCCTTGGAGTCCTTTTCTCTTCCCTGGGGAATGTCATTGTCTTCAAGTCCTTTCCCTCCACTCCTCCTTACAGGGTAGGGGTGAATTGGCCCACAGTAGAAATGTTAAACTCCCATGGACACTCTTGCCCAGGACCCAGAGGCAGTAGCCCCCGGTGGCCTGATCCAGAGCAGTGGATAAAGTGTATTCCTGGAATGCTGAGGTCACTGGTCTGAGACCCCAGGCTTGCCCAGTCAAAGCACATATGAGAAGCAACTATTACAAATTGATGCTGTCTGTTCCTACCTCCGCCCCTTCCTCTTTCTCTATCCTCTCTAAAATCAATATAAGAAAAATAAATGAAATATAGAATCTTTTGACCTTTTATCACCTCATAACCTTAATTCCCAGAGATGAAAAGACCCCATAGGTGAAGAAGGAGGGGGAACATGTATGTTAAATTCTTTCAAAAACAAACAAAATGCCTTTAAGAAAAATAGTTTCATTGGTTGCCATCTGTCCTTTTTCTGTAAAGTGTGCAGAGTCAGCATTGCTCTGAGTATGAAGGTGTGAGGCAGCTTTCTCAGTTCAGAACTTACTGAAGGATAGGAAGAGAAGCCACACAGGTGGAGATAAAAATAATCGCTTTATTACTAATAAAAGCCAGGTTTGTTGGGCATCTTGGTGAAGGTCAGTGGGCAATGGGCTGACCTCTGCCTCTTTTTTTTTTTTTTAATTATTATTATTATTATTATTATTATTCAGTGAGAGGAGGGAGGCAGAGACAGACTTCCGCAATGCACCGTGACCGAGATCCACCCAGCATGCCCATTAGGGGCAATGCTCTGCCCTTCTGGGGCATTGCTCTGTTGCTCAGCAACCTAGCGCTTCTTAGCACCTAAGGAGGAGGCCATGGAGCCATCTTCAGCGCCCAGGGCCAACTTACTCCAATTGAGCCATGGCTGCAGTAGGAGAAGAGAGAGAGAGAGAGAGAGAGAGAAGCAGAGAAGCGAGAAGGGGAAGGGTGGAGAAGTAGATGGAAGCTTCTCTTGTGTGCCCTGACTGGGAATTGAACCTGGGAGATCCACGTGCTGTGCTGATGACAGTCTACCTCTGAGCCAACCGGCCAGGGCCTGACCTCTGCCTCTGATTGATGCACCACCCATCATGGGCTCAGCCTCAGTCAGATTAATGGCATGGAGCCATGGGGGACTTGAGCTTTCTGGAGGCAGATCAGGAAATGAGAGGAGACAGACAAAGGCTGAGCCACACACATCTCTCTTAGTCAAATGAGACACTTCTCTGCCTGGGGAAAAGGGAGTTTGGGTAGAGAGGCTAGGTGTGTTTCTCTGTAGAGGTCCTTCTGCATGAAAATACAAAGCCAGTATTCCGTCCCAGCTGGGGAAGGATGTGGGCAGCAGTACATAGGAGAAACAGGGACAAACAGGCACAGTGGCGTGGGGTTTGTATAGAGAGCAGGTAAGCTCATGGAGCAGGAGAGTGTATGTCTATCGGGACAGGAGTGGGAGTACGGGGTCTGGGCCCACTGATGTCCCCCCCCTTTTTTAAGTCTATGGTTCTTTATTCAGAATAATGTTTTTACACGCATACAAGAAATACTTAAAATTACAACGCATGTCAATTACATTGAAAGGCAGTTGGCAAAACATTAAAACATATGCTTAATAGCTCTGGCCGGTTGGCTCAGTGGTAGAGCGTCGGCCTGTTGTGCAGAAGTCCCAGGTTCAATTCCCGGCCAGGGCACACAGGAGAAGCGCCCATCTGCTTCTCCACCCCTCCCCCTCTCCTTCCTCTCTGTCTCTCTTTTCCCTTCCCGCAGCGGGGCTCCATTGGAGCAAAGATGGTCCAGGCACTGGGCATGGCTCCTTGGCCTCTGCCCCAGGCGCTAGAGTGGCTCTGGTCACGACAGAGCGACGCCCCGGAGTGGCAGAGCATCGCCCCCTGGTGGGCATGCCAGGTGGATCCCTGTCAGGCGCATTTGGGAATCTGTCTATCGCCGTTTCCAGCTTCGGAAAAATACAAAAAAAGCCAAAACCAACATATGCTTAATATATAGCAATTAACTGTTTCTTTACTAAAACATTAAGGAACAATTTCTAGTAATAAATCTAACAGTTACTATAACTTTAAAAAGCAGAAATGGATAAAAAAGGTATTTTGAGATAGTGATAACTTTGATGGAGGTAACTAAGACTCATCTCATGATGCCCCCTTTTTTCTTTGCTCTGTAGCACCCCCAGTGGGAACAGCCTCAGTGCTGCGGAGCTCACCTGTGGGATGATCATGTGTCTGGCCAGGTAAGTCACTGACTTCTCAGCAGAGTCAGTCCCTCTGGTATGTCAGTTAGAACGACTCCCCAAGCGAAGTGATTCACAGAAACTTGGCGACGTGCAGACTGCTCAGAACCTTCAAGGCTGTCGGTCCTCTGCTGAACACTCAGCACACTGGTTCTGGAGCCCTGTGCTCAGGTTCCAAGTGCTTGCAAATGGGAAGGATGGCTACCCAAGTACTGCCCATGACCTAGGAGCAGGACTGTGGAGAGAGGAATTGTCCATGACCTTGCATTTCTCCTTACTAACCTTCTACTGCCTCATCCATCCTTTGTGCCTCTCTTGGTTTCCACACACGAACTTCTAACCTTTTAAGTCTTGCAGATGCTCTTTCCACCACCTTGAGCACTGTCCCACATCATCTTCGTCTAGGTAACTCTTCCTACTCTTCAAGATTAAGCTCTAGTGTTAACACCTCCAAGAAGCTGTCTGTGCCTGGGTTCCTCAGCTGAGTGGTGTCCCTCACTGATTGATCCCCCTGGTCCTGGTGACGGGGCTTACCTCTCTGTCTCTGTCCTCACAGATCTGTGTTGTAACGGAACAGAATAAAACGCCACCCAAGACGTCATGCCTACTTCTGCGTTCAGATATGCAAGGGGTCATATCTGTTGCTCTTTTAGCCAGAATTCTGAGGGTAGGGACTTCTTGAGTAGAGGGGACAGCCTCAGAGCCAGTAGATGTGACATAATATGTGTGAGTCTTATTGTTGGATAGTAAAATGATTGTGTTGAACAGAAAATTCTAGCATTTCTATGGTCAAGGGGAAGGGCATGGAGCCAGGGACAGGGCAGGAAGATGTCTAGGCCCCTTGTAGAACCTTGGATCTTTTTTTTTTCTTCTTTTTCTTAATCTCTCAGTCACTTTCCTCTTCATTAATGGCGTGGAGCCATGGGGGACTTGTGCTTTCTGGAGGCAGATAGATCAGGAAATGAGAGGAGACAGACAAAGGCTGAGCCACACACATCTCTCTCAGTTGAAGGAGACACTTCTCTGCCTGGGAGAAGGGAGTTTGGGTAGGAAGCTAGGTGTGTTTCTCTGTTGGAGGTCCCTCTGCATGAAAATACAAAGCCAGTATTGGTATCTGTCCACAGTGGAGGGTCAGAAGCATCTTTTGGAATTGCATCACTGTGACCTTGGATTCTTAAACCGGCAGCCAGGCAGCTGGGACTCTTTACTTCTCTACTCAGGCCTGCAGTCTTATGGGGCTGAGAAATGACTGTTTCCTTTTCTCCAGACCAGTCCTTCCTCCTGCTGGGGATGATCTGCAGGGGTTCACCTTTGTTCTAACTCTTCCCTCAGATTTACACCTGAGATCTTAGGTATTCGTATAGTAAAGAGAAAAGGAGGTTAGGGAAAGAGGAACAGGGACAGCTTCCACAGCAGAAGGGACCCAGCCTGCAAGGGGTCCTTGAGTTGGCTGTCTGTGTCTCCCAGACCGTCTGGGCTGCACATATCTTCCCTGGACAGGTGTGGAAGTCTGATGTGCTGATGTCACTAATGCTATTAAATTCAGTGGGGGTGTGTGTGTATGTGACTGTAGGTGGTGGAAAGGCTTGGGAGCTAGGAATAATTTCCCCCTATTCCAGGACCAGCTTCATTTTAAAATGTCGGTAAAGTGCAATGACTTAAAGCAAGCACCCCAGTCTCAGTCCCTCATCAAAATGCATCGAAACTAAGAAATAAGTACCCTTTAAGAAGGAATTGCCATCTCTCATAACTTGTATGTTTAACCAGACTGCGCTCCGAGCAGGGCAGCAGAGGTGGGTTGGGAGCCAGCAGAGGCAGGCAGGAAAGTTGAGGGCCCTGGACCACGTGGGTGCAGAGGCCCGGAGTGCGCCTCACTGCAAGGGACTGGGAACAGATGGCAGGAGAGGGACCATGACACAGAAGGAAAGAAAGGAGACCACAACAGATGCAACTTCCCGTTTTGTCCACTCTGCTTTCTCTTGTGAGGCCACTCGGGGGACCCCTCGCCTACATCATGGTCCCCCAAGTCTGGCTCAGGGGGCTCTATGACCCAGTGGGTACAGCAGCTAAAGGGAGGGTCTGGGGACTCCTCATGCCTCATGGTGCCATGTGTACATCTGAGACTGCACCATGGGGTCAGGTGGGAGAGATCAGGAAGTGAGGGAACTGTGAGGAGGCCGTGGGGGTGTTGGGGTAGGAGCTCATCACACTGGGTGAGGGACTTGTCTGGCAGGCTTTGCTAAGAGAGCACTTACTCAAGGCAAGGCGCTTTCTGTAATTTCTCTCCGGAAATGGGAAATGCGACGTGATGGGCCAGAGCAGGGAGATGGAGCTCCTCACCCAAAGCTTGTTCTTTGCACTTGGCTGAGTTTACTCATGAGCCCATGGAACTCTCACACAGGAGAAAGCCCTGCCTCAGGCAGAAGTCCTGTATCCTCAGGCGGATAACCTGGAGACATGAAAGAACTTCCTATAAGAAGTCAGTGAAGGCCCTGGCCGGTTGGCTCAGTGGTAGAGCATCAGCCTGGCGTGCGGAAGTCCCGGGTTCGATTCCTGGCCAGGGCACACAGGAGAGGCGCCCATCTGCTTCTCCACCCCTCCCCCTCTCCTTCCTCTTTGTCTCTCTCTTCCCCTCCCGCAGCCGAAGCTCCATTGGAGCAAAGTTGGCCCGGGCGCTGGGGATGGCTCCTTGGCCTCTGCCCCAGGCACTAGAGTGGCTCTGGTCGCAACAGAGCAATGCCCCGGATGGGCAGAGCATTGCCCCCTGGTGGGTGTGCCGGGTGGATCCCGGTCGAGTACATGCGGGAGTCTGCCTGACTGCCTCCCCATTTCCAGCTTCAGAAAAATACAAAAAAAAATAATAATAATAAATTAAAGAAGTCAGTGAAGTACAAACCATAGGAACGATGTTTTGGTAGCTCTTTTTTTGCGTGCATGCACTCGTGTGCACGCACAAACACACATACACACAAACACCACTGAATTTGGGGGCTGGCGGGAAAGTCTGCATTTAAATACTTAGGAGGCCTCCTGGTGGGAGGTCTGCCTTGGCTTTGAATCAGTTCAGCTGGGTGAAGGGAGGAGGTGTTTACCCCCCCCACTGTGCAGTTGTTAAGCATTACTTGAGCTAATACAATGTGTGTCTGAACATTTCCTTTAAGAGTGTCTAAAATACAGAAGATACTCCTTAAAAATTCTAAGTATTATTTTGTCTCTTCCTTTTTTGCTTCCAGAGAAGCCTGGATGACCTTGTTCCACATGACATATCTTACCCTGGAACCTCTTTGTCCTAACTTCCTTTGTGTCCTCCAGAAAACACAGGGAGATGCAGACTTCCATGTTAGCTAATAGGAGGAGAGAGCCGTGGAGGGTGTGGTGTGCACGTGTGCACGTGCGTGAGTGGTGAGACAGGAGGTTACAAATGTCGACTGTGGCACCCACCCACCAAAAGCTGACCTGAGGCTGCTAGGGCTTAAGAAACCCCTGAGGAAGAATAAATAACCAGCTGTCCCTGACACAGTGGATGCTGTAGGTTGTGGCCCGGAGTGGAAGGAGAATGAAAACCCTTGAATTTCTGGAGCACTTGATGCCACCGAGTCCGTCAGCACCACACTTCCTCATTCCTACAAACCCCGGAGGATTGGCTGTTGTATTTTGCAATAGCGAGGAGCCACTCTCTCCCCACAGTGGCTGATGTGGAATCAGAACCTCTTCCCAGACGCCTAGCTGGACAAAAGTCCCAGGACTTCAAGTCTTGCCAAGGGTCTTCTTGCTGCGCCACCTGAGCCTTCCTCTGGTGTTCCTGACCTGAGCCCCCAGACCCAGGCTGAGCTTGGTGCATGACCAGCAGAGATGGTGGCTGTGCAGGTGGCATGTCACGCCTCCTCCTTGAGCTGGTGGGGGTCTGCGTGGGCCAACTAATCCTGTGTCTGTCTGTCCTTGCAGGCAGATTCCCCAGGCAACGGCTTCGATGAAGAATGGTAAATGGGAACGGAAGAAGGTGAGCAGCAGCTTTGCCTCTCCCATCTAGCTCTGTGCCTGAGGTTCACACTTGATGCTGACTTTGACTTCTTTGCCTCTTTGGTTATAGTTCATGGGAACCGAGTTGAATGGAAAGACCCTGGGAATTCTTGGCCTGGGCAGAATTGGAAGAGAAGTGGCCACCCGGATGCAGTCCTTTGGGATGAAGGTAAGGGGTCGGTCGGCTTCCTGTAGAAAGTTTGGAAGAAGCAGCTTTGTTTGAGTTTGTTTGAGAGAAACTGAAGGCTTTGTCTTCGGAGGGCCAGACCCTCAGCCTCCTTTTAGAGTCCCTGACTTAAACAGGCAGTTCAGCCAGGGAGGAGAGAGCATTTCCTGCTGGTATGGACACTTGAACTCAAAATCTGGAATTCTTGGTGGAGGTCCTCCAGCTCGGGGTGAGTAGTGTCCCTGAGTCCCAGTGGAGCAGACAGAGGTCCTGCATCCTGCCGACCTTTGCTCCCCTGCTCTGAGGGCCTCTTTGTTTGCTGCGTCTGTCATCTGTAATAATTCAGAAAACACGAGCACATTCATAGCCTTACAACAGAGCAGTTGTCCACCCATCTTCCAGCCCTGCCCACAGTTCAGAAGAGATTGAAAGGTGCTTGTCTGTACACTGAGATGGCCACAGAGCCAGTGGTGGCTGAAGACCCCACTCACTTCTCAGAATTCATCCCTGGCCCCTGCCTCATCTTATTGTGGGAGGCGTGCAGTTGAGGGAGAGTGCCAGACACTGCAGAGGGCCGGACTCTCAGCCGAGAGAGAGGGTATGCAGACAGGCCGGAGTGACGGGCACTGGGGAGGGCTGCTAGACCAATGGCCCTCCCTTTCTACAGTGGTTGTGAGGGGATTGTGGGTTCACATCACAGCCAGGGAGGCTTTAGTTCAACATTAAAGAAAGTAGCTTTGAAAATCAGATCGTTTAAGGTCTAAAAAAATTTACATAGTACTGTCACAGGATTTCCTTCTTTGCCCGTGCTCCCTCTCTTTCTGTTTGCCCTTCCACCTGTATAGAGTTACAGGGACCTTAATAGATGAACACTTAATTTTTTATATGGAGTTTGTAAATTTTTGCTAAGAGCTCACGGTGAATGGATGACAGACAAGAGCTCACGTGGGTGCCATTAGACCGTGTTGAGCAGTTTCCTCTGCCTTCTGCCTGCACTCCCCACCACGTTGAAGTCAGCCAAACAGCTTCCCTAGGATCTCTGAGAGCAGTGGGTGTGGCCTGGCAGGATCCATCAATTGTGAAAACAAACGAACCCTGAGAAGCTGCAAAGAGCACTTTTCCTCCTGCCTCTTGTGAGGGATCAAGGTGAAGGTTTAGCTCACAGGGAATTCTGATCATCTAGAAGCAGAGGTCAAGGGTTCGGCAAACTCCCAAGTACACATTGCCAAACTGGCGGGCACTTGTTTCATTGGTATTACAGTAACTTCAGAGCAGGTTCCATGCCTGAAGGTTATTCTGTTCCTTTCACTCCATAACTCAGGGACATCTGTTGTCCAGTGCTTGAGACTTTAGCAGTGACTTAACCCAGACAGAAAGCCTCTCCTCGTTTCTTGAACAATTGATGTGATCAGTAAGCCTATCTGTTCACCCGGCAACACTTGGCTGTTCAACTCCTGCGGAGCTGCTCTGGGAGGCCGAGGGGGGAGGTGGGACCCTGAGCATCAACAGTGGAAGTGACTTGACCCCTCAGACGTGTGTTGGATTCAAAGAGATGTCTAGAACTTGCTCCATGTTAATCTGTGTTTCTGGGCACAGCCTGAACCATGTGCCCACATGTTTTATTCCCAGCATGGCAGTGAAGGTGTGGGTGCTTCACTTTCAGAGGTGCTGCTGAGATGTCTTGCTTCTGAGACATGCTGTTTGTAAATCCCCGTGAGACATGCTGTTTGTAAACCCCTGAAGCACGCCCTGGATTGTGTCCCTAACTTCAACCCCTCAAGAGCTGCTTGGCCTTGGTCATTGTGGAGTGACTCAGATGGCCTCTCTTCCCTTTCTGCTGCTCACTTTGCCTGAGGCCCCTAACACATTGGGGGTCTGGATGGCTTTTGTCTCAGGGCAGAGAGATTACTCCCATAACATCAGCGTGGCCAGGGTTGTCTCAGACCTTTTTCTGTGCATTTGCATAAAATGCATACATTTTCTAGAGAGAAGAGAATATTGTGCATAGATTTACCATAGTTTTAAACATCCTTTAAGCCTCACTGGTGTGCTGAGGGAGATTTCTTTCAGGGCAGGGAAGGAAGATTCTTAGATGTCATCATCTTCCAGTAAGAAACAATGGTCAGTGTTTGCTAAACACATTATTTTATTTACTTATTTAATGGGCTATAAAATTATGTGGTGGCCACAGCTGGAGCCTGGGTCCTCTGCACAGAAACTCTGGTATGAGTCTTTATAAGATAGTCAGACTTGGTGACCACAGTCACCTTCCAGAGGCCCCAGGGTGAGAGAGCTATAGGTTCTTGAAGGTGACATCAGATGTGGCTGCAGTGAAGATGCCCAGAGTGGCAGTGCAGCCCCTGGACGAGGGGCAGCAGTCACCAACACCGGCCATCAACAGCAGCGTTTTGGGCACAGGGGCTGAGGCGATGCCAGTGCCCTTGGGGGCGGGGACGAGGCTCAGCAGCACAGAGCCACAGCGGCCAGTCACCTTGCAAGGAACAGTGGGGCTTGTGATCTTGTTCCCCCAGCAGCTTTGCTACTGAGACAGGAGAGAGCTTGGCCTCATAGATGCCAGAGCAGCATGTTCATTGTGGTCCCCAGTGGTGACAGATGCCTTAAACCTGGTCTTCTGGCCAGCGTGGGTCTGCTTTTGCTCTGGCATAATCTTCAAAACCTCGTCCTGAGAGACTCCCCCAGGAAAAAGTGATCTCAGACTCATTGGTGGGCAGTGCAGAAGGGATAGATCCCCTCCAGGGACTTGATCTTCTTGTCCTTGACCAAGCTGCCTAGCTTGATAACGGGGATCCACTCTTTTGTCCCTGCCAAATCCCCCACAGATGCTGCAGCAGCCTCCATTCTGGGCCCTCCTAACTCTCCCACAGCACCTGCATTATTGGCTGTTTGGTGTTTTCTCAAAGAAACAACACAAATTATTTTAAATTGGCCTTGTTCTGTCTTTGCACTGACACGAAAGTGGTAGGTCTTGGAAGTCCCTAGATATCACTTACCAGGGCTATTTAAAATTATGTTTTAATCATGCAGTAAGTGAAGGCTTTCTCATAAAAACTGAAATGTAGGTAAGGATCTCCTTGATTACCATTCCAATTCCAGTCTCCTCCCATAACATCAGCGTGGCCAGGGTCCTCTCAGACCTTTTTCTGTGCATTTGCATAAAATGCATACATTTTCTAGAGAGAAGAGAATATTGTGCATAGATTTACCATAGTTTTAAACTGCTGTGTGGAATTCTGTTGTATGGATAAATTGCTTTTGTATTCAGTCTTCCCTTAAAGATGGACATTTAGAGTGTTTGAAAATGTGGATTTTAACAAGACATTGGTCAGGTCTTTCAAGATTCCCTTGGGGTTAAGTTGGAAGCTGAGCTTGTTGCTAAAGGGTTACTGACTGGTAAAAGGATGGAGGGCGATTGTGCAGGATGGTGCAGGGTTCTGCTTTGTCTGCCTTTCTCATCAGCAGCCTGTATGATGTCATTTGTGGATGACAGGAAGCTGAGAGAAGAAGTAGTTAATACTTAAGAGTGTAGACTCAGGTCCATAAAGACATAGGAAAGCTAGAATGGCACCCTAGCAGAAAACTTAGCTAAAATACATATCAGTGCCCTACATATGGGCCCCATGTATACAAGTGTTGGATGTGGAGATGTTTATAGAAATCTTTTCTAGAGAAGGAAGCTTTTGATTGACAGAAATGCAGTGTGGTTAACAATAGCTTGGCTGATAAAGAATGTAATGTGACTTCTGGCAACATTATAAGAAGTATGGCTTTCAGAGCAAGGGAGGTGACATTCCTCATGTTCTGTACTTGTTAGATCTGTGAGTATTATGAGCAACCAGGGCCCCATGCTTGAAAGATTGAAAGCTCTGGAGATGGAGGAGATGGTGAGGGGCTCATGTCTGTATTTCCTGAGGAAAGGCTGAAGGCACTGGGGTCATTGAGCCTAGACAAGACTTGGGAGTCATAATGGAGGCTCTTCAAATAGCTAAAGGGCACCCCGTGGGAGAGTCTTGCTCTTTAAAGAGTGACTCCTGACAGGAATGATAGGTGTAAGGCAGAGAGAACAGAGCTAGTCAGAGCTGGCCCCAAGTGGCATGGGTGGTCTTGAGAGTCTCCCACCACGGCAGATGCACACACAAACACAAGGCTGGGTAACTGCTGGGCCAGCGTGTGAGAAGGGGATGTGAGCATTGGTAGGGAGGTAGAAGCAGATACCCTTTAAAGCCCTGACATCTATGAGCATCTTGCACCCTGTGAAATGGTCCTTTAGCGGTGAGTTCATTGTGTGGTCCTAAAAAGTGATAAAAAATTATTAAGGACTGTGATTTGCTACAGTAACTTCGAAGAACACTGTGACTTGAAGACAAAGACGGGACCAGGAGGCATCAGGGACACTTTGAATCATTCTAGTTGAGCTGGCTCAGGCAGAACTGCAAAGTATGGTTATTTTATCATCATTTCTCTCCCTGACACATGGGGTCGTGTCCTGTGCCCTGATCTGTCACCCAGTCTGTTAAATCACTACTAATCTCTGACTCCTTTCAGGGTATCATGATTTAAACGTTGGCCCCTTCATATCACAGGAGTTAGGGAGGGACCGTCTTGTGCTCACAGGTTGGGGAGGGACTGTCTCCTTTCCCCTTCTTTCTTTGTGACTATCTGGTCACTCAGAGATGGGGGACCCTAGACTTTAGCTCTGGGGGGAGCTTCGCCAGGTATCTTCCCAATACCACCAGGTGTGTGTGTTGTGGTTGGGAGGGAGAGCCCACCTACACTGCTGCCCCCACCAGACACACGCCTAAGAGCCTTGACCGGCCATGGCCACCGTATAGCAGCTGCTGACTCGCTCTGAGCCTCATGGCACAAAGGTGGGTTTCAGGATGATTCTGGCAGCGCAGCCTGCTGATGGTCTGAACCATCTGGCCTCACTCTGTAACATTTTCTGCTTGAAACTTTTTCTCAGTAGTGTTGCTAAATCACAGGTAATAACTTTGGAGACTTAACTCACCCATGCTGTCCTCTAGAATGTGTTAAAAGACCCATGTCAGGCAGGCGCTGAGCCTTGCACTTTCTTATCAAGGTTTTCTGTGAGGCGCAGACCAGCGTCTCTCATGTCGCTTATGTTTCTTTGTGGCCAGTGTTGTGATGGGTTTGACTCAGCCCGGAGGGATGGACGTTGAACTTGACGTACCAGTCACTGATTCTCTCGAGTGCAGCTAATGCGTACTGAGGTCTGCTGTGTCAGATAGTGTGCTGCAGTGACCTTGTGGAGTCAATATTGTCCCAATTGCAGATAAGGAAAATGAGGCCCAGGGTGGTTCTGTGATATGCTCAAGAAAAGAAGACTAGAAAGTGGTGGAATCCCGTTCGGACTGTGGGTCTCCTGACCTCTAACCTGGTGCTCTTAGCCCTGTACCACCTCTGCTGTCTTCACTCCTGACCCCTTTTAGACAGTCCCTTCCCGGAGTTCTTCTAGGACAGAAGCTCTGCTATCTCACCCTGGCAGCTGGAATTCCTCCTACCCTAAAGCAGTGATACTCATATTCTTCCCAGAGCCTCGGGTTCTAGGAAGGTGCCTCAGAGACATGGGGAGGGGTCTGGTGGGGCTCTGGACCTTCCCCTCTGCACTTTGAATTGATCTGGTTTTATGTTAGGCTTTTGTTTAAGATTTCATTGTGGGTGGAAGAGTTCCAAGGTTAACCGAAAACTGGCTCCAGGGTAGAAAGTGGGTGTGGCTGTTGGCTCCTTCATTGGAGCCCCTTTCTCTGGAGGGCAACCTTGCTCCCCTCCACCCCCTGCTGAGCCAGGCAGCACAGAGCAGGCATCCTGCGGCTGGGATTGAGTTGGGGCGTTCCCTCTGCATCTCCCCAAGGCTCCTCTCTAGGAAGTCTCCGATGGTATGTACCCAAAATTGCCCCAGCATCAGCGCATGCGGACATCTGACCATTTCCAAGACATGTCAGGACCCCACTGAGGGTCTTGGTCCTTGGGCCCGATATCACCCTTTTGACTCCCCCCAGCATGGTCTTCTGGTGTAAGGACCCCAGGTCTTAGCTGAGCTCAGCTCCCGTCTGCCCTGGGTGTTTCTAGTGAAAAACAGACAGGGGTCTTCTTTCAAATTCTTTGCCTACAGCTGATGAACCAGATAGTGTCTCCCTGTGAAGGAATGCTGAGTCAGCCTGGGAGGGTGTGGGAGATGGTTATCTCTTCCTGTCCCCAGCCCTTTCCTTTAGCCCTGGTGCCTTGGGCAGGGGCACTGGCCCAATCTCAGCCTGCAGACCCTTCCTCCAGACAGCTCCCCACCCCTGCCCCATTCTTGATTTCTTAGAGCCCAGGGTCCATAGAGTCGTGCGAACCACTCCTTCAGGGCTTGGCTCTGTGGCCTCTGTTGGTGCCCAGTCCTCTACCCACCTGCAAAAGTACATCTGGGTTAGAGATGAAGGGACCATTGTTCCAGCCAGCCTCAGAGCCATCGCACAAAGACGACTTGTGAGATAAGGGCGGGATCCTCCCTCCCTTGCACACTTCACTCTCACCAAGAGAGACAGTAGGCTCGCGCTGAAGGGATGACCATGTGGACCTATCGAGGTCACCTGCTGGTGATCCTACAGGGCATGGGAGGCATCCTCCTTCCCCAACACATCCACCGGGGTTGGGGTGGAGCCCACCTGGCTTTCCTCCTTCCACAGGGTGATGGAAAATGTGATCCAAAAGCTACACTTCACCCACAGCCATTCTTGCTTTCTTCTCCAGAAGCACCGGGTTAGATTACAGCCATGGTCTTTGCTATTATTTCCTAAAATCTCTGTATTTCTATAATTCCAAAAGAATTTCATAATTAGTAGGGAAGAGTTAAACAGGAAAGCACAGAGGAGAAGAAAATTAATTCCACTGCCCAAAGATAACCAGGGTTGAAGTGTTACCCTGCTTTCTGTTCTTTCTGGTTGTTTTTGCTTAATCCTGTGCCAGCTTTGAATGTTCTCGCAGGGTTCAGGGAACGCTTTTCAAGGACTCTGGAACTATCAATATTAAAAGTTAGAGCAGGGAGTAACATTGAAACCATCCACCCAGCTTCTTTTTTTTCTTTTTTTTAAAGACTTATTGATTTTTTTTTTTTTTTTTTAGAGAGAGCGAGAAAAACATCAGTTTGTTGTTCCACTTATTTATGTATTTATTGGTTGCTCCTTATATGTGCATTGACTGGGGATTGAACCTACAACCCTGGCATGTTGGCCTGGCGCTCTAACAACTGAGCTATCTGGCCAGGGACCCAGCTTCTTTACTTAAGATTGAGGACCCAGGTCCAGAGAGCACTGACGTGAGCCTGGGCATACTTGACAGTGACTGTGAGGCAACCCAGGTCCAGCTGTTCTGGTTCACAGTCCATGTCTTGCTCAGGTCGGTAGCTGCCCTGCCCTCTGAAGGACATGGATGCCTTTGAGATTCTTAGGGCTCCAACACCTTTTCCCGGCGAGTCAGTATTGCTGACCTGGGCCAAGTTCATGGAGAGAGCTCTGGGAGGCTGCCTGGGTAGTTCTTGCTATTGCAAAAGGTAGATGCTTCTCACCTGGTTGAAGGAGCTTCCCAGCCGCTGTGCTGGCTTGGTGACCTTTAAAGCATTGCCCTTGCTGGAGGATGCATGTCTGGCATCTCCCTCTCCTTTGTTTTCCTGGGTGGGGCTGTGGGCCTCCCACTCCACTCTGGATTAGCTGGTGGGCACTAGGAATCCAGGCTCTGAATCAATGTTAGTTTGTGTCCCAGCTCTACCTCTTGCTGTTTGTGTGACTTGGCTGAATCATTAACCTCTCTGTCTTGGCTTCTTCATCTGTCAGCAGGGGAATTGTTAGTACCTGATCCATCAAGTATGAGTTAGATGGAGGCACCTGACGCAGAGTAGATGCCACATCCATGTTTGCCTCATTAGCTGTGATTGCATGTCCTGTCTTCCTTTCTCTGAGCTTTGCCTTCTCCATCTTGGCTTCTTCCCATCACTAATATGCAGTGACCTTTGGCCAACTGCATGAGTTTGAAGCGTATACCCCAAGTTTCCTGCCTGCCCTCACCTCCCCAGAGTCAACCTTTCTTCCTTCTCAGTAACCTCAGGGAGGCCCCTCTTCTTTGGGGGCTTGCCTGCTTCCCAGACCAAGGTTCATTCTGGGCCCTTCCCCACTCATGGTGCCTTGATGTCTCACTTTCCTCATCTTATGTCCTCATTCCCCACCCCCATCAGCCTGCCTTGTGGAAAGCATCTGTCCTTTGTCATTTATACCTTCCTGTGATTAGTCACCACATTTTGCCTTCCAAGACTAGTTGCACTAGATGAATGCATATTAAGCCTTACTAAAAGTAACTTCAGGAGAGGGGCCCATCCCTCCCTGTTGGTACTTCACCCCTTCCCTGGTGACAGGTCCTTGCCTCTAACCCTGTTCTGCGCCAGCACCGCCCTCCCACCCTCTTCCACACTCTGTTCAAGTAGCCAGCGCCCCTGCCTGTTTCCTGGCCCTGTGGGTCCTCCGGCAGCGACAGCCAGTCTCTCTCCTCCCTTTCTGGTTGTACTCCACACTGCTCCCCATGTGACCGTCCTCCCTCATGTGGGCCCCCTGATTTCTAAGGGCTTCCAAGCTCCACCTTGTCCACATACAAGCTGCTCTTGCCTTTGTGGTTAGGAGCATCCAGGCAAACACACCTCCCTTTCGCCTCTGGCCCTGCCCCCTCCTAGTGTATAAGCCCCAGTCCTCCAGCTCTGAAGTGGGAATAGGAATAGTGCCAACCCTGTTGTGCTGTTGTGAGAAGTAAACGGGTGTCTGCAAAAGGCTTATTAGCACGTGCTTGGTATGTGGTAAATGCTCAATGGTCGCCATCATTAATACAAATCCTAAGAATTAATGATGACACTCCCCCCTTTCTCTTTCTCTCTCTGTCTCTTTTATAACCAGACTGTAGGGTATGACCCCATTATTTCACCAGAAGTCTCGGCCTCCTTCGGGGTTCAGCAGCTGCCCCTGGAGGAGATCTGGCCTCTCTGTGATTTCATCACTGTGCACACCCCTCTGCTCCCCTCCACCACAGGTAAGTGGGTCCCTACCTTGTGGTTTAGCCACAGAGGCCACAGACCAGATAAGGGTGGGTCCCCAACCAGGGGCTTCCACAGACATTAGTGACTAGCTCTGGGGAGGGACCCCTAGGTCTGCCAGCATCAGCATGGGGGTGTTTTGGAAAATGCCCCGTACCAGAGGGGAGGGGTGAACCAGTAAGAGATACTTAGTGTCTGGTGAGCTGGTGGACCAGTGCGCCACAGATACTCTGCAGGCCGTTCTGGTTCCAGACCCACTTGAAGCAGTGGTATCTCAGGGACTCTAGAATGTTTCTCCACTGAGTGGCCCAGATCATCTGAGAAGGGAGAGGTGAGGCCAGAGAGGCCATGGTCCCAAAGGCAGGCCTGTGAGGAAGAGCTGGGCGCTGAGGGGGCAGCCGGAGTCAAGCGCACGGGATCCAGGCAGCATCGCTGCTAGAGAGCTGTTCCCTCCCTTCCAGGCCTGCTGAACGACAGCACCTTTGCCCAGTGCAAGAGGGGCGTGCGCGTGGTGAACTGCGCCCGCGGGGGTATTGTGGACGAGGGCGCCCTGCTGCGGGCGCTGCAGGCCGGTCAGTGCGCTGGCGCAGCGCTGGACGTGTTCACGGAGGTCAGTGCGGGGCGGGGCAAGGGAGAGACAAAAAGAGCACCCTTGCAGAGCCCTGCACAGTGTGGTGGGAGGCAGCTGAGTTGTCTTCTGCGGAACTTGAGTTTTAAATAAGACCCAGTTCCAGATCTGCTGTGGCGGTAACTTCAGAGAGGACAGCGGCCCGTCAGTTCCAGGGGCGAGGACTGGGCAGGGAGATACGGCTTCATGAATCAATACAGACAGATCCCTGATGAAGTGAATCCGTGCCACGTCCATCCGAGTCCACTGGCTCTCCTTCCCCACCTTCTCCCACAAGGGAAGGAAGCCCAAGGATGGTGGTTAGGTACCCCCAGGTCCTGGGGGGCTGCTCTCCGTAGGTCTCCATCACGCATTCCCCCACCCTGCCCTCACACCAGTCCCAGTGGTGAAGGTTGTATTTCCACTTGAGTGCCATCACCTCTCTTAAAATGTCAGAGATCCAGGGAAGAGGTACGGACTTCGGATGGGGCAGCGGGCGTTTGCTGGCTGGACGAGAGCTGTGTGGCCTTGGCAAGCCCCCCGCCCTCTCCGAACCCCCATACACTCCCTGTCTGCTCCTTGCCCAGGGTGCACCATGCATCAGTTTTGTGTTCCTGATAACATTTCTTAGCTAGATCGTAAGGCCTCTGACAGATGTGCCTGGCCCCTCCCTGTTTGTCCCCCAGCACAGCACCTTCCCCTGCTGTCCCGTCCCCCTTAGAGCACTTACTGCCACAGCGCTGGGACTCATGGGTGATCTGGGGGCTCTCCGAGCCCTGCGGAGAAAGACCTGAAGAGTAGAGGCCTATGTAACATTGCCAAGGGCAGTGCTCTGTGCCCTTGAGTGGAAGAGGTAGACACTGGAGGGAGGGTAGAGGTGCTCAGGTGGGCCGTCTGTCCTGGTGAGAACCATTGTAGAGCATGGCCATGAGCGTCCTAAGGGTGCAGGGGAGCAGGGCTTTATAGAGAGGGAGACGCCACAGCTGTGCTGTGGTGAGACGTCCAGGAGAAAGCCGCTGAGTCCAGTGAGCACCCTGACAAAATAAAAGGAGAAGGCGACATCCCTTTTGCCTTCTTCCTCTCCAATGTCCTGCACGCCCCTGGCAGTCCATGGCAACCAAGCAGAGGTGTCTCTTTCTGGGCAGGAGCCACCGCGGGACCGAGCCTTGGTGGATCATGAGAATGTCATCAGTTGCCCCCACCTGGGAGCCAGCACTAAGGAGGCCCAGAGCCGCTGCGGCGAGGAAATCGCTGTCCAGTTTGTGGACATGGTGAAGGGGAAGTCCCTAGCAGGGGTTGTAAGTATCTCCATGTAGGGTGGAGCCTGGAAGTCACAGGGAGGAGCAGGAGTCTTGGTGAGGGGAGTGGTGACAGTAAGCTGAGCCCGGGTGTGGCCAAATTCAGCTCTGGGAGCTGAAGATACAGGGTTCCACCTCAGTCAGCCTCTGGGTGGGGGCTGGAGCTGGCCTGTCTTTCCCCTTAATGGCCCAGTCCTAGTATCAGGGGGCCCAGCTCTGCCCTGATACATTATAGCAGGGGTCCCCAAATTTTTACATAGGGGGCCAGTTCACTGTCCCTCAGACTGTTGGAGGGCTGGACTATAAAAAAAAACTGAATAAATCCCTATGCATACTGCACATACCTTATTTTAAAGTAAAAAAACAAAATGGGAACAAATTTTTGGCTAATGAGATGGTCAATGTCCAGTTCCATATTTGTCACTGCTAGCTGGAACAAGTGGTGTGATGCGTGCATGCCGTGTCACCGGAAGTAGTACTGTACGTGAGCGACGCTGCACTTTATGGCGCCACCACATACAGGACTCCAGGAGCACAGGATGCATCCGGGGCTTTATAAAGAGGGAGACGCCACAGCTGTGCTGCGGTGAGACGTCCAGGAGAAAGCCGCTATGAGTCCAGTGAGCACCCTGACAAAATAAAAGGAGAAGGCGACATCCCTTTTGCCTTCCTCCTCTCCAACGTCCTGTGCTCCTCTCACTGACCACCAATGACAGAGGTGCCCCTTCCGGAAGTGTGGCGGGGGCCGGATAAATGGCCTCAGGGGGCTGCAGTTTGGGGACCCCTGCATTATAGCCTTGGGCAGAGATCGGAGTTATTCCCAGAGCCCAGCGCCTGAAGAAAGGCTTTTTGTTCTCAGCATGCCTTGTGAGTGAGGGGAGTGTGGCTGTGGTGAGGGCTGGATGCCGAGGGTGTGGGGCGAGGAATGATTTGGGAGAAAGCCCGTGAGAGTACTCCCACCTTGCAGCCCTGAGCACTGCTTTCATTGTGTCTATCTTAGGATGCCGGGCCAGGACTCACCTGCCCCAGCAACCTGCCCGCTTTGTCCCATGAGGAACCGTCCACACCAGCTGGTCCCAAAATCATGTCTTAATATCCCCACATGTCTTTGTTCCCACTGGGCCCTTCCTAGCTTATGTTTTTCCTCCAAGCCTAACCTGGCTTATTCCACTAGTCCCATCTCATCCAGTCTTCACATGTCCCTAAAGTTCAAGTGGGTCTCAGATACTGTCATAACCCTTTGGGACACAGAGATGCATAAGGAAGATGCAGCTGTCCTTCAGGGGCTCACTGCCCCTTCACAAAGACTTGCTTGGCCTTTCTTGCTCTCCAGCTCAGTCCTTTAGCAATGAACCACATCCTCTTGTTTTTAAAGTTTCATGAGTTTATATTTTTCTCTTTAACTGAATTCTTTTTTTTTATTTTTTACTTTTTTATTTTTCTTTTTATTCAGTTAGAGGAGAGGAGGCAGAGACAGCCTCCCACATGTGCCAGAACTGGATCCACCTAGCAAGCCCTTTGGGGTGATACTCTGCCCATCTGGGATGTTGCTCTGTTGCTCAGCAACTGAGCTCTTATTAGCACCTGAGGCAGAGGCCATGAAGCCATCCTCAGCACCCAGGGCCAACTTGCTTTAATTGAGCCATGGCTATGAGAGGGAAAGAGAAAGAGAGAGAAGTAAAGCAAAAGGGAAAGGGGTGGAGAAGCAGATGGGCGCTTCTCCTGTGTGCCCTGTTCAGGAATTAAACCTGGAACATCCACATACTGGGCCAATGCTCTACCACTGAGCCAACTGGCCAGGGTCATTTTAACTAAATCCTAAGTTCTATGAAGACCAAAAAAGGAACTAAGCTTCTCTTCAGCTGACATGGCTCTGCCCAGAGCATTCAATCAATACACTTAAGATGTGAATGGGAGTGGGGGGCTAGAGTGGCCCCTGACCTTCCCGGCTGACCCTCCGTGCAGGGATTTTCACTGCTTCAACAGAACTGTGTCAGGAGAGATACAGGCTGCTCGGCTCACTCCTCCAGCTCTCAGGGCCACGCTGCCTTTCGCGTCCTGAGAGAGGAAGGGACCCAGCTGCTGCCCTACAGGAGGACCCTTCAGCACAGCTCTGCAGCATGGGGTACACTTCCTCACTTCTGCATAGCCAAGGCTTCTGAGCAGCTTCACTCCTCCCACAGGGTGTGGATCAGAACCCAGGCTGAGGTTTGGGTCATGGCCATTGCGAGCCAGTCTGACATTGGCTTGTCTCCTTTGCTCTTGAACAGGCAGGCCTCTGCCCTCGCTGTGGCAGCCCTTGAGAGTCAGTCACGTTGTCATTGGGTAGCAGTGGCATTCTAGGCTTTTTGTGAAGGGGACTCCTTAATACCAGCTCCATCAAATGGAACCACTAAATGTCTCCATTTTACTTAAGAAGTAAAATCCATTGGACAAAATAGTTAAAATTGGGCAAATTCAACTAAGTAAACCAAAGCAGCTGGTGGTCTTAGAGTAGGCATTTAAGAATAAGGATATTTTTGTCATGCAGGAACTGTGTGTCTCCCAAATTTTTCATTGCATCTTCTTCAGTTCAGTTCTGTCCCAGCTTAGACAGTGAGCCACTGACTAACGGTAGGGGCTCTTGCTTGCCTTAAGACTGAGAGCTGTTTTTAGTGGGCAGACCTGTGATGGGACTGGGCTGTGCGAGTGCTGCACAGAGGACAGGCCATGTGGGGGCCTGCTTCTGGAAGCTTGTGTGCTTTTTCTCCACCTGCCAAAAGCTCCCTGCCCACCCACCTGTTTCGTGACACTTAGGCTCTGCTCCCAGCAGCTGGCCTTCTCTTATCTCCCCCACACACACCCCACCCCCGGCTCCCTGCTGCTCTTTGCTGTGTCCCCTTGGAGAGGAGCAAGGGGAGCCCTGTGCAAGGAGTCTCGAGGCTGGCTCACATAGACGAGTCTGCTGGGAAGACCGCCTCCTTGGTCATCTCTGACATCATGATGCTCTTTTGATTCTCTGCCAGTTATGTCTCTATGACAACGGGAATACAACAATCCAGCTTTTTTGTTCCATACATCTTGTAGCAGCCTGTTTGATTTCTGTCAAACCCAGGTTTCTAATTAAATCCTTCTTAGATGGTTCTTTCCACAGGTTGCCTCAAAAGTGGCCAGTGATTAACTTAGAGCCAGAGTTTCTCAAAACATAAAATGAAATAGAAAATTTGATCCTGGATAAGCTGGCTTTGTTATCAAACTGCTGGTGGGGGTCCCACTGGCCAGACCCCGGACTTACAACTTTAGAAGGATATGTGGCTTCCACCTTCTTCAACTGCCCAACATGCCTGTGGTGGGCTTCTCGGGGGTCAGTGTTTGAAGAGTGATAGGATTGTCTAAATAGATGAAATCCATCCAGCTTTATAAATTGTGTTATTTGGTCTAAGTGTTAAATGATAATGTAAACACTTTTTTTTTTATTAAGTAGAAAAGAGGAAGGCATATTAGGAATGCCATCCAGAGAGACCTCCACCCCATATCCAAGTGGCCTGTGACTCCCCAGATGTTTTATGTGCAGACCCTTCCCCAACACAGGGGAGGTCTCCTGTGGAGGGGGTGGGGCTGGCTCAATTCAAGGAGGGGGAAATGCCTCCCTAAGCCCCTTTCTGGCAATTTGGAGTGGTCTTAGCCTTTTGTGCCCTTTTGGCTTTACAGCTTTCCTCAACCATGGGAACAAGTGGGGATCTTGGTGGTGGCTAATGGAAACTTTCAAAAGCCAGGGTGGCCTGTGCCTTCTGCTCTGCGCGAGAAGCTGAAGCTCAGCAACGAGACCTGTTTGGACAAGTGTGCCCTGTCCTGCCTCTTCCTAACCTCGGCCTTCCTCCCTGTTTCTGCAGGTAAATGCCCAGGCCCTGACCAGTGCCTTCTCTCCGCACACCAAGCCTTGGATTGGTCTGGCGGAAGCTCTGGGGACACTGATGCAAGCCTGGGCTGGTTCTCCCAAAGGGACCATCCAGGTGGTAACGCAGGGTGAGTTGGGGTTGCTGCGGAAGTGGGGGGTGTGAACTCTGCAGCCATAGGGTGTCTGCTGAGGTCAGACAATGAAGGAGTCAGAGGTGACCCTGGTCTTGGGACTCTGTCCCATGTTCTGAGTATGGCTCATGTGCGACTAAGTGGAGACAAAAGAGGGAGAGGCAAAAAGTGTCACTCAGAAATAGACTTAATTTTCACAAGTCTTGTTTGTGCAGTGTTTTAAAGATGTGCATGTTAGGGGTGCAAGAGAAACCACAAGAGAGTGTCACGTGAGAGGTGCTAGGGATGGTGGTGGGAGTCCTGGGTCAAGTTGCAGGACGTTTGTTTTCTGGTTTTGACCCTCTCATCGTGGATTCATCATGTGGGAAGTGAGAGTCAGCGTGGGTGTGCCAGACGAGGTGGAGGTGGTGGGGACATTCTGTGCTCTGTGACAGACTCAGATGGACCCTGGGGACCTGAAAGTCCAGTTGTGGTGTGATGTGCCCTCTGTCTGCCCCTCGGTGACTGAGCAGACTCAGGCTACCTTTGTCGTGGGTCCAGCCCTCTGCAGACTCTGCAGATGTACTTGGAGGACCAGGGAGGGCTCCAGTCTCCTCTATCTTGCAGAGGCTTATCTGTCCCAATGACTGTTGGGTGCTGACTCTCTTGGGGAGAGATTGGGTGGGGGGTGGATATTCCCCAAGCAAGCCCCGGAGGCAGCAAGACGGAACTGGACCACGATTGCCTCAGTTAACTCACTCCATCTGACATTTACTGAGGCCAGTAAGTGTGCGAGTGCTGCAGAGGGGAGCCATAAGTCTTTCAGGTGTCCCCTTAGAGGGTGACAGCCAGGCCAGGCCAGGCCAGGTGTATTGGGGCACTGGATTTGTCTGAATTTTGGTGAGGGGTTTCTTAGACTGGTAGACAGT
Source organism: Saccopteryx bilineata (assembly GCF_036850765.1). Taxonomy (NCBI): domain Eukaryota; kingdom Metazoa; phylum Chordata; class Mammalia; order Chiroptera; family Emballonuridae; genus Saccopteryx; species Saccopteryx bilineata. Next base: position 163,865,394 of record NC_089492.1, read on the forward strand.
GTCCTGAGGGTCCTGACCCAGGCTAGGACAGGCCTGCTGACCCAGCTTGTCCTCGCCCCCCAAGGAAAGCAAGACTTCTGGGGCAGGCTTGCACCGGGGTCCCCAGCACAGTGACCTTATGGTGGCTTCTTTCGGTCCCCAGGAACATCTTTGAAGAATGCTGGGAACTGCTTAAGCCCGGCAGTCATCGTCGGCCTCCTGAAAGATGCTTCCAGTGGGGCAGATGTGAACTTGGTGAATGCCAAGCTGCTGGTGACGGAGGCTGGCCTCAATGTGGGTGCCCCTGCCCTCCCCGCCCCATTGGCACTGCCCGTCTCAGCCCCCCTACCTTTTCAGAACACGCTCACAGCCCTGTTAGTGAGTGGGAACCCCAAGTGCAATCCTGCCATTGACACTGCCCATGAGAGGTAGCCTAAATTACGTCTTCATCTGCAAAGCGGGGATACTGCCTTCCTCTGAGCATTGCTAGGTGTGAATTCATATGCGTGAAAGTGCTGTGCGTGCGTATTCCGTGATAGCACCCCATTTCACAGCCTGGAAAGCCAGGGAGCCAGGCTGTATCTGCTAAGGCTGGGAGTCAGCCCAGCATGCTCGGCCTCTGACTTGATCCAGTGCGCCAGTCACCACAGGACCCGGAGCCGTGCTCAGCCTGCTGACTCCTGGGAGCTAGCAGCACATCTTACCCTCGGCTGCCCTTGCAACTTTTCTGTGGCGTCTGTCCCTCTGGTTCCCTTTGTAGATCAAAGTCTATGTGTCTCAGCCAGTGGGAGCTGCAGAAGCAACGGGAAGTAGGTCTCCTGTGACCCCCCTCTTCTCCCCTCTCTACCCGTGCATCCCAGTCAGGCCACTGGTTCTGTGCAGGAAGCAGTAAGCAGGAGGGCAGACTGGGTCAGCCTCCGGGCAGACCTGCTAACCTGGTCCTCAGCCCTGCCTCCCTGCCTCCCTCGTCCCCACTCCTCCCCTCCAAGCCCTACCTGTACCTGGCAGGTTTATCCTTCCCTGTGGGCCACTGACTGGCCTGTCCTGGGAAGCTACTGTTCAGAGGCTCAAGGCTCAGCTCACTGGCCCTCTCCCTGGCCCTGAACTGCTCCCCAGGTAGCCAAGAAGAAGCCTTGCCAGTCTACTCTGGGGCCTTGGGGGAGGGTAGGCACGAGGCAGGCAGAAGGGGTAACGGCCCTGCCTTCTCTCTGCAGGTGACCACCTCCCATAACCCTGCTATGTTAGGAGAGCAAGGCTGTGGGGAATGCCTCCTGACCGTGGCCCTGGTGGGTGCCCCCTACCAGGTTGTGGGCTCGGTCCAGGGCACCACACCTGTGCTGCAGGCGCTCAACGGAGCTGTCTTCAGACCAGAGGTGCCCCTCCGCAGGGGCCTGCCCCTGCTCCTGTTTCGGGCTCAGCGCTCCAACCCTGCGATGCTGCCTACTGTGATTGGTGAGGAGGGGCCTGGAAGGCTGACTGGGGTCCAGGGTGGGTTGGCCAGTTGGCGAAGGGGGTGTCCTGTCCTGGGATTGGGTTCCACAGACCTGTCCCTCCCTCAGCTCCTTCCCAGCCTCAGGGCATGTCTGAGTCCGCAGACCGGCTGCCATGCCAGTTTCAGAACCTTGGGAAGTAGAGGCGGAGTTCAGAGGGAAGTTCCTTGTCTGAGGCTGCAGGGCAGCGTGGTCGAGGTTGGATCCCGGAGCCCTGTAACTAGGCTGCTGACCATGTGATGCACAGTGTGGACCTGTGTGCAGAGCCGGGATCTCAGAGCTTCTGACTGCAGCCAAGCCTGTCGGGCATCCCCTCCGGCACCACGGGCATCTGAACCTGCTGCCTTTCCCTGGCGCCAGGCCGCTGGGAGTTTGGGAACACTTTGTGGCAGCGTGTATCCTCAAAGGGCCTAGTTTCCCCATCCAGGGGAACTTTCTTGCTGTTGGTTCAGATAAAGCTGGCAGCCAGCGAGTCAGGTGACAGCTCCAGCTTTATGGCTCATCTTCCCTTCCCTGCCTTGCCTGATGGGCCGGCTGTTCCTAAAGTCTGGAACAGCAAGGGGAGCTGGGAGGCTGTTCCCTCTCTCGCTCTTTCTTGATTCTGAGACCATCACTCCTGTTGCAGCTTTGATCACAGACAGCAGTCCGAGACTTCCAGCTCTCCCTCCTTCCCTGTGCTCTGTGCCAACCAGAGGTTTCTTCTTCCCAGGGCTCTTGGCAGAGGCCAGCGTGCAGCTGCTGTCCTATCAGACTTCAGTGGTGTCAGATGGAGAGACCTGGCATGTCATGAGCATCACCTCCCCCCTGCCCAGCCTGGACACCTGGAAGCAACACGTGACCGAGGCCTTCCAGTTTCACTTCTAACGTTGGGGCTCCGGGGACTTTGTGATCAATGGGGAGAGACCTGGGGCTGGCACTACTTATGTGGTCTAACCCTGTAGCACAGCAATAACCACCTAATAAAACCCACCCCCAAGCTCCTAGTCTTCCTGTTGTCATTACTGGCAGGAGTCACCAGAGGGCGCCACAGGCAGCCATGGGGTTGGCTTTGGCTGCAGGAGGCTAGGTGTGTGGAGGAGGATAAGGATAGGCAAACAGCATGACTGGATGTGGGTGCTCCAAAGATGGTAGCCCTCCTGTCTTTCAGGCTATTCAGAGGCTTTTTTACAGGAGCAAAGCTTGGTATTTCTGGTCCCTTCCACCTGGAACTATATAGACACATTAATAAATATTCAACAAACATCATATATACCAGCCACTGGGCTAGGTGATTGCCTAAGGGAGGCATTAAAACCCAGACTTCTCCCATAGAAGTCTCTCCATGTGGTGGGAGGGCCAGCCACCGCAGGTCTGTGTGAATTCTGTGTAGTCCAGGGGGGTAAGCAGTTCACCTGAAGGTGGTATCTCTGAGATGTTTGGGAGGATTTCATGTGGGCAAGAAAGTGCGAGTGAGACATCGCCCGTGGGGATATTAGGCAACTTTACGAACCCAGCTCAGTACAGGCTGGGTAGTATATTAATTTTTTTTTTAAAGATGATTTTCATGAAATATGACAATGGCACTTCCTGACCCTAAGGGTGTTACCTGTTGAGGGTTTTCCGTTAGTAGAGAAGGCTGCATCTCTACCTTGTGCCCAGTAGCTTCTGTTTTTAGACTTTTGCCAGGGCTGAAGCCTGCCTGGCACAGGGCACCTGATTGGCACTGACAGGAGCGAGCCCACCACTGGAGCCTCCGTGTGGTTGAGCTGGAGGTTGGTGGGAGTGTCACCAGGAACTTCACTACTGTGCTAGCTTCTGCAGTGAGCTCAGGTCTGTTGTGTTGTCACCTTGCAGCAGATGTGGACGAGGATAGGCCAACGGGAACAGCAAGGTTGGCTTTAAGCAGCTGTGACTCAATGCAGTGTTTATGGGAAGTACCTGAAGCAGATGGTAAACCTTTTATTTTTCATTCCCATGCCTTTGAGTAGACATCTCAGTCTCTTGTGGGAGACTGCAAGCTGACAGGGCCCTTGCAGTTTAGATTTGGGGGAGACAGGTGTAGGGGACTGGCTGTAAGCTGACAGGGTCCTTGCTGCCCATCCCCCCAGCTCACTTGCTTAAATTGCTAAAGGCTAAACTCTTTCCCACTACCTCTGATTAAGTTGCTAGAGTTAATTTACATGCCCTTCCTCTCACCCTTTGTTTGTTCTGCTGTTGATTGATTTCAGTTCTGCCTAGTGGGGGAATTCCTGTTTATACCTCAGATGTGTGACTTCGGAAACTTCCTCATTTGCATACGGCTCTGCACTATATAATAAAGCAAACGGTGGGTTTTGGGTTTTGCTTTGCTCTGGCTAGCTATCAGCCTCCAGATAGTTGCACTGGTCCACAGCAGTCTCTTAATAGAAGCCCTTGCACTACAGAACCTGCCTCTTGATCTTGACAGTGTGATAATACTCAGCCAGATCTGGATGGGGTGTCCTGACTACCAGATAACCCATCCCCTCCTACTGGAAAGAGACTTACGTGTCATGTGGCATCTGGAAGGGGGATCACTCAAGCCTACTAAATGCTAGAAAAACAGGCAGCGTCTTCCCCCAGAGATCTTTAGACAAAGCAGATTCTGTGCGTTAAGGTGGCCAGAACAATTCTGGAACCAAAATTACTTGAGCATCACAATTATCTTTCTATATGAAGGTGGCATGTCAAAGCATGAGGCAATTTTATCACATTGCCCTGTTTCATGACTGTCTATGTAAACTCCCAAATTTAAAAAGGCAAGATTACTTTTAAAACACAGATGGTGCTCCCCAGATGGTACTCCTTTGTGTCCTCTAGTTTATGGCATCTGCCCTGCCTAACTAGAGTGGAATTCATTCTTGTGTATCTTGACCTTGGCAGGGAAGATCCTGGAACTCAGATTTAGAAACGTGTGTGTGCACACACATGCCCCCTAGAGACCTGATGTTTTCTCATGGTCAGTGGGCTGGATGGACCATTCTTCACATCTGTTTTACCAAAGCATGTTGAACTTTTGCTTGAGATGAATATAGCATGGCTCAATGTCCTATTCTAGTAGTCACTTCATCTTTCTTGCTCTGAGTCACCCTGGGTGACTTTTTGCCCAGAATACAGGCAGTCCTTAGTGTGATACGGTGAGAGGGCAATTGGAAGATCATTTCCTCATATGTTGACCTTTTATAGGGAGAGGGCTTAGTTCAGATCCAGCAGGAGTCTGTTATTACTATTATAAATTTTCCCGCTGATTTGAGAGAAAGAAGCATCACCTTGTTTTTCCACTTAGTTGTTCTTATTAGTTGTACACTCATTGGTTGCTGTTGGGCAGATAAAATATATTATGCTCACTTTGTTAAAGATAGTTCTGCCCACGTGGAAGCCCATCGCCCATGTAATAATAATAGTTGCCCTTCTTGCTTGGGATGGGCATGATTATGTTAATATGTGTTGGGGGAGGGCTTTTGCGCCAAAAGGTTTTAAAAAGAGATCACGTTGTTTCAGGAGAAAAGTGAGTACATTCTAGGAGGAGCCCATGCTGTAGGAGAGCAGAGTAAAACCACATGGAGGAGAGGAGAAGCAGCCAAGATGGCAAGTGCTGAAGGAGAAGCCAGTTTGTGCAGAGAGAAGGAGATGGAGAACAGAGGTGAATAAGACTGGTGAGCTAGAAACCTCAGATTATAGGAAACTCAGATGAGTCAGTGCTTTGGGAGCCCTGAATCAAAAAGGAAGTGTTTTTCCACTGTGTGTATTTCTTACCCGCTGAGTGCAAGCTAAGATTAAAGGTGATGGCTCACCAATTCTTGATTCTGTTATTTCATTGTCTGTCCGAATCAAATGCGAACCTGCACGGGCCAGGCGGCTGTGATGGTGGCTGTGGCTACTGGCTTTACAGTTGCTTCTCATCTGTGCCCTGACTAGGGATCAAACCCACAACCTTGGTGCACTGGGACAGCACTCGATCCACTGAGCCACTTGGCTAGGTCCAGGAGTCAGTCTTTTTTCCACCTTATTTATGTATTTGTTTGTTTAATGAGAGGAGGGGAGGCAGAGACAGACTCCCATATGCTCCCCAACCAGGATCTACCTGGCAAGCCCACTAGGGGGCAATGTTCTTGCTCTGTTGCAAGGAGCCATTTTTTAGCACATGAGGTGGAGGCTATGGAGCCATCCTCAGTGCCTGGGGCAAACTCACTCCAATTGAGCCGTGGCTGCAGGAGGGGAGAAGAGAGAGAGAGAGAGAGAAGTGAGAGGGAAAGGAGTGGAGAAGCAGATGGGTGCTTCTCCTGTGTGCTCTGATTAGGAATCGAACCTGGGACATCCACATGCTGGGCCCACACTCTACCACTGAGCCAGCCAGCCCCAGCCCCAGGAGTTAGTTTTAATGAGGTGGATCCCAGAGCTACCAGATGAAGGCCTAGGGCTGACTGTCAAAGTCAGTGGATAAGGGCAGTTGAATGGGTGAGATCCTCTCTCTGTAATGGTGGCAATGACCAGCACCATCCTGAGTGCCCTGAGTTGAACCAGGGCTGCTTCTCAGCAGGTGTACAGGCGTATGGGCAGCATCCAGTCAACTGATCAGCACCCTGATATCCTCATTATTAAATATCTTTAACATCATCCTTGTGTTTTGTCCAAATGACTAAGTGGAGATATCACGTGCTATGGAAGGTCCTGGTTGCTGAGGCCCAAGGACGCAGTTGTAGCATACAGAGCTCCCAGTAAACTGAACAGCAGGCAAGTTCCGGAGTCTAAGCTTAAGAACTCAGGTGAACATGGGCTTTTCTCCCGTGACTGCAGACACTTAGGAGATCTCCGGAAAGGCATGTATTGTACTGCCAGAGAGGCCAGCTAGACTGAGGGCTGCACAGCTTGCCGAAGGGTCGCAGGGGTAGCACAGAGGGGCTGTTAAGGGGCAGCCACAGTTGGTGTAATTGAGCCAGCAGCTGGGGAGGGCCTGGGCAGGGAGTGGGCTGATGCTGGATCAGCTGCTCAGATTGGGGTTTAAGTCTGATTTTCTGCTTGTCTGTTGGGACATGGACAGCCCTGGACAAAGAGCAAAGTGGGCGGACCCACCATCTCATTCCCACATGTCCAATGCCCCATTATCACCAGCCCCCACCTCCAGCCAGCCCTGCTCCCCACCAATGGATACATTCTCTCCTCCTAAGTGCCCCTTTACATTGGGGTGGCTGAAGAAACTTTCTCAAAGGAAATGAATGACAACTCCGTGTCCTCCCAGTCCCCACCCCCCTGAACCATTGCTAGTTTATAAGAGGATCTTGGAGAAAGCAGTGCCCTAACCCAAGGGGACAAACAACCCTTTAATGGAAAAATGTCCTGCTAGGTATCAAAAGTGTTTTTCTGGCTGGAGAAGCCAAGAATGTAACCTGTAACCTATTAACCTCTGCCCTGTGTTTATTTGTTCAGATGACACTGGCAAAGACCAGGGAGCTTTGATCTACAAGTCCTCTCTGTCATCTCTGGGCCCTCTCTGCTAGCTGTCCTCTGTGGGGCGTCTTTAGATCAGGGCGCCAAAGCTGTGTGACCGCCTCTGTTTGCCCCTCCTCCAACTCTGGAGGCGATTGAGGGGAGCATTCAGCAGCTGTATTGTCGTGGGGGTGGGTGCCTGGTCATGTTGGGGCGGGGGGACTCAGAGCCAGAAGCCAGGGGGAGCCAAGAGGTTTGGCCAGTTCTCTGCAGGGCAGCTGGTGCATTTTTCATGTTCTGGAGGAATTGTTTCTTCCTTTTCTTTTTTGAGCATTTAATTTTATTTTCTTATTTGTGATTTTTGTTTTAAGTGCACAACTGGGGCCTGGTTGCCTCTCTTGCCTTTTACTTTGAGAGGTGTGTGTGTGTGTGTGTATTTCTTGTGTACAGCATTATAATTTGACATCTACAAAGTCATCACCCCCCCCCAAAGTCTAATTATTATCCAGTGCCATAAATTGACCCCCCTTCTCTATCTTTTTAATGGTGTTATATTAGCTTAGTACCAGGTATACATTTAGAAATTCACAGAAAACCTAAAGAAAGAGTAAACATGTAACAGCACAGAAATTTAACAATAACAATAAAAACAAAGCTATAACAAATGATAGACAAGTTATCTGGATCTTGTAGACAACTGATCTGCCACATTTCTGGAAGTCAGGAGCAGGCCTTCTCTCCGCCTCTCTTTTTTTCACAAAGGGCCCCTGGCCCACAATGTCTCAAGCTCACAACAGCAACTGCAGCAGGAAAAAGCATGAAGGACCCACTGAGGGTGGCCGTCACGCTACAGAACAGGGCGTATGGGGCTAGTGTGTCCAATCCAATCTATATACCAGCTAAGAGTGGGCTGTTGGTTGTCTTTTTAATATGATTCGTGGGCAATAGCTCTGCTAGTGTTCCCAGGAAGCACTCCATGGAGCTGTAGAATTTAAAGAAACAATGAAAGGACAGTCAATCAGGAGTCTCACTCTGGGCATCCCCTCCCCCAGTAACTGCTTCTCACCTGAGGCAGGGCTGTGCACAGGGGCTCTTCTAACTGCACCCTGAAGTCTGGGGTACTCCACTGTCCCCTCACCCAGCTCCAAGCCCTGACATCTGAGGGACCTATGCCCGATGCCAGGGGAGCCAAGGCTGGGACACTAGCTGAGTCCCCAGGACAGCCTTGGAGGGGAGCAGGTCGGGAAGGCCAGGCAGTGCAGAGACCTGTAGAGTGCAGCAGAGCGCTGCACTGACCTAAAGTCCCTATTTCAGCTAAAATCTCAGTGCAGGTTCATTCCCACGTGAGTTCTGGGCTTTAGACCAGTCCGGGAGCCCAGCTTCTCCCTGCACAGATACAATGCTGCCTCAGCGCTGCTAGGAGCTTGTTGGCCAAGAGCAGGAGGGTCTGGACACTGAAACTCCAAAATTCATCCTCTCTCTCTCTGCCACATACCTTGAAAAGCCCAAATTTCTCCCGTTCTCCCTCCCTCCCCTGCCCCTCCTCCTGATGACTTAAACTAGCTTTACACATTTAATAGCACCCTCTTTGCTACTGACTTTATCTTAGGAACCATATTTCAAACAAATAAACAACTCTTGGTTGTATCTGAGTCTGGTGCACCTGCTTACTGAGCCTGCCTTCTCAACCACACCTGTAGCACCTGGCCCCTGACATCCAGTTGGTCAGCAGCCCAGTACCTGACTGGCTGGGAGTGAACTGAGCCCCACCCACCCTCCAGCCTATGGTTTTCCTGCTTTATTTCAGCATCCCCTTCATCCGTGGACTTCTCCCTCCTGCCCCACACCCTGTCTGTGGCAAACCTTTTTTAGTCTTACCCCTTCATCTACCAAAGGAAAAGAAACAAAAAACCCAGAAAAATACAAAGGAATTATTTGGACATGAGACTATTTACTGAGATGTATGGGTTGTAAAAGGAATTGCTTCTCACTCTTCTGCTTATCTTAATAACTTAGATATAAACTGAAAGCAGATATCTGGGTCCATGAACTATAAGATTCTAATTCCAAATACTTAATTCTCCTTTAAAAAGTATCTTAGGCCTGACCAGGCGGTGGCACAGTGAATAGAGCGTCGGACTGGGATGCCGAGGACCCAGGTTCAAGACCCCGAGGTCGTCAGCTTCAGCGCGGGCTCATCTGGTTTGAGCAAAGCTCACTAGCTTGGACCCAAGGTCTCTGGCTCAAGCAAGGGATTACTCGGTCTGCTGAAGGCCCACGGTCAAGGCACATATGAGAAAGCAATCAATGAACAACCAAAGTGTCGCAATGCGTGTGCATTGAAAAACTGATTAATGCTTCTCATCTCTCCGTTCCTGTCTGTCTGTCCCTGTTTATCCCTCTCTCTGACTCTTTCTCTTTGTCTGTAAAAACAAAAACAAAAAAGTATCTTAGGCCCTGGCCGGTGGCTCAGTTGATAGAGCGTTGGCCAGGCGTATGAACATCCCACATTTGATTCCTGTTCAAGGCACATAGAAGAAACGAACATCTGCTTCTCTTTCCTACCCTCTTCCCCTCCTGCAGCCAGTGGTTCAATTGTAGTGGTGGGATTCAAATAATTTAACAACCAGTTCTCTGCCCTAATGACCATTTTCAGTATAAAAAATGATATACTGAAAGGTAGTTTATTATTTCATACATTTAATACTTAAATAACAAAAGAGGTACACAAAACTAGATTATGTTATAAGAGTTTTAAAATATTAATGAAAAATATTAAATGATATCTGACAAAAAACAATGGAACTGTTATATTTCCATATTGCTTCTTGATTGGCATCCTCACTTCCTACTGAAGTAGCAAACGCGAGCGAATTAAAATGGAGTATTTTATCACGGGTATATAATGAGTTTTATGAAGTGAATAAATAAATATTACATAGTTCTATTGAACTTTTTTCACCTATGGATGGGATGAACATTACTACGGGTACGTAGGATATGTTGTTGTGCAGATGAACATAAAAAAAGAGTAAGGAATGTAAATTTGTGATCTCCACATTGGGCAGCTGTCTAGGAGCCCACCCTAGAGAGAACCCTGATTACAGTGCCATTTTAACTGGTTTGCAAATTCAACAATAAATTAGGTATGGGTTCTGCTGAACTGGTGCAAACAGGCTGAATCCCACCACAGCTCATTTGGTTTGAGTGTGGCCCCAGGTGCTGAGGATAGCTCTGTTGGAGCTCTTTGGCCTCAGGTGCTAAAGATAGCTCGGCCCCAGGTTTCCAGGCAGATCCCAGTCGGGGTGCATGTGGGAGTCTGCCTCACTGTCTCCCCTCCTTTCACCTTCAAAAAAAGGTATCTTAAAGAATTCTCCTGTTTCTCCTTGGGCCCCAATCCTCTTCCATTAAACTCTCCTCTCTTTAAGATCCTGTTTCTTTATCAGTCTGTCCCCACCAGACTGCTGTGCATATTTTCTGAAGTTATTTATTTTTATTATTGATCTCACCCCTTTGGGGTAATGAGTTCCATAGGTTCAAGGTCACAGCCTGCTTCCCCTTATGGGTGCTAAGTTTGTTTTATCAAGCTCCTAGGAGAGCTTCCTATCATGAACAGATCAGATAAATAAGTTGGTTCTTTTATTCACATTCAAGATTTAAGAACATGCTTCCTCTCCTGCTATTGGCTTTCCAGGGAAAAGAGCTCTAAGTGTTTTACCTGGTGTTCATGGTACAAACTCCCCACCTCTTATCATTTCAGGGGCTACAAACCCTCTTGGGCCTAGTTACACAATCAGAACTGCATCTGTTTCCCAGAGGAAAATCTTTATGCAGCCAACCCTGAAAAATTTCACTCACCACCTTTAGACCGGACACCGGGCATACTTCCGGCGATGTAGCTCATCCACTCTGTCCAGGTACCAAGTACCTGGGAAGAGGCTTTCTGTGTCACCAGGGGGTGAGTAATTCACTGTGAAATGAGAAGAGGCAATACTCAAAAGAGCTCTATGTGGTTGGGGAAGAGGAACTAGTAAATACGGACACCTATAGCTTCGTGGTGAGACTCTCCTGGCTGCACTGTAAGGGGCCGTGAGGTCATCTATTATGTGCCTAACAGCACTGGACCAGCAGAAAGTCCAGGACTAGCTATCTGGGATCCAGTTCTTAAGGCTTGGCTATCAGCGATTTTATTAGAGGAGTACAACATGCCCTTTCTCCATCAAATTCTTCAGCATGTCCTTCTGTCTGTGGTACTTGGCTGGAGGTGTACTTCAGAGCTTCCTGCTTTCCGATAGACACTTCCTTCCATGTCCTAAGTTCTCTGGCTCTAATTTATTGTAGTATTTTAGTATTTTGTCCATTAATGTTCATTTCAGTGGTCTTATTTTCATTTTTATTGTTTTCTTCTTTCTCAAATGTGTCCCATGTTCCAGATAAAATCAATACTACATCCAGGTTTTCTGGAACATTACCAATTTCATATGTTCTGTCCCCTTTTCAGATCACACTGCAAAGCATGTGTCTCAAGATTTGCTTTTGAAAAGACAGTTACAATTGAAGGGAAAGACCCTGCACAAATATAAACGGCAGTTAACAGCAGAGCATGGGTTACTTGGAGACAAGAGATCTTGGAGTGTATTAGCCATACCAGGAGACTGGCCTGGGTTACTTGAATGCAAGTACACAGGATTCTTGGAGGAATGCCTCCAAGAACCAGATGTCCTTTATGATGGATAAACTGAGACTATGACTCTTCTTGAGTCCTTGATCACAAAGGAAACAGTAGACGTGCAGGATTGGGGATGGGATGGTCGGGAATAAAGGCTTTTATAGCTTTCTAGTTTTATCTGCTGAGCTGTGGCTTTTAAACTCAATAAATAAGCAGTGGCACAGTTTCTCTGGGCTGATTCTGCTTCTGAGTTTCAGCCTCTGCTTATACTACTTTCATCTGATGTGTCTTATTCCTTGCAAGTCCAAACCGTAACATACAATGATTTTAAAATCACCATCTGATCTCTCCAATCATAACTTCAGCTTCAGCTGACTTCTCTTTTGTTGCTTTTTTTGGGCAAAATTTTGTTTTCATGTTTGATAAGGAAAGAGGGCAGTTGGGTGGAGAAAGTCCAATTTGTTCATAAGTTATTTTAATACATTCATTTATTTAATGTGTTTGGCAATCCTGCAAAGTTGGTATGATTTTGGAAATGAGACAACTGAGAAAAGTTCAATAATTTCCCCAAAGATTAAGAGCTAGTGAGAGTCACAGGTCAGTTTAGATTTAAATATCTAGCTTCAAGTCTGGGGTCTTTCAACTGTTGCATAGATGGCACTTTCAAAGACCGTACATCTGGCTTCCGTGGGACTGTTTCAGGTGGTTAGCTCCTGCTGTACTGAGAAACCACATGTTGCTGGTTACCTCTTCCCAACTCTGTCTTGTTTTCTTACCCAGTTCTTGGCCCTGAGCGCCTAACAGCTTTCCTCCCGATCATATCGTAGAGACATCTTCACCTTAGCCCGCTATATTCTAGACTTCTGACAAATCCCTGGCTCTCAGCAACTGGCAAAGAATCTGAGAAAAATGGGCTTCTCCTTCTCTCTTCCTGCCTTTTTCTTACCCTTCTTGAAGAAGTGTTCTCTTTGTTCCATTATCTCTGTGAACTGCTCAGGAGACATGCGCTTCCGGGAGGCAAGGCGTTTTGGAAGGTCTGAAATGCTAGATACCAGCTTCTCCAGGGGGGAGCCTGGAGAGGAAAAGCACGATTGAGAAACTTGCTTCGTTGTCATTATCACTGCCACAGTCACCAGTGCAGTAGAGAGCCAGGCTTCCTGGGAGTGCGAACCTTGGGGGAACGTGCTGTGTGGCTTAAAATGTCAAGAAATGATAAAGGTCAGCACCTGTGATGTCAGCTAAACATAGGGGCAGACACACTCACGTGTGCTTAGATGCATAATTTTTATTACATTCCTCATAAAATAACCAATAATTATTTACTGGACATCTCAAATTCATCAACTTCTCCTTAACCAGATGGCCTGTTTGCTGGGACAGCTTGACTGGTTTTCCCACACCTACCTCTGTTCCTCTTCAAGCTAGTCCTCTAAGCCAGTGGTCCCGAAACTTTTTTGGGCCACGGACCGGTTTAATGTCAGAAAATATTTTCACGGACCAGCCTTTTGGGACAGATAAATGTATTACATGACTGAGACAGCATCAAGAGTGAGTCTTAAGCCCTGGCCAGTTGGCTCAGCGGTAGAGCGTCGGCCTGGCGTGTGGGGGACCTGGGTTTGATTCCCGGCCAGGGCACATAGGAGAAGCGCCCATCTGCTTCTCCACCCCCACCCCCTCCTTCCTCTCTGTCTCTCTCTTCCCCTCCCTCAGCCAAGGCTCCATTGGAGCAAAGATGGCCCGGGCGCTGGGGATGGCTCCTTGGCCTCTGCCCCAGGTGCTAGAGTGGCTCTGGTCGCGGCAGAGCGACACCCTGGAGGGGCAGAGCATCGCCCCCTGGTGGGCAGAGCGTCGCCCCTGGTGGGCGTGCCGGGTGGATCCCGGTCGGGCGCATGCGGGAGTCTGTCTGACTGTCTCTCCCCGTTTCCAGCTTCAGAAAAATTAAAAAAAAAAAAAAAAAGAGTGAGTCTTAGACGGATGTAACAGAGGGAATCTGGTCATTTTTTAAAAATAAAACATCGTTCAGACTTAAATATAAATAAAACGGAAATAATGTAAGTTATTTATTCTTTCTCTGCAGACCGGTACCAAATGGCCCACGGACCGGTACCAGTCCGCGGCCCGGGGGTTGAGGACCACTGCTATAAGCAGTAGCCAGGGATGTGCTTCAAATACATAAGTTTGACAGACTTACTCCATTGCTTAACTCCCTCTAGGGATTTCCTTTGCTCTTAAGCCCATTATTTTGTTACGGTGGGAGCCTCAGTGGTGGCTAGAATTGTTTCTTTTAACCTTGCCAGAGGTGCCTGATGGGAAGAGGGCACTCACCTGGAGAAGCATCCTGGGACACCCGAAATGAAAAGAAACTTGCTGCCAACCCTGAGCCATAGGAGAAGGCGCCAATCCTGGAGCCAGCCAGTTCCTGGGCAGAGTGCCTGCAGGGGGAAAAAAAAAAAAATCAAAGCGTAGGAAACACAGGGGCATCATATCCTATGCTTTTAATAAAAAAACAAACAACCTATCATCCCGATCTAATTCACCTCTTGCAACCAGAAATGCATTCCCAGTACTTACATAAAGAGGAACTTCTGGACCCTGGGGATAAGCTCAGAGGAGAAACAGCTAAAATCCAAGATACAAAAGAAGTATACAAGGAGCTTCTCCCCACCCATGTGGACCACGTGAATTAAGTGAACTTTGAAAGCATCTGAGGGAAGTCAGACGCTGGACTCAGCTTCCAGTTTTCGTGTCAACTGGGAATGCTTCAGCACTTGTAACTCTTACCGTTCCCTCAGTAATCATTTCATCAAGGTTTTACATATCTATGTATCTCCTATATTACATTCATGTACTATAATGCAAGTATTTCCTTCTAAAACCCACAAAATAGATTGTCAATAGAAATAACAGTTAACATTAGAGCATCTACTGAGCATTACAGTTCTGGCTGCTTTAGACACATAACACTCCTCAAAACCCCAGAAGTGTCGTATGTATTTTATAGATGGGGAAAGTGAGGCACACAGAGGTTACATATTTTCCCAAGGTCAAAGCTAGTAAGTGGTAAAGAGATTGAACCTAGGTTGTGGGCTCTCTTAACCACTGTGCTTTGCTAAGTATAGAGATTTTAAAAAGATGAAATAAAAATATGCATAAAAGTGCTTCTATTTTCTTGCTGCATCAAGTAGATCTTTACATAACACATGAACTTCACTTGGGAGATGATTGTTTAGTACTGATAGTAAGCCTCCTTCCTATACATACCTTTAAAACAAGGATTTTTTTCACCTCCATCCCTCCTTCCTTCCTTCCTTCCTTCCCTTCTTTTCTTTCTTCCTTCCATTTAAAAAAAAGTCTGAACCAGAAGAAGAACCAAACTTGGTGACACTTCAGACCATGGCTGAGGGTAGGAGGTGGGGCCAGTCACAGTACTTACTGGGACAGAAGCGAGGCCAGGCACCCATACAGGGAGGAGGTGTATGTATTCCCGTTGTACGTGGAGAGGTAAAGGGACGCTTTGGTTTTCTTGTTGAACGTGTCCAGGGAGGCCTTCTGAAAGGCTTTCTCCACGTCCTTGTTGGCATAGGTGTCTTCCAGCTTTAGCCCCCTGTGAGGCAGCCAGAGCAACAGGCCAGTGAGAGGCCACCGGAGGGCAGGGCGGCAGCAAGGGGAGACCTAATGCTCTGGAGAGAAGACTTCTGGACACATGTTTTTACTACAGACTATTTAAAATTACAGAAAAGTGCAACGGAAAAAATGTCACTAATAGTCCTACATTCAGAGAGAGCTCTTAGGTCATATTTTTTTTGTGTGGAATCCATTCCTGCTTTCACACAGCTTATAGGGAAAGAGAATCATGCTTACATTCTGTTTAGCATACTTCCTTAGCCCTTTTTCTCCGGGACATGAAATTACCTTCTACAACACTATTTTTAAAGGCTGCTAGGATGGGCTATGATAGGACTGACCATACTGTGGCCCAGCTTACCATTCCTGTTCTCACTAGTTAAAAATATTACCAAAAAGGGGGCCCTGGCCGGTTGGCTCAGCGGTAGAGCATCGGCCTGGCATGGGGGGGACCTGGGTTCGATTCCTGGCCAGGGCACATAGGAGAAGTGCCCATTTGCTTCTCCACCCCTCCCTCCTTCCTCTCTGTCCCTTTCTTCCCCTCCCGCAGCCAAGGCTCCATTGGAGCAAAGATGGCCCGGGCGCTTGGGATGGCTCCTTGGCCTCTGTCCCAGGCGCTAGAGTGGCTCTGGTCGTGGCAGAGCGATGCCCCGGAGGGGCAGAGCATCGCCCCCTGGTGGGCAGAGCATTGCCCCTGGTGGGCGTGCCAGGTGGATCCCGGTCGGGCGCATGCGGGAGTCTGTCTGACTGTCTCTCCCCGTTTCCAGCTTCAGAAAAATACAAAATATATATATATATATTACCAAAAAGAAAAAAAAAAGCTACCTGTTCTTTTAGATATGTGAAATTACTGAGTCAAAGGTATGCACATCTTTAAATTACCTTTTCCTGTTTATTGCTCAACACCCTTGTATCGATTTATTTATCTGCTAAGGCCATGTAAAGAACATGCTAACTTGTTTAACTTTGTTACTAATAAGCACACACATTTAAAAATATGGCTATTGCCCTGGCCTGGTAGCTCAGTTGGTTAGAGCATCATCCCCATATGCCAAGATTGCGGGTGTGGTCCTCAGTCAGGGCACATATGAGAGTCAACCAATGAATGCATAAATAAGTGGAACAATAGGTCGATGTTTCTCTCTCTAAAAATAAAAGTTAAAATATGATTATGTGCATTTTTTTGAGGAAATTTCTTATCCATATCCTTTTCTCAGTTTTCTGCTAAAGTGTTTGTCTTATTATTGATGAGATTTTCACATATTAAAGATATTAGGCATTATTTTTGGTACACCTGTATGTTAAAATTTTTTTTCACAGAGCAGGTCTCATACGCAGTGCTTGTGCTCATTTTGGTGTTTCAGTCAATGGCAGGGCTAGTAGTAGTAGTTCGTAGTGGAGTCAGATGTTGGTAGCATGTTACAAAACTGGAAATGAACAGTTACTAAGAAGAAAGGGAGCTTCTCCTAGTGGGAACTCTCTGTATTGAAAATTTTTCTTTTCTAAATATCTTGGAGTAATACATCACTAACTGGCATTTTTCCTGCTTTATTGACCTCTAAGACGGTGAGCTGGACTATCTCAATTACATAGATGGGGAAATTGAGGCAACAAGCAAGACATTAATGAAGTCAGTGGTGAGTGAGAATGAGACCGGACACTCCCGACTTGCCTTCCTGTTCAGAGATTAGTTGTTTCTAGGTGGTTCTGTCCATATACACTGTGAGAGCTTCTAGCCAGAGAACATGGAGTCACATTGTTTTTGTGTCCCTAGAGTCTAGTATGATGCCCGACACATAGCTGATGTTCATCAATTGTTTACTGACTGAATGATATAGTCACATTCTCTTTCCCCTTTTTCCTATTCTCTGAAGTTTTAAAAAATTTTATTTATTTGATTTATTTTGAGAGAGAGAGAGACAGGAAGAGAGAGAGATGAGATGCATCAACTCATAGATGCAGCACTTTAGTTGCTCACTGATTGCTTCTCATACATGCTTTGAGCAAGGGGCTCCAGATAAGCCAGTGACCCCTTGCTCAAGCTGGTGTGCCCGCACTCAAGCTGAATGAGCATGCACTCCAGTTGTTGACTTTGGGGTTTTGAACCCTGGTCCTCAATATCCCAGACTGATGCTCTATCCAATGCACCACCAGTGGTCAGGCTATTCTCTGAAGCTTTATACAGTCACTTGATCCAGAGGTATTGGCAATCCCCTCTGCTCCCTGAAAAAAAGATGAAGGACTAGATGTACACAATAACCCAATAACCCATTTAAGACTTGGAGTCATTTCTACTGTGTTGGAGGAGTGTCTTTTTTCCCCACAGGAGTGGCTGGTGGTCCAGACTCAAGGCATGAGGAAGCCTCCTCCTTCTTCACCCCTCAGGAGCCTCTAGGCTCCCCACAAAGAAGACTCACCTGAAGGCCTCCAGCCCCTTGTAGCAGCTGGCCTGTATCTCACTGCTGGCGGACAGGAAGTCATTGAACACCATGCGAGCCAAGGATTTCTGAGTCAACTTGCAGAAGGGTGTGTGGAAGATCATGAATTGTAAGTCATCGAGAGTAAAAGGTCGGTCGATGCCAGCTGAAGGAGGAAGTGTGGAAAAAAAAGGTGTGGCATGATCAATAGATAAGCCACTTTGCTTCAAGATTTAACTGTGCTGAGGGGCACGGGGCCCTGCCTCCAGCAAGCACACATAAGGGTTGCTCATTCATCATACAAGCATTTCACTAAGGACCCTACTTACAAAGAAAGAAAGGAAAGAAACAAAAAATTCTTCCTATCTATGATTGCCAAACTCAATGACAAATAATTGCTCCCAATCAAACTTGTGATCTATAGTTTCCTTTTTTGTCCAGAGGAGGAAACAGTGTCTACAGCCAGCTTGAAAAATGGCAAACTTCAGATTCAGGTTCTATTGTCTCTGACTTCATAGTTCGGTCTGTTTCTTTTACTTCGAAGAGGAAGAAGGGCAATGCAACCTCTGCCCTTAGGAGGGAAGTTTCAATTTAGTGCTGACTCCAAGGAGCATCATTCAAATTCCATGTGAGAACAGGGAGTAAAATTAGAGTGTCAGAAGGATTTAGAGGAGGCGAAAGCAATTAGCCAATAGGAGTTTTACATTGGAAGGGCAGAGACAGAGAGGTCCAGGTCTACTCCTCTCCCCTGGGGGCACTGGTGCTGGCATTTCACCCACTGCCGTGGAGAGGGGTAGGTGTGGCGCCTCGTGCACCCCCACCGCATCTGTGTTCAGGCGCTTCAGCCTCACCCTTTCCTACACTGGCACTGGCCTTTTGCAGGTGACCACCAGGGCGTGGCTAAGCAACTGAGAACACTTTTTATTTTGTAAAAATAGGTTTCTCTGTATTTTTCAAATAAAATTTATTTCTTTCCTGCTTATGAAAGCAGGGCATATTGTTGACAGGAAATTTTAGAAACTGAAAGTGAAAATAAAATCAACTTGGAACACTACCATCCAGAGAAAAATCCCTGATAACAGTATACTGCAAGTACAGGCAAGATTTTTCAACATCAACCAGGCAAACTACAAACCAAGAATCAAGCCATTCCTGACTTCAGCAGAAACAAATGCTAGGCCCAGTCAGATGGGGGTACTCTGACTCCCTGTGGTACCTCCCAGGTAGCTGACACCCACGGGTTTCATACTGATGGCTTTGACCTAGATTGATGACTTGATTTAGCTCGAGTTAGAGGCAATTTCATACTTGATTTTAGGTGACTTCCAAATGGACGTGGGTACAGACCCAGGGAAGGGTGTAAGAAGGAAACGAGATCATTTTCAGAAGGGAGGAGAGACCTTGTCCTTAAGCTTTTAGGACAAATGTGTGGCCCCATGTACACAGAGTCCTGCCTCTGAGCCCCGTACCTTGCTTCCACTGGGTCTGGATTTTTTGACGGTATACTGCGTAACATCTGTCCAGGGCCCGTAAGTAGCACTGGATGGAGAGCTTGCCATCCACAATTGGGTATTCTGTTGTCCCGTCTGGCTTGTAGAAATCATATACGTTCTCCATGTGGGTTCCCCGAAGTCCTGGCAAGGCACACATTGGGATTCAGGGACTGCACAGAGCAGCCACGTAGAGCAGAGAGGAGGGAGAACTAGGCACAGCTTCCTGGTCTTTCTCTCGTGTCCAAGCCTGAGCCCACACACCATCCTCATATGTTCAAAAGCAGTTGAACAGATTGCTGCTCTCGCATAAATAAGATTTATATATCCCTTTCCACACCTATATGGGCTCAACAAAATCTAGAATGGATGCCAAAATTCTCAAAGAAAAGGCTTTTTCTTTATACCCAATTATCATCTTTCATTTTCTTTCTTTCTTTTTTTTTTTTTTTTTTTTTTTTGCATTTTTCTGAAGCTGGAAACGGGGAGGCAGTCAGACAGACTCCCGCATGCACCCGACCAGGATCCACTCGGCATGCCCACCAGGGGGCGATGCTCTGCCCATCCGGGGCATCGCTCTGTTGCATCCAGAGCCATCCTAGTGCCTGAGGCAGAGGCCACAGAGCCATCCTCAGTGCCCGGGCAAACTTTGCTCCAATGGAGCCTTGGCTGCGGGAGGGGAAGAGAGAGACAGAGAGGAAGGAGAGGGGGAGGGGTGGAGAAGCAGATGGTTACTTCTCCTGTGTGCCCTGGCTGGGAATCGAACCCGGGACTCCCGCACGCCAGACCGATGCTCTACCACTGAGCCAACCAGCCAGGGCCCATCTTTCATTTTCAATTGCCAGTTCAGCTCCTTAAGGTCCTTGTTAGCAGCATCAACAACATTTATTCTATGCATCATTATCATGTGATGCTGCAGAAGAGGGAACCTCTCCAATCTCTCTCTTCCCTTTTTCTCTGCCCTCTGCTCCCCAGTCCCACCTTTTGAAAGCAAATGATATCCTGAAATCCCTTCTTCAGCCCTACATAGTGGATATGTCAATTTGGGATCAGGAGCTATGCATTTGGCCATGCCATGAACAGTCTCCTGGTACTGTGTGTCTGCAGGTTACTACAAACCTCTCTCAAGGACCAGAGGAGCCTTGGGTCCAATCAGCATTGCCACAGCTCCAGCGCCCCCTGTGGGGCGAGCATTACCACTGGCATACACAGCGATGTCTCCACAGACCACCATTGCATATCGACCTATAACAGAAGACAAGAAGTAATTATCACCCTTATCAAATCTCAAGTAGACTGAGTGCCTCCTCTGTGCCAGGCACAATTTTAGGTGTAAAAGATAGACTGGTAAAAGATAGACAGGTAAAATCCCTGTCCCATGGAGCTCACATTCCAGTGAATCTCATCATGGCACATTTGAAATACAAACTCAAAACTCAGTGTCCTAGCCCTGGCTGGTTGGCTCAGTGGATAAAGGGTTGGCCTGGCATATGGGTGTCCTGGGTTCTATTCCTGGTCAGGGCACAGAAGAGAAACGACCACCTACTTCTATTTCCTTCCTTCTCTCCCTTTTCTCCCTCTTCCCCTCCTATAGTCAGTGGTGGCTTGATTGGTTAGAGCAGTGATTCTCATAGTGTGCACCAGGACGCACTGGAGTACCCTAGAAGATTTCCAGGTGCACCCTATGGTATTCCAGAGAAATATGTGCCTGTTGGGGACCAAAAAACCAACAGGGTTTTTGGAGTTTAGATTTTGGGGGGACAGAGGATGGGGAATTGGCTGTAAGCTGACAGTCTGCCCAACCCCCCACCTCACTTGCCTGATTAGGTTGCAAAAGGCTGTTAAGCTGTGGTGCTGGATTGTTTACACTACCCCCCATGTTCCCGGAAAAGACTGGGGGCAAGTTTCTTCTATCCTTTGTTTAGTGTAAAGTTAAGATGATATGTATGGTGGGGGTTTTGGATTGATGATTAAACATAAAGAATTGTCTCTTGGGGCCCTGGCCAGTTAGCTCAGTGAATAGAGCATCGGCCTGGCGTGCAGGAGTCCCAGGTTCAATTTCCAGCCAGGGCACACAGGAGAAGTGCCCATCTGCTTCTCCACCCCTCCCCCTCTCCTTCCTCTCTGTCTCTCTCTTCCCCTCCCACAGCCAAGGCTCCACTGGAGCAAAAAGTTGGCCCGGGCGCTGAGGATGGCTCTGTGGCCTCTGCCTCAGGTGCTAGAATGGCTCTGGTTGCAACAGAGTGACGCCCCCTGGTGGGCGTGCCAGGTAGACCCTGGTCAGCGCATGGGGGAGTCTGTCTGACTGCCTTCCCGTTTCCAACTTCAGAAAAATACAAAAAAAAAAAAAAAAGAATTGTCTCTTGAAGCCTTTTGGATGTCTATAAAAGAAAAATATGTGGCAATATCTAAAAAAGCTTTGAGCATTTTACTACAATTTTCAACATCCTATTTAAATGAATTAGGATTTTCTACCCTCAACACAATTAAGAGTAAAAAGAGAGGAATTATTCAATCTATTGATGAGGAAATGAGAGTTTGCCTTTCAAATATATGCCCAAAGATTGAAGAAATTGCTAGGACACATCTGGCTCATGTTTCTCATTAACACAAGAATGAAAAAACTAGACACATTCGCACTGGGACCTGCCGAATTTACAAAATCTTACTAAGACTGTATCTATATATAAAAAAAGATAACTTTTTTGTCATTTTCTTATTTTTTAACCCCTCTTTTTTACAAACTCTAAAAAGCATAACTGAAAAAATGTAACATAAAAATGTTTTTTAATGTCAGAATAAATTTAATTTTGTATTTATTTCATTTAATTTCCATAAAAGCATGCTTGGACTTTATGTATTTTTTCTTTAATATTTGACTTAATTATTATAACATATTTCTCAGAAATTTGTATATAGTGCACCTACAATTATTTGTAGGATTTTAAATGCTCCCCGACTTCAAAAAGTTTGAGAACCACTGGGTTAGAGCGTTGGCCCCAGGCACTGAGTATAGCATGGTTAGTCTGAGCATATCAGCCTCAGGTGCTACAAATAGCTTGGTTAATTCGAGCATTGGCCTCAGACAGGGGTTGGTGGGTGGATTCTGATCATGGTACATGCGGGAGTCTGTCTCATTATCTCCCTTCTTTTACTTAAAACAAACAAACAAACAAACACAAAACTCAGAATTCTGTTATACTCTAGATGTAAAATACACATTTATTCAGAATTTCGTACCTGAATTCAATGAACAATTTATCAATTGGCACTTTTGGAAGTAATTTAGGTTTGTACCCATCACCTTTAGCACTCTGTGGCTCAAAGTCCTTCTCATAGAAGGCCAAAAGCTAAAGAGGGAAACTAACATTTGAAAAACTAGCTAGACTAGACCCTAGTTATCCTCATCCAATGCGGCAGATAGCATCCACATTTACAGAGGGAGACACTGTCTTTCAGAGAGATTAAGTAACGTAGTGAATGTGGAATTTAATATACAAACCCAGTTCTGACTGAATCCTAAACTATGTGCTTCGAACAACTTCACAGTATTTTCACTGAGAAAAGGGTTTATGTTGAGTCATCACATTTAATGTAGATGATTTGCAGTTATTACCTCTGTAATAGTCACACTATTATTCAATAAATAATTGCTGTCTTGACTATTATTTGTTTCACTTTCATCTGATAAAACTGCCCTCCCACCCCCCAAAAAATCCCCGCACTTGAGCTTCTGGGAGAGACATGACAGTGAGTTTAGTATTCTGTCTGACCTGTAGGAAGCCCTTAGGATTTATTCCAGTGCTATGTTGGGAGCCATATTTGTATATAATTTATCCTCATGATAAGCTTATATATCAGATATAATTATACCCCCCTTTTTTTGTACTTTTCTGAAGTTGGAAACGGGGAGGCAGTCAGACTCCCACATGCACCCGACTGGGATCCACCCGGTATGCCCACCAGGGGGTGATGCTCTGCCCATCTGGGGCGTTGCTCTGTTGCAACCAGAGCCATTCTAGCGCCTGAGGCAGAGGCCACGGAGCCATCCTCAGCACCCGGGCCAACTTTGCTCCAATGGAGCCCTGGCTGCGGGAGGGGAAGAGAGAGACAGAGAGGAAGGAGAGGGGGAGGGGTGGAGAAGCAGATGGGCGTTTCTCCTGTGTGCTCTGGTCAGGAATCAAACCCAGGACCCCTGCACTCCAGGCCGATGCTCTACCACTGAGCCAACCAGCCAGAGCCATAATTTTCCCCTTTTTATAGACAAAGAAATTGAGGCCCGAAGAACTTAAGTCACTTGTCCAGAGCCACACAGCTAATAGCTGGTACAATAAGGGTTCAATTAGGTGCCAACCCACTTTCACTGAGACCCAAGAGCCGTCTCTAAGAAGTATAACAACACCAACTCCAACTCCAACAAAAATGTATTTTTTCATATATATATATATCTTTGTTTATGTCCATGTATCTATTTATATGTATGTATGTATGTATGTATGTATTTAGAAGCTATGCAGGAAAAAAATCAGTAAAGTTGACTACTTAAAAATTAAAACCTAGGCCCTGGCCAGTTGGCTCAGCAGTAGAGTGTCAGCGTGGCCTGTGGAAGTCCTGAGTTCGATTCCTGGCCAGGACACACAGGAGAAGTGCAGGAGAAGCACCCATCTGCTTCTCCACCCTTCCCTCTTTCTTTTCTCTCTCTCTCTCTCTCTCTCTCTTCCCCTCCCAGAGCCAAGGCTCCATTGGGGCAAAGTTGGCCCTAGCACTGAGGATGGCTCCATGGCCTCACCTCAGGCACTAAAATAGCTCGGTTGCCAAGCAATGGAGCAGTGGCCTCAGATGGGCAGAACATTAGCCCCAGACAAGGGTTGCTGAGTGGATCCTGAGTCTGTCTCTTCACCTTCCTGACTCTCACTTGATTAAAAAAATTAATTAATTAAAACCTATCTGAATGAATCTCAAAAGACAAACTGAAGGACTATTTGCAATACTTATAACCAATAAAAAGCTATTTTCCTTCTTTTATAAAAGTCTCATGAAAAGACAAAGTGTGTAATAGAAAAATGGCCAATAAAATATTGAAGTTCTCTTATAATGAAAAAAAGGTAAATTAGTGACTATTATTTTACTTATAAAGTTGATAAAGAGTAGAAAGTTTGATAATATGTATTGTAGAAATATACTTTTAGTGGAATATTTTGAAAAATTGGGGACATTTTATCAAACTTTTAAACCAACACAACATACCCTGCAATTCCACTTCTAGAAATCTGTTTATACAATACTTTATCACAAGCATGCAAAGCTTGTACAATGTTCATTAAAACATTATTTATAATTGCAAAAAAACTTACAACAATCTAAATTCATCAATATGGGGCTGATTAAGTAAAGTCTGACATATCAATGAATAGAGTATTATGTAGTTTTTAAAACAACAAAGTAGACCTTGTGAATATTGATATAGAATTACCTCTAAGACATAACAGAGATGAGGAATAATATGTACAGTATTAAAAACTAAACTTGGACAGATATGTGTATGTTTGCAGGCACATGAAAAACATCTGGAAGAATACATAGAAACTGTTAGTGTTAAATTCTGGAAAGTGGTAATAAGTTGTCAAAAGGGAAATTTTGCCCTGGCTGGTTGGCTCAGCGGTAGAGCGTCGGCCTGGCGTGCAGAAGTCCCGGGTTCGATTCCCGGCCAGGGCACATAGGAGAAGCGCCCATTTGCTTCTCCATCCCCACCTCCTCCTTCCTCTCTGTCTCTCTCTTCCCCTCCCGCAGCCAAGGCTCCATTGGAGCAAAGATGGCCCGGGCGCTGGGGATGGCTCCTTGGCCTCTGCCCCAGGCGCTAGAGTGGCTCTGGTCACGGCAAAGCGATGCCCCGGAGGGGCAGAGCATCGCCCCCTGGTGGGCAGAGCGTCGCCCCTGGTGGGCGTGCCGGGTGGATCCCGGTCGGGCGCATGCGGGAGTCTGTCTGACTGTCTCTCCCCGTTTCTAGCTTCAGAAAGATACAAAAAAAAGGGGGGGGGATTTTTCTTCACTTTACACCCTTTTGTGTATGTATATGTGTACATTTTTTTAAGTATGAATTTCACTTACTTCATATAAAAAAAGACAAGGAGCCTGACCAGGCAGTGGCACAGTGGACAGAGCATCAGACTGGGACACAGAGGACCCAGGTTTGAAACCTCCAAGTTTGCCAGCTTGAACGCTGTGTTGTCGGTTTGAGTGTGGGATCATAGACATGACCCCAAAGTGGCTGGCTTGAGCCCAAAGGTCACTGGCTTGAAGCCCAAAGGACACTGACTTGAGCCCAAGGTCACTGGCTTGAGCAAGGGGTCACTCACTCTGCTGTAGCCCCCAGTCATGGCACATATGAGAAAGCAGTCAATGAACAACTAAGGTGTCACAATGAAGAATTAATGCTTCTCATCTCTCTCCCTTCCTGTCTGTCTGTCCCTTTCTGTCCCTCTCTCTGTTTCTGTCACACACACACAAACACACACACACACACGACAAGGAAACAGGAGGTCTCCTAGGCCATCTGAACCAGAACTACTTGTATCCTGCTGTTTCTCAGGAGCAATTCAGAACTTCCTGGTGAGTTCCAGAACCACCTCTTCCCACCCGAAGGCCCCTGGATGGCTGACAAGGTCAGAAACAGAGATCTCTCCCATCCACATTGGTCTGCTCTAATCTTGGCAGTTGCCATTAAGCTCAAGCTTATATATTCTTTTTTGTTTATATACAAACAATTCATATCTCAAAAGTTGTCTTTAATTTTTTCCCCCACCAAGAAGGACTCATTTGCAGCCTTCTCTTGTGAAATACCCAGGCACTCAGCAGAATCTACTTACTTGAAATGACATGCTTAAAGCTGATAATGTTCCTAAATCTAGGCTCTGACTTTTTTTTTTTAATTTTTTTACAGAGACAGAGAGAGAGTCAGAGTGAAGGATAGACAGGGACAGACAGGAACAGAGAGATGAGAAGCATCAATCATTAGTTTTTTGTTGTACATTGTGACACCTTAGTTGTTCATTGATTGCTTTCTCATATGTGCCTTGACCATGGGCCTTCAGCAGACCAAGTAACCCCTTGCTTGAGCCAAGCTGGTGAATTTTTGCTCAAACCAGATCAGCCCACGCTCAAGCTGGCGTCCTTGGGGTCTCGAACCTGGGTCTTCCGCATCCCAGTCTGATGCTCTATCCACTGCACCACTGCCTGGTCAGGCTGACTTTTGCTTAAAGGCTGGTAAGTGTCCCTTGCCTTTTATTTCTACTCTCCAAATAAATGCTTGGTTGCACATAGTATTGGCGGTGAAGGTAACAGGGAGTGCTGGAGAGGTAATAATACAAATGCCAAGTAGGAAAAGCACTGTAAGAACAGATTTGATGAAGTAGAGACTGGAGCATACCAAATCAATGAAAGCGCTGATGGCGGGGCTATGCAGGACAATTGAAAGAACACCGAATGGCTGTGTGGAACTGCACTGCTTGCTGTGTGAACATAAACAAACCATTCAACTCTTCTTGGCCTCTTTTTAAAATAAAGACTATTGGTTAGGTTAGATGATCTCTAAGGTTCCTGCCAACATTATGACTTCATAATTAACTTTTTTTTTTAAGTGAGAGGAGAGGAGGAGATAGAGAGACAGACTTTGTATGTGCCTAGACCAGGATACACCCAGCAACCCCCATCTGGGGCTGATGCTCGAATCAACAGAGCTACTCTCAACACCTGAGGCTGACACCCCAACAGAGCTATCCTCAGCACCTGAGATCAATGCTCGGACCAGTAAGGGAACTGGTCGCAGGAGGGAAAGAGAGAGAGAAAGAGGAGAGGGAGGGGAAGAGAAGCAAATGGTCACTTCTCATGTGTGCCCTGACCAGGGATCCAACCTGGGATGTCTGCACACCGGGCTGACACTCTATCCACTGAGCAAACTGGCCAGGGTTGAGATTTCATAATTAATTTTATAATTAATGTTCATTGTGATTTCTAAGGTTTCAATTCTAGTTTCTAATTTAGTAAATATGGATTGCCTTGACTGCCCAAGGTACTGTTCTTTCACCTCCATGGATATCTTGGTAGGCAATTAAGAACTATGAGGTTTGCCTGACTGGTGGTGGCGCAATGGATAGAGTGTCAACCTGGGATCCTGAGGTTCCCGGTTCAAAACGCCAAGGTTGCTGGCTTGAGCGCAGGCTCACCAGCTTGAGCATGAGGTTGCCAGCTCTTGAGTGTGAGATCATAGACATGATCCCATGGTTGCTGGCTTGAGCTGTCTCTGACTTAAAGCCCAAGGCTGTTGGCTTGAGCAAGGAATCACTGGCTCAGCTGGAGCCCCCCCACCCCACCCAAGCAAGGCATGGATGCAAAATTATCAATGAACCACTAAAGTGTCACAACTACAAGTTGATGCTTCTCACTTCCCTCCCTTCCTGTCTATTTCTCTCTCCTCAAAACAAAAACAAAACAAAACTATGAGGTCAAGGAGGTTAGGGAACTTGTCAGCAATTGTTGATGGAGCTAGGTTTTTAACTTTCAACTTGTACTATTTCCCTTTTCATGCTGTCAAACGGGGGATTCTTCCTTGCAATTGAAGGAAGACAGTAAGATACAGGGTCATGTTAATGTGCAAAAACAAATTTGAAGGAACCAGGCAAGGGAGAAAGAGTAGAAATATTCTGTAATAGTCTGTCCTATGATTCTTTGGACCTATTCTTACCAAGGTGTTTTCCTCTTAGCACCTAATTTGTTTAAATCTTTCAACGTCACCAATCTCTTAGCACTCCGACACTTAAGAGAAGCTTTAGAGAAACAGGCACAGTGAAATGGGAAATATATTGGGTTTGGTTGGGTATTGCTCTTGCCACACACAATATGTAAGATGTCAGAGCTTCCATTTTCTCATCTCAGAAGCAGGATGGGGTAAGGATAGACGAGTGACTATGTGAGCATGCTACTCAATTAACTGTGTAAAGCTATACAAGTCTGAGCAGTTATTATCATGGTGGTTGTTGGATGATAACTGTGTGATGGAGTAGTTGTGTGAATAAGCTGTCCTTCCCTCCCTGGGTAAAACCACCTGGGGAACAGAGAAGCAAAGCTGAGGTCCAGTCTCCAGCCCCAGCTCCTTTCATATCTAAGCCCTCTGGCTGCACATACCGTCCCAGGAGCTGGACTCCATCCAGTTGGCAGCATTGAAGAGGGAGGCTGTGCCTCCGTAGCAGGCATTGGTGGTGTCTATGCCCTCAATGTCAGTGTTGCCGGAATCCTGGAAGAGCTCCATCAGCACAGTTTTGACAGCCTTAGACTTGTCGATGATGGTCTCAGTGCCCACTTCCAGCCGGCCCACAGAGTCCCACGGGAGCTTTGTGCGCTCCATCAGCTTCTGTACTACTGTCAGGCACAGGGAGTTGATGTCCTCCTTGACTGAGCAGAAGCCCATGTGGGTTTGACCCAACCCCGTGGTGAACTTCCCTGCTTCCACGTGGTAGTACTTCTCTAGGTCTGTTTGGTCCACATATTGGGCTGGGAAGTAGACCTCCAGGTCAAGGATGCCCACATCCTTTGGCCAAGGATCTGTTTTGGCCAAGGGGACAGCAGAGGCTGTAGAAAACCTGTAGTGGAAATAACAATCAGAACCCCACTAATGGACTCTAGCCAGTTTCCTCCAAAAACAAAAAAACGAGCAATAATTTCATCCATTTTTAAAATATATTTTGAAGCTATGTTATCAGAAGAACACAAATTTGGGATTGTTGTATATTTCTTTTGCATTGACTATTCTTTATTAAATGTTCTTCTTTGTGTGGTAATCTTGCCATAATGTCTACTTTTCCTGATGTTAATAAAGCTGTATTAGTATTTTTATTTTTGTTTGCCTCGTATATCTTTTTCTGTCCTTTTTTAAAATTTTTTATTAATTTTAATGGGGTGACATCAATAAATCAGGGTACATATGTTCAAAGAAAATATGTCCAGGTTATCTTGTCATTCAATTATGTTGCATACCCATCACCCAAAGTCAGATTGTCCTCTGTCACCTTCTATCTAGTTTTCTTTGTGCCCTTCCCCCTTCCCCTCCCCCTCCTTTTTTCTGTCCTTTTATAATTTTAACCTCTTAGGGTCTTTATATTTCACATGAATCTATTCTAAACAACATATTGTTGGGTCTTTTTAAAATTTTAACAAGTCATCCCTGGCTGTTTAGCTCAGTTGGTTAAGAGCGTCATCCTGAAACAACAAGGTTATGGGTTCAATGCCCAGTCAGGGAATGCGTGGGAAGCAGCCAATGAATGCACGACTGAGTGGAACAACACATGAATGCTTCCCTTCCCCTCCTTTCCTCTCCCTTCTTCTCTCTGCCTCTGAAAATAAAACATAAATTAAGCCCTGGCCAGCTAGCTCTGTCAGTTGGAGTGTCCACCTGGAGCCAGAGGTTGCTGATTGGATTCCCTAGTCAGGCACATACATGAGCAGCTCCATGTTCCTGTCTCTCTCTCTCTTCCTGCCTCTCTCAAAAAAAAATAAATAATTTTTTTTTGACAAGTCTTACAGTATTGGTGCTTTAATTGGAGTAATTAATCCAATTATATTTATTATAATTACTGATACAATTGGGATTAAAGTTACCATATCACTGTTTGTTTCTATTTGCCTCATATGTTCTATATTTCTCTTTTTCTATATTCTTTTGGATTGAATAAGTATTTATTACTTCATGTTATCTCTTTTTCTTTTAGTAATAATCTTAGTGATCACAATGTACATACATGGCTTATAATATAACGTAAATACTTCTACCACTTTCTGAACAGTGCAAAAACTTACTTTAATTTAACTTTATTTGATCTTTCCATCCTTTGAGCCATTATTGTCATATAGTTTACTGTTACACGTTATAAACCTCATAGGACATAATTTTTAAAAATTCATTCATTTTTTTCCTAAATTTATTAGGATGACATTGGTTTGCAGAACCATACAGGTTTCGATGTAGCACCATCTGCACACCTTATCTTGTGCCCTCTGCCTCAAAGTTTCTTTTATCCCCATTTCCACCCTTCTTTGCCCCCATCCCCTTTTCCCTCAGCTGTCACCACCCTGTTGTCTGTGTCTATATGTTATGAATATATGGTTTTTGGCTAATCCCTTCACCTCCTTTCATCCAGTGTTTAAAGTACTGCTCTTATTAATCCCCTTTTTCCTTTCCTTTCTTTTTTTCTACACAAGAACATATAGCCTGAACAGGCAGTGGCACAATGGATAGAGCATTGGACTGGGATGCAGAGGACTTAGGTTCAAAACCCCAAGGTCGCCAGCTTGAGCGGGTTCATCTGGTTTGAGCAAAGCTCACCAGCTTGAGCCCAAGGTCGCTGGCTCGAGCAAGGGGTC
Source organism: Saccopteryx bilineata (assembly GCF_036850765.1). NCBI lineage: Eukaryota > Metazoa > Chordata > Mammalia > Chiroptera > Emballonuridae > Saccopteryx > Saccopteryx bilineata. The sequence goes on from NC_089492.1 coordinate 163,895,899, forward strand.
ACTCGGTCTGCTGGGACAAAGGCACATATGAGAAAGCAATCAATGAACAACTAAGGTGCCGCAACGAAGAACTGATGCTTCTCATTTCTCTCCTTTCTGGTCTGTCGGTCCTTCTCTCTGTTGGTCACAAAAAATAAGAAAAAAAGGAACATACCTACTGGTTTTCTGATTTTTAAAGGAAATGTTCTGCTTGACTTCATCCTCTCTGCTTTTCTTGATTGGGCCTCCCAGTATTTACTGCACACACTCAACACAGTGCTGGTTCCCGAGGTACAGTAGTGAATAAGACAGTCTTTGTGCCACCAAGAGGGCACAGTGTAATGGAAGAGGCAGATATTTTCACAGCTAAACACATGGTGAAACAAGCAAAAGCTGTGATCGCACAGAGGGCAGAGGGCAGTTCTAAGTGGCAGCAGGGAGAAAATGGGGAAAGTGTTAGTGGAAGAAGAAAGAGACAATCTTTTTTTTTATTATAATTGATTTTAAAGGAGGAAGCGAGAGAGAGAACAACTTGTGCTTCACTTAGTTGTGTTCCCATTGATTGCTTCTCATATGTGCCCTGACCAGGACTGGAACCAGTGACCTCAGGAACCAGCTGTCGTTCCAGGGATCAGCAACCCTGGGATCAGTGACCTTGGTGTTCCCGAATGGCACTCTATCCACTGTGCCAGCAGCCGGGGCTGGAGTTTCTTTTTCCATCTACAAGTCCAGAGCTCACCAAGTCCACCTCCTACCTGCTCCCACATGAAGAGTACCTGAACTCTGGTCACTCTAGTGATATCCTTCATTTTACAGATGATGACATCAAGGCACACACTGGTGAAATGATGAGCTCAGGTAACTTCACAGTTTGTCATGTGTTAGAAGTCTTCTGTCCTTTCACTGACCAGTGTGTGCTTTACTCATGAGTGACACCAAGTTCCTTTGACTTGTATCTAGCTACAGACTTTATTTTATTTTTTTTTCGAGAGAGTGTGTGTGTGTGTGTGTGTGTGAGAGAGAGAGAGAGAGAGAGAGAGAGAGAGAGAGACAGGAAGGGAGAGAGAGGGTGCAAAGCATTAACTCACTGTTGCTTTCAGTATAGTTGTGCATTGATTGTTTTTCATACATGCCTTGACCTGGGCGAGTTCATGTCCCCTTGCTCAAAACAGCAACCTTGAGCTTTTCATGCTAGTGACCTTTGTGTTTAAGCAGGTGAATTTGGGATTGTGTGGACAATCCACCACGGAAGCCAGCAATCCTGCACTGACAAGCTCATGCTCAGAGCCAGCAACCGTGGGGTTTCGCCCTGGTGATGTCGGCGTTCCAGGTTATCACTTGACCCAGTGCGCCACCACTGGTCAGGTTGTCCGCAGCCTTTCTGCCCATGGAAGAGGAACAGTGAGTCTCTACAGACTTACACATTTAGCTCTGTGCCACAAGAACTGCAGCTCTGATTGAATGAGTCTGTCAATCTTCCTGAGGATTCTGGGCTCTGGTGACCCCACTTCTCCACCAGTAGGGTTATTTTAAGGCAACTGTGAAGCAAGGTGGATCCTCTGATCACAAGATAGTGGGCAAAGTGATAGATGTTCACCCATATCTGACAGGAGGGTTTGCAGTTTAGTTATCCCCCCTACTTACTTGGTAGCCCCCAACAGTTGGAGCTTGTACTCCCAAAAATTTGTGGGGTAGCTCCCCCTGGACCTAGGAGCTAATGGTCAGCCAGCATTGGTACTGAATATGGCTGGCTCTTCCCTCAGCCTCCTTTTCACGCTGCCTTCTCTGAGCTCCCTCCCTTCTGCTTCCCGGTTAGAAATCTAAGCCTGAGAGGTGCATCGAATCAGTCACCTGGTAACTTTTGTAACTCTCTGGGTAGGTGCCTACTTCTGGAGGTGGATTCCAGAGCCTTGAAGAAAAGACAATGTGTAGAGATTTCTGGAAATCTCAGACCGCTGCAGCTCAGAGCATCCTTCACATCTTGTACTTGCTCTATGGCACAATCATTTTATCTTAAAATCTTTTTTTTTTTTTTTTTGCGTTGTGTCCCAGTCATGTGCATCACCCCACGGGGCCAGTTACTCACAGCTCCCTGGAATGCCTCTGCCGCAGAGTGAGTCCGCAATAGAACTAGTTTGGTTTTGACATTACTAGGGTCAAGAACATGCCACAAGCTTTTGTGTCTCTACTTTATCTCATCTCCTTCCCTTATGTTTCAAAGTTAGTTATTAGATGCCAGGCACTATGCTAGAGAGACTGTGGGGTGAAGGGGGTGGGCAAGGAAAAGAGGGGGCCAGGGTTCTATGGACCCTCTTGACAGACAGAGCCAGGGCTAGGCACATACACACATAACCTACCCCGAGTCAGAACGTGATAAGGGCCACAAGAGGGATATGGGCAAAACACCGCGTGAGCTCATGGGAAGCAGGTTCCTTGGGGCTGGGGGGCTCAGGAGAGGCTTCATGGAAGAGGTTACACTTGAGATCGACCTTGGCGGAGAAGTGGAGCTTCTGCTGATGAAGAATCAGAGGGGGCTTGAAGAGGCAGTAGCCACTGAACAGATGAGGCCAGCTGGACTGGAGACGAAGGGAGGAGGAGGCGACGCATGAGAAAAGCAGGCGGGGACCACAACATGGAGGGCACGGTTCTTCATGTTAAAGGCAGTGAAACCCGTTCTGAGATGGGAAAAGCTCTTCAGTTGGCTTTAGAGCTGATGTGGGGTGGATTAGAGGGGGACAAATAGAGAAAAAGAGACCCAGAAAGAAGATTCTCCATAGTTATTTAGGCCCCAGGAAGTGGGATTAGCTGTGAATACACCAACAAGGGAAGTGGGGATGAAGATTTCAAGAGCTTGAACCAAGAGCATCAGAAGGAGGGCGGTTTGGTAAGGACTGAAGTTTGTTTTCTGGCGAGCAGCCAACTATTGTTTATTGAAACAAGCAAACCCACATCAGTCCCTTCCTCACAAACACAAAAGCAGGTGAAATTCTAAGCTGGAACATTTGATCTGTGTACTGCGGGTTGGGGAGAGTGTGAATGAGGGAGAAAAGTCATAAAGAAAATAAGAAGGCTGAAGAGTGTCACCTATCCCACACATCCATACAACCAGGTTCCTCGGGTCCCAGGCAAGGGAAGACACGAGATCAAATTCATTTTTCTAAGCATTCATGGAATGCAGGGTAGAAACGACAGGAGGAAGGGGCTAGTTCTAGAGCACAGTGATGGCTGAGGGTCCTGAGGGACCCCCTGAGGCTGTTACCATCCGTGTGGGGCGACTGCAAGGACAGGGGAGGGGCGGACTGGGGAAGCGTTTACAAAGACAAGGAGAGCACACACACACTTCTTTGCATCTTGTTTTACCTTTTCATGAAATCAGAGGACAGAGAGAGGCACTGCTTATCCCTACCTAGTCCTTTTTGAATCTTGCTGCAGGGACCTGAATCAGCCGGTTTTACCGCAGAACCCAGAAGGTCCTGGTGGAGGTTGGGAGCAAAGGCAAGGCTGCTGGTGGAAAGGAGATGTTTCCTCTGCTTCGTGCAGCTCAGGGAGAAAAAGGTGTCCTCATTTCCAAACAGCAAGTGTCAGAGGTTTGAGACCCTGGGGCTCTGGAGTTGGGAGGGGCAGTCCACTTAGAGATGACATAACTCAGACCCCGAGAGGTGAGCTCGCTTAACGAAGCCTTGCCAACTGCTAACTTGGGTGGCAGGCCCTCTGCCTGTCCTTTCCTGATTCTGTGGCACTTCTCTAAGAGTGGCCTGCGCAGTCCCTGGGAGCAAAGTGACTCACCTTTGGTGGGCTGCTGATGGAAGGCGAGCAGGTGTGACAAGCACTTCCTCCATCACTCTCCTCACTTGCAGGGCCTGTTTTGCAAGGGTCAGCAGACGCTGCATTTTCTGAGGACAAGTAGAAAGCCAGAAGCTTATAGGCAGTCCTTGGGAGAGGCCCTGCAGCGCCCAGTCGGGCTTTATACAGCCCCCAGATTCCTGCCCCAGGAGGCCACGCCCCTGCTTACTAAGGCTTAAACTGGGGCAAAGGTTTTGCTCAGAACATAGGCGAGTCAAAGAAAAAACATCTCTCCAACATGTACATAGTCGTCCTGCTCCTGGGCATGTGCAAGAATGGGTGGCTCTGACTCCTCCTTCTCGGGCCCCTGTGGCAGCCTGTGCACGCCAGACTACCTCAGGAGGCTGCGATGTTCCTGGTAACACATCCTATGATGATTGCCTGGCCTGTCTCGGACCCCAGCCCCTCCTCTGAGCTACTCTCACTTGGTGGTCCAGAGTGCTCTCTGTGGAGCTGGCTGTTATTATTATTTTTTTTTTATTTTTTTAAAAAATTTTCCGACGCTGGAAATGGGGTGGCAGTCAGACAGACTCCCGCATGCGCCCGACCGGGATCCACCCGTCATGCCCACCAGGGGGCAATGCTTTGCCCCTCTGGGGCGTCGCTCTGTTGCGTCCAGAGCCATTCTAGCGCCTGAGGCAGAGGCCACAGAGCCATCCTCAGCGCCCGGGCCATCCTTGCTCCAATGGAGCCTCGGCTGCGGGAGGGGAAGAGAGAGACAGAGAGGAAGGAGAGGGGGAGGGGTGGAGAAGCAAATGGGCGCCTCTCCTGTGTGCCCTGGCCGGGAATCGAACCCGGGACTCCTGCACACCAGGCCGACGCTCTACCGCTGAGCCAACCGGCCAGGGCCTGGCTGTTATTATTTTAATGTATTAAGCATAATAAGAAAAATATTTCAAAACCCAAAGGAATGAATCTTTTAATAGTAGCCCTTTAAGTAGTTGGGAGTGGTAATTGGCAGAGGCAGATCAGAAAGGGTATGGAGCCTGCTGTATTTCTCCTGTCTTGACAACCTTTATGGTTGTCTAGCTCTACACAATTTCCAAGTGGAACACAGTAATTGCGACAATACAATTGATTTCAGGGAAGTAGGAGAGGGGTGGGGTGGGGGAGGGGTATAACGTTGATGGATGGAGACTTGCCTTGGAGGTGTGAGCCACCATACGGAGTAAGGAGATGGCTGTAAAACTGTGCACCTGAAACCTGTACCGTGAGTGGAGGCTGGGGATGTAGCTGTGTCTTTTGACTCCAGTTTCCAATCTTTCCACTTTTCTCAATAAAAAGGTTCCCGTCATCTGAGTTTCCAGTGATTCTCTCTCCAGCCTCTTGCACGGCACTTCTGTCTTTTATGAGGGTCTTGTACTCATAAAAGTCTCTCAGGTAAGCTCATCTAATATAACCCGTAGAGGGCAGGGAGAAGAGTCCGAGCAATTCTTGTCGAAGGGGAGACAGCAGTGACTATGTTTTCCTTAAGACAGAAAACTAGGTGCCCCCAGAAGTCCAAGTCTCCTAGGGTCGCCACCGTCTTTTGAGTCTCCCTTCCATCCATCCTATGCCTCACTGCTCCTACCCAGTCTCCCACCATGCTGTTACCCCATGCTCTTTCACTGAGCCTTTTGCAAAATTTTGCTATCCCAAACTTTATTTCTTTATTTCCAATCCCTTCTCTAAAAAAATAAAGATGGGCCCTGGCCAGTTGGCTCCATGGTAGAGCGTTGGCCTGGTGTGCAGCGTCCCGGGTTCGATTCCCGGCCAGGGCACACAGGAGAGGCACCCATCTGCTTCTCCACCCCTCCCCTTCTCCTTCCTCTCTGTCTCTCTCTTCCTCTCCCGCAGCCAAGGCTCCATTGGAGCAAAGTTGGCCCGGGCGCTGAGGATGGCTCTGTGGCCTCTGCCTCAGGCGCTAGAATGGTTTTGATTGCGGCAGAGTGACACCCCAGATGGGCAGAGCATCGCCCCCTGGTGGGCGTGCCGGGTAGATCCCAGTCGGGCACATATGGGAGTCTGTCTGACTGCCTTCCCGTTTCCAACTTCAGAAAAAAAAGATAAATAAATAAATAAAAAATAAAAAATAAAAATGCTCTGTCTCAAACTGTAGCCTTCAGATAGTGGTTGGGCTCTTCACCTCCCCCACAGTATTCACCCGCTGGGCACCCAAGTTCTTCAGCTCAGCACAAGGCATAGGTCCTCTGCTCTGCATGGATACTTGCTTTGCATTGTACAAAAATACTTCTGTATTTTTTGTCTCCCTCTTCTCAAAAGCCCCCTCTTTTCAAGCTCATGCAACAATTCAGTTTGGGCCATCCTATGCCCCTCGCTCTATCAGTCAACCAACACTCTTGCTCCACTCCCCTCGTTCCTAAGGTTGAAGCATATGGACCGCTGCCTTCCTCTCCACCATCAACCCTCTCAACATTCTTGGAGGTGTGAGTTTCCACCTAGGTAATTCACTCCCCACCCCCGGCCCCTCACTTATGTCCCTACTTCCATGATCTGTCCGCATGATCTCAGCCTCCCACTCCACAGTTGTTCTCTCAACCTTATCATTACAGTATCTTTACCACCTCCAAAATTTTAATATCAGTCCGTTTTCTAACAACCTCTATATTCCCAGCTCACTTTCAAAATGCCCCACCTTTTTCTCCCACTAGGACTCCAGTGACTTTGCCACTTGTTTACCATTTCTCATACCCAGGACATCATTCTTTACTTAGTTCAGATTACTCCTAGTGCATTACCATCGAAAATCTTTCACACACACCTGGCCAGGAACTCTGCCGGACTAGCCAAACAAGCCTTCAGTGTTGGCTAAACCCACCCTACACTCTGCTTGTGTCTGAGCAGCCAAACATGGCTGAAGGAAAACACACCACTGTGCTGACTGACTCACTTTACTTTACAACCACACACCTCAAGTGGACCCTTAGCACAGCCTTTCTATTCCCTGCATTTTCCTAGTCTATTCTTCTCCCAGTCCCAAGAGAGCTCGTCACACCTTCTCTTCTGCCTTCAGGTCCTCTTCTCGGCTCATTCTCAGCTGATTTCTTTGACTTTGTTTTTAGTATATGTGCTGCGGAAACAAGCACTTTGACTTTGTTTTTAAAGATTTTTTTTTTAACTTTTTTTTTTTTTTTACAGGGACAGAGAGAGTCAGAGAGAGGGATAGATAGGGACGGAGAGATGAGAAGCATCAATCATTAGTTTTTCATTGCGACACCTTAGTTGTTCATTGATTGCTTTCTCATATGTGCCTTGACTGCGGGCCTTCAGCAGATCGAGTGACCCCTTGCTTGAGCCAGCCACCTTGGGTCTAAGCTGGTGAGCTTTTGCTCAAACCAGATGAGCCCGCACTCAAGCTAGCGACCTCAGGGTCTTGAACCTGGGTCCTTCCGCATCCCAGTCCACTGTGCCACTGCCTGGTCAGGCTTAAAGATTTTATTTATTGATTTTTTATTATTATTATTTTTTTTTTAGAGAGAGGAGAGAAACGGGGTGGGGGAGGAGCGAGGAGGCATCAACTTACTTCTTGCATGTGCCCTGACCAGGCAAGCCCAGGGTTTTGAGCCAGTGACCTCAGCATTCCAGGTGGACGCTTTATCCACTGTACCACCACAGGTCAGGTTCTTTGATTCTGGTTTCACTGAGAACATAGAAACAATCAGAAGAGAATTACTACAGCTTTCATTAGCAAAGTCAGCAAATTCCCTGCCTTTACACTCCACACTCTGCCTTCCCACCCCCACTGTTCTTCTCTAAAGGAGAGTCCTGCTCGACTTTAAGACCAATGTCACATGGATGCAGATTGTTATTGCCTCTGCTCACAGAGAAGCTGTGGTACTGCAGTTTTCTCTCTCTTTTTTATGATCAATTTTCCTTTCTACTAGGTTGTTCTTATCAATGTCCAATCTATCTATAAAACTCCCTCTAGACTTGCCTGATCTGTGGTGGTGCAGTAGATAGACCATCAGCCTGGAATGCTGAGGTTGCCAGTTCGAAACCCTAGCTTACCTGGTCAAGGCACATACGAGAAGCAATAAATGAACAACTTAAAGTGAAGCAAATACAATCTCACACACACACACTCTCTCTCTCTCTAATCACTAGATAAAATCTTTAAAAAACAGACAAAAAAAAAGTCTTTCTGGACCTGACAGGTGGTGGCTCAGTAGAGAGCATTGACCCAGAATGTCAAGGTCAAAGGTTCAAAACCCAAGGTCACCTGCTTGAACACAGGTTGCCAGCTTGAGCACAAGATTGCTGCTTGACCCTGGAGTCGCCAACATGACCCCAAGGTCACTGACACAACCCCAAGGTCACTGTCTTGAGCCTGAGATCACCAGTTTGATCTCTGGTCAAGGCACATATAAGAAGCAATCAATGCACAACTAAGTGGAGCAACAAGTTGATGATTCTTTCTCTCTCTCTCTTTAAAAAAACAACAAAACCTCTCTCTTGACCTGTTCTACTACGTGTGCCACCAGGTCTGTGCTCCCCTTTGTAGAAAGAGCCATTAAAAACACTGTCTGGGCCCTGGCCAGTTGACTTAGTGGTAGAGCATCGGTCTGGCGTGCGGGAGTCCTGGGTTCGATTCCCGGCCAGGGCACACAGGAGAGGCGCCCATCTGCTTCTCCACCCCTCCCCTTCTCCTTCCTCTCTGTCTCTCTCTTCCCCTCCTGCAGCTGAGGCTCCATTGGAGCAAAAGATGGCCTGGGCGCTGAGGATGGCTCCTTGGCCTCTGCCCCAGGTGCTAGAGTGTCTCTGGTCTCGACAGAGCGACGCCCCGAATGGGCAGAGCATCGCCCCCTGGTGGGCGTGCCGGGTGGATCCAAGTCGGGTGCATGCAGGAGTCTGTCTGACTGCATCCCCGTTTCCAGCTTCAGAAAAATACAAAAAACAACAACAACAAAAAAAACCACTGTCTGTTCTCAGTGGTTCGCATCCTTACCTCATTCCATCTTTAATGGATCCATTTAGGCTTTTGTTTCTAGAATCCCATTGAAATTCTTTTGTTAAGGTTGTCTGTGACTCCTTATTGCCAAATCCGAAGGCTGGCCCTGAGCTTTCTGCTCCTAGACCCTCAGGTGCACACGGCGAGGGTTTCCACCTTCTCTTCTTAAAGTCCCCCCACTTTTTCATTTAGCTCCCAGACAATACCCCGGTTCTCCTCACACCGCTGGCCGCTCCTCACTGCTGCCCCTTCCCTGTCTGCCCTCCAACTGTCAGAGTGCTCCGGAGAGGTCCCTATTCCACTAGGAAAACAGATGCCACTGAATAAGATTATTAGGCTCTTAGACCAAAATATACAAATATTCCACAGGACTATAGACACATAACAGTTCATTTTGATAAAATTGAAGACCAAAATCAATCTAATATAAACTTTATTTAGTACATATAACAAATTAGGCACCATGCTATAAGTACAAGGAATACAGACAGAGGATTGACTGTTCCTTTCTCTCTTTTAAGCAGCCATGCGCTAAGTGGTTTCTGGTGGCCAGGTACTGTGCTGAGTACTCTTGGTGCATTATCTCATTTAATTTTCACAACTATCTGAGGTAAGTAATATTAATAAATCTGTTTTACAGATGAGAAAACTGAGGTTTAGGAAAATCATATAACTTTCAGTGGTTTTAGATCATGTAAAGGCTGAAATGAACTTTGAATCTGTACTCTCTGGCTCTACATATCATCTGAGATAATCTTTAGCCATCTTTGACCTGAAAAAGTGGCAATTCCATGTGGTTCAACCTAATGTTAAGTTGTCCCTTTGGAATAACTTGTGGATTGTGGCTGTACCAGGAATATAAAGTATAAATGGGGGAAACAATAGCAAAACACCATCATTTGGGAGCTTTGCATAGCAAATGGCATTTAGTTGACTTAGTCAAGTACTGTAGTACTCAACTACAATCAAGTAATTAGTTTTTCTATTAATTGCCCAAGGTGTTGAAGGAAATAGATTAAATATCTGGTTGTTATGTTTAAAGAAGGTGCCTCTCAAACTTGTAAAATGGCCTGACCAGGCGGTGGCACAGTGGATAAAGTGTCGGACTGGGATGCGGAAGGACCCAGGTTTGAGATCCCAAGGTCACTAGCTTGAGCGTGGGCTCATCTGGTTTGAGCAAAAGCTCACCAGCTTAGACCCAAGGTCGCTGGCTCAAGCAAGGGGTCACTTGGTCTGCTGAAGGCCCGCAGTCAAGGCACATATGAGAAAGCAATCAATGAACAACTAAGGTGTTGCAATGCGCAATGAAAAACTAATGATTGATGCTTCTCATCTCTCCGTTCCTGTCTATCTGTCCCTGTCTATCCCTCTCTCTGACTCTGTCTCTATAAAAAAAAAATATTAGCCCCTGTAAAACTCATATTCCCCCCACCCAAATATTCTATAAGGTTAGAGTTAAATTGCTTGCTATTCTCCCTCCTGATAGCTGCATGGCCTTCACTTCGAAATGTAGCAAAATTTTACCTTCAGTGGGAATATCTAGGAAAGCTTGCCTTGGGGAGGGACCTGACCATTTTAAGGGAGTCTAAATCACAATAATTGTTGGTAAAATCCTAAGTCACAGACTTAGAGAGAGCATCAGCCTGGCATATGGACTAAGCAAAGTAACAGACTCTGGCCCCCAGCTATTCCTGGGAGACTGACCTCTTGGCTGTCTTTAGAATTTACCAAGGACACCTAGCTAGTGCTACATCAAAGAACTTGTCTCAGCAGCAGGATTTCCCCTCCTCCTGCTCATTGTCAAGCCAGTGATCAAGGCCTCAAACTCCCAATATGCTATTCTGAGCTTACCCAGGTGCACTCAACCCATGCCAGCAAATGCTTGCAACAACCTCTATATCTAAGGCTTGCTCTCGCAGCTTGGGGCTAACACCCTTTGGTCTTAGTCCACTTGCCCCCAAGCAATTTTAAAATAAACTTTCCTTTTGGAACATACCAGCCTCCTGTTTTTGGTTCATCTGGGGGTTTCTACCTTTCATATACCAATTAAGACAAATATTTGAAAATTATGTATCAACAAAATTCTGAGACTTAAAAAAAAAGCAAAGGAGATCACTTAGGTAAATTGGTTACTTTGTGACATATTACTTATTATGGACATAAAATGCCTGTGAGCATGTAATTTTTTTCAAACTGCTTAAATGTCTGTGAAGGTGAAAGTTGATGATAAAAGCCAGGGAAGAGAGGACAGATGATCCCAGAGTCCACTCACAGAGCATCCTGGGCAACTGGAGCACTACTATGCTGTGTTGATATTGGATCTTTGCACTGAGTCACACGGCACCTTGCTAGCTTTGCTCCCTGGGTGTATCATAGACATAACAGCATACCTGGGTGGTGAAAATTCAGAAACAACAAAATCGGCCCTGGCCGGCTGGCTCAGTGGTAGAGTGTTGGCCTGGCGTGCAGAGGTCCCGGGTTCGACTCCCGGCCAGGGCACACAGGAGAAGCGCCCATCTGCTTCTCCACCCCTCCCCCTCTCCTTTCTCTCTGTCTCTCTCTTCCCCTCCTGCAGCCGAGGCTCCATTGGAGCAAAGATGGCCCGGGCGCTGGGGATGGCTCCTTGGCCTCTGCCCCAGGCGCTAGAGTGGCTCTGGTCGTGGCAGAGCGATGCCCCGGAGGGGCAGAGCATCGCCCCTTGGTGGGCAGAGCATCGCCCCTGGTGGGCGTGCCGGGTGGATCCCGGTCGGGCGCATGCGGGAGTCTGTCTGACTGTCTCTCCCCATTTCCAGCTTCAGAAAAATACAAAACAAACAAACAAACAAAAAAAAAACAGAAACAACAAAATACCAGTTGCTCAATGTTTTTCTTCTGAGAAATTCCATCAGACTCCACACCCTTTCCCCTACCTTTCTCAGGACCTCTCACCTAATTAGATAAAAATCTATTCACATTACCTATAAGCCTCAGTATTCTTCCTCATAAAACTCAGATCTGAGTATTGTCCCAGGCAACTACAGACAGCAAGACCTGCCAAGGAAGACATAGGTTAACTGAGTAGCCAAATCACAGGAGCAGCGCTCTTCCCCTCCACAGCAGAATGCATGTGTGAATGTAGTGAGAGGTTTAGAGGGCTAGCTGCTCAGATACAGGCACAGCTAGACCAAGAGTGGGTTAAACCAATATTGACATGTGTGTGAAGCCACTTCAAAACGGATAAAGCACCAGGTGTGCTGTATCATATTTGTATTGTGAAATAAACAGGGCTCATAATCAAAAACATAAAGACCAGTCCTTGGGTCTGGACTGCAGAAAAATAACTTTCCGCCCACTTCTCAACACCTGGAGTTCTGAAAGCTTAAGGCTGCAATATAAAGCATAGATCTGCCCGGGAGGGGCTGTCGTCGGTCCTGGGCACCTACCTGGGAGAAACGCATTTTCAGGGTGTTTGTTGAAACAAGGACTGTGAGTCTCTGAGATGGGAGACAGGCAGACGTGGCTACACAAGGTAAACCCTGTGCCTGGGACCTTGTTTATAACTTGACTCTCCTCAACCAGCTCTCTTGACAGAATTGCTTAAAAATCAAACACTGTTTTTGTAAGACTTCATTCTGGTTGTCTAAACATTTTATCCCCTGATAATCAATTTCTCTGATTCTTAATGTTTATCCAGCACCTGACACACATTTTTTAATTAATCAATACTCTTTCATCAACATTCAGCTGAAGAGCTGCAACCCAGGAGTTGAAGGCCCTGAGACTTCAAAGCAAAACTAAAAATGTCTGTTTTCACCTAAGAAATATAAAAATGTGAGTTCATTTACATTTTTGTTTTGTTTTGTTTTGCTTTATACAGGGACAGAGATAGAGTGAGAGAGAGGGATAGAGAGGGACAGACAGATAGAGAGAGATGAGAAGCATCAATCATCAGTTTTTCATTGCAACACCTTAGTTGTTCATTGATTGCTTTCTCATAAGTGCCTTGACCGCGGGCCTTCAGCAGACCGAGTGACCCCTTGCTTGAGCCAGCGACCTTGGGTCCAAGCTGGTGAGCTTTTGCTCAAACCAGATGAGCTGGGCTCAAGCTGGAGACCTCAGGGTCTCGAACCTCAGTCTTCCGCATCCCAGTTTGATGCTCTATCCACTGCGCCACCGCCTGGTCAGGCCTATAGGGGCTAATTTAACCCTAACAGTATACTGTATATTTGCATACTGTATATTATCATGTCAAAACTATTTCTACTTGGCAATATAGCTATAGAATGCTTCTTTCCAAATCAACCCAGAACACACAAGAAAAATGAATAAAGCATGAATTGGAGGAACAACTTTTTAAAAAAGCTGTGAGAAATCCCTGAGGAGTCTGAAGGATCTCTTAGATGGGGGTGAGGGCACAGGGAGAGACAAGGTTGGAAAGGGGGCTGGAGCCTGGAGTAGAGGATGGCTGGAGGGGGGCGGTCGAAGGAGGAACATTGTAAAATCTATCCTGCTATCAGGTCATACAAAGACTTGCGGATTAACCAATCATACTGATGATACCTGTAACAAACCCCATTCTCAAACCCGAAACAGACAGCCCAGCGATATTTTCTCCTGATATCATTGTTCCCTAGAAGTTAATTGTGAACTTGGTCAGGGGTGTCTCCTTGTGAGTGGAAGCAAAGAGGAATGGTCAACAGCGTTATGCAATTTCTGGGGCTCTCCCCTGAGGACTTGTCCCCAACCCTCACTTGAAATATACACATAGTAGGGCCAGGCCTTCAGTGCTTCCCCAAAACACAGCACCAGAGAGTAGCCAGTACACTCAGGGTACATGAATGCACACACCAAAATAACAATACTCTGAAGACTATAAAAGAAAAAGTACTCTGAATAACACATACCATCTGAAACAAAATATTTGGAAATAGACCAAGCATTTAAAATAACCATCTGTGTGCGTAAGAAAGGAACAGAAGGCCCTAGCCAGTTGATCAGTGGATAGAGCATCAGCCTGACTTATGGACGTGCTGGGTTTGATTCCCGGTCAGGGCACACAGGAGAAGAACCATCTGCTTCTTCCTCTCCTCCCTCCCCCCCTTTCTCCCTCTTTCCCTTCCTCAGCCACCAGTGCGATAGGTTCAAGTGTGGTGCTGGGCACTGAAGATAGCTTGTTTTATTTGAGCATCGGCACCAGACGAGGTTACTAGGGCGTCAGGGCGCATGTAGGAGACTGCCTCGCTATTTCCCCTCCTCTCACCTAAAAAGAAAAAAAAAAAAAAAAAGGAAAGGAAGTGCCTGACTGGTGGTGGTACAGTGTATAGAGCGTTAACCTGAGATGCTGAGGTCCCAGGTTCAAAACCCCGAGGTTGCTGGCTTGAGTGCAGGTTCACCAGCTTGAGTGCAGGGTCTCTAGATGAGTGTGGGATCATCGCCATGATCCCATGGTCACTGGCTTGAGCCCAAAGTATGCTGGCTGGCTTGAACCCCAAGGTCACTAGTTTGAGCAAGGAGTCACTGGTTTGACTGGAGCCCCCTGATTAAGGCACTTATGAGAAGCAATCAATAAACAACTAAAGTGTGGCAACTACAAGTTGATGCTTCTCATCTCCCTCCCTTCCTGATCTCTGTCTCTCGCTCTCTTTCTCTCTGTCTCTCTTTTGCTGAAAAAAAAAAAATTCCGTACTGTAAGACTGTAGAAACTGTAGGAGAGGAAAAATGATTTTCCTTTTACCCCTCTAGGTTCTTGGATGATGTAGTACTCCAGCCCACTGGGAACTACCAGTGTCACATGGAAAAAACCTATTCAAGACACAAACTGATGTCAAGAGGAAGAGGGGGCCTGACCTGTGGTGGTGCAGTGGATAAAGCGTCGACCTGGAAATGCTGAGGTCGCCGGTTCAAAACTCTGGGCTTGCCTGGTCAAGGCACATATGGGAGTTGATGCTTCCAGCTCCTCCCCCCTTCTCTCTCTCCTCTCTCTCCCTCTCTGTCTCTCTCCTCTCTAAAAATGAATAAATAAAATAAAATAAAAATTAAAAAAAAAAAAGAGGAAGAGGGGGAGGCCTGCCAAGAGAGGCAGAGAAGACCTGGATTTCTTTCTCCCTCAGCTTTTATTGATCAGAAGCAGAACAGGTAACAGGATTACAGGGGAGGGAGGCCAGGTGATATGGGGAAGGAATGATTAATGGTCATTTTGCTGACATGGAGAAAGGGCTAATTTGGGTCAGTACAATATTTATTTATTTATTTACTTATTTACTTATTTATTTATTTTGCTAATTAACAAGCACAAAGGGAGGGGCAATCTAGAATCTCTAGTCTAATTTTCTAAAAGCTGTTCACATGCATTCCTTTGTGTCTGCACAAAGGTCACTCACACAGCTTCTTGGTGTTTGACCAAGAGACATTTACAGTGCTCAGGGCTTTTAACTAAAGTTCTCCAATCTAAGTCATCGAGGGATCAAGGTTAGATGGGTGATTCCTTACAGCCTGAGGCCTCCAAGAGAAAATCAGTAAGTTTAATAAACTTCTGAATACATGGGAGATCCCAGGAAAACTGAGTAAAACTCTCTAAAATGGCCCAAGCCACAACTTTAAATACCATCTTCAGCTAAAGACAAAAGAAAGGTCTTTTTGTAGAAAAAAATTTTTGACAAAATTCACCTCCTATCTTTGATGAAAAGTTAGCAAACTAGGACTAGAAAAGAACTTTTTGGGCCCTGGCAGGGTGGTTCAGTGGATAAAGTGTCAACTTCCGATGTGCTCGTGCACAGGCCAGATAGACACATAAAGTTTTCTGGAATCCAGGTTGTCTCCTTTGATGCTGTCCTTGAGGCCTGGCAGAGAGTGTCAGCTTGTGTCACAGATGTAAGCAGCTAATTATGACAGCCCACGTGTTGGGCAGATAAAATATATTTATTGGTCAAATAAATTTGTAAATTGATATATATGTTTTCACACTTATAGTTTGCATTGTGTGTGGGGGACAGGCTGTAAACGAGCCGAGTTGTTATACCTGGGGTTTAGTTTTAAGACTAAGCTTTTTCCCACACCCTTGACTGATTGCATGATGTGGGGTGGTGCACTCTTATGAGGAATCCCATTATGTCTCAGATAAGTGACTTTGCATCAGAGGCTTTCTTGTTTGTATATCGGATTAAAGGTTTTGATTTCTACACTATAAAGTGGGGCAGGCCGGGAGCTTGCTCTCTCGATTTCTGAGATTAGCATTAGAGAGGAGAGCAGAGAAAGGCCATGTGGAGGAGGCCAGGAGAAGCAGCCGAGATGGTGGAGTGCTGAAGGAAAAGCCAGTTTATGCAGGGTTTGTGCAGGGAGAAGGAAGGAGATGGGGAACAGAGGTGAATAAGTCTGGTGAACTAGAAACCTTTGATTCTAGGAAACTCGGATAAGTCAGTAGCTTTGTGAGCACTGAATGTGAGTGGGTTTTGGAGCCCAGTGTGTGTTTTTACTTGCCCACTGGGTGTAAGCTAGGATTAAAGATGATGGCCCACCAGTTTTTGGCTCCGTTGTTTCATTACCGTATGTCCGAATCCAGTGTGAACCTGCATGGGCCAGGCGGCTGTGATGGTGGCCGTGGATACTGGCTTTACAATATTATGCTCACTTTGTTAAAGATGGCGCTGCCCACATGGAGGCCTGTTGCCCAGGTGATAATATTAGTTGTCTTTCTTGCTTGGAATGGGCGTGATTATATTAATGTGTGTTGGGGGAGGGCTTTCACGCCAAAAGGTTTTAAAAGGAGAGATCACGTTATTCTAGGGAAGAGTGATTACATTCTAGGAAGAGCCCATGGAGGGAGAGCAGAGAAAGGCCACGTGGAAGAGAGAAGAAGCAGCCAAGATGGTGGAGTGCTGAAGGAGAAGCCAGTTTGTGCAGAGAGAAGGAAATGAGGAACAGAGGTGAATGAGACTGGTGAAGTAGAAACCTTTGATTCTAGAAAACTCAGATAAGTCAGTGGCTTTGGGAGCCCTGAATGAAAAGAGAAGTGTTTTCCCACTGTGTGTATTTCTTGCCCGCCGGGTGTGAACTAGGATTAAAGCTAATGGCTCACCAGTCCCTGGCTCCATTGTTTCATTACCGTCCATCTGAATCAAATGTGAACCTGCACGGGCCAGGCGGCTGTGACGGTGGCCGGGGACACTGGCTTTACACCACGTGACCTTCATAGAGGACAACTACATTTGTTAGGCACTTAATGCCAGGCCCCATTCCAAACTCTTTACCTATCCTTTTTTTTTTTTTTTTGTATTTTTCTGAAGCTGGAGATGGGGAGAGACAGTCAGACAGACTCCCGCATGCGCCCGACCGGGATCCCCCGGCACGCCCACCAGGGGCGAGGCTCTGCCCACCAGGGGGCGATGCTCTGCCCCTCCGGGGCGTCACTCTGCCGCAACCAGAGCCACTCCAGCGCCTGGGGCAGAGGCCAAGGAGCCATCCCCAGCGCCCGGGCCATCTTTGCTCCAATGGAGCCTTGGCTGCGGAAGGGGAAGAGAGAGACAGGGAGGAAGGAGGGGGGCGGGGTGGAGAAGCAAATGGGCGCTTCTCCTATGTGCCCTGGCCGGGAATCGAACCCGGGTCCCCCGCACGCCAGGCCGACGCTCTACCGCTGAGCCAACCGGCCAGGGCCTCTTTACCTATTTTAAGTAACTGAAAACAGATCCCTGAGAAAGAAGACAAAGGAGGCTTAGAGCCCTTAGGCTCCATGTCACATAGGCACTTAGTCCTTAGGGCCTCATTCCAACCCCTTTGCTCTGCCCAACATCATAAACCGCCTTAGGCTGTGGCTGAAGTTTTATATACGTGAGCACATCTTGGGAAACAAAATCTACCTGATTTGTCTCTTTTTTGGCATCAGATGATTCTCCAGTCTGAGTTCAGACACTTGATTCTAAAGTCCTGCCTGCAGTGGGGCCTTAGGAACCAGTCCCCAAAGGATGGCCCTTGGCCCCAGGAAGAGAACCGCCTCAGCCACCCCCAGCCATGTGCGTCAGCAGGGCCACAGAGGAGGGCTGGGCAGTATGTCACTGCCCAAAAGTACACAGCTCAGGGGGCAGGGCTGGGTCAAAGTCCTGCAGGCTTTGGTCCTGTGGGTTCCTGGGGCTGTGTCTTCCCAGAGGGGCACTGTAAAGCCAGTAGCCATGGCCACCATCAGAGCCGCCTGGCCCGTGCAGGTTTGCATTTGATTCGGATGGACGGTAATGAAACAGTAGAGCCAAGAACTGGTGGGCCATCAATTTTAATCCTAGCTTGTACCTGGCGGGCAAGAAATACACACAGTGGGAAACACTTTCCTTGCCATTCAGAGTTCCGAAAGCCACTGTCTTATCTGAGTTTCCTAGAATCAAAGTTTTCTACCTCACCAGCCTTATTCACCTCTGTTCCCCATCTCCTTCTCTTTGCACTAACTCTGCACAAGCTGGCTTCTCCTTCAGTACTCCACCATCTTGGCTGACTCTCCTCTCCTCCACGTGGCCTTTCTCTGTTCTCTTCCAGCATGGGCTCCTCTGCCCCATTTTATAGTGTAGAAATCAAAACCTTTAATCCAATATACAAACAAGAAAGTCTCTGATACAAAGTCACTTATCTGAGGCATAATGGGATTCCTCATAAGAGTGCACCAGCCCACATCATGCAATAGTCAAGGGTGTGGGGAAAAGCTTAGTCTTAAAACTAAGCCTTAGGCTAGAACGACTTTGCCAGCTTACAGCCTTCTTCCACACCCAATGCAAACTATAAGCGAGCAAACATATACATCATATTTACAAACTTATTTGACCAACAGGCACCTTCCTACAAAGGCGCCATACCTGCAGCAGATGCCTTGTCCTCTAAGTGAAACTAACTAGACTCTTTGGGCTCCAGGGGAGTTACAGGTGATATAATTGAACTAAGTTAACCATCACATTCCGTCCTCCTGGCCATAGAGATTGGTTAGAGTGAGTATGCAACTTGAGACTATTGGCCAATGAGTGGCTCCCTTTCCCAACAAGGTAAGGCTGGAGCCGCTAGAGCCGCTGGAGCCAACCTTGCCACCTGATGGGGCTGGATAACAAAATTAATTCCCAGCAGAAAAGGTACAAAAAATACAGAGAGAAAGCTCTATCCTGGGGACTTTGTTGAGCCCTTAGTCAAATTATGCCTGAACTCCAAATCTACTTGTGGACTGTAGGGTAACATAAACCAATAAATTTTCTGTTTTGCTTGAAAGAGTCTGGCTGCCAGTTGTGACCAAAAGCACACTAATATTCTATACATCCCCCTTCCCGGCTTTATATTTTCCTTATAACCTGTCACCTCTTCATACTACATTTTTCACTTATTTCATTGTTTTTCTAATTTCCTTCCTCACCCTTGCTAAAGTGTATATTCTCTAATGTCCAGGAATTTTATGTTTTGTTCATTGATGGATTCCTAGTCCCTGAAATGAGTTCTGAGCACAAGGCAGGGAGTCAATAATTTTGTTGAATGCTATACCTCTTCAGTGGATTATTACGAATTACTAAAATGGCTCTGGCTGATTAGCTCAGTCAGAGCATCGTCCTGAAAGGGCAAGGTTGCAGGTTTGATCCCCAGTCAGGGCACACACATGAATCAACCAATGAATATACAACTAAGTGGAACAATAAATAAATGCTTCTCTCTGTGTGTCCATCTGTCTCTCCTTTACTCTCTAAAAATCAACTTAGAAAAAAAGAATTATTATAATCAATTTAGAAAAAAATTATTTTATACATGTGGATAAAAATCAGTGCTGTTCTAGAGGACTGCGATCAGCATGTGCCTGTTTAGGAGTGTCACAAAGCTCACTCGCGCGCCCACATGCAGATCGTGGTCTTCCAGCGGCTCTGGGGAGGGTGCTCAGTCACTGTAACGTCACCAACATTGTCTCCAGAGGGCGCTCAGTCACTGTAATGTCACCAACATTGTTTTAAGTTGGTGATTCTTTTCAGTTGGAACTGGTTTTAAATATATTTTTTTTGTATTTTCTGAAGTTAGAAATATTCTAATTATTTTTTATATAGTTATAGAACAACTGATTTTCTTTGTGTTTGGTATATCTGCTATTTGTTACTTGCTGTACTTTTATTTTATTCATCTCTTTCTTTGTTATAATGAGGGTTTTTTTCCTCTGGATATTGTATATGTATTAGGTGGGTCAAGATGTCTTTTCTCTCTCTTATGTATCACAGTCAGAAAAAAATTTGAGAATTTCTACCCTTGGGGGATATTCTCATCCAAGTTTCCTTACCTTTTTTTTTTAGTTCTTACAGGTAATACCACGGAATCTGGCACTAATCCAACAGGAGTCTTTTTTTGGCTCATAGCAGCCTAGTATTCACCATTTATCTACCATTTCTGTCATGGAATCTGATACTTCAGTGGGTTTCTCTTGACAGTTACTTGCCCAGCACCTCCTAGGAGCCAGCAATGGCTTCTGCTGAGGTAACCCCAGACGCTTCACAAGGTTGACCCCTTTCCACCTGCCTGACACCTTGTCTGAACTCTCAGGAGGAACAGTGTTTCCTTTGGGTTAACTAGCTTTTCAGTGCTGGTGAGGAGAAATACATTATTTCTGATATATTCCTCTTGGACAATCAAAGAGTGACCAGGGTGTGACAGGAGGAAGGAAGAAGACAGGAAAGGAGAAGAGGAGGGGGTGTGGGCAGGGCCAAAGCTCTGTCTGTTTCCTTTCCCCTCTGCACTGTACCCTCCTCCCATCCAGCACTTGTTAAGGTGAGCAGGATGATCTCGGGTCAGGGTTTGAGGCTGTGTGTGTTTGCTGGTCGGCAGTGCTATATGGGTGAAGCGGCCACTCACATGTGGCCCGGTCACATGTCCTCTCTTCCCTGCTGGTGTTTCCCTCTAAGAAATGCAAACGTGATCATACCAAAGCTACACTTTCTGTAATCTTCAAGTCCATATTTTTCTTCATACATTGCCAAGTAGACCCCTGACCTAGGGAGTCACGATCTTCATGAGGCAACATTACCTCCATAGTCTTGTTGCAACCGCCTCTGATAAGGAATCTTAAAGCTCACAGCAGACAGACTTGAGCAAGGCCACACAGGTTGTTAGTAGCCAGGTTGTTAGTAGCAGGGAAGAGACAAGCACCCAAGCCTGGGTCATCTCCCCTCGGGGGCTTCAGTCTACACAGTTAAGCACCCCCACTCACTCAGCCCTGCTCAGAGGTCGGGCAGGCATGCCACCTCACTCTCTCCTCTATCACACCAGGGCTGCACCGGGGCAGGCACTGTTCTGAAGAGATGAGAGGCAGGACTAGGAGGAAGGAGGTGAGAAAACCTGGGTGTGGTTTCTGAGTCTCATTTCACCTTTCTCTTCCATCACAACTGAGTGGGACCGAAGCACCCTTCTATGCATGCAATTATCTGTTAAAAGATGGCCCTGGAATTTTATGGTCCCATCAGCCTGGCAGGGACTATATTGGTGGATGGTCCCGTGGTCAATGGACAAATGAGCAGGCAACTGAAGAGGAGGATGTGGACAAGAGAGAGAGGGCGGAGGGGTGCAGAAGCCAGAGGTTAGAGGCTCATGCCTGGTTTATTCTTCCCATCTTCAAACCTGTATCCCAGATGTCCAAACACCCAGGTCTTTAATCAGTGGGAGATGTGTACTCCTAGCCCTGGACAAATGGAGGTGGGAGGGAGAAAAAAAGTACAATGGACAGCTATCGGGGTGAACATTTAGAGCTAGATGCCATTATTCTATCAATGTTGATGTCTCTGCCTCTAAGCCTAATAAGAACCTCACCAGCCATAGCTACTATGTTTACTTTCAGAGACAATGATCATATATGTAGCCAGCATGGCCGAGAAAAGGAGAGGCTCCTGCAAGGGCTGGCAGAAATCTTGATTCTTGTTCTACGGTCGGTACTTGCACAGGAAGTGTTGTCGCTTGTTGCAATCATTGCTGTTCCAAGTTAAAAAATCTGTAAGAGAATAAACAGACATTTAAAAGCACCTGGTGGTACAGGGTATTGAGCTTAGCAGTGTTTCCTGGGTGTTTTGCTTGGAACCATAGATAAGGTACAGTGATGGTGAATTTTGTGTGTCCACTTGGCTAGGACATGGTGTCTGTGATTTGTTCAAATACCAGTCTAGATGTTGCTGTGAAGGTTTTTGTTTTTTTTAAAATTTGCTTAGCATTTAAATCAGTAGACTTTAAGTAAAACAGATAATCAGCCCTAATGTAGGTAACGATCCAATCAGAAAAGGCCATAAAGGAAAAGACTAAGGGTCCCTGGAAAAGGAAGAAGTTCTGCCCCCAGGCTGCCCTTGGACTCAAGCCTGCACATCAACACTGGCAGGGACTTCCAGCCTGCTGACTGGCCCTGTGGATTTCAGATCTGTCAGCCCTAACACTCGTATAAGCCAATTCCATAGGATAAATCACTATCTCATTCCCTATGCATTCTATTACTTCTGCTTCTCTGATTCAGACAGGTATGAACTTTGCCAACAGAAAGGAACATAATTTAAACATCATCCACAAGTGCCAAAGCTTTGCGGCAGCACCAGGCTCCACGGCAGTGCTGCTTTGGAGGGAAGACAGAGCTTGACATAAATCACCAGAAACGGGTGCTCTTTCGTGTTTGAAACAGGATGTTGTGTGGAACAGAGGGTGATCTTCTCCAAGGTCCACCGCTGAGGCTCTAAGAAACTCCTGTTTGAAGTTCCAATAATTGGAAGTTGTTGAAGCCAGCCATGTCTCAACAGGCCACTTATTTATACGAAGAACTGAAAGCCTGGAAAAGTGGTCTTTTGAAGGACTAAAGTATTATTGAGAGGTCCAAGTATTTCCCTTCCAGAATCACTTGTCATCTGGGGTGACTGCCACAGAGTTGTTAGATGTCTGCCTGGGCTCTAAGGCGCAGGTCTCAGCCGGGCGCCTGGATGTGTTGGGTAGGTAGATGAAAGCCCTAGGAGAGAGGGCATGGTGGCACAGCCAGGCCAAGGGAGTGAGACATGCCCCTCCTGTCCCTAGTTCTGAGGAGTGATGGAGGATGGGTCCTGCTCATGCCCACATTCATGGCACTCAGCACTGGGACCACAGAGTGTAATTGAAATAGATACTGCAAGGTTTCTGGGCACTGACACAGGTTGGGACAAAGAGAACATGGCACGAGGCTTCAAACACCCAGTCAGCTTCCCATGGGCACTAACTTAGGGAGGTGTCTGTTTCACTCTCCTCCTCCCATCCCCAACCCCAGAGGGATGTGTGCAAGAGGCAGTGTGTGAGAGAGACCATTTCCCACCCTCTCCCAGTCACAGAGCCACAAACAGAGCCTGTTGCGCAATAAGCACTTCACATATATTGTGAAGATCAATATTATTTTTTTCCCTCTTCCTCTTCCTCTTCTTCTCCTTCTCCTCCTCCTTCTTCTTCTTCTTTTTAAGTGAGAGGAGGGAAAATAGAGAGACAGACTCCTGCATGTGCCCTGACCAGGATTCACCCAGCAACCCCTGTCTGGGGCTGATTACTTGAAATCAACTGAGCTATTTTGAGCACCTGAGGCCAACACTTGGACCAACCAAACTATTCTCAGTACCTGGGGCTGACATTTAAACCAAATGAGCCACTGGCTACTAGAGGAGAAGCGTGAGAAGGGGAGAGGAAGGGGAAGAGAAGCAGATGGTTGCTACTCGTGTGTGCCCTCACCAGGAATTGAACCTGGGACATCTGCATGCCAGGCTGACACTCTATCCACTGAGCAAACCAGCCAGGGCCTATTTTTTCCTTTTTATAGAGAGGCGTCTAAGGCACAGAGAAGAAAGAAATATACTCAAGGTCACACAGCTAAGTGGGGGAGCTGAAATCCCACCCAGTCATTCAGAATACAGAGCCCATGGTCTTGACTGAAACCACATTGAATATGAAACTTATTTTTAAACTGTAGAATCCTAGTTATCATCATTAAATGTCTCAAACAGAACCAGTAGGTGAGTCAGGATGTGCTGGGAAAGGCAACTCTCCAGAGTCACAAAAGTTACATTGTGATGTAAAAGTGGACTCAGGTAGCGTGAGAGGAAGACAAATGGATCAAATGTCCTTTTAGGGTCTTTCTCAATAGATATAAAAAAGGAACTAGTCAGGGTGTGTGTGTGGCTGGGTTTTGGGAGATTAATATATACTTTTGAATCTTAAAGAAACAATTTAGCCACTGAGTTGGTGGGGCTGTTATACAAATTTACAAGGACATTGATGAGGCTGAGGGTAAGGTCTTTTGAAATTCTACCTTCTAATCCTTGTTTCTCTTTAACGCTAGTTTCATCCCTTGTGTTTTTCTGTCTCCAGAGCCTGTGATCCGACAGCCAGGCGCTGAGCTGCAGGGATCTAGATGGGAAGACTTGGTGTCCTCTGCACGACATTAGGCTTCTGGTTCCCACATAGGCACTTAGCTAATATGAACATGGACTGATGGGAAAGATTTTGTTCAAGAACTTTGTCCAGTTGAAATCTCAGATTCCTGGGAGGGATTTCAGGGACATCTGGTCTGTGGCTTCCCTCAAGCTGGTCTGGCCTCCAGCCCTACAGATTCTGATGTTGTAACAACAAGGTGATCCCTGGAATTCGTATTTTTTAAATGTTCCCCAGTTAGAGTCTCACATGCCATCACGCCTCTCTGCTAACACTTCTGAGGCTGCGACTACAAGACCAGCTACAATGCTCACTTGTGCTGGGTTAGCCCGTTGTATTTTTGAATAATGCTCATTTTTCAAAATTGTTTTTCTTAGTTTGGATAAAAAACCCACATTTTGGTAGCTTCTCCTATTGGTCTTGCTTTGTGTTCCTTTCTTCTGACTTTAACAGCAGTTGTGTGGTCTTTGTGAGCCTGATAATTCTTCCTTCTTCTGTGACAAAGTGTTCTATGTCTGAGGGTCTCCCTGGACTGCACTTCAGCGTGGGCCTCCGCACGTCCACCATTCATCCTTTGCTGTTAGAAAGCATCCCCGCTCTTTTCCGTGCATATAAGTTGTGATCTTCAGCCAACAGTAACTTCTGCTCTGCATCCCTGTCCACCAGAGCCTGGTTCCAGCGTCCTCAGTCCAGGCGTCCCAGGCCTGCTTCTCCCCTTGGAGGGTAGCCCCGCTGAGACCACAGTGGCCTCAGAACCCACTGGGCTGTTCTCTCTGGCATCAAGTGTCGTTTTCATCTTTGCTACTCTGTTTTGTTTTGCACCTGAGATGTTCAACATCACTTATTAGCTGTGATTCTCAAATGGGAGTGATTTTGCTCTGCAAAATAGGGGATTATTTAGCAATGTCTAGAGACATTTTTGGTTGTAACAACCTGTGGGGGGGGGGTGGAGGTGCTACTGGCATCTACTGAATAGAGTTCAGGGTCTGTCTACAATGTATAAGGCAAATATTATTAGCACCCACCTGTCATTAATACCAAGGTTAAAAGAAAACCCCAGGTCCTGGCCGGTTGGCTCAGCGGTAGAGCATCGGCCTGGCGTGCGAGGGATCCAGGTTCGATTCCCGGCCAGGGCACATAGGAGAAGTGCCCATTTGCTTCTCCACCCCCCCCCTCCTTCCTCTCTGTCTCTCTCTTCCCCTCCCGCAGCCAAGGCTCCATTGGAGCAAAGATGGCCCGGGTACTGGGGATGGCTCCTTGGCCTCTGCCCCAGGCGCTAAGGTGGCTCTGGTCGCGGCAGAGCGACACCCTGGAGGGGTAGAGCATAGCCCCATGGTGGGCAGAGCTTCGCCCCTGGTGGGTGTGCCGGGTGGATCCCGGTCAGGCGCATGCGGGAGTCTGTCTGACTGTCTCTCCCCGTTTCCAGCTTCAGAAAAAAAATATATACAACAACAACAAAAAAAAGAAAGCCCCAAAACTCTAAGACATTAACATAAAAAGCAAAGAACTAAGGCAGGCAAGGGAAATGAAGGTCTCAAATGAAGTGTGCAGCTGCAGATGTGGTTCTGGGCACTGTGCCTGGAAGAGGGAGCCCCGGGGCACAAGCAAGAGGGAAAGCAGGCAAAGACGAGGTTTCCGGGCTCCTGGGAACCCTTACCATAAAGAAGCCAAAAAAGAGTCACACGCGTGTGCTGCCTGTAGTCTGGGTTTCCCAAAATGTGACATATTCTCCCCTCATGGTACAAAATAGGATTTAAAAATAAATGCATTTTAGAAAAAAGTGAGCAGATAGAAAGAAAATGTTAATAACTGAACAGTTGGTACATTGATATGGCAGATTGTAAAATGTTCAGCGAAGACTGGAGGTTGGTACACAATGTTTGTGACAAAGCCACTGTCCTGTGGAACGAGGGAGCCGCTGGTGTGAAATGGGGGGATGTCCATCTCTGCTCTGAATTGGTACAGGGAAGAGGCAAGGGTGATGCCTTAGAACTTACTGTTGTTGGTGCTCATCTCTGCACAGTGCTTGTTTGCAGCCACGGACCTGCCAGACCAGATTTTGAAAATATACATGGCCCCGTCGATCCACCGCCACTGCTGCCTCTGTGCATGACAGGAGAAGAGGACAAGCTGGAGTCAGCTGCACACCCTCTCACAGCCTAGGTGCTTCCCCACAGGCCCTTTAAAATGTAGTGGTTTTTTTTCTATTTGTTTGTTTGTTTGTTTGTTTGTATGTTTTAAACAAGAGGAGAGATAGAGAGATAAACTCCCACATGCACCCCAACCCACATCCACTCAGAAACCCTGTCTGGGGCCGATGCTCGAACCAACCAAGCTATCTTTAGCACCTGAGGCTGACACTGAAACCAAGCAAGCCACTGGCTCAGAGAGGGAAAGAAAGAGAGAAGGGGGAGAGGTGGGGAAGAGAAGCAGAGGGTAGCTTCCTATGTGTGCCCTGACTGGGGGTCAAACCTGCAATCTTGGTATTTTGGGACAATGCTCTAACCAACTGAGCTAACCGGCCAGGGCCCAAAATATTATTTATTAAGACAAAGTAAGTCCCTGGCTGGTTGGCTCAGTGGTAGAGTGTCAGTCTGGTGTGTGGAAGTCCCAGGTTCAATTCCTGGTCAGGGCACACAGGAGAAGTGACCATCTGCTTTTCCACCCTCCCCCTCCCCTTTCTCTCTCTCTCTCTCTCTCTCTCTCTCTCTCTCTCCCTCTCTCTCTTTCCTTCTTCTGCAGCCATGGCTCAGTTGGTTCAAGCACATTGGCCCAGGTGCTGAGGATGGCTCCATGGAGCCTCCACCTCAGGCGCTAAAAATAGTTCAGTTGCGAGCATCAGCCCAAGATGAGCAGAGCATCAGCCTCAGATGGGGGTTGCCAGGTGAGGTGGATCCCGGTCAGGGCATATGTGGGAGTCTGTCTCTCTTTCTCCCCTCCTTTCACTTGGAAAAGAAGAAAAAGAATAATTTTTAAAAAAGAAAAAGTAAAAGTTTGATAACATGATAAATGAAGTAATGTCACTTTAATTTGCATTTCTTTGATAACTAGAGACATCACAAACTTTTTAGAACACTTATTTACCACTTATTTTGCTCAGTCATAAATGTAAAAAAAGTAAATTACAAAAACTATCTAGAGGAAATAAATATAAGTATTTATTTTTCTCTGAATGAGAGAACTCTGGCTGATAGCAGTGTGAATACATACAAAATGGAAAATTAATTGTAAAAAACACTGCTCATAAAAATTAGGGAATTAGGGAATGTGCAGATACTTCAGTACTTTCAGCCTTTTGTATAGTGCATTTTCACCAATGAAATAAAAGGTGATTTGCATCTCATTTGCATAATCGAACAACTTTCTCTGACTTGTTTTTTGCTTTTCTGATTTTCTTGTTTAATAAAAAAAAATAAAATGCTTTTATTGCTTCATATTCATTTTGAAATCTCCCTCATATATGTGAGTAGTATATTTGTGACATCCATGGCAAAGTGTTATCAAGAAACAGTCTGGGATTCCCTCCTGTGTTCCTGATGTTTGTGTGGGTTACCATAGCAGCCCCACAGAGAATCTGTGCCCTGAAGACCCCACAGAGACTCCAGCAACCAGCCCACAGACCTCCCGGCCGTTCCCCACAATGAGGGATTGACAGAGAGGAAAATGAAGGTCTAGTGCAAAAAGTTAACAGTAACATCAAAAACACAATAGCATCTAGGAAAAAACTTAGCTCTAAGTTTCCAACTTTAAGCCAAAATCAAATGGAGATTTAATTACACCAGGTCCCATTACAGGTCTGTGTGTGTGTTTATATATGTATGTACTCATATATACCTACACAAACATTTATTTTGAAGGCTCTGAAAAGGTGGTAATTTGGTGTTCTAAAATTCGAGAGGACTTTAATTAGATAAATGGTCTATAAAATGATGCCACAGATATTGTATTCTCCACTGAGAGTCAGCACTGGACTCTGACCTTGAGGCCTTGGCCTGTTAGAAGCATACAACTGAAGAAGACCACTATGTGTGCCCCTTGTCAGGAGACCTGGCAGCCAGTTCCCAGAGAGAGGCTACTTATCTGGTCTTCCCAAAGGGCATCTGTGGGCCACGTCTGAGTACCTTCTGTGGGTCATGCAGACCGATCCACACGGGCAGATTTTTTTGATAGCCACTTATGTACTCTGCTATGACGCTGGCTTCCTTTGAATTCAGTACAGACGCCAGGTGGGCTCCATTTCCAAAGGACTGACACTCGAGCTGTGGGCAAGGAGAAGTTGCAGTAATGATGCCTTGAGGTTTAAAAGCACAGCCCTCATCTCAGAACCCCAGAGTGCCAGGCAGCATGGACTCACAGAGCCCACCTCCTCAGTGAGTTGTAATCTAAACCCTACAGAAGACTTCCTGTCCTTCCTGTCCCCAAGGGAGAGAATATACTGTTACAAGTGTCAGATCTCAGAGGAAGAGGCAATTCCAGGCAAGGGCATGAGATTTAAGGTCAATGGATATGCCTGGAGTCCTGGTCTTGCCTCTCATTAGTGTGTATGTGTGACCTTGACAGGTCACTTCACCTCTCAGAGGAGAGGAAATTCCAGGCAAGGGCATGAGATTTAGAGTCAATGGATGTGCCTGGAGTCCTGGTCTTGCCTCTCATTAGTGTGTGTGTGTGACCTTGACAGGTCACTTCACCTCTCAGGCCAGTTTCATTATATGTAAATGCAGAAAATAATCACCGCCACGCAGGGAGTTGTCAGGAAGGTACATTTGTTATAGTTATGTATTATAATACTGCATTTCAAACAAATCTAAGAAACCACTGATTGTGCCTGACCTGTGGTGGCGCAGTGGATAAAGCGTCAACCTGGAAATGCTGAGGTCGCCGGTTCGAAACCCTGGGCTTGCCTGGTCAAGGCACATATGGGAGTCCTCCCCCCCTTCTCTCTCTCTGTCTCTCCTCTCTCTCTCTCTCTATCTCTCTCTGTCTCTCCCTCTCCTCTCTAAAATGAATAAATAGGCCTGACCTGTGGTGGCGCAGTGGATAAAGCGTCGACCTGGAAATGCTGAAGTCGCCGGTTTGAAACCCTGGGCTTGCCTGGTCAAGGCACATGTGGGAGTTGATGCTTCCTGCTCCTCCCCCCTTCTCTCTCTCCTCTCTCTCTCTCTACCCCCCCCTTTCTAAAATGAATAAAAATAAATAAAAAAATAAAAAATAAAAAAAAAAATAAAAATAAAATGAATAAAAAATTAAAAAAAAAAAGAAACCACTGATTGTGACATGTGCTATCCTCTAATGTGAAACTTACTATCCAATGAAACAGAGCAAACATTTTATATATATGCATTTCATAGATAGAGGTATATATTTATGCTCTTTAAGGTTGTATTACAGAAACTGCTTATGCAACAAAACTTTAATAAAAACATGGGTTGGCTGTGGTTGTTACTCCAATGTTTGCTTTTAGGATCTTGTTTGGAATTAGATGTGGTTACTGGTGATTTTTAAAAAATTTTTTTTATTGATTTATTTTATTTTGTTTATACTTTTAGAGAGAGAGAGAGAGGAAGAAAGAGAGAGGGGAGAAGGAGAGAGACGAGAAGCATCAACTTGTAGCTGCTTCATTTTAGTTGCTTTTTATTGATTGCTTTTCATATATGCCATGGCTGGGGGCAGGGGCTCTAGGTGGGCCAGTGACCCCTTGCTCAAGCCAGCGACCTTTGGGCTCAAGCCAGTGACCACGGGATTATGTCGATGATCTCACACTGGCAACCTTTGGGTTTCAAACCAGGGCCCTCAGCATCCTGGGTCAATGCTCTATGCACTGTGCCACAATCGGTCAGGCTATTGATTGATTTTAGAGAGACAGAGAGAGGAATTGGGGGGGGGGGAGAAAGAAGGGATCATCATTTGTTGTTCCACTTTAGTTGTGCACTCACTGGTTGCTTCACGCATGTGCCCTGACCAGAGATTGAACCCACATCTTGGCATTTTGGGACAACACTGTAACTGACGGAGCCAACAAGCCAGGGCAAGCCTGCAGCACCTGGTATTTCCAGGCAGTCTCCTAGCCAAGCACTGACCAGACCCGAGATCAAACTGAAGTGTAGAAAAGAAAGGCTTGTGAACATAAATAATTTTTGGCAAACTTACTTTCTCTAAAACAAAAAGACTTTTAGCAGAACTTACTTTTTCTGAAAGTAAGTTACTCCCTATTGGCCTTGAGGCTGGTCTCCCAGACTGTGGCCTTGGACTAGCTTTACGAAGTAGCAGATATTCTCAGAGTGTTTCTCCCTGAATTAACCCTACAGATAAACACTGTAAGAAAGCTTGTTTCACTGCTTTGTTTTACTGCTATGCTTTCTCTCCTCCCCATTCCTCAATTGGTATGTAATTCTCCCTATGAAACCTGACTCCAAAATGCAGTCAGGGCTGCATTGATTTGAAGGGCTTCAGCCTCCATGTGGTCCGCGTAGTGGGCTAATTAAAGACTCCTAATTTCTTCATTTGGCTGATTGATTGTGTGGCAGGACATCTTATCTTGCTGTTCCAATACAACATAAACGAGATCAGGCGCATTCAGGGTGGTATGGCCTTAGATAGATGTGGTTACTGTTTAATAATAATTTAGTTCTCACACTTGCCACCCACTTTACAATTCCAAAATGCTTTTATACTGGGTATTTTAATGGACTTTCAAACATGTGAGGCTTGGAAGCCAGATTAGCAGTCAACATTTAGTGAGTGTGCCAGCCACTGAAATTCCCAGAACAGAAACTGAAATGGGCTCAGACTGTTTAAATGATAGTTTCCCTCAAAGTTCACACAGCTGGTAGTGACGAAGCTGGAACAGAACTCAGACCTCCACCTTTTAAGTCTGAGATCGGAGCTACCTATCGCCCTCCCTGTTCCTTTGATTGGCTTCCAGGAGTCTTGAGAACTAAGACTGGCCACCAACACTGACCAGGAGTCAAGCAGCAGCAGTGACCATGGTGTCCAGAACCTTCTGTGTCCTCCAGCTCTGCATGGTTGACTTTGTCAGTGCCAATCCTATGGACCTTTTTTTTTTGCCTTGAAAACCTGAATTGAGCATCTGCCTTGTGCCACAGGCTTTTGGCAGGTTATTTTAATAAATCCTTCTGACAACCCCTGGGGGTAAAAGTGATATCCCTGTTTAACAGCAAGATAATCAATAAAGTAAGGCCCATCTGTGAGTAATGAGCGTCGGCGTCCTGACTTAAGCTCAGGTCTGTGGTACCCCAGGTCCCTGGCCAGCTTACTTCTTGTTCTGGCAGAATTCGTGCTGGACTCCCCCAGGACAGGCGCACAAATGCCCTCCTGGGCTTTCCTCCAGCTGCTTCCCATGAACTGAGGAGAGAGTCCCTCACTCTCCATGGGTTCTTTTTCTTTCAGTGATAGTCTGGGGACCCTTGTTTGTTTAGTTCTTTTTTATTTTTTATTTTTAAACTGTCGTTTGCATCAGCTCAGGAATGTGTTACCTCAGGACTGGCTTTCCTGGGTTTGCTACTTACTCTCGTGGGGATCTTAGACAGTCACTTATGCCCACACTGACTGCACTGGAATTTCCTGGTTAATGTCACAATTGTGTATTCATTCTGCATTTTTTAAGGCCAAAGAAGACTTGTGTCTCAGGCGCTGTCTTGCTTATCTCAGGGGTTCTGAGACAATCCTGGGCCCAAATCACCCAAGTTTCCCTGGGAGGCTCCCCCACAGTCACTTCAACTAAACAACCACAGTTCAGAGAGACAGAGGCATGGACCCCCATGTCCCATGGACATGACTGAGACTGACTGGCTCTTTGGGCATCTCTCAGACAAAACTCAGTGAGATAAAAACTGATGCATTTGTGGGGCTGTGCAGGCAACAAAATGCTCCATCTTTCTGTCCCACATTCTGTTGGGGCCCCAGGCCTGGCCCCACACTGGCTCTCCCTCAGTAAATCTACTGCAATTCATTTATTCTTTCTGTGAGTTCCTCAGCGTCTCAGCCTCCTTGGATCTGCGTACTTCTATCTTTCTTACTGACAATGAACTCCTGGAGGGTAGAGGCTGTTTCTTGTTCATTCTTAGGTCTTTGCAGCCCACCTAGGGTCTGACGGAGCACCTGCTCTGTCAGTGTTCAATGAGTGGAACACCCAACCCTCTTCCTGCCATTTCACCAGCCAGGTGACCTCTCCAGGTGCTAAGCAAGGCCCCTTGATTCTCGAATGAGACCTGGAACACAGGGGGCCCCTTGCTCTAGAGAAGCCAGTCCGAGTGTGGCTCCACTTCTTACCTCAGCATCAGACCAGGTCCTCAGCTTCCGGAAGTATCCATAGCAATTGGACTTGTGGTAAAACCATCCAGTAGCACAGCTAGGCCTCAGGATTATGTCTGCACATAAACAAAAGGCAATGACAGCCTGACCTGTGGTGGCGCAGTGGATAAAGTATCAACCTGGAATGCTGAGGTCGCCGGTTCAAAACCCTGGGCTTGCCTGGTCAAGACACATATGGGAGTTGATGCTTCCTGCTCCTCCCCCTTCTCTCTCTCCCTCTCTCTCCCTTCTCTAAAATGAATAAATAAAGTCTTTAAAAGTTTAAAAAAAAAAAAAGGCAATGACAAGTTACGGTGGCAGAAACAATGCATTTCCACACAGGCTCCAGTTTATAGACCTGGAATCCCTGAGGAAGCGGGAAGCTGGGTGCCTCTGTGAAAAGATGGCCGTGACCCGGGCGCTGGGGATGGCTCTGTGGCCTCTGCCCCAGGCGCTAGAGTGGCTCTGGTCACAACACTGCGACGCCCAGGATGGGCAGAGCATCGCCCCCTGGTGGGCAGAGCGTCGCCCCATGGTGGGCGTGCCGGGTGGATCCCGGTCGGGCGCATGCGGGAGTCTGTCTGTATCTCCCTGTTTCCAGCTTCAGAAAAGAAAAAAAAAAAAAAAAAAAAGATGGCCGTGAGCCTTTCTCCCAGCCTCTCCCAAAGGACCTCTGCCTTTCCCATGGCCGTGTGCTGGGGGGAGGCGATATCAGACCCTTTGAGGGTTACTGGATGCTGGCTCTGAATGGACACTAATTCCAGGAGAACCAGAACGTCATTGTGGCCCACCAGTCAGAGGAGGGGTGGACGGAGGTCAAGCGATCAGTGGAGTTTGGGCTTCGGTTCATCTCACAGTGGTCCCCGTGGGTCCCCACACCCCTCCTGTTCTTATTCCCCCAGTTACTGAATGCATAAGCAAATAGACATCTTCAGCAACAGGCAGAACCCCACACTGGCACTGAGATCAAATAGCTAGAACTCAGAGCATCTCAGCAGTGGGTGAGGGGCATACAGTAGTTTCAGACTTTACAAGAAGGGAGGGCTTTTCTGTCCAGGAAGACAGCTGATAGGTTAAATGGCAACTTGGTTGAAACTTGACAATAGGTGGGCTGTGAATCAGTAGCAAGGGGGGGGGGGGGGGACACACGCTGGGTACAGGGGGTGAGTGGGCGGAGGAACAGAGGCAATAACGTGCAAGGTGGGCCCAGAGAGAATCAGCGCTGGTTTGCCTGACATGTCGGGCGTTTGTCCAGCAAGTGTATTGGAAAGCGAAGGAGAGTCAGGGCCCGGAGCCGAGGAGGCAGGAGCCAAAGAGGCTCTTCCTGATTGGCGACTGGTGAATGGGCCATGCCACCCACTCATTCTGCTTGCCTTAACTACCAGAGCCTTCCCAAGAGATAGAGATGTACATCCCCATCGGACAAATAAGAAGAGCTCCTCAAAGAGGTGAAATAACCTGTTAACTCTCCACTTAGCTGGAGAGTGAGGTGAGACCTGGGAGAGAGCTAATGTTCCTCTGACAGCCCCGGGACCCTGCCCTCACCTGCCACCATGTGTGAGTCAAGAGCCTTCAGCTGCCAGCATATTGCCTGAACTGCTAACAGTCTGTTTACTCCACCACTTCTAGACATAGCCTTGGAACATTATTTAACCTCTTTTAGCTTTAGTTCTCCTATTTGCACAATGGACTGACAATATGTATACCTGGCTCATTGGATTAAAGGGATAATGTGTGGACACTGAGTAGCATAGAACTGGTGTGCAGTAATTGTTCAATAAATAGTAGCTACTTGCCTGACCAGGCGGTGGCACAGTGGATAAAGCCTCAGACTAGGATGCGGAAGGATCCAAGTTCGAGACCCCGAGGTCGCCAGCTTGAGCGCAGGCTCATCTGGTTTGAGCAAAAAGCTCACCAGCTTGGACCCAAGGTTGCAGGCTTGAGCAAGGGGTTCTTTGGTCTGCTGTAGCCCCCCCAGTCAAGGCACATATGAGAAAGCAATCAATGAACAACTAAGGTGTCACCATGAAAAACTGATGATTGATGCTTCTCATCTCTCTCTGTTCCTGTCTGTGTGTCCCTATCTATCCCTCTCTCTGACTCTGTTAAAAAAAAAAAAAAAAGTAACTACTTAACCAATTGCAGCTATTAAAATAATCATATTATCATTACAATCAATGTACAATAATATTTTTGAAAATAGTCAGTGGATGAAGTCTTTCACTGTCCACAAATCATGCTGCTTTTTCTCTCCCCATGCGCTCAGTGAATTGTTTCAGGTGGGTGCAGGACAGCTAAGGACCAGGACAAAGAAATCACTGCTGAGGCAACAGGGTGATGATCTTGACCATCAAGTCTCACTGAGAGAGAAAATGCACTTCTCAGTTCCCCACACTCCCCTTAATGCAAGGTTAGACTTTTTCCATAAACCATAATGCAAAAATACATAAAATGTGGCCCTGCCAGGTTGCCTCAGTGGTAGAGCAGTATGTGGATATCCCCAGTTCAATTCTTGGTCAGGGCTCACAGGAGAAGTGACTATCTGCTTCTCTACTCCTCCCACTTCTCTCTCTCTTCCTGTCCCACAGCCATGGCTCAATTAGTTCAAATGAGTTGGCCTCGGGGGCTGAGGATGGCTCCATAGCCTCCACCTTAGGCGCTAAAGAATGGCTCTGGTTGCCAAGCAACAGAGCAATGGGCCCCAGATGGGCAGAGCATCGCCCCCTGGTGGGCTTGCTGGGTGGATCCCCATCAGGGTGCATGCGGGAGTCTGTCTGCCTCCCCTCCTCTCACTAAAAAAATAAAAAAATAATAATACATAAAATGTGTCGTGATAGGTTTCCCCAAGACAGTAAGAATAAGTAAAAGTCTTTGTACAGTTGGAAGATCTGTAAAAAAGTAATGGGTGGACCAGCAGTGAGTGTTCTGGCTTTGAAGCCGGCAGTTCAGTAGCACCCCAGAGCGGGGAAAGGGGCTAGTGTTTGTCCCAGGACAGAGCTTGGGCAAATTTCAGGCTGCCTTAGGGAAGCCAGAGCCAGAGTAGCAGGAAGCACCTAATTAGTTGATTAGAGACGGCCAAGGAGGCGGCCCTGTTGGGAGGGGCCTCTCAGAGCCCTTCATACTCTTGCACCGGTTCAGGGAAGGTATCTGATTGCCAAGGTCCTGAGCAGCCACAGATGGTTGAGACGATGGTGGCTGGACCACAGACTTCAGCCATGGCCACCAACATGATGCCCGAAGAACCCTGCCTCTTCTCTTTGTATTTCCTTCTGATTGGTCCTCCCCAGCCACGGCATTGCCCTCTGGGAGAAGTGCCAGGGAATATACAGCACTGGGTGCCCTCGGGAGGCCCTCTTCTCAACAGAAGACTGCCTGGACATGGTTTCCTCACTTACCCCTCTTTGTACAATGCCCAGCAAGGCTGCCAGGGACCTTAGAAGCACCCAGGACAGGGGCCAGGGCATCCCCTTGAGCCAGGACAGTAAGAAGCTAGGAAAATTCCTTGGCAAGTGGAATGGGGCAGCTGAACAAACTGGCTGAGCAATTTACAGCCAGATACAGAAGGTCACCTCCTTAGATATAACATCTAGGCCTCACTTCCATTTCAGCTTCTGGCCCAGAAAAGCAGCAAAACCGGTGGGTGACACCAAGACCAGCTGCAATGACTAATGACTCCCTGTCCTGGCGCTGACCAATCAATGGAGGCCACACCCTAAAAGGGCACACCTGGAAAAGTGGATATTCTATTGAGATCTCCCCTAAGACCGCCCCTAAACTCCCAGCCTGTTAGGACCCTCAAAACAAAGGCCCAGGCCTGACCTGTGGTGGTACAGTGGATAAAAGCGTCGACCTGGAAATGCTGAGGTCGCCGGTTCGAAACCCTGGGCTTGCCTGGTCAAGGCACATATGGGAGTTGATGCTTCCAGCTCCTCCCCCCCTTCTCTCTATCTCTCCTCTCTCTCTCCCTCTGTCTCTCCCTTTCCTCTCTAAAATGAATAAATAAATAAATAAAATTTAAAAAAAAAAAAAAAAAAAAAAAAAAAAAAAAAAAAAAAAAAAAAAAAAAAAAAAAAAAACAAAGGCCCAGCTACAGTGCACTCATCTTCCTGGGAGCACACCAGCACCTGGCCCTCTCCCTTATTTCCTCTCCAGCAGCAGCTCCTAAACTCCAAGGATCCCCACAGGACTTGCACCCAGGGGAGCAGCGGGCAGTGGCAGCTGGTCCCCAGCTAACAGCCCCAACCCTGTCTCCAAGGGCCCTTTGCTTTGACTTCCCAGTGAGCCAGACCAGCCCCACCTGGGCTCATTTCTTTCCTGTGACATTTTTGGAGAGCCAGGGCAGCCCCGCCTGGGCTTTCTCCTGTTGCTTCTTCTATCCTAGACCATTCATTTTTTCACTGTCCCCAGCTTTAATAAACTTACTCTAAGAATCACCTGGACTTGTGCTTTGAATTCTTCCCTGCATGAAATCATGAACCCCTGCACTACCGGCTGGCCCTAGGCAGACCCGAAGGGCCAGGTCCCTGTCCAGTAACACCATAATCTTACTGAGTGAACTTGAGCATGTCTCTACCCTTCTTGGGGCCTCATTTTCCTCATCAACTGATGTTACACCAAACAAGCCTGCATTTAATTTTCTTCCATCTCAGATATGCGGTGGTACTTATTTTTAGCTCACTCACACAGTTTTCTTCCTGTGTTCCACACTGGGTGATTCTAAGGCACTGCTTCTCACTTTGTGGCATGTCACTTTATACTTGATGCTGGGTCCACACCTGTGTAGGAGCCATCTTTCTAACCCAAATTCCCCGTAAGTTCAAGTAGGAAAACAATGCATGAACATTGGTAGTTCTGATTATATCTCTCATTTATTGATGGCAAGGTATCAGGTCCTTTATACGCATGATCTCTACCCTTCACAATAAACCTGTAAAATAATTATAATCTACAGAGAGTCGGTGATTTAACTCTGGCTCGCAATCACACAGGTTAGGATTTGTTTGATTCTAAATTCCTGGCACTTTATTTTTATTTAGTTATTAATTTTTTAACTACATCACATTATCTTTCATTCTTGTCGTTCACATCTACTTTCTGAAGTGCCTAAATACTTTTGGGGGCGAGTGCATCTGGCTGTGCCACGTGAGTTGCAGGAACATGGGCTGTGGGCTCAGTTCCAGCTGAAAAGGACACTTACCTCCCAGGACTCCAGGGCTGGCTGCACAGCTGACCAGTATGAGCAGCCACACGCTTTTCGAAACCATCTTCCTCTTCCCCTGGAGACAGACGTGCTCTGGTAACCTTTACCGTATGGATCTCAGAGCCCTCGCCAGTGTTTCCTTGAAGCTCTTGGGTTCACCTTGATCTGTGATCTGAACACATTTGCATTGGGGAGACTGACCCAGCAACTTAGATGCCAAATCACATATTGAGCAAAAAATATATTTCTTTTTCTGGCTAAACCAAGATACAATGAAGAGAATCTCAAACTAAATGTTTAGGGGATTAGGAAAAGTTAAGTTACGAGGTGTTGTTCTCACCTGCAAGTTCTCTCTGGGCTAGTACCAGGCATCTAACTACACTGGAAGGAATGATTTACAAGTCCAAATGGAGGCATTTGGTAGATTGTGAAGAGCCTGCCCCTGCTATTTTCAGAAGGGCCAGCAGAAGGCATCACAGGCAAGCCCTTTTTCACAGATGAGGCAGTAATGGGCTTCCAACAGCCAAGTCAATAAAATCAAGTTGGTCCCAGCTGTGAACTGTTTGATGTTAGATTTAAAAGTGAACTGAGAAAACCTGAGGTTGATGGGTTTGAAGTCATTTGCTCATTGTCGCACAGCCACAACCAGATTTTCTGACCCAGCTCAACTCTTTTAATTTAGGTGATACCACATTTTTTTTGTTATATTTTTCTGAAGTTGGAAACTGGGAGGCAGTCAGACAGACTCCTGCATGCGCCCATCTAGGGTGTCGCTCTGTTGCAACCAGAGCCATTCTAGTGCCTGAGGCAGAGGCACGGAGCCATCCTCAGCGCTCGGGCAATCTTTGCTCCAATGGAGCCTCAGCTGCGGGAGGGGAAGAGAGAGACAGAGAGGAAGGAGAGGGGGAAGGGTGGAGAAGCAGATGGGTGCCTCTCCTGTGTGCCTTGGCCGAAAATCGAACCCAGGACACCTGCACGCCAGGCCGACGCTCTACCACTGAGCCAACTTTTTGCACATTTTTTGATTGTTTACCTTTTTTTTCTCAGGAATCCTTGAAGCCTTTCTTTGAACAGTTATTGTCTTTTGTATGTTACTAAGTATTTTTCCCAGTTTGTATTTTCTCTTTTTTTGCAATTCTGAAAATTTCAAAAATTGTCACATCTATCCTTTATAACATTTGAAATTTATACCAATAAAACTGGCCACCACCATCCACATATCCATCCATGTTCTCCTCTATTTTCATCCATCTGGAATTTATTTGAGTGTAAGCCTGGGATTGGGCCCAAGATTTGTTCTCCAAATAATTAGTAAGATGGGCAATTCATTGAATTCTCATTTAAGCATGTTTTAAGATCCAAAAATCAGGATACATGTTCTAACTCCCAAATAATAGATTGCTTAAGAACCTAATATTTGAAATGGAAACTTTCCTGGAAAATCTAAAGAAGAGCTCCATACGAGGGTCCATGTGAATACTCGGACACGGTGTTTATGAAGAGGAAACTGAAGGATGAAGAGTGGGGAGCAGGGCCCTGGCCGGTTGGCTCAGCGGTGGAGCGTCAGCCTAGCGTGCGGAGGACCCGGGTTTGATTCCCGGCCAGGGCACACAGGAGAAGCACCTATTTGCTTCTCCACCCCTCCGCCGCGCTTTCCTCTCTGTCTCTCTCTTCCCCTCCCACAGCCGAGGCTCCATTGGAGCAAAGATGGCCCGGGCGCTGGGGATGGCTCTGTGGCCTCTGCCTCAGGCGCTAGAGTGGCTCTGGTCGCAACATGGCGACGCCCAGGATGGGCAGAGCATCACCCCCTGGTGGGCAGAGCGTCGCCCCATGGTGGGCGTGCCGGGTGGATCCCGGTCGGGCGCATGCGGGAGTCTGTCTGACTGTCTCTCCCTGTTTCCAGCTTAAGAAAAATGAAAAAGAAAAAAAAAAAAAAAAGAGTGGGGAGCAGTGATGACCAGTCCCCCCTAGAATCACTGCATTAACTCCACACTCCTCTGACAAACTTCCCTTCCAAAAGTCACAGTCGTATTTTTAATATCCTGAAACCCCTTTAAAACACAAACAGTAAGAA
Organism: Saccopteryx bilineata; assembly: GCF_036850765.1. Lineage (NCBI taxonomy): Eukaryota > Metazoa > Chordata > Mammalia > Chiroptera > Emballonuridae > Saccopteryx > Saccopteryx bilineata. The sequence continues at coordinate 163,935,631 of NC_089492.1, forward strand.
CCTCTCAGTCAAGCCAACTGCCTGCGGGGAGGGAGGGACAGCACCTTTTTGAGTTATCTATGTATGAATGTAAACGAACTGACATTCACCAAATGCTCACATCTCAGTATAATTCTCATAACTAGGCTGCATTGCAGGTATCATTAACTTATTTTACACATGAAGACACTGACTTTTGTTAAGATTAAGTAACTTTCCTAAAGTTTCACAGCTGCTGGATGGATGGCAGAGCCATGATTTCACCCAGAACCATTTGACATCAAAGCCAATGAATGCTCTTTATAATCAGGGAAAAAAGAAAACAAGTCATTAAAATCAAACAAAACAGCAACAAATAGCATCCCTAACATCATTAGAGCTGAAATTGTTCATTTCTGGCACATACTAGCTGGCAGAGAAAAGCAGATGTTCAGAGAAAGTCCTTTGCCCTCACCTGCAGGGAGGATTACCTGGTTGGCATTCAAGGCTCAGAAGACCTGCCTTCTTCAGCCTCCTGAGAGACCACAGGCAATTACTGGACTTCTTATATCTTCTTCCCTCAGGAATGATACAACTTCTGTTTTAATCATAAAGCAATAACATTGTTTACAAATAATAATCCATCCATAAAAGTCTTATCTACAGTCAGAGCAGACCGTATGAGAGATGGCTTGACAATGGATGTAAATTATGTTTTCAGTGGGCAGGAGAGCCTCTCCCTGTTTGCACACAACCTTCTTTATAGACCGGGTTGGCAAAGCTGGCATTATCTTGTAATCGCTTATGGCCTCATCTTCCTCTCCACTTATTCTTTGGTCTCCTTTTTATCCCTTTGCTTTGCTGATTTTCTTTATTTCTCCTTCTGTTGGGCAGATAAAATATATTATGCTCACTTTGTTAAAGTGGCGCTGCCCACGTGGAGGCCGTTGCCCAGGTGATATTAATGTGTGTCTCTGTGGGCAGGCAGGATCATTGTAGCCTGGGGCTTGGTTTTGGGATTAAGCCTGTCCCACCCTTTTTGATGTGGGGCGGTACAATTCAATCATGCCTCAGAGAAGTGACTTTGTATTAGAGACTTCCCTATTTTGTATATTGGATTAAAGGTTTTGAATCTACACTATAAAATGGGGGCAGAACAGGAGCTTGCTCTCTTGATTCCTGGGATGATTAGCATGAGAGAGCAGAAAGAGCAGAGCAGAGAGCAGAAAGAGGCCATGTGGCCAGGAGAAGCAGCCAAGATGGCGGAGTGTTGTGCAGATAAAATGTATTATGCTCACTTTGTTAAAGATTACACTGCCCACGAGGAGGCCGTCGCCCAGGTGATATTAATGTGTGTTGGGGTGGGCTAAAGGCAGGCAGAATCCTTGTAGCTGGGGCTTGGTTTTGGGATTAAGCCTTTCCTACCCTTTTTGATGTGGGGTGGTACAATCCAATCATGCCTCAGAGAAGTAACTTTGTATTAGAGACTTCCCTATTTTGTATATTGGATTAGAGGTTGTGAAGCTACAATATAAAATGGGGGAAGAACGAGAGTTTGCCCTCTTGGTTCCTGAGATTATCATTAGAAGAGAGAGCAGAGGAGAGCAGAGAAAGGCCACGTGGAGGAGGCCAGGAGAAGCAGCCAAGATGGTGGAGTGCTGAGTGAGATGTCAGTTTGTGTAGAGTTTGTGTTTGGGATAAGGAAGGAGATGGGGAACAGAGGTGAATAAGTCTGGTGAGCTAGAAACCTTTGATTCTAGGAAACTCGGATAAGTCAGTAGCTTTGTGAGCACTGAATGTGACTGGGTTTTGGAGCCCAGTGTGTGTAGTTTTTTACTTGCCCGCCGGGTGCAAGCTAGAATTAAAGACTATGGCCCACCAGTTTTTGGCTCCGCTGTTTCTTTACCTACTGTCCGAATCCAATGCGAACCTGCATGGGGTGGGCAGCTGTGATAGTGGCCGTGGCTTCTGGCTCTACACGGAGTGTTGAGTGAGAAACCAGTTTGTGCAGAGTTTGTATCTGGGATAAGGAAGGAGATGGGGAACTGAGGAGAATAAGGCTGGTGAGCTAGAAACCTTTATGATTCTAGGAAACTTGGATAAGTCAGTGGCTTTGTGAGCACTGAATGTGACTGGGTTTTGGAGCCCAGTGTATGTTTTTACTTGCCCGCCGGGTGCAAGCTAGGATTAAAGACTATGGCCCACCAGTTTTTGGCTCCATTGTTTCTTTACCGACTGTCCGAATCCAATGCGAATCTGCATGGGCCGGGCTGCTGTGATAGTTGCCCTGGCCATGGCTCCTGGCTTTACACCTTCCTTTCTATAAAGGTGCCCCGCTTCAACTCTGGAGACTCATGATATTTGTACCCTTGCAGGAAGGATGTGCCATTGGGGCAGGACATAGGCTATGTACCTGTGGTGAACTTGAGGGATATGTATAGACTTTCTCTCTAAAGACAACCCCACACCCTCAGCCTTCATCTGGTTCCTCAAATCTCTAGTTGAGTTCCTCCTCCTTGATCCTGAGGAACAAGGCACTGAATCTCATCCTAACACAGGGTAATTATGTCTGCAATGTCTTACTTGACCACACAATATTTTACAATAAAGTGTTTCCACCTATGTCATCAAATGAGACTTAATGGAAACCCTGGGAGTGATGTGGAGCATACACTCCCTTTAACATCTAAGAAACCTGAAGTTAAGAGAGTTAGGAAGCCTGCCCAGGATCATGATGCTGGTCAGCAGTGGAGCTGGACTCTAACCCTAGCTCTACTTCTTGAAGAATCATAACCTTCGGGTTTTTTGGTTTGCTTTTTTAGTTTTTCATTTTTTTAAGCCTGTTTGTAAAAAGTAATAAGATTTCCTTCTCTAATGTAAATAGCCAAGAATTCACTTTGTGTATGTGTCAGAGACCATTCAAACCTCATCTAGACTAGAACCTCAACAGACTAGAACTTGAAGTCTGGAAAGGATAATGGTGTTGTTTACCAAGTCCCACCTGCCATACTGATAAGGAACCTGAGCCCATAGAAGCACCATGGCTGGTTCAATACACAGCTAGTTAGAAGCTGGTTTCCGAAGCTGGGCTTCCTTACTACTCAGCCTTTGTCACTGGGTCTTTCCAGACTGTATATAAACTCATGGCAGAGCAGGAGAAAGGAACATTTCCATGGTTTACAAGGATAGTTGAGAGAACCTGCCATTCTGATGACACTCTGCAGACAGATCTCAAGGGTTGGCTTCCAATGGATCTTAGTTTGGGTACTAATTCTATTACTCACTCGCTGTGCAACACTGGGGATGTTCCTGAACCTCTTTGAGCCTCAGTTTCCTAGCTGTGTGTGTTTGATATTATCAGATGAGTTTTATTTTTATCACTATCTATTAACACACAGCCCCTTCCCCTTTGGGGAAATGAATGGGAATGGTCATTGCTCCACGGCACAGCAGAGAACAAAGATATTAACTCCAAGTCTTTTCAGTGCAAAAGCACTGGTCCAGATAAGAGAGAGAAAAGTTTGACAAAATATGTATAAACCTCCCCATCCTCTAACCCTGCTATCTCCATGCCACTATCTAAAGGTTTTAAGTCTTGAGATGAGAGAGGAAAGAGAAGATGAGAGAAGCAGGTTCTCATGAGACTTTAAAGCAGGGGTCCCCAAACTTTTTACACAGGGGGCCAGTTCACTGTCCCTCAGACTGTTGGAGGGCCGGACTATAAAAGAAACTATGAACAAATCCCTATGCACACTGCACATATCTTATTTTAAAGTAAAAAAATAAAACGGGAACAAATACAATATTGAAAATAAAAAACAAGTAAATTTCAATCAACAAACTGACCCGTATTTCAATGAGAACTATGGGCCTGCTTTTGGCTAATTCGAGATGGTCAATGTCCGGTTCCATATTTGTCACTGCTAGCCGTAACAAGTGATATGATGTGCTTCCGGAGCCTTGACGCATCCATCCGGCGTCACCAGAAGTAGTACTGTACGTGAGCAACACCGCGCTTTGTGGCACTGCCACATATAGTGCTCCTCTCACTAACCACCAATGAAAGAGGTGCCCCTTCCGGAAGTGCAGAGGGGGCCAGATAAATGGCCTCAGGGGGCTGCATGCAACCCGCGGGCCCACGGGCCGTAGTTTGGGGACCTCTGCTTTAAAGTGTTCTTCACTGACTCTCCACTACTTATGTCCAAAGGTGGGCGCTGATAGAACCCCCATAAAAGTTTGGGATTCAAGACCATAGGTGTAAGGCCAGCGGCCACTGCCATGGCCATGCAGGTTCCCACAGGATTTGGGCAGATGGTAAAGGAACTGTGGAGCCAGGAAACAGTGAGTCATTCTGTTTATTAGTCTCCTAAGGGCAGATGAGCAAACAGGCAGGGAAGACCGCTTCGCTCTCACTCAGGGCTCCCAAGCCCCTCAGCACTCTGGACCTCTGGGCTCACCGGACTCATTCTCCAGATTTACTAGACTCATAGACCTCCACCAGCCTCAGCACTCTCTCTCCATCTCTCTCTCCCCCCACCTCCACTCTCCACTCAAAACCTGCTGGGAGGGAAAAAACCCTTCTCCAGCAAACAATGGCCCCTCCCAAGCAGGAAGGCAATCCTCAATTTGCAATCTACCGCCCTGAGGGCAAGCACCACAGCCTTCCATAAACTATGCACACATGGCGCTGCCCCAATACGAGGGAGCAAACCTTAAACCACTTGGTACAAACTGGTTTGCCCAACAGTAGGTAACTAGGGAACTATCTAGATTGAAAGGGCTCACTGAAGACTGAGTAGAATTATTAAAATATTTTCTACCTGTAGACATGCCATCCATGAAATTTAGAAAGAGAGAATCCTAAAATCAAAAATCAACAACAATTACCTACAAAACAACAAGGATCAGAATGGCACCGCACTGGAGAAATAAAAATGGAAATCAAGCAACCTTAAATTATCTTTAAAATGTAAAGAGAAAGAACTTTTATTTTCAGGACTTCTGTTAGGAGTTTTTTGATTACTGATTTGATTTTGTTAGCAGTTATTGGTCTGTTCAGATGTTTTGTTCTCATTGTTTAATTATTTATTTTTAGAAATTAAATTTAGTGGGGTGACATTGATCCATAAGAACACAAAGATTTCAGGTAAACATCTCTATAGCATTTGAACTGTTGATTGTGTTGTGTGCTCATTACCCAAAGTCAAATAATTTTTTGTCACTGTATATTTGTCCTTCTCTACTTCCCTCCCCCAATTTGTCTTTCCCTGGTAACCACTTCACTTTTGGCCATATCCATGAGTCTCAGTTTTATATCCCACTTATATATAGAAATAATATAGTTCTTTACTCTTTTTTTCTTTTTTTAGGTGAGAGGAGGGAACATAGGCAGACTCCCGCATGCACCCTGACTGGGATCCACCCAGCAACCCCATCTGGGGCTGATGCTTGAGTACTGTGCTATTTTTAGGTCCTGAGACTGATGGCTCCAAAGAAGCTATCCTCAGTGCCCAGAGCCACGTTCAAACCAATTGAGTCACTGTCTGCAGGAGGGCAAGAGGGAGAGAAGGGGGAGAGAAAAAGGGGAGATGCAGATGGTCACTTCTCTTGTGTGCCCTAACTGCAATCAAACCTGGGGCATCCATATGTTGGGCTGGCACTCTATCCACCGAGCCTCTGACCATCGCCACTTAGCTTTTTCTGTTATACTTATTTCACTTAGCATAATGGTCTCAAGGTCCATCCATGTTGTCATAATGGCAATATATCATCATTTTTTATGGCTGAGTAGTATTCCATAGTATATATGTACCACATCTTCTTTATCCTATCCTCTAATGAGGGACACTTTGGTTGTTTCCATGTCTTGACCACTGTAAATAATGCTGCAATTTTGTTTCTTCTTGAGTCAGTCTTGAGAGATTGTATATTTCTAGAAATTTATTCATTTCTTCCAGGTTGTCCAATTTGTTGGTATATAATTGTTTGAAGTATTTTCTTACAATCCTTTGTTATTTCTGTGGTGTCAGTTGTCATATCTCCTCTTTCATTTCTGATTTTATGTATTTAGGTCTTCTTTTTTCTTGACAAGTCTAGTTAAAGATTTATCAATTTTGCTTATCTTAAAAAAATTGCTTTTTGTTTGATTTTTTTTGTTTTTATTATTATTAATTTTAGTGGGGTGACATTGATAAATCAGAGTACATATGTTCAGAGAAAACATCTCCAGGTTATTTTGACATTTGATTATGTTGCATTCCCTTCACCCAGTGTCATATTGTCTTCTGTCACCTTCTATCTGGTTTTCTTTGTGCCCCCCCCCTCCCCTCTCCTTCCAACTCCCCCCAACCGCCACACTTTTGTTCATGTTTATTGATGTTTTGTATATATTTTTAGGCACTATGAAAGTAAACAGCTTTCAACATTAAATTCTATACCCAGACAACAAATCATTAAGGGTAAGCATAAAATAAAAACATGTTAAAATTGTAAAAACTCAGAAAGGTTATTGTCCATAGACTCTTACTGAAATTACAGCTCAAACATAGCCTTTGGCAAAAATTAAAATGATTCCTGAAGAAAAGAATGTGATATAATAAAGAAATATGTGTTGCCTGTAAGAAGTAATTATAATGATGTATGGATTAAGATTAATAATAACTTGACTCTGCCTGACCAGCCAGTGGCGCAGTGGATAGAGCATCGGACTGGGATGCAGAGGACCCAGGTTCGAGACCCCAAGCTCACCAGCTTGAGCGCGGGCTCATCTGGTTTGAGCAAAAAGCCCACCAGCTTGAACTCAAGGTCGCTGGGTCCAGCAAGGGGTTACTTCAGTCTGCTGAAGGCCCGCAGTCAAGGCACATATGAGAAAGCAATCAATGAACAACTAAGGTGTTGCAACGCGCGATGAAAAACTAATGATTGATGCTTCTCATCTCTCTCCATTCCTGTCTGTCTGTCCCTGTCTATCCTTCTCTCTGACTCACTCTCTGTCTCTGTAAAAAATAAATAAAATTAAAAAAAAAATGGACCAGGGATCTGAGTAGACATTTTAAAAATAAATAAATAAATAACTTGGCTCTGGCCAGTTGGCTCAGTGGTAGAGTGTCTGGCAGGCGTGTGGATGTCTTGGGTTCGATTCTTGGTCAGGGAACACAGGAGAAGCAACCATCTGCTTTTTCACCCCTCCCACTTCTCTCTCTCTCTTTTTCTCCTCCCACAGCCATGGTTTGATTGGTTTGAGCAAGTTGGCCTCAGGTGCTGAGGATGGTCCTGTGGCCTCTGCCTCACGCACTAAAAAAAATGGCCCCATTGCTAAGCAGTGAAGCAATGACCCCAGATGGCAGAGCATCACCCCCTAGTGCAGGGGTCTCAAACTCAACTCAGCATGTGGGCCGCAGAGCAAGATCACAGCCGTTTGGCGGGCCACACTAGGTCTACAAAAGGCAACTGTTATGCAACACTTTTCTCACTGCAGTTGAAAACAAAAAAAAATCAGTACAACAAGCACAATCGTACATGCAGTTTACTCAGTGTCACAAAACGACCAGAAACTGTAGTTCGCATCACAACTGCTGTTAACTAAGCTAATATCTAGCTAGGATGCTAGAGAAGTGAAAAATACAAGTAGGCCCCTAGGCTTACTTAATTTTATCCAAAATATTTTGAACTTCGTGGATTAGTCTGCTGGCTGCACGAAATTGTTCAAGTTTGAGACCCCTGCCCTAGTGGGTTTGCTAGGTGGATCTTAGTCAGGGTGCATGCAGGAATCTATCTCTATGCCTATCCTCCTCTCACTAAAACAGAAAAAAAATTTTTTCAAAAGATTAATAACTTTATTTGTTTACATATAAACTGGAACTAAAATAACAGACAATAACTATTGGAGTGGATGAGATTTTGGAATAAAGTTAAAATGTTCTAATACCTGATACTGATTAAATTTAGACTTTATAAAAATTATTTTATTTATTATTTTTTAAATGTTTACTTTATTGATTTTAGAGAGAAGAAGGAGAGAGAAAGAAACAGGAACTGTTCTTGTATGCCTTAACTGGGGATCAAACTGGCAACTTTTGTGCTTCAGGACAATGCTTTAACCAACTGAGCTATCTAGCTAGGACAAAAATTTTACTTTGAGGTCCTGGCTAATTGGCTCAGTGGATAGAAAATTGGCCTGGTGTTAGCTTGCAGAAAGAGGGATGCACAAGGCCTGGTGAATTTTATAAGAAGTTTATTTATGCATCTGCGAACAGATGGGTTGAGACCCTAGCTGCGTCAGCAGCGAGAGGCTGAAAAGCCTCTTCCAATATGGGACTGAGTTTGGGTGTGTTTCTTGCTGCAGGGGGAAAACTTCTGTTACCTGTGGATTTTTTTTTTTTTTTAATTTTTATTTTATTTATTCATTTTAGAGAGGAGAGAGAGGGAGAAAGAGAGAGACGGGGGGAGGAGCAGGAAGCATCAACTCCCATATGTGCCGTGACCAGGCAAGCCCAGGGTTTTGAACCGGCGACCTCAGCATTTCCAGGTCGACGCTTTATCCACTGTGCCACCACAGGTCAGGCTACCTGTGGATTTTTATACACTGGGGGAGGGAAGGTGGTGCTAAGTAAAGAATGCTCAGGTAAGTGATGGAGGAATGACTAAATGTCAGGGTGCCCCAGGGTTGGACAGAGGTAAAATATAATCAGGATTGCTCAGGTGGAGAGTCACAGGACCTGCCCTGGCCCAGGGTCACCTAAAGCTCAACCTGGCTAGTTGAGGCTATTGGTAAGGGGTCCTGGACCCCGAACCTAACACACAGCGAATGGACGTCCCGGGTTCAATTCTCAGTCAGGACATACAAGAGAAATGACCATCGCTTCTCTCCCCTTTTCTCTCCCCCTTCCATCCCCTCCTGCAGCCAGTGGCTTGATTGGTCTGAACATCAGTCCTGGGCACTGAGGATAACTCGATGATTCGAGCATTGGCCCCAGACCGGGATTTCTAGGTGGATCCTGATTGGAGCATATGCGGGAGTTTGTTTCACTATTTCCCCTCTGCTTGCTTAAAAAAAATTTTTTTTGAGTATGTATATGCATTTCCAGAGTACCATTTGTTTAATGCAAACTTGATGTTATCTATATGATGATATATTAAAATTGAAGCCTACTTCCATCCAGGAAAACTTTCCCAGACTTAGCCCCCTTCTGTGACTCTAGTCTCCCACACTGACCTTCATCCACTCATACTTGTGCTCCATCAGCACTGTGTGTTGGTATTTCCTGGGACACACCATACAAGGTCATGGTCTCGTGCCTTTTTGCCTATCATTCCTTTTTGCAATGTTCTTCTTTTGTTTAGTCATATTTATTTACCTTTTAATTAATTCAATAAATGTTGAATGTTATTGTGGATGAAAAAGTGGTTCTACAGAAAGTAACCTCACAGGGAGATCTGATAATAAATTTCTAATGGGGCAGGTCACGGTGGGTAGTCATACCCTAGGCAAGTAACTTTTTTAGTAAAAGATTTATCATTGCCTTAAGCAAGTCCTGTTCATTGTTTTTGTGTATCTAGGTTAACACACACACTTTTTTTTTTAAGTGTGAAGAGGGGAGATAGATATCTGCTTGTACCCTGATTGGGATCTACCTGGCAACCCCCCTATGGAGCCAATGCTCTGTCCATCTGGAAAGGGTTGAATCAATACAGCCATGGCTGTGGGAGAGAGAGACTGAGAGAGAAGGGGGAAGGAAGGAGAAGCAGATGGTCGCTTCTCCTTTGTGTGCCCTGACCAGGAATCGAACCTGGGATGTTTGCACACCAGGTTGACGCTCTACCACTGAGCCAACTGGCCAGGGCCTAACACACCTTTGAAATAAGCTAACCATCCTCAAAAGAGCACATAATCTTGTTAACTATCCTATAATCCAAATCCTGCCTTGCTTTCTCCCAACTCCCTGTAATCTTTCTTCTGTTCCCTTAAAACAGGGGTCCCCAAACTACGGCCCGCGGGCCGCATGCGGCCCCCTGAGGCCATTTATCCGGCCCCTGCCCCATTTCCAGAAGAGGCACCTCTTTCATTGGTGGTCAGTGAGAGGAGCATAGTTCCCATTGAAATACTGGTCAGTTTGTTGATTTAAATTTACTTATTCTTTATTTTCAATATTGTATTTGTTCCCATTTTGTTTTTTTACTTTAAAATAAGATATGTGCAGTGTGCATAGGGATTTGTTCATAGTTTTTGTTATAGTCCAGCCCTCCAACGGTCTGAGGGACAGTGAACTGGCCCCCTGTGTAAAAAGTTTGGGGACCCCTGCCTTAAAGCATAAAAGAAATTGGCAGAACTCTAATTCTTAGGAGCGTTTGAGATCTCCTTTCCTGGTAATTGTCTTCAGTTTGGCTCAAATTCTTATGAAAATTCTCTACAGGTTTGGACATTTTTACATCAATACTATTAAGTGCTAGGGTCTGCAAGTGTGAGCGTGGGTGTGAGTGCAATGGTGAAGAAAACAAGAGGTAAGTTTGAAGACCCATCTGGTCCCAGACTGCAGGAACTTCAGTGTCTCGGCAACTTCCTGTTGGAAGCTTTTCCTCCTTCTCCGCTGACAGCAGAGGTGCTTCTCCTCTGCTCACCTACCACATGCTTGTACTTGTCAGTGGTCCCCAACCCCCGGCCATTTGGTACCAGTCCACAGAGAAAGAATAAATAACTTACATTATTTCCATTTTATTTATATATAAGTCTGAATGATGTTTTATTTTTTAAAAATAACCTGATTCCCTCTGTTACATCTGTCTAAGACTCACTCTTGACACTTGTCTCGGTCACGTGATACATTTATCCGTCCCACCCTAAAGGCCGGTCCGTGAAAATATTTTCTGACATTAAACCAGTCTGTGGCCCAAAAAAGGTTGGGGACCACTGACTTAAATTCTGTTTTCTGTGTGTCTTCCTAATAAATCTCTAAGCCACTTCAGGTCTGGCATCATGCCTTCCTCATCTCTACAACCTTATGCTCAGGAGTTTCAATGCCAAATGGACCAGAAACCAAACCTGCTCCTTTCTTTTCCTTGGTGTTTGCTTCTAGAGGACAAGCAAGCTCATGCATGTCCCCCCACCCCCAACCCCCAAACAAAAGCTTCACTTTTTTTTTTTTTGAGAAGACATTCACCTCTTTTTGAGAAAGAAATGTTTTATTATCTTCTCTTGGAAGAATTCATAATCTAAACCCATTTACAGTATTTTGCCTTCATCTACTAGATTCTACTAGAATTCCTGAAAAGACCTCCTGCAAGTGCAAATACATGCTATGCCTCTGCAGAAGGGAGATAACATTTTTGAAAAGAGGAAAGTGGTTTTAAATACTTATAACAAAGTGAATTTTCTGATGGAAAATAAAACATGAACCTACCCTGGCCAGATAGCTCAGTTAGTTAAGAGTATCGGCTGGAAGTGCAAAGGTTGCTGGTTCAATCTCTGGTCAGGGCACAGACAGGAACAGATCAATGTTCCTGTCCCTCTCTCTCTCTTTCCCTTCCTTTCTCTAAAATCAATGAAATAAACATTAAAAACAAACAAACAAAACCATGACCCTCCTGTGATATTTCCACTAATATTCAGTAAGCTCTTGTTAAAAACAAAGAGCCTGAGGCCCAGGTGGAGCTGCTTGCCCCAGGACACAAGCCTAAACCACAGTTTCTGCTCCTCTCAGGAGTGGAATTTGAAGCTGGAATTTCCTGATCAACACTGCTTAGGTCATCTGTCTGGTAACAGCCCTGCCATCCCCTTCCCCCAAAGACAGGTGACCTTACCCGCAACAATCCTTTCTTTCCTTTTGCTAACTCTTTTGTCCTATCCAGGTTCCTGCACAAACCTTGTGTCACCTGTTGAGGGGTTCTTGCCCCCTTTCAGGATAGAAACCAAGCGAGCAGGCGAAACAGATTCAAAAGAACAGACATTTACTAAAAACTGGGTGAGAGGAAAAGGGAGGGAGAAGGAGGTCACACCGGCAGAGTTTGCCCCTCACCCCGCCTTCCCTGCCTCACAGTAGTCTGGCTCACAAAGTGCGTATTTCTGCGCAGGTGCAGACTGGATCTCTTTCTACTCCAGGTTCCCACCAGGGACCGGAAGTGACTGATGCTACACATATCTGGAGGCTACTACATCAAACAGTGCAGAGCAGGAAAATGGGAGTAGGTTTTTTGTACAAACTGGTAAATGGGAAACAAAAGAGAAATTGTTTCTATTGGCAAGGAAGCTTAGAGACAAAGGGAAATTGGAGAAGTGAGTCCTGAGAACTTGAAGGAATTGTGGGCAGTTTAGAGGGAGAAGGGTGTAGAATTTGAATTTCAGTTAAATTTAGTTAGATGTTTAAGCTGACACCTGGGCTATATACTTCACTAAGAAATCTCTGTCATATCTGCAGGATGTTTTCTGACTCCAGTTGTCCTTGGATGACAGTGACCCTTTACCTTCCTCTTCAAATGACCAGTGAACTCCATTTTGAGCCAAATAGTGGAGCTTCTCATTGCTTCTTCATTTGAGGTCAAGGAATAATTTTCTCCAGCTTCGGTGTGACAGCAAGTCACTTAGTACACATTTTAACTAATGAACAGTTCCTACTTTACTGTTGGTGCCTGTTGGAAGTTTTGTAAAAGGTCATTTTTTTGCCTTGCCTTGGTGGCTCCATAGACAGAACCTTGTTTCTGCATACAGAGGTCGCAGGGTTGACTTCCCATCAGGCACAGATGAGAAGCTACCTGTGAATGCACAACCAAATGGAACAAGTAAGTAGAACAACAAATAAGTGTTTCTCTCTCTCTCTCAAATCAATGAATAAAATTTTAAGGGTATTTTTAAATTTTTATTATTTTTGTATCTAAATATTTGAATACTATTAGATTGGCATGAAGAAAGAGCCTCAGCCAGGCAGAGGCGGGGGGTTGGAAGCACATGATGAAACAGTCAGTGTGAGAAAGATGAGATAAAGGTGCTTTAGGATAATGTGGAAAATGAAGTCTGGTAGAAGGATCTGGGGGAAAAATCTTAAGTGACTGTATAATGCAGTGGTCCCAAACCCCTGGGCCGTGGACCGGTACCGGTACAGGTACGTGGGTCATTTGGTACCGGTCTGCAGAGAAAGAATAAATAACTTACATTATTTCCATTTTATTTATATTTAAGTCTGAACAATGTTTTATTTTTCAAAAATGACCTGATTCCCTCTGTTACATCCAAGACTCACTCTTGACGCTTGTCTCGGTCACATGATACATTTATCAGTCCTACCCTAAAGGCCGGTCCGTGAAAATATTTTCTGACATTAAACTGGTCTGTGGCCCAAAAAAGGTTGGGGACCACTGGTATAATGAATGGTAAGCCTTGAAATTTTTTAAAATTCTAAATCCTAAGAAAACAGCATAAACTACTCATTATTTAAAAGAAAAAAGACTATGGAAGAATTCTTCCTCACACCCCTAGCGTGCACATTTTTACAATCTTGGACTTTGTCCTTTCATATTTGACAAAGATATTGATCATGAGCACTGCTTCAAGCAAACCCTGTGACATCCCATGATTCTGGAACAAATCCTATCAGCAGGAGAGATGAAATGAGTCATTGAGGATGTGTTCATTAACTTTTACTGCCATGGAAAAACTCTAGTCTTGAGGACAGTAGAGTTTCTGCCCACTCACTTAGCCTTGATGGGGACAGGTGGCACAGAGCAACCTACCCTCTCCACGTTTCCTGGACAATCTATTATGTATTTTGTGGAAAGCTCTGTTAGATAGAAAGCATCAGTTGATTTGCTCAAGAGATGCAATGGAAGTTATGCCACAAAGTCAACTGAAAAGTAGACAAATAATACACAGATGATGTATGATAGAGTTGCACACCGGAAACCTATATAATTTTATTAATCAATGGCACCTCAATTAAAAAAAAGTCTTTATGTGACTAGCTCCCTCCTACCCTCCTTCCCTCCATTCCTGCTCTCATTCTTTAAGTCACTTCATTTTCATTGTACTATCTACTTGCTTCTCTTCTGAGGGGCCTTAGCATATCACATCTTTCAAATGACTAGGTGGAAATGAAATTCCCCTTGTTGCCAAATTCCTCATATTCTTCATATAATTTTTCTTGTTTTGCATTTTAAAATGATTTTTATGTTCCTGGCTGGTGGCTCAATGGATAGAGCGCCAGCCAGCATATGGACATCCCAGGTTTAATTCCTAGTCAGAGCACATAGGAGAAGCCACCATCTGTTTCTCCTCCTTCCCTCTCCCCCTACTCTCCCTTTTCCTCTCCCATAGCCAGTGCCTCTGTTAGTTTGAGTGTGGCCCCAGGCACTGAGGATAGCTCTATTGGCCTCAGCCTCAGGTGCTAAAAATAGCACAGTACTTGAGCATCAGCCCCAGATGGGGATTGCCAGGAGGATCCCAGTCAGGGAACATGTAGGCATTTGCCTCACTATCTCCCTTCATCTCACCAAAAAATAAAAAATTATAATGACATTATTTTATTAAGTTTACTTTACATTGAATAAAATGTACATACCTTAAATAGGAAACTGGAAGGATTTTGACAAATCTAAACACCTATATGTAACAATACCCAAATCCAGATCTAGAACATTTGTTACCCCAGAAAACTCTTTCCTGGCCCTTCCCAGTCAGTCCCCAATCAAGGCAACAACTATTCTGACTTCCAACAACACAGATTAGTTTTGCCTTTAAAAAAAAACTATTATATGAATGAAATCCTATAATATGTACTGTTATGCCTGGATTTTTTTTCACTTGACATAAGGTTTTTGTGACTCTTCCATGTTGCCACCTGTATTAATAATTTGTTATCATGCTGAGTAGCATTTTGTTGCATGAATAAAGCACAGACTGTTATTGTGATCACTCCTTTAGTTGATGGACATTTGGCTGTTTCTACTTCTGACTAAAACTGCCTTGGACATTCTCAGTCCCTAGGTGGACATATGTTTTCATTGCATGATTAGTGGTGGGATTGCTGGGCTGTGGGATGGGGGTAGATCTGAGTTTGTTTGAAAGTGATAAACTGTTTTCCAGAGCATTTGAACCATTTTACCCTCCCACCAGCAATGGATGAGAGTTCCAAGCATTCCACATCCTCAGTGACACTTGGTGGTGTCAGTCTTACTATTTTCCTTTTACCGTAAAAGGTAAGACAGTCATGGCCTGTGCTGTAACTGATCACAGAGGATAGAATTAAAAACTGCCCAAAGAAAATGATCTAGACTTTAAGGAGAAGAGATTTCATATGTGGGAGAATCACTCTTTCTTTCTGGGCCACATTATTGTTTCTAAAGTAATGGCACTGGAGTGAATAATTTCTGAGGCATTTCTAGTTACAACAATGAACTTATTTATATTTTTTTCTTATTTTCCAAATGAGAGGAGGGGAGATAGAGAGACAGACTTCCACATGAGCTGGACCGGGATCCAACCAGCAACCACCATCTGGGGCCGGTGCTCTGTCCATCTTGGGCCATGCTCCCAACCGAGCTATTTTTAGTGCTTGAGGTAGGGGCTCCACAGATCCATCTTCAGTGCTCGGGGATCAATGTGCTTGAGCCAATTCAGCCATGGCTGTGGGAGGAGAAGAGAGAATGAGAGAAAAGGGGGAGGGGAAGTAGAGAAGGTTGCTGTTCCTGTGTGCCCTAACCGGGAATTGAACCCATGACATCCACAACCTGGGCTGACTCTCTACCACTGAGCAAACCGGCCAGAGCCCAATAATGATTTAAAGGGAGGCAGGCGAGCAGAAGTTGTTAATGCCTGGGCTTTGGCATCAGAGACTCTCACTGGGCTCTGCCACTTCTTCACTGGAGGCTTACAATAGATACTTAGCCCCAATTATATTCTATTTTCTTACTAATAAAATCAGATGTGAATTGTACATATACCATAGAAATGTTAAATATTTCTATGGTAGATGAATATTAAATGAGATAATGAATGCAAAGAGTTTTGCATAGTAAGAACATAATAACTATCAAAAAAAAATTTTTTTTTTAAAGTTTTATTTTTATTTTTATTTATTCATTTTTAGAGAGGAGAGGGAAAGACAGACAGAGAGAGAGAGAGAGAGAGAGAGAGAAGGGGGGGAGGAGCTGGAAGCATCAACTCCCATAAGTGCCTTGACCAGGCAAGCCCAGGGTTTCGAACCGGCGACCTCAGCATTTCCAGGTCGACGCTTTATCCACTGCGCCACCACAGGTCAGGCTCAAAAAATTTTTTTAAATGGACATTTTTAAAGTATATGCTGGGGGAGAAAGTGGTATTCTCATGAACATGGCCAACTCTCATGTGGCTCTCATGATGGAGAAGGCAATCTCCCTCCTGGGATCTTCACAGACTTGAAGGACTTCATTATCACAAAAATTTTCAAACATAAAACAAACTTGGCCCTGGCCGGTTGGCTCAGCGGTAGAGCATCGGCCTAGCGTGCGGAGGACCCGGGTTCGATTCCCGGCCAGGGCACACAGGAGAAGCGCCCATTTGCTTCTCCACCCCTCCGCCGCGCCTTTCTCTCTGTCTCTCTCTTCCCCTCCCACAGCCGAGGCTCCATTGGAGCAAAGATGGCCCGGGCGCTGGGGATGGCTCTGTGGCCTCTGCCTCAGGCGCTAGAGTGGCTCTGGTCGCAACATGGCGACGCCCAGGATGGGCAGAGCATCGCCCCCTGGTGGGCAGAGCATTGCCCCATGGTGGGCGTGCCGGGTGGATCCCGGTTGGGCGCATGCGGGAGTCTGTCTGACTGTTTCTCCTTGTTTCCAGCTTCAGAAAAATGCAAAAAAAAAAAAACAAAAAAAAAAACTTAAAAGACTTTACAAAGGTGATATATTTTTACCCGGATACTCATCACTTAGAGTCTATCATTAGAATTTTACTATTCTGGCTAGATCACATACTGATGCATTTACTATCTCCTAATCACCTATAAATCTCTGTTGGTGTTCTCTTTATGCATTTCAAACTAGATTGCAGACATCAGTACACTTTTCTCTAAATTCTTCATTGTACATATCATTTACTAAAGTTTAATATTTATTTTGCTTTTTATTTTGAGGTACATTTTACATACAACACAATGCACATATCTCTAGTACATATTTGCAGAGTTTTGACAAGAGCAAACTAACATGTAAACCAAACCATTTAAAGATATAGAACATCTCCATCACCGTAGTTCTCCATGCCCCTTCCAAACAAATTCCTATCCCATCTATAGGCCAGTACTATTCTGATTTTTTTCATCATTGAGTAATTTTAAATTTCATAACTTTTATCACTGGAATTAAAGAGTGCATACTCTTTTGTGTATAACCTCTTTCAATTAATAAAATGTTTTTGAGATTCATCTATGCTGTTCTTTGTATCAGTAAATCTTTTCTTCTTATTGTTCTCTGTTAGTATTTCATAACAAATATATCAAAACTGATCTATTCTATGGATAGATATCTGAATTTTTCCACTACTTTGCTATAATAATAAAGTGGCTATTAACATCCTCATATAATTCATTTTGTGGACAAGTTTTTTTTTTAATTTTTTTATTTTATTTATTCATTTTTAGAGAGGACAGAGAGAGGGAGAGAGACAGAGAGAGAGAGAGAAGGGGGGAGGAGCTGGAAGCATCAACTCCCATATGTGCCTTGACCAGGCAAGCCCAGGGTTTCGAACCGGCGACTTCAGCATTTCCAGGTTGACGCTTTATCCACTGCACCACCACAGGTCAGGCAACAAGTTTTAATTCTCTTAAATAGAAACCTAGGAATTACTGAGTAATAGAATAGGTAGTTATTTAGCTTTGTAAGAATCTGCCAAACTTTCTTCCAAAATGCTTAAAGCGTTTTACATTCCCACCAATTATATATGAGAAGGGAGAAAGCTTTTGCTGCTTCCAAATGGTTTTCCATCTACATGTGTGCATTTGTTTAACTGGAGACATGGCTGATGAACCACCATCATCACCCTGGGCTTTAGAAAGTAGGTTAATAGTGTAAGGAATCCCAGGACCAGCATGAGCTCTTGTCAGACCATGCAGGGCACTCAAGTGATTAGGGCAGAGGAGTCTCTGAGGTCAGTGGGTGGGAAGTGTCTCATGGTGAGTCATTACACCTGGTATCCCTTGAAGATAAGGATAGTAGTGATACTAATACTAATACTACTAATAATATCATATCTCAAAACCCAGGTGTTGATAGATTTAAAAGAGAGGAATAGAGGGTTAATACCAAGAGGCAGCCAGGGGGCATTAAATCTGAGCGTTGGGGTCAGAGTGGAGTTAAATATACACGGTTTTTGAAAGAAATCACCAGTTGTTCTTTCAGAGCAGACATTTTTTGGGGGGAGGAGGCTTATTTTTTCCTGTAATATAACCCATATGCTTAGCTGAGAAAGCTTCTTTATATTTCTTCAAATGACAATGTCCTCGATCAACAATTTGCTAAACATTCTTTAGATAAGAATTTTATGGGCGTCCTTCATTGGGTTCAGCCTTAAAATTAATAAATCTTATGGTTTTATTGCAAAGCCTTGTGTTTGTTTTCTTTTCAAGATGACATAATTTATAACATGCAAGCTTTGTCTCTGTCTCCTCCCTTTATGTACACATCAAATGAGCAAACATTTGGCCATGGCACAGATGGTCACAGAGTTGGTTCAATACTGTGAATACAGCCACCAGGAATCTCTTATCTAAAATGGCCCTAGGAATGCCTGGACATAGGGGATGGAAGGTGTTCAACTAGCTCCTTTAGGATATGTGCTTCTAGAAACAAAGTAGTTGAAAAGAAACCAGAATTACAGAAGGTCAAGCCAAAGGAGAATTTAGATGTCATTGATACCTCTTCCTCCTCTTACAAGAAAGAGAATGGAACTGAACCATGGGTAGGCCCGACTTTCGTGCTTACAGTTCACTGGAGATCGTACAGTTGGTGAAAGGGTACTAGAATCTAGCCAGTTCAAATTCAAGTGGGTTTACTTGAAAGGGTAAAGAAGCATCTTGCTGAAACAAAGCATGACTGGGCTTTATGGGCTTTGGCTGGGGAAATGAGAAGCCATTAGTGGTTGATGCAGTGATGCTGGGATAAATGGTCTATCCTTCCTTTGGGCATCTATTCTACTCTCTTGCTCCTCCCTTAGGCGCATTCCTTGTGTTTTTACCAACATATAATCGAACTGGCTGCCCAGCCACAGTACTGTGTAACCCTTTAGGTCAGACTGAAAAGCATGAAATGGCTGGCTTTTTATAACATGTCTGTTAGGATGAGAGTATAACATCCCAATATCTTGACTCCTGGCTTAGTGATTTATCCTAAACTTTCTTTTCAAAACGTGAGCACAGATAGTGGACGATCT
The DNA here is from genome assembly GCF_036850765.1 of Saccopteryx bilineata. Lineage (NCBI taxonomy): Eukaryota > Metazoa > Chordata > Mammalia > Chiroptera > Emballonuridae > Saccopteryx > Saccopteryx bilineata. Next base: position 163,954,970 of record NC_089492.1, read on the forward strand.
TAGCCTCAGATCCCTCATTGTTAAGTCAGGGACAGTAACAATTCTACACTGCAGAGCTTTTGTGAAGATTAAATTCATTTAATGTGTGTAAATAAAACAATGCCTAGAAAGTATGATACTGGTGTTACCCAATATTGTTATAGGGTATTCTCCCCCACTCACCCCTCTTTCCACTTGCTCCAGATCCACACTGACCTCCAGAGACAGGTTGTGTGGCGGAGACCCTCTGTAGGCTAGAGGTAATGGTGGGAGACGTTGCCATGGGTTTTACTTTCTGACGTTGGTGGGAATAACAGAATTCTGGAGAAGGAGAAGTGAAGGACAGGAGAAAGCTCTTACCCATCTAGAGGCAAGGTAGGAATAATTACCTTGAGAGGCAAGGATATGTGGTGGTGATGAATTATCCTGGGGTCCTCAGGAATGAAATAGATGGGAAGCTTTCTACAAAATGGTTTGATTTACATAATAACTAGAAAAATGCTAGTGTGGGGTGACAGAGACTTGATTGAGTCACAACAGTGGGAATTTGTGACCCCTTGTCAGTTCTTGGACCTGGAACTCCTTGACTGAGGAACAAGAGTATGTGGGCTTATTTGCTTCTGGCTGTGAGGAATGCTAATCAATGAGGATTGTGGTGATCATGAAAATCCATCACTCACATCTCCAGCTGCAGGAAGCATGCCTCACCCGCAGCACCAGCCGGTGTGCTCTAGGTCTGACACCATCCCAGGCCAGCACTAGCCCAAGAGAGCCTCAGCTCCCTGCCCTCCAGTGCAACCTTGTTCTATACATTTTCTAAATATTTATTATTATTTCTCCTCTTAGCCATGATTTATTTATCAGTGTATTAAAATTTAAAAAAATTCCAAATATATGTAGTTTTTGTTTATCATTTTGTAATTGTTTTATATTATCTGTAGTTGATTTATGAGAGATTCTGGTATGTAAGATATCTAATTTTGATGATGTGAAGGGTTTTATGAGCCAGTAAGAGACCTGCTGAACTTACTTGCTCTGAGCTCCAGCACTGGGACAGTGGCTCAAAAGTCACCAGGAACATATGTAGAGGAACTGAGTTGTCTGGCTTTGGGGTGAGAGTTGGAAGAGCAGCTTTCTCCTGGACAGAAGTGCTAGAAGAAGCCATTGTTCCTTTGCTGAGCCCTCCCCCAACAGAGCCAGCAGGCAAGTGCCATAGCTGAGTGTTCATCAACCTGGCTTACACTGTTCATCCACCCTGGTGATTCCCTGAGGCCACACCCCACCCAACTTTCAGGCCCACCCAGGTCATTTCCAGAGGCTTTTCCATACAAATGGTCTATCAGATATCCTATTTTATCTAAAATCTCTCAAACAAGCAGCATCTGGCCTTGGCATGCACCCTACCTCTTGATAAATGGCCCCAGGCCTGGCACTAGTGGCAGCTGTCCTCAATTTGTAGCTTAGCTTCTCCCAGGAACCTCCAGACCCATTAGGGGTGGCAGCCATCTTTAGCTTGCTCTGTAACTCATGCTGGGTGGCCCTGGGCAGGGCACAGGCAGAAGCTGGTCCTTGCCTGCATCTCCTGGGAGGCCCCAGGGCCAGTGCACCTTTGGTCAGCTTCAGATCATGCTGTAACACCACTCCATCACCCCCATGAGCAACACACTCAAGAGGCAGAGTCATTGGACACCAGAGCCCTACTGAAGGGAGTCTTTCTCCATGGGGTCAACCTTTGCACAGAAGATCTGCTATATGCTTAGCCAGTCCTTGCAGCCCATTGGCCTGGGGGTAAATCCCTCCCATTGATGTGCCAACAGCAATCAAGGCTCAACTACAACTGAAGGGTATACACGGCCCACATGGGGGATGCACCTGGAATGCCCAGCTCGCATGACCAGTAAGGCTGGGCTCTACCCAAGACTGGAAAACATAGCAGCTCTACATAATAAATAGAAACAAACATAAGGAGGCAGCCCAAATGGGAAGGCAAAGAAACATGTTCCAAATAAAAGAACAGAACAAAGCTCCAGAAAAAGAACTAAATAAAATGGACACAAACAATTACCAGATGCAGGTTCAAAATTCTGGTGATAAGGATGCTCAATAAACTTAAAGTAAGAGTATAGGAACTTAGTGAGAACTTTAACAAAGATAGAAGCATCATAAAAATGCAGACCAAAAACATAAAAAAACCCAGTCAGATATGAAGAATACACTAACTGAAATGAAGAATACATTACAGGAAATCAGCAATAAAGTAGATGAAGCAGAAGATAAAATTGGAAGATAAGAAAGCATAAAACACTCAGACCAAAAAGAAGTAAGAATTAAAAATAAATGAGGATCATTTAAAGAGCCTTTGGGACAACTTCAAGCATACCAACATTTGCATCACTGTGGGTACCAGAAGAAGAAGAGAGAGAGTAAGGGATAGAAAACCTATTTGAAGAACTGATGATGGAAAACTTACCTAACCCTGTTGAAGGAAATAGACACACAAGTCCAAGAAGTGCAGAGTCCCACAAAAGATGAACCCAAAGAGGCCCACACCAAGACACATCATAATTAAAATGCCAAAGGTTAAAGACAAAAATAAATTTTAAAAGTAGAAAAAGAAAAGCAGTTTGTTACCTAAAAGGGAGCTCCCAAAAGACTGTCAGCTGATTTCTTAACAGAAATTTTGCAGGCCAGAGGGATTGGCACAAAATATTCAAAATGATAAAAAGCAAAAACTTACAGCCAAGATTACTCTATCCAGCAAAGAATTGAAGGCCAGATAAAGAGCTTCCCAGATAAGAAAAAGCTAAAAGAGTTCATCAACACTAAAGCAGTATTACAAGAAATATTAAAGGGTCTTTTTTAAGAAGAGGAAAAAAATATATATGAATAATAAAATGGCAACAAATATTTATCAACAATTACTTTAAATATAACTTGATTAAATGCTCCAATCAAAAGATATATGCATATATAGCTGCATGGATAGCAAAATAAGACCCATGTCTATAAGGGAGCTACTTTAGATGGACACACACAGACTGAAAGTAAAGGATAGAAAAGATACTTCATGAAAATGAAAAAAAAAAAGCATGGGTAGCAATACTTGCACCAGATAAAACAGATTTTAAAAACAAAGGCTATAAGAGACAACAAAGGACCCAGCAATTCTACTTCTGGGTATTTATCTGAAGAAAATCAAAACACTAAATTGAAAAGACATATGCATCCATATGTTCATTGCAGCATTATTTACAATAGCTAAAGTATGGAAGCAACCTAAGAGTCCATCAATAATAGATGAATGGATAAAGGAATATGACTCAGCCATAAAAAAATGAAGTTTTGTCATCTACAATGACATGGATGAACCTAGAAGGCATTGTGCTAAGTGAAATAAGTCAGACAGAGAAAGACAAATACCATATGATATCATGTATATGTGGAATCTAAAAAACAAAATAAACAAACAGAAGACCAGAAACAGACTTATAGATACAGAAAACATTTTGACAGTTGCCAGATGGAAGGAGGGTTTGGGGATGGGTGAAAAAGTTGAAGGGATTAAGAAGTACAAATTGGTAATTGCAGAATAGTCATGGGAATGTACTCAGATGGGTACTAGATTTATCAGAATGACTACTTTGTAAATTATATAAATGTCTAGTCACTGGGTTCTATACCTGAATATAATATTGTATGTCAACTGTAACTGAAAATAAAAAATATTAAATTGGGTGATGGGTATACAACATAATCAACGGTTCAAGTGCTATAGAGATGTTTACCTGAAACCTATGTACTCTTTTTTTTTTTTTGTATTTTTTCTGAAGTTAGAAGTGGGGAGGCAGTCAGACAGACTCCCGCATGCACCCGACCGGGATCCACTTGGCATGCCCACCAGGAAGCGATGCTTGGCCCATCTGGGGTGTTGCTCTGTTGCGACCAGAGCCATTCTAGTGCCTGAGGCAGAGGCCACGGAGCCATCCTCAGCGCCCGGGCCAACTTTGCTCCAATGGAGCCTTGGCAGCAGGAGGGGAAGAGAGAGATAAAGAGAAAGGAGAAGGGGAAGGGTGGAGAAGCAGATGGGCACTTCTCCTGTGTACCCTGGCTGGGAATCAAACCCGGGACTTCCACACAATGGTCCAACGCTCCACCGCTGAGCCAACCGGCCAGGGCAAAACCTATGTACTCTTATTGATCAATGTTACCCTGTTAAATTTCATTTTCTAAATAAAATTTTAAAAATATATATATATATTTTTTACAGAGACAAAGAGAGAGTCAGAGAGAGGGATAGACAGAGACAGACAGACAGGAACGAAGAGATGAGAAGCATCAATCATTAGTTTTTCGTTGCATGTTGCGACGAGCTTAGCTGTTCATTGATTGCTTTCTCATATGTGCCTTGACCGCAGGCCTTCAGCAGATAAAGTAACCCCTTGCTCGAGCCAGCAACATTGGGTACAAGCTGGTGAGCTTTTTGCTCAAACCCGATGGGCCCACGCTCAAGTTGCGACCTCGGGGTCTTGAACCTGGGTCCTTCTGCATCCCAGTCCAACACTCTATCCACAGCACCACTGCCTGGTCAAGCTAAAATATATATATTAAAAAGGAAAAAAAACAGTTCGGCAAAGGACATTTTCCCACAGAAGATATAAAGATGTCCCATAAGCTTATAAAAAGATACTCAACATCACTAATCATTAGGAAAAAGAAAATCAAAATCACAAGGAGATATCACTTCATATCCATTCGGATAGGTAGTACCAAAAACAATAGCAAAAATGAACAAACAACCCGACACAAAAATAGCAGATGTTGGGGAAGATGTGGAAAAACAGGGACTGCTGTGCATTGCTAGCAAGAACATAACATGTGTAGTTCTGTCTAGGGCAGTCTGGTGCTACTTCAGAAAATTAAACAGAATTATATGATCCAGTAATTGTACTTCTGGGTTCAGATAAAAAAAGAACTGAAAGCAGGAACTCAGGTATTGATATTTGTACACCCATTTTCATAGCAGCAGTACAATAGGTAACAGGTGAAAACAACCTGAATGTCCCTGCATAAAATGGATAAATAAACTGTGGTCTACGTGATGCTCCTTGGCATAAGATAGGGTTTTGTCTTTAGAAATGTATCATAAGTTAAAAATATAATAAGTCAAAAAAGCATTTAACACATCTAACCTACTAAACAGCATAGCTTATCCTTGCTTACTTTAAATGTGCTCAGAACATGTATATATATCTACATACAGTTGGACAAAATAACCTAACATAAAGCCTAGTTTATAATGAAGTGTTGACTTTTTCATATGATTTATTGATCACGGTACTGAAAGTGAAAAACAGAATGATTGCATGAGTAGCACTTTTGCATTCTTGTAAAGTCAAAAAATTGTAAGCCAAACCATCACAAGTTGGGTCATCTGTACATCCTATGAATTATTAGTCAAGCAAGGAAATTCTACTACATGCTATAACAAGGGTGAAACTTGAAGGCATATGCTAAGTGAAATAAGCCAGACACAGAATATTGTATGATTCCACTCTCATGTGCTACTTAATCGAATTCATAGACACAGAAAACAGAATAGAGCATCAGGGCCACAGGGAAGAAGCAGTAGGAAGTTGTTATTTAATGGGGATAGAGGTTCAATTTTGCAAGATGAAAAAATTCTGGAGATTGGTTTCACAATAAGGTGAATGTATCTAACACCATTAAACTAAAAAAATATAAGATCCGAAACTGTAAAATGTTTAGAAGAAAACATATGGAAAAAGATCCTTGGCATTGATCTTGGAAATGATTTCCTGGATAACCCATGAAAAACACAAGCAATAAAGAGCTAAAATAAACAAGTGGGACTACAGCACATTCAAGAGCTCTGCATAGTGAAGGAAACAATCACTACATTGAAAAGACAACTTGGAAAATGGAAGACAATGTTTGCAAACCATATATCTGAAATATATAAGGAATCTAAGATTCAACAACAAAAAAGCAAATAATCCAATAGAAAAATAGGTAAAGGACCTCAGTAAATATTTTCCCAAAGAAGAGTTCTAAATGGCCAAAAAGCATACGAGAAGATACTTAACAGTATTAATCATAAGGAAAATGCAAATTAAAAACACAATAAGACATCACCTCATAACTGATAGAATGGTTATTATTTAAAAAACCAAGAAATCACAAATGTTGATGAGACTGTGGAGAAAACTTAAACACTGTTGGTAGGAATGCAAATTGGTACAGCCACTGTGAAAAACAGTACAGTAGTTCCCCCCAAAATTAAAAATAGACCTACCATATGATCCAGCATCCCATTCCTAGGTATATATAAAAAGGAAATGCACTCTATATTTCAAAAAAGAGATATCTGCACTCCCCTGCTCAATGCAGTATTATTTACAACAGCCAAGACTTGGAAACAACCTAAGTCTCCTTCACTGGATGAATTGATAAAAAAAAAAAGTGATGTGATGTGATGTGTGTGCACGGTGGAATGTTATTCAGTCATAAAAAGAAATCCTGTCATTCGTAACACCATGGAAGAACCTGGAAGGCATTATGGTACCTGAAAGAAGTCAAACAGAGCAATACAATTTCTACGTGGTATTACTTACATGTAGAATGTAAAAAAAAAAAAAGAAAAGAAAGAAAGAAAGCACTAATTTCATAGAAACAGAGACTAGAGTTGCCAGAGGCTGGGGGAAGGGGAAAGTGGGTATATGCAGGACAAAGGTACACATTTTCAGTTATAAGTAACATGGTTCTAAGAATCTAATGTACAGCATGGTGACTGTGGTTAGTAATACCCATAGTTAATAATATACCTGAAATTTGCTTAGAGCTCTCTTAAGCATTATCACTCTCCTCCAAAATTAACTATGTGATGAGACAGATCTGTTCATTACTTCGATTTTGGTTGCCATTCCACAATGTATATGTATATCAAATCATCTCGTTGTATGCTTTATATCTATACAATTATATTTGTCAATTATGTCTCAACACAGTAGAAGAAAAATGGGTAAGATGGCAAATATTATGTACTTTTTATCACAATTAAAATTTTATTAAACACATTTTCTAGTGGGTAAATATCCATACAGTTTTTAAATAAATCCTCTCTCTAAATTCACTTATTTAGTATCTATAAAAGGCTTCCTTGAATAATGTCATTACTTTTCAGTTATGTGATGTTGAGCAGATTATTTAACTTTGTTGTGCGCCAATTTCTCTTTTGGGAAGGGGGCAGTGATAATAGCTACCTATCAGAGTTGTTTTCAGGAGTATGCCATTGATACACGTGAGACTTTCAGAACACTGCCTGGCATGCAGTGAACTCTCAATAAATGACAGCCAGCGTTACCATGTTTGCAGTTGTTAATCAATGTCCTTGTTGATTTTTTTTTAGGATATTTTCTAGTGATGCCCAAGCTTGACAACCACAAAATAGGGGTTATCTTGATGGTCTCTGAATAAAAACAGACCCCAAGCAGTCTACGGGGCCACTATTGTGAGGCATCTCAACTTCTATAATTAGAAGAATGACGTGGCTAAGAAAAGAGGAGATTAGAGTGGGGATAGTGGACTTGCAGTGACACTTGGAGAAGGTGTCCTGAGGCAAGATCAGAGAACAGCAGGAAGGCTCAGCCTAAACAAGATCTGAAAACACGTGGGCTGACAAGGTCTGGGAAGGATGAGACCCTGCCTGGGCCGAAAAGGCAGGCACTGACTCCTCCGAAGGGTCACTCAGTCTTTCTCTCCTCCCTGTAAAGCACTGGACAAAGGGAAGAGAATTTTTGGAGGCAGCATGGGAGTACTTGGGAGTGGAGGGTGTTCTTCACTTTCTTATGACCAACCTAGGGGTGTGACAAACCTAGAGCCAGGCATCCCTCAGCATACATGCACACATGACTTGTCTCTGTGAATAGAATCCCAAAGCACAGAAATTGTTAGGTCCTTGACCCCTGCACAGTGCCAGGGCTTGTCATCATTTACATACTGTGGAGCAAAGCATGAGATTAGCTAGTATCCTCAATCCAAATGAGGTCACCCCAAAAACTGAGTCAAAGGCTGGAGTGACCCATATAGTGACTGTACAGAGGAATATACTTATCTGAGTGATACCTTCATAAAGTGTCACTATTTTTAAAATGTGGGGTCACCATTTGTTGTTCAGGGTGGGACACAGGCACAGACATTTTCACTGATCACTGTGAGGGAGGCAGAGACAAAGACAAATAATTGCTTTGTTCACTGGGATTCTGAGAGACAGGACTTGACTCTGAAAACCACTGTAATTCTGTTGTAATTCACAACTTCCAGAGCCTTAGTGTTTGGAAAAGCCATTAGGGCATTCTTCTCTGGACATGTAAACCCTAATCACGAACGGAAGGGCAAGTAAATACTAGGAAAGTCAAGGGCACTGATTTGTTTCCCAAACAAGAATGTTGTTTATTGGCTTATCAAAACTAGAAGGAACAGAAAAAATTGGAGGAACAATGAGCTTGTTCACTCTTTGACCCTGCCTTTTGGACCAACTGCGAATTTCCCGATTTCTTTTTGTTCTTTTTTAACTTTGTTTGCCTCAGGTTTTACAACTTCAGTGTTAGTTGGTGGTGTTTCTTTTTGTCTGGGTGTGAAATAATTTCCTATAAGTCGTCTGAAAACCACAATAATCACAGAGATGACTAACAAAAAAAGGCGCACTAACATAAGGGACACGATCTGAACTGAGTCGGGCACCTCCACTTTCAGCAGTCCCGGGGGCCCACTGTCAATGCTTCCTCCGTACCCTGCATGCTCACAGAATGGAGGCGCCCAGCCATACAAGCAGTGGCAGTTTTTGTTATTATTGCAATAGCCTCTGTGGTTGCACTTCTCTGGCAAACAGTCAAATTTCAGGGCTGAACTATTCAGACAACTTCTGTTCAAACACACCCGATCCTTTCCACAGGAAGTACCGTCATTTATCACACCAATGTCGGGGATCCCCATGGGCACCATGGACAGCTGATAGCCTAGGCCCCAGCACAAAAGATTTTCATTCCGCAGATGAGTAGAAATGATGTTAGTATGATCTGGCATATCAGGGAGGGTTTTGACATTTATACACTGTACCCTGCCACATTCCACATTGCTCTTGGTGCACTTTTTATAGTCACTAATTCCTTTAACACCACAGTTCCCATATTGATCACCTATAACATTAACTGCTTCATAGCACTGATTAGGAGCTGCCGTGGCATCAGGTCCAAAAATGCTCTGGCACTGCATATATGTGGATTGACACCCCTTCCTGAAACAACGGGCTTCATACCTGCATGGTGTTCCATCCTGCTTATATGTGTCATTTGGGCAGAGATTTGAGGCCCCCGTACAGTACTCTGCAAGGTCACATTCATTTTCTTCCTTCCGACACATATACCCAAATGGACGAAAGTGACAATTATGACAGCAAAGCCCAATGCTACAATTGGCACCATGTTTCAATTTACAACCTGGTTGACAACACTGGTCTCTTTCACAGTCCTCTAATGAACCACAGTCACATTCTTCATTGTCTTCCACAATTTTGTTTCCACATCTCTTAATCACAAAATCTTGTCCTGGGATGTTATTTAGACAGTCTCCTTCTTTACGTACGTGGTTAAAAAACTGGATACTACTACAATTACTAAATCCATTTCGTCCAGTGCCCATGATGCAACTACGCCTACCGTTACATACGCAATCTTTTGCATCATGTAACATTCCCATGCTATGGCCCAGATTATGAGCACCCCAAGTGGCTGGTCCAAGGATACTTGCATCTGGAAAAACACTTACAGATCCAGCATATCTCTTAGTACATACTTTCCCCCAGGACCATGCAAGAGCATCTATATAATGTCTTTTCGTGTATAGCTGTGCCCAATCTATTGTAAACTTAGCACTTATTATATTTCTTTGGTATATCAAAAATTGGCCTAATGCTTGCTGTAATGTTGGTAAAGCAACATTTGCTCTGTCTTGATCTGTCCATACTTCAAGTGCGCTCAGTAGTATTCTCGTATGGAGTTCCTGAAAATAAGTGTCCATAATTGAAGTCAGAAGAATGGCATCATCTGTGACGTCACTAAGATTGGAATTTGAATACAAATATCTCTCATGATCAAAGAACAGGCCTAGTTCCAAGTATTTTTGGTGCATAGAGGGTCCAGTAAAGTCCCTTATCCTAGCCACATTCTTATGCTGGGCCATCTGCTCTTTTATTTCATCTTGGGGTAAGCCACAGATCTGATCATGAAATTCCTCCTTGTTCTTCAGTTGATATATGACATGTTCAAAACTGGAAGAGGTCTTGAGGGGCTCGATTTGGTAATCTTTGCCATCAATTTTCAATATGCCTCGGAGACCCCCCGTGCATGTACTTAAAGTAGCTTGAGAATTCTCAACTCCTTCAATCAAGCCCATATAGTTGCAGTCCCTGGGTATGTAAGGGTAATCTTCCAGAAGTTCCCCCTGTTCTGTGTAGGAGAAAACCTGAAGATGTCGGGGCAACAGAAACCTCTTGGGCCTTAGGTGGAGGACATGCTTCTGACCTTTTACCTGCAGGAGGTAGGACACGTGGTTGGCCACACCCTGCTCCCTTCCCCAGCTCAGCTTTTTGGGGATAGTGATTTCATACGACTTAAATTCCAACTCTGGGTGAAAAATTAAATCCTCGCCAAGGGAGTCAACCAGGAGCACCGCCAGAACCAGCACGGGGAGCAAATGGCCTTGGGAGAGTAAGGTCCTCACTGACCTCATGGCACAGCTGGGCTCCCCAGTTGAGTCAACCCCTGCACTTCTAGGCACCGCCGCTAGAGGCGTGGGAGCGCAAAGTGCGGGGTCGGAGCAGGCAGCGTGCTGGAGCGCCAGCCTAGGTCTGGGATGGGTCAGGGCGCAGGGCCTGTCCAACGCATCTAGTTCGTTTTCTGGGCGGTGCCGTTGGGCGCACGTGGAAGAAACCAGAGACAGGTGCGCGAGAGTAAAAGAGAAAGGACGGTATAAGATAGAGAGCTTGAGGACAGAAGGAATGGAGAAATAGGAGGAAGGCAAGAGAATTTGTTAAGGCTGACTGCATCCTGTGCACCCCTGATGTTTTCTAGGCCTCCGTGCTTAAATCGCCACCACACCATTCCCAGTTTCCCACTGGAATGCGATTGAGGAAAAGGGAAGGAGCCCAGAGCCTGCAAAAGGAGCAGGAGAGCCTGAGAATATCAGTTAGACGCTACACCCGGATCTGGACCCCAGGCCCAGCAGCACCTGTTTTCAGGCAAGAAAGTTTCCCAGAAAGCTTCACTTTGTCAGGTGGTTTTTCTGCTGTGTGTCCGTGAGGTGCCAGGGGATCAACACGATTCGTTGGTGTGTTTGCTGGTGGGAGCATCTAGGAAGAGGAAGGTACCTGAGAAAGAGACAAACCAAGAACTTTTAGATAATAGCAAATAGTTGCTTATGTTTTTAATATAAAGGATGGGCAAGAAAGGAGACCCCAAAGATCTGCTAAGAGCCAGTGTCAGACAGAGGAGGGACTTGTCCATAGATAAACCACAAAGTCATAAAGTCTGTTCAGGGATCTGTCACAAGGACATTTTAAGGTTTGTTCTTGGGAATTCATTCTGGCTGCATTCCAAGGAAAGTTTTGAAAAAGCCAGGCTTGCCCTGGCTAGATGGCTTGGTTGGTTAGAGCATCCTCCTGAAGTGCAGAGAACCCTGTCAGGGCACATACAGGAACAGATCGATGTTCCTGTTTCTCTCTCTCCCCCTTCTCTCTCTCTAAAAACCAATAAAATAAAGATTAAAGAAAAAAAAAAAAAGACCAGGCTTGAGTTAGGAAGAGCTGGAAGAGTTAGTTAAGAAGCTCTTGTATAACAATCCAGACAACCAATGTTGTCTGTAGGCCAGAAATAATGGCATTGGGGCTTACAAGAAACACATTATTTGTGGAAGGCTTATTGTGTGCCAGGTACCTGCCTAGGCTTTTTGGATGGATCAGTCCATTAATTCTTCACAATAACCCTATTTTGCAGATAAAGCGAACCCTATTGTTACCATTCATATTTTGCTCATGAGGAAACCGAAATTGTACTTTGTTTCAGATGGTGATGTTTGTGACACAGTCGCTACAGACATCTGGGCAATTACACCACAGAGCCTGTATTCCTTGGTCACCTCTGTGCTCTCTCTGGGGAAAGACACAAATGGGCAGCTTTAAAAAATATGAACTGATGCAGACTCTGCTGGATTTAATGATTGAATGGATTCTGCCTGCAATGAAAAAGGCAAAAATTAAAAAGAACATTCACACCATACTAAACAGCCAGAGTAATCAAAACAGCATATTACTGATATACAAAACAGACATACAGAGCAATAGAACCAAATAGATAACCTAAAATTAAACCTACACCTATGGTCAATTAATCTATGAAAAAGGAGCCAAGAACATACAATAGGGTAAAAACAGTCCAGTCAACAAATGGTGTTGGGGAAATTGGACAGAAACATGAAAAAAATGAAACTAGACCACCTTCTTACATCATTTACAAGAATAAACTCAAAATGCATTAAAGATTAAATATAAGACCTGAAACCTTAAAACTCCTAGAAGAAAACATAAGCAGCAAAGTCTCTGACATTCTTCTTAGCAATATTTTTTTCTGACATATCTTCTCAGGCAAGGAAAACAAACAAACAAAATTAACAAATGAGACTGCATCAAACTGAACAACTTTTGCACAACAAAAAAACCCATCATCAACAACAACAAAATAACCTATTCAATGGGAGAAGATATGCACCAAATTATCCATTCCATAATAGGTTAATATCCAAAATTTAAAAAGAACTTATACAAATCAGCAGCCCCTCCAAAATTAAAATAAATAAGTTCAATCTAAAAATGGGTAGAAGACCTGAATAGACATTCTTGATGGCCAATAGACGTATGAAAGATGCTCAGTATCATTAATCATCAGAGAGATGCAAATTAAATCCACAATGAGTTATTTCCTCACCCTGTTGGAATGGCTATCATCAATAAATCAACAAATAACAAGAGTTGGTGGGAATGCAGACTGGGACAGCCAATATGAAAGACATTGTGGAGGGTCCTCAAAAATTTAAAAGTGGTACTTGCCTTATGACCCAGTGATTTCACTTCTGGGAATATATTTTTAAAAATCCAAAACATTCATTTGAAAGAATATATGCACTCCTATGTTCATAGCAGCATTATTTATAATAGCCAAGATATGGAAGCAATCCAAATGCCCATCAATAAATGAGTGGATAAAAAAAGCTGTGGCACATATGTGAAATATTACTTGGCCATAAAAAGATGAAATCTTACCATTTGCAACAGTATGGATGGACCTAGAGGGTATTACACTAAGTGAAATAAGTCATTCAGAGAAAGACAAGATATAATTTTAATAATATGTGAAATCTAACAGATTTAAGGTGTCAGAGGAGAGGAGGATGAAGGGAATAAGAAGTACAAATAGGTTGTTACAAAACAGTCATGGGGATATAGATTACAGCATAGGGGGTACAATTAACAATATTATAATAACAATGACCATTATAATAATTTTTAGTACCATGTAGATACTAAAAATATCAGGGGAACACTTTGTAAAGTATATGACTGTTTAACCATTAGTCTGTACACATAATACTAATACGAACGAGTACATATTGAATATAAACTATAATTGAAAACTAATTTTTTTATTAAGTGAGAGGAGGGGAGGCAGAGAGACAGACTCTCGCATGCACCCTGAGTGGGATCCACCCAGCAAGCCCTCTATAGGGCAATGCTCTGCACATATGGAGTCATTGCTTCATTGCTTAGCAACCAAGCTAATTTTAGCACCTAAGGCAGAGGCCAGGGAGCCATCCTCAGTGTCCAGTGCCTGGGGCCAACTCCCTTGAACCAACTAAGCCATGGCTATGGGAGGAGGAGAGAGAGAAAGAGAGAGAGAGAAAGAAGGGAGAGAGGGAGGGGTGGAAAATCAGATGGTCACTTCTCCTGTGTGCCCAGGAATCAAACCCGGGACATCCACACACTGAGCTGATGCTCCACCACTGAGCCAACTGGCCAGGGCCAAAAATAAAAATTTTTAAAAAGCAGAGTTGAGGATATTTATATAAATTTATTGCCTGTTACACAGTGTAAAAAATAGCTATTTCTGCTTGGTATAGCATGATCATCTTATGATGCCTCACATTTATTTGAACTCTAGTATGTAAAAATGTTGGCTTTGTAACCATATTTGATACATAGATGGCTATATGCTATTCTATGTATTTAACTCTTATGACATCTCCACAAGGGATCAGGTAGAATACAAATAAATGCTTGTTGATTGAAAATAAAAAGCTTCTTTGATTTCTTTTAACAATGTTGTATAGTTTTCAATGTATAAGCCTTTCTCCTCCTTGGTTAAATCTATTCCTAAGTCTTTTGTCCTTTTTTGATGCTACAATAAATGGGATTGTTTTCATAATTTCCAATCACTGTTCATTGTTATTGTATAGAAATTCATCTGATTTTTGATTGTTGATTTTATAACCTGCAACTTGGACAAATTCATTTGTTAGGTCTAATAGTTTTTTGGTAGCTATTTAAGAGTTTTTATATATAAGACCATATCATCTGCAAACAGAATCTTTTAATTCTTTTTATTTCTTTCTTTTGCATGCCTTTTATTTTTTTTCATGTCTGAGGTAGTTTCATTCTATTCCTAGTCTGTTGAGTGTTTTTATTATGAAAGTGTTTTGTCAAATGTTTTTTCTGCAGGGATTGAGATAATATGTTTTTGTCCTTCATTTTGTTAACAAGGTGTTGATTTTCATATGTTGAACTATCCTTGTATCCTGATATAAATCCCATCTGGTCATGATTCTGTTAATGTGCCACTGAATTCTGTTTGCTAGTATCTTATTTACAACTTTGGTATTGATTCATCAGGGATATTGGTTTATTGTTTTGTTGTATTTTGTCTGTTGTTGTTATCAGGACAATGGTAGCCTTATAGAATGAGTTTAGAAGTGACTCTTGGCCCTGGCTAGTTTGCTCAGTGGTAGAGTGTTGACCCAGTGTGCAGAAGTCTTAGGTTCAATTCCTGGTCAAGGCACACAGGAGAAGCAACCATCTGTTTCTCCCCCTCCCCCCTCCCACTTCTGTCTCTCTTCTTCCCCTCCCACAACCATGGCTTGATTGGCTCAAGTGCATCAGCCCCAGGTGCTGAGAATGGCTCCAGGGAGCCTCTGCCTCAGGTGCTAAAAATAGCTTGGTTGTGAGCATGGCCACCCATCAGCAGAGCATCGGTCCCAGGTGGGGGTTGCCCCAGTGGACCCTGGTTGGGGTACATGTGGGGGTCTATTTATCTCCCCTCCTCTCACTTAAAAAAAAAAGTGACTTTAGTTCTTTGAAGAGTTTGACAAGGATTGGTGTTAATTATACATTAAATATTTCCTAGAATTCTCCAGTGAAACAATCTGATCCTGGGCTTTTATTTGCTGGCAGATTTTTTGATTACTGCTTCAATCTCCTCGTGAGTTATAGGCCTGTTTACATATTTTCTTTCTTCATAATTCATCTTTGGTAGGTGATATGCTTCTAGGAATTTATCCTTTTTATTTTTTATTTATTCATCTTTTCAGAGAGGAGAGGGAGAGAAAGAGAGAGAGAGAGAGAAGGGGGGGGGGGAGGAGCTGGAAGCATCAACTCCCATATGTGCCTTGACCAGGCAAGCCCAGGGTTTTGAACCGTCGACCTCAGCATTTCCAGGTCGACGCTTTATCCACTGCGCCACCACAGGTCAGGCAGAATTTATCCATTTTTAATGTTATTTAATTTATTAACATATAATTGTTCATAGTAGTTTCTTTTCTTTCTTTTCTTTTTAAGTGAGAGGAGGGGAGATAAAGAGATAGACTTCTGCATGCGGCCTGACCAGGATCCACCCGGCAAGCCCCATCTGGGGCCAATGCTCTAATCAACTGAGCTATCCTCAGCACGCAAGGCCATGCTTGGACCAGCTGAGCCACTGACTGCGGGAGGGGAAAAGAGAAGGGGTAGAGCAGCGGTTCTCAACCTGTGGGTCGCGACCCCGGCGGGGGTCGAACGACCAAAACACAGGGGTCGCCTAAAGCCATCGGAAAATACATATTTATTTATTTATTTTTTGTATTTTTCTGAAGCTGGAAACGGGGAGGCAGTCAGACTCCCGCATGCGTCCGACCAGGATCCACCCGGCACGCCCACCAGGGGGCGATGCTCTGCCCCTCTGGCCAGGGCCGGAAAATACATATTTATTATACAATACACTTTTAAATAAAATATGTATTTCTGATGGCTTTAGGCGACCCCTGTGTTTTGGTCGTTCGACCCCCGCCGGGGTCGCGACCCACAGGTTGAGAACTGCTGGGATAGAGGAAGGGGAAGAGAAGCAGACGGTCTCTTCTCCTGTGTGCCCTGAGGATTGAACCTGGGGCTTCTGCACGTCGGGCTGACACTATCCACTGGGCCACCAGCCAGGGCTGAGAGCTTGCTTCTTTTTTAATGTCAGCACCCATTGCTACGAATTTTCCATTAAGTACTTCTTTTGTTGCATCCCATGTTTTTATATGCTGTATTTTTGTCTTCATAATTTTCTAAATTCCCTTTTTCTTTCACTAATTTGAGGATTAAAAGTTCATTGCTTCATTTCCTCATATTTGTTGATTTTCTTGTGCTGTTATTTCTGGTTTCATTCCATTATGATTGGAGAAGATATACTATATAATTTTTCTTAAATTTGTGAAAACTTAGGCCCTGGCCGGTTGGCTCAGCAGTAGAGTGTCAGTCTGGCGTGCGGGGCACCCGGGTTCGATTCCCAGCCAGGGCACATAGGAGAAGCGCCCATTTGCTTCTCCACCCCCCTCCCCTCCTTTCTCTCTGTCTCTCTCTTCCCCTCCCGCAGCCGAGGATCCATTGGAGCAAAGATGGCCCAGGCGCTGGGGATGGCTCCTTGGCCTCTGCCCCAGGCGCTAGAGTGGCTCTGGTCGTGGCAGAGCGACACCCCGGAGGGGCAGAGCATCGCCCCCTGGTGGGCAGAGCGTCGCCCCTGGTGGGTGTGCCGGGTGGATCCCAGTCGGGCGCATGCGGGAGTCTGTCTGACTGTCTCTCCCCATTTCCAGCTTCAGAAAAATACACACACACAAAAACAAAACAAAACAAAAAAATTTGTGAAAACTTATTTTGTGGCTTTATATGTGGTCTATTCAGCAGAATGTTCCATATGTACTTGAGAATGTCTATTCTATTGTTGTTGGGTAGAGTGTGCTGTATATGTCTGTTATGTCCAGTCGATCTCTAATGTTCAAGTTCTCTCTTTTCTTAATTGACCTTCTATTTATCAATAACTGAAATTGTGCTATTGAAGTCTTCTTTTACTGTGTTGCTGTCCGTTTCTCCCTTTAGTTCTGTTGGTAATTCCTTTATAGATATATTACGGTGCTCTAACATTAGGTGAATACTTACAATTATTATATACCCATGGCCAATTGACTCTTTAATTATATTTCCCATGTTCTTAGTGACATTTTTTGCCTTAAAGTCTAATTTGTCTGATATAATGAGAGCTAGTCCTCTCTCTTTACACTTCTAATATCTTTTTTCACTTTAGCCTATGTGAGTTCTTACATCTAAAGTCTCTTGGAGGGAACCTACAGTTGAAACTTTTTTTTTTTTTTAATAAATTTTTATTAATGGTAATGGGATGACATTAATAAATCAGGGTACATATATTCAAAGAAAACATGTCTAGGTTATTTTGTCATCAAATTATGTTGCAAACCCCTCGCCCAAAGTCAGATTGTCCTCCGTCACCCTCCATCTAGTTCTCTGTGCCCCTCCCCCTCCCCCTAACTCTCTCCCTCCCTCCCTCCCATGTCCTCCCTCCCCCCCCACC
This sequence comes from Saccopteryx bilineata, assembly GCF_036850765.1. NCBI lineage: Eukaryota > Metazoa > Chordata > Mammalia > Chiroptera > Emballonuridae > Saccopteryx > Saccopteryx bilineata. The sequence goes on from NC_089492.1 coordinate 163,972,948, forward strand.
CTTGGTAACCACCACACTCTTGTCCATGTCTCTTAGTCTCATTTTTATGTTCCACCAATGTATGGAATCATGTAGTTCTTGTTTTTTTCTGATTTACTTATTTCACTCCTTATAATGTTATCAAGATCCCACCATTTTGCTGTAAATGATCTGATGTCATCATTTCTTATGGCTGAGTAGTATTCCATAGTGTATATGTGCCACATCTTCTTTATCCAGTCTTCTATTGAAGGGCTTTTTGGTTGTTTCCATGTCTTGGCCACTGTGAACAGTGCTGCAATGAACATGGGGCTACATGTGTCTTCACGTATCAATGTTTCTGAGGTTTTGGGGTATATACCCAGTAGAGGGATTGCTGGGTCATAAGGTAGTTCTATTTGCAGTTTTTTGAGGAACCACCATACTTTCCTCCATAATGGTTGTACTACTTTACAGTCCCACCAACAGTGGATGAGGGTTCCTTTTTCTCCACAGCCTCTCCAACATTTGCTATTACCCGTCTTGTTGATAATAGCTAATCTAACAGGAGTGAGGTGGTATCTCATTGTAGTTTTGATTTGCATTTCTCTAATAACTAATGAAGCTGAGCATCTTTTCATATATCTGTTGGCCATTAGTATCTCTTCCTGGGAGAAGTGTCTGTTCATGTCCTCTTCCCATTTTTTTATTGGATTGTTTGTTTGTTTGTTGTTGAGTTTTATGAGTTCTTTGTAAATTTTGGATATTAGGCCCTTATCTGAGCTGTCGTTTGAAAATATCAGTTCCCATATAGTTGGCTGTCTGTTTATTTTGATATCAGTTTCTCTTGCTGAGCAAAAACTTTTAATTCTGATGTAGTCCCATTCATTTATCTTTGCCTTCACTTCTCTTGCCATTGGAGTCAAGTTCATAAAATGTTCTTTAAAACCCAGGTCCATGATTTTAGTACCTATGTCTTCTTCTATGTACTTTATTGTCTCAGGTCTTATATTTAGGTCTTTGATCCATTTTGAATTAATTTTAGTACACGGGGACAGGCTGTAGTCGAGTTTCATTCTTTTGCATGTGGCTTTCCAGTTTTCCCAACACCATTTGTTGAAGAGGCTTTCTTTTCTCCATTGTGTGTTGTTGGCCCCTTTATCAAAGATTATTTGACCATATATATGTGGTTTTATTTCTGGGCTTTCTATTCTGTTCTATTGGTCTGAGTGTCTATTTTTTTGCCAATACCATGCTGTTTTGATTATCGTGGCCCTATAATATAGTTTAAAGTCAGGTATTGTAATGCCCCCAGCTTCATTCTTTTTCCTTAGGATTGTTTTGGCTATTCGGGGTTTTTTATAGTTCCATATAAATCTGATGATTTTTTGTTCCATTTCTTTAAAAAATCTCATAGGGATTTTGATGGGAATTGCATTAAATTTGTATATTGCTTTGGGTAATATGGCCATTTTGATTATATTTATTCTTCCTATCCAAGAACAAGGAATATTTTTCCATCTCATTGTATCTTTTTCGATTTCCCTTAACAATGCTTTGTAATTTTCATTATATAGGTCCTTTACGTTCTTTGTTATGTTTATTCCTAGGTATTTTATTTTTTTTGTTGCAATCGTGAAGGGGATTATTTTTTTTGAGTTCGTTTTCTAATATTTCATTGTTGGCATATAGAAAGGCTATGGACTTTTGTATGTTAATTTTGTATCCTGCGACCTTACTGTATTGGTTTATTGTTTCTAATAATCTTTTTGTGGAGTCCTTCGGGTTTTCGATGTATAGGATCATATCATCAGCAAAAAGTGATAGCTTTACTTCTTCTTTTCCGATATGGATGCCTTTTATTTCTTTGTCTTGTCTGATTGCTCTGGCCAGAACTTCTAGCACCACATTGAATAAGAGTGGAGAGAGTGGACAACCCTGTCTTGTTCCTGATTTAAGGTAGAAAGTCCTCAGTTTTATGCCGTTTAATAGGATGTTGGCTGATGGTTTATCATATATGGCCTTTATCATGTTGAGATATTTTCCTTCTATACCCATTTTGTTGAGAGTCTTAAACATAAAATTGTGTTGTATTTTATCAAAAGCCTTTTCTGCATCTATTGATAAGATCATGTGGTTTTTGTTCTTTGTTTTGTTGATATGGTGTATTATGTTAACCGTTTTGCATATGTTGAACCATCCTTGAGATTCTGGGATGAATCCCACTTGATCATGATGTATTATTTTTTTAATATGTTGTTGTATTCGGTTTGCCAGTATTTTGTTTAGTATTTTAGCATCTGTATTCATTAGAGATATTGGTCTGTAGTTTTCTTTCTTTGTGCCATCCTTGCCAGGTTTTGGTATGAGGGTTATGTTGGCCTCATAAAATGTGTTTGGAAGTATTGCTTCTTCTTCAATTTTTTGGAAGACTTTGAGTAGAATAGGAACCAAGTCTTCTTTGAATGTTTGATAGAATTCACTAGTATAACCGTCTGGGCAGGACTTTTATTTTTGGGGAGATTTTTAATAGTTTTTTCTATTTCCTCCCTGCTGATTGGTCTGTTTAGGCTTTCTGCTTCTTCATGACTCAGTCTAGGAAGGTTGTATTGTTCTAGGAATTTATCCGTTTCTTCTAGATTGTTGTATTTGGTGGCATATAATTTTTCATAGTATTCTACAATAATTCTTTGTATTTCTATGATGTCTGTGGTGATCTCTCCTCTTTCATTTTGGATTTTATTTATTTGAGTCCTGTGTCTTTTTTCCTTGGTGAGTCTTGCCAAGGGTTTGTCAATTTTATTGATCTTTTCAAAGAACCAGCTCCTTGTTTTATTGATTTTTTCTATAGTTTTTCTGTTCTCTATTTCATTTATTTCTGCTCTGATTTTTATTATCTCCTTTCTTCGGCTGGTTTTGGGTTGTCTTTGTTCTTCTTTTTCTAGTTCCTTAAGGTGTGAAGTTAAGTGGTTTACTTCGGCTCTCTCTTGTTTGTTCATATAGGCCTGAAGTGATATGAACTTTCCTCTTATTACTGCTTTTGCTGCATCCCAGAGATTCTGATATGTCGTATTTTCATTTTCATTTGTCTGTATATATCTTTTGATTTCTGCGCTTATTTCTTCTTTGACCCATTCATTTTTTAGAAGTATGTTGTTTAGTTTCCACATTTTTGTGGGTTTTTCCCCCTCTTTTTTGCAGTTGAATTCTAGTTTCAAGGCTTTATGATCAGAAAATATGCTTGGTACAATTTCAATTTTTCTAAATTTGCTGATATTGTCTTTGTGGCCCAACATATGGTCAATTCTTGAGAATGTTCCATGTACACTAGAGAAAAATGTATACTCTGTCGCTTTGGGATGAAGTGTCCTGTAGATGTCTATCATATCCAGGTGTTCTAGTATTTCGTTTAAGGCCACTATATCTTTATTGATTCTCTGTTTGGATGACCGATCTAGAGCCGTCAGCGGTGTATTGAGGTCTCCAAGTATAATTGTATTTTTGTTAGTTTTTGTTTTAAGGTCAATAAATAGCTGTCTTATATATTTTGGTGCTCCTTGGTTTGGTGCATATATATTAAGGATTGTTATGTCTTCTTGATTCAACTTCCCCTTAATCATTATGAAATGACCATTTTTGTCTCTGAGTACTTTTTCTGTCTTGTAGTCAGCATTATTAGATATGAGTATTGCTACACCTGCTTTTTTTTGGGTGTTGTTTGCTTGGAGTATTGTTTTCCAGCCTTTCACTTTGAATTTGTTTTTATCCTTGTTGCTTAGATGTGTTTCTTGTAGGCAGCATATAGTTGGATTTTCTTTTTTAATCCATTCTGCTACTCTGTGTCTTTTTATTGGTAAGTTTAATCCATTTACATTTAGTGTAATTGTTGACACTTGTGGGTTCCCTACTGCCATTTTATAAATTGCTTTCTGTTAGTTTTGTATCTAGTTTGATTCTTCTCTTTTGTTTTTCTATCATTTGTTTTTGTTTGTTTGTGTTCCATACTTCTTTCCTCTGTTGCTACCTTTTTTAAGTCAAGTGTTTTTGTGGTGGTTTTTTTAAGGGTGGTTACCATTAAGTAATGAAAAGGGTACCTACCATATTCATTGTAGTACCCTATCTTATAAGTATTTCTGCACTTCATCATCCTTTGCTACTGTTAATCTCCATCCTCTCCCCCCTTTTTTTCCTTTGTTGTCACAGTTTAAGTTTGGTTTTATTGCGTTCTTGGTGGAGCTGTTACTTGTGGTGTTGTTTTCTTTTGTTCTTTGAATCTGGTTGGAAAACCCCCCTTAGTATTTCCTGGAGTGGGGGCTTTCTGTTGATAAATTCTCTCATCTTTTCTGTATTTGTGAATGTTTTTATATCTCCTTCATACTTGAAGGATAGCTTTGATGGGTATAGTATTCTGGGCTGAAAGTTCCTCTCTTTCAGGGCTTTAAATATTGTGGTCCACTCTCTTCTAGCTTGTAGAGTTTCTGCTGAGAAATCTGATGATAATCTAATAGGCCTTCCTTTATATGTTGTACTCTTCTTTTCCCTGGCTGCCTTGAGAATTTTTTCTTTGTCATTGGTTTGTGTCATCTTTATTATGATGTGCCTTGGAGTGGGTTTGTTGGGGTTAAGAAAACTTGGTGTTCTGTTTGCTTCTTGAATTTGAGGCTTTAGTTCCTTCCACAGGCTTGGGAAGTTCTCGTCTATTATTTGTTTGAGTATATTCTCCATTCCATTTTCTTTCTCTTCTCCCTCTGATATACCTATTATTCTTATGTTATTCTTTCTGATGGAGTCAGACAATTCCTGTAGGGCTTTCTCATTTTTTATTATTTTTGAGTCTCTTTCTTCTTCTCTCTGTTGTGCCTCAAGTTGTTTGTCTTCTATTTCACTAATCCTATCTTCAATCTGGGCTGTTCTGTTAGCTAAGCTTGTTACCTCGTTTTTCAGCTCGTGAATTGAGTTTTTCATTTCTGTTTGATTTGTTTTTATCGTTTCAATTTCCTTGGTAATATATTCTTTGTGTTCATTGAGTTGTTTTCTGATCTCCCTATATTGCCTTTCTGTGTTTTCTTGTATATCTCTGAGTATTTTTAAGATTTCTATTTTAAATTCTCTGTCATTTAGCTCCAAGGCTTCCAATATGTTGTCTTTTCTCCATAGATTTTTCCACATCTATTTGTGTTACCTCTCTTTCTTTTGTATCCATAATATTTGATTTCCTCTTTCTTATCGGCATCTGAGGGTGGTCTTATTGATAGCACTAATTAGAATTAATAAAGAGTAAAAAGAAAAAAAAAAAAAAGGGTAAAACACCCCACAAAAAAAAAACAGTAATAATTTATTATTTCCCCCTTTTTTTCTCTCTTCTCTTTCCCTCCTCTCCCCTCCTCAGGGAAATATCGTGCCTATAATGGAGGGCCTGATTTGGGGTGAAGAGTTCAAGGGGCAAAAAAAAGGGAGTAGGGACCTACTAAATGCAAAAAAAAAAAAAAAAAAAAAAGGAAGAAAATCTTAGACAAGCATAAGATGATTTGCTTGTAATTGATGGTCAACTAAGAGATATAATGAGAGGGATAAGAGGGAATCAGAAAAAAGGACCAAAAAAGAATAATAAAGAAGAAAAAATAAAGATAAGTAAAAATCTGTTGTATTAAGTGGAGCGAAGACTAAATACAATGGAGACCTTGGGTTGGGAGGACCCAAAATGCCACAAAAATAAACAAGAGAAAAAAAAAAAACAAAAGCAAAAAAGAGAAATAAAGCCAAAAAAAAGCCTTGAGTCCCAAATTAACTAATTTGTTCGTGATTGAGGATTATATGGGAGGAAAGTAAAATGAGAAAAGAAAAAACGAATACAAAGGAAAAAATAAGAAAAAGAGAAAAACGAAGGAAGAAATAAAATAGGAGGAGAAATAAACAAAATAAAGCAAGACAAAAAAAACAAAAAAAAAACAAAAGAGGAGAGAGTGAGAGTTAAGTGTTTTGGAGTATAACCTTAAAGGAGGGTGAGGATGAAGAAGAAAAATAAAATGCAACACTCATGGGTAGTGTAGTTCAAGAAAGGGGAAGCATAAGATGGGCAGAGAATAGAAGGACCGAGGTGGAGGAAATAAAGGCAAAAAGATAGAAGAAACAAACAACAACAACAACAAAAAAAAATTAGTGGATCAAGTTGTAAAGTCTGTGGGTTTTTCTTGATTTTGAGAGGTTAACTTCTTCCTTTTTCTTTTCTCTCCCTCTTCCTAGTCGGTGACTCTGTACCCCAGGCTCTGCCCCTGTGTCACTCTTAGGTAGGGATTTGCAGTTGATGGGATTCTATGGCAATGTCATATAATTGGCTTTAGTCTTGCTGGAAGTAAAGGCTTGTTGGCGTTTGCAGGGTCCAACGATGAGAGAGTTTGCTTTCCTGGATTCTCTCTCCTAGTCCCCCCTTTCTGAATTAGCAGCCTGGTGATCCAGCTATAAGGCTGCAACTGCTTCTGCCTGGGGAGTAAGAGGCTCAAAGAGCTGGGAAATCCCCATTCTATCCCCACTCAGTGCAAGGCTTTGGGAAAGGCTCTGAGAGTCAGGGCCTCCAGTGTAATCAGGCGGGGGTGGGAGTCAATTGTTGTCAAGGTGACTGTTCAGCGCCTATCATTTAGTTGGACCTCTCAACCCAGGCTTTCCATACTTTGTAGCCTGTTTTTGGAGGGAAGAAGAGGCACTAGTCTCTGCTTACGACTAGTGTAGTATAGACCTTATTATCTGCCAAGTCCTTCTTGTTAGCGTTTATCCCTGAATATGGAGGCTCTATCAATCAGAAGTTGCCCCCGCCCCTTTAGCGAGAGGCACTAAAAAATATCACGCCTCTTGTCTTGGATCGCTGAACTGAGAGAGATCTTATCAATTAGAACCGAGGGTGCGCAGATTTTATGGGTTAAGCTAATTTCAGTGATTGGGTCGCAGCTGTGTTTCCGAAGGTATTTTAGGCTGCCTGCGCGCGCCCCTCCCCCAACGCTTGTTAGCTTGAATGGCTGGGTGAGGTGCCCCGCCCACGGAGAGAATCTCCCAAGCCTCTCCCGCTCGCCCCGCCGCTGGCGGCTGGACCGCACCAGGCGCAGGATAATGGAGCCCCCTGGGTGTGCGGGCCAGCAGGGCGCCCTGGGCGCGTGGAATGCCCAAGGCACGCGCGCGAATGGGGCGCTCCGGGCACCGGTGGCCGGCGACCCCCACTCGCAGTGTGCGGGCCGCTGGGAACGTCAGCGGTGCTCAACCAGACCGGGCGCGCGCGCTGCGGCTCGCGGGGGCTTGCGGCGGCTCGCGGTTCCCAAGTATATGGGCTGACTCACCGCAGGCGCACTCCCTCGCGACTTGAATGAGCGTCGCTGCGGTAGCTTCCTCCACACCCTCGTCTCTCAGATTCAAGTGATAACAGTCCTTTTGCTTTCAGTTTGTGTGGAACTCCGGAATGCTCCGAGGATAAATTTTTCTGTTTCTAGTTGATAAATTTGTTGTGATTTAGGGGAGAGCTGTCGGACGCGCTTCTCACGGCGCCATTTCCGTGACGTCCAGGGTTTTATTTAAAAATCTTAAAGCAACAGCCTTCCCCAAAGCCATTGCAATAGCTGGTCCTGTTCTAATATTTCAGGAATCCAGTTGAAACTTTTAAAAATATGTTTTTCCATCGGTATGTTTAATCTGTTTACATTTAAAATAATTACTGACCAGGCGGTGGCGCAGTGGATAGAGCACTGGACTGGGATTCAGAGGACCCAGGTTTGAGACCCCGAGGTCGCCAGCTTGAGTGCGGGCTCATCTGGTTTGAGCAAAGCTCACCAGCTTGGACTCAAGGTCACTGGCTTGAGCAAGGGGTCACTCGGTCTGCTGTAGCCCCACGGTCAAGGCACATGAGAAGGCAATCAATGAACAACTAAGGTGTCGCAATGAAAAACTTATGATTGATCATCTCTCTCCGTTCCTTTCTGTCCCTATCTATCCCTCTGTCTCTGTAAAAAAATAAATAAAAAATAATTACTGACAGTGGTGGGATTTAGCCAGTTTGCATCGGTTCGGCAGAACTGATACCTAATTTTTTGTTGAGTTCAGTGAACCGGTTGTTAAAATGGCACTTGTAATCAGGGTTCTCTCTAACGTGAGTGCCTGGGCAGCTGCCCAATGTGGAAATCACAAAGTTACATTCCTTACCTTTTTATTTTTTTATTTTTATTTATTTTTTTAAAGATTTTTTATTTATTCATTATAGAGAGGGGAGAGAGAGAGAGTGAAAGAAGGGGGGAGGAGCAGGAAGCATCAACGAAGCATCAACTCCCATATGTGCCTTGACCAGGCAAGCCCAGGGTTTTGAACCGGCAACCTCAGCGTTTCCAGGTTGACGCTTTACCCACTGCGCCACCACAGGTCAGGCCCCTTACCTTTTTAAATGTTCATCTGCGCAACAGCACATTTTAAATGCCTGCCTGTAGTAATGTTCATTCTGTCCATAAGTGAAAAAAATTGCAAGTGAGGATGCCAATAAAGAAGCAATATGGAAATATCTTAAATAAGTTTTATTGTTTTTTGTCAGGTATTATTTTTTTTTCATTAATATTTTAAAATTCTTTTCCTAAAACATAATCTAGTTTTGTTTACCTCTTTTATTTTTCTTAAGTATTAAATGCATGAAGTAATAGTTTTTTATACTTAAAATGGTCATTAGAGCAGAGAACTGATTGTTAAAATTATTTGAATCTCACCAACTTACTACCATTTAAAACACTGTTTTTATGTTAAACTATTTTACTGCTTTTTACATCTCAATGTCTTCCTTTGTGTTTCATTTATATATGTGTTAAAGATTTTACTGATTTTAGAAAGAGGAGAGAGAAAGGCAGGGGTTGGGAGCAGAAAGCCTAGTGCTGGGCCCCATGGGACTCAGAACGAAGATAAGGACTTGTCCCTAAGCAAATGACATGAGCGAAGTCACTGCCAGAGCAGGGAGGCAGGACCGAGGAATAAAAACTGCCATGCTACTGAGCTTCACATGTAACTGTTTTTATTTTGTGATAAAAATGCTTTCATATAAATTTCATCTTAACTACTTTTAGAATGAAACTTTGAAAAGTAAAAACGAAGTGTGCATTTTCCTTACTAGGTATAGTTAGGAAAATGCAGTCATTTTATTGGTTACTAGGCATCTCATACATACAGATATAATATCATTCAAGAGAAATGTACATAAGGAAGGAGCCACAGTACCAAAGTCAGGGATGGGAGCCTCAGGGCATACAGCATGTCCTATCAGATAGTCATCATGCACCCAACATGTTGGTGAAGGTCAAACTCCCCACACCAACTGCCCACAGTACGTTAGACCTCTGGTTCTTTCCCATGCAAGAATTATGAGGGAGCAAATGTGCTACTAAGATGACATCATGGACTTGGGCATCACAGCAGATTGATTAAAATCGTTAGCTCCCAGTCTCTCTTGCCCCCAACAACTGACCTCCCTCACCATCATATAAGTCAGAAGACAACGCTTAATACAAAACAAAATAAACAAAAAAATCTATCCCCAGAGGATGACAGAAGAGTCAAATAAATTCATACAAATAAACCAAAAAATAGGGAGTTGACCTATATACGGCATAAAAACTGGGATGCCTTAGAAGTTAGTCTGCCATTTGGAACCAAGTGAGTCTCGTTCTTACCCCTCTTTTATTAGGTATGATACAACTCAAGGGCCCTGAAAACCTAAGAGACTGGCCAATGCCTGAGAGGCAGAATCTTCCTCTTCATCACTGGAGCCTGTTGTCTGGAACTGCAGCTTTCACATTCCTTTCTCCTAAACCCAAACGATTCCAAGCAGAAACAAGCAAGTTAGGCCTACACTGCGCTTAGAGAGGGAGGAGGATATAAAAGATCTAAGCTGCTGGATCAGAGGCTGATACTTTCAACATGTGGGGCCAGAACAGGGTGAGCAGGGAGGTGGTGTGGTGGGGTCCACAGTGATCCAGGCCTATAGGTCCCCCCATCTGTGAATTAGCAAATGGGGCCAACGACAGAAAGTCAGCATTTAAAATGATAAAATGTTACCCATTATGAAAGGGGCTGGCAGAGTTCCCACACAATGGAACAAAATACAGAATAAACAGACACTCTGCTTCTATTAGAGCAGAGTTAATTGTTTTTGTTGGTTCATGATCTGGGGCAGGACTGAAGCAATCATCTGTAGACTCATGCTAAGACACATAGGACTTCTATGTGGGGCCAGTCAGTAAGCAGGAAGCACTGGGGACACTGCTGGCCACGGCAGGAATGAAGACTGTCATTCAAACCAAAACAGAGGAGGCAATTCACCTGTTAACATCCACCAGATGCTCCAGCAGAACTCTAATGTCCCAGGTGTCATGACATCAGAGCACCAGGCAGGTGTGACAGTGTGGCCATAGGATTTGCTGACTCAGAAAGAAGGGGAAAAAACTGTCCTCCTGTTTCTAGTGTTAACTAGAACACATCTGCCCTTGTCAAAGGGTCAAGGAAGTTGACAAAACCACAAATACAAAGGACAGACTTAGGTGAGATGCAATTCCAAAATGAACATGAGGATGACAGGGACTGTGAATCTGTAACTGTCCCTTATTGTCTAGAAGGCAACTGCAGGTAAAGAAAATGTTCCTGATAAGTTTCTTGTTAGTTACCTACAAGGTGATGTCATGACTGCTTCAAAGGAAATGAAATGGTAGCAAAAAACACCAAAGGCTGCCTCAGAGTTCCTCCTTTCCAACCTCCTTATAGGACTTGGCTTGACCCTAGAAAACTAGGCCAGCGTTCTATTTCCTGCCCTTGAAAATCGCTGTGTTCAGTGAGAACGTACTGGGTGCACTAGTGACCAAGACCAGACCATGTGGGAGGAAGACTGGAGGACAGCCTGCGGTCAGAAAGGGAAGCGGGAAGCAGAGACTGATCACCTGACAAGGAAGGGAAGACTACCATCCTGGGCACCCTTGAGCAGAGAAAACTTCCATTCTAGCAGGTGAGGAAATACCATTTGAGACACTGTTTTCTCTAAGGATTGATGGAAGGAAAGGCTCAAGATATAGGCTAGCTTCATCTGCTGGGTGAGTGAGGGAAGCACCCGAGGGCTCTAAGGTCTGGGAACTAATGTGTTTCACATTGGAGACCATGCTCAGCTCGGCAGGACGGGAAGGGATCGGTCAGAGGGTAACACTTCTTGCATTAGTAGGTCATTCCAACATCCCAAATTTTTGTGTTTGTTTTTGTAAATGGGATCAGAGTATCTACACTGCCAAGGATAGAACTTCACACTAACAAGGCCCACAGATGGAAAAGTGGATTCTTCTCCCTCCTCCTGTAAGGTTTATTATATGAAGCCCTGTGGGCAGGTAAGAGAACTAGCTGCAGCCTCTGGAGGGGCTCTCCTGTCCCCAAATTGGGTTCAAAGAAAAATATTTTGTTCCTCTTCTAGGAAAGCTATTATGTAGGAGAATGCAGTGTGTCCATTTTCTAAAGAAACATACTAGAAAGGTTTATGCTGAGAACCATAACCAAAGTGAACCCTGTGAGACTTCCAGGGACACTGGACAGTGGGAGGGAAAGGAGGCAGAATGTACATTCCAGAACAGGAATGATGGAAGGCACAAAGGCCAGGCCCTATGACTTGTGGAGGGGCTACCACCACAGAGGTGCAAAACTTAAAAGCACCACATGAAGTCAAAAGATCTTCCAAGGTTGAGAAAATGAGACAGGTCACTTCACTTCAGCTAGAATTCCAGGGCACAATCCCAGGATTCTAGTGTAGAATCTTCTTGTGGGTATGACAGAAGCCACCAGGGCTTAAAATGTAGTCCAGGCTGCAAGAACGTCTGGGCTACAGCAGGCTTCCAGTCTTGTCTCCAAATAAAAGAGCGTAAACATGGTTCCCAGTCTTGTATTCATCTTGCACGTCTACAAAGTGGCTTGATGGACAAGAGGTTAGAAAGAGTCTTGTCACCACCCCCCGAAAAAAAAACTCCCCTGCAAATACCCAGTGAAACTGATGAAATTGCTTTCCTTGCATTATCTGGAAGGGAAGAGAGTGTTCTCTCTTCTGTCTTCAGAAGCTGGTTCCAGAGATTTCTTCATTGCTCTCCGGATGGCCTTCATTTTCTGCTCAGCAGCATGTTCAATAGGCAGTTCTGTCCCAACATGGGAGGCAGATTCTTTACGCGTAAACCTGCATGTTGCTGCGTGGTGGCTCAGACATGTGTGTCCCAGGTCCCCGCTGACTTCCTCCAGCACCGCCAGGAGTAGGGCTGGTGGTCACATCTGACCAATCAGAGGCAGAGTGAGGTGACGAACTGGACCACTGGTCAGGAGACTCTGGGGATGGTGTCAGGTAGGGATGCTCACCCTGCAGGTGGCCACTGTGACTGGGCGTTCGCTCAGCAGCATTTGAGGAGGCATAACTATGCTGTGAAGGGGGCGTGGGGTACTTGCCCACAGAGGCTGGGAAGGGATGGTAGGTTGGGAGAATGGTCTGAGCAACCTGCCCTTCCTGCTGGGGCATCATGGCAGTGGGGAAAGCCATACTGGGCAAACGAGCCATTTCTGGAATCTGGTACATTGTAGGCAGGGGGCCTGTAACAGCTGGAGGGCAGTTGGACTGAGGCTGGGGTGCCCCAGCTGGCTGGGCCATATTGCCTTTGGGGATCAGCTGGAAAGTCACAATAGGGGGCAAGGGTTCCTGAGGGGTGGTTATATGCTTCCCTTCTGGTGGCCTGCTCTGGGGAGCCAGGCCAGGAGGGGTGCCCTCAGCCGGCGCGAGTACCATACCAAGCATCTCGTTGTACTGGCTGTCATTCATCTCCATGCGGTTCACCCACTCTGCTGGGACAGGGACTGGATGCAGCCTGCCCAGGCTCCCCGCTCCACCACTGCCTGGGGGCACCATGTGGTGGTGGGAGAGCAGCTGGCTCACCGAGGGAAGCACAGTGGTGGCCCCATGAGCCAAAGGCTGAATCTCATGGAGGTTAGAGAAAGACAGTGCATGCTGTGAGTGGATGGGGGCCGGGGGCCCAGCAGTGGCCAGCAGAGGGTTGGGCGAGGCCTGTAAGAGGCCAGGGGAGGTAATCATTGGGGAGGATGTGGTGTCAGAAATGTAGGTGTGAGGGGATTCTAGGGAATCAACAGGGGATAAAGTCACTGAGCTCTCAGACAGCTGGCCCTTATCACTCAGCGACTTCTTCCTCCTATTACCCTTGGCATCCTTGGCCTCCTTGGCCAGGTTAGACAGGCTAGTGAGCATGGCACTCTTGGCATTGGGCCGTCTGGGTTTCTTGCCCATTGGAGTGTGTTTCAGACTGAGGAAAGATCTGTTGGGCCCACAGATGACAGGGGAGAGGGCAGCAGTCAGCACAGTGCCTGGAGGGCTTGGTGTTACATTGTACTCATCCAGGAGGCGCACAATGTCATGGTGCATGCGTTCCCGAGCCACATCCCGGGGGAGACGGTCCATGTGGTCAGTGATGTCCCGATTGGCGAAATGGTCTAACAGGATCTTGGCTGCTTCATAGCTCCCCTCCCGGGCAGCAAGAAACAGAGGTGTCTCTTCCTACAGAACAGGCCCAGAGAGAGCAAGTTAGCAACATCCTTGAGGATAGCAGTGTTTCTCAATCTTTTTATTATTGCCTCCTTAGGCATTTTTTCCAAACGACCTCCCTGTATGAAATTTAAATAAAACAGATAAACTGTATTCCTACTATGTGCTGAATGGATACCTATACTTTAGACAGAAAAAGAGGAAGATTATTTCACCCTGCCCCAGAACCCCTTTTGCCCATTGTGGGCAGGATCACCTTAGGTGGAAATGTGTGAAATAAAGCACGCTACTGATCCAGAGACTCACTTAAAAGAACACCAAGCTTATCAAAGTAGGGTTCTAAGGGGAGAAGAAGTTCAAAATAAGAAAGCTAAGAGGGAAGAACCTAAAGGATGTGCAGAGCAGGGAAAATAATAGAAATAAAAGGAAGCAGAGAAAATACTTGGAGAAAACCTAAAAAGAGGGAAACCAGAAGATAAAGATGAGCCACAGAGGATAGTAGCCGTTCCACTTGGAGCAGGAAGATACCTGGTGTCCAAGCACAGACAAAGCCCCAGGAAACAAAGAAAACAAGCACGGGAAAAGGAAGAAAGCATGAGGCCAGGAGGGGAACGTCAAAGAAAAGCAAAGCAGGGAAGGCAACAGCAAGCTTATCTACAGAGCAGCCTGGGTCAGACAGGACTGAGCAGGCAGACGACTTAGCCCCGCCCCCCCCTTGCTTCGCCTGATGCCCTTCTGCAAGCTCTCCAGAACCAGCTCCTGTCCCCTGCTTCCACCTGCATCTCCACCTATCACGAAAGGAGCTAGGGGAGAGAAGGGCACGGCTATGCCTGCCCTCCACTCAGAGCCCATACTGCACCTTGTTGTCCTGCATGTCTCGGTTGGCCCCATTTTTCAAAAGCAGAAGTGTCGCCTCCACATTATTGACAGCAGCTGCCCAGTGAAGAGCAGATTTTCCTGTAGGGAGAAACATTCGTAGAAGCAGACAAGGGAGAAGGACACATCCCATTCCCAGTATAAGGGAGCATCGTGACTTGCACAAAGAAACTGGGCTGCCCAGAGAGCAGCAGGAAGTCTGTTCTCGCTGGGGGCCTATAGGGAAAGAAGTGTTATCTTCTTTCCCTTTGCTCTAGAAATACTTCAGTACAGGCTGCTTAGCCTTCAGAAGACCGCTGGGTATAAGAATCATTTGTCTGTGGCACTCCTGTCCTGCACATGGTGGAATCTACTCTGTCACACACTGAAGAAAATAACCTCTTTGTGTCTTACATGCTTATATTTAGGATATCTAACAGTACCCCCACCCCCAGTCCCAGTGAACTCAGCTCTCATAAGTCCTCATGTCAAAGTGGCATGCCAGAGACCTTACATAGGCAAACCTTTCACAGACCTGCACTGAAGTCCAAAACCTCTCACTAACAACTCTTTCCCATCTTCATCTCTGGACCTCCCAAATGGCTCAGTTCTCTGAGCTCAGGGTGTTAAAAGGAAGAATGAATGAATGAATGAATCTTCACTGAATCTGGATCTGAGGTAGGTCTTTAAGGATCATGTAACAACTCTGCTCTTTAGAGGAATCTTTGCAAGTAAAAATCCCAGCCCCCGCCTTGTGCTCACCATGGTCATCCACTGCATTCACATCAGCTTGGCAGTTAATCAGTTCTGCCACCATTCCCTCCACAGCCAGGCGAGCTGCCAGGATCAGTGGTGTGGTTCCATCGTTCATCCTAGCATCTAGATCAGTTACTCTGTTGCGGATCAGAATCTAGAAGAAGAGAAAGTAAAGACAAGAGGGTTACCCAGATTAAGGATGTAAGGAAGCTGAGAGAAGAAACAAGGCCATCATAGCTGAGGCTACTCTAACTTCCTGCAGGACAAGAAATGTCTTATTTTTGTGCCCAAGTTACCACCACGGTCAATCAACACATGTTTGCTGGATGAACGAGTGAACAAACATGAGCTCAACAGACAACAGTCCCCTGTAAAGTGAAGTACTTCTACTTTCTAAAGAAAGAAGAGGACTGTGGGAAAATATCACCATCTCAAATACGGTGTACAGAATGCTTCTAATTTCCTCATAAGGGTGTAATAAAAGGGCATCAAGGAGGACACTGTGAACCCACTTAAAGAAAACCACAAAGGACCATGTGGAAGCCCATATGGTCAGATTAATCTACAGGCAGAAGCTGACAATATCAAAAAGGCTTCGTAACAGGTTATCACTCCCATCTGATATACTCATTTGGGAGACATTTTGGCACATCAGAAAACATGGTGATTAAGAATCAGAAGATATTAAAAATTACAACTAAACTACAGAACTATCATTCAGAACCTCCTGAAATCTGGCTGAATGGAAATTGTAAAACTAGGTAATTTAAAAAAAAGAAGCCACATTGAGACTGGGGGCGGGGGGGAGATGGGGAATGGGTTGGTTCCACAACCACGTGTGGCAAATAAAAATTGGGGGGGGGGGTTATCTTGGTTGCGGAGGTCTCTCCTGAGGATCCAGGATCCCAACCCCACACCAGGCCCTCAACCCAGTTCTAGGAGGAGAAATCCCCATAACTTCTGGCTATAAAAATCAGTGGGAACTGAGGATAAGGAAGACAAAGGCTGCTGGAGCCCCACACAGTTTCTCTGAAAGGGCCCATGTACAGACTTACTGGGACTCACTCCCTCTGAGCTCCAGTACTGAGGCAGCAGCTTGAAAGGCACCAGAGACACACGGGGAGGAATAGAATTATCCAGCATCAGAGTGAGAGCTGGGACAGCTTTCTCCTTGACAGAAGTGCTGGCAGAGGCCATCTCTCCTTGATAAGCCCTTCCCCCTCAGAGCTGGTAGGTGGGTACCATTTCTGAGACTATCAAGCTGGCACACACTGTGTGCCTCGCCCTGTGATTCCCTGAGACTCCTGCACCACCCAACTTTCGGTCTCACCCACGCTGTTTCCAGTGGCTTTTCCATTTGAATAGCCTGGCTGACTCATGCTTCAGATTTCCCTAAAATCTCTCAAACAAACAGCATCTGGCCACATCGTGTCCAGTATCTCTCCCTAGGTCAGGGGTCGGAACCTTTTTGGCTGAGAGAGAGTCATGAACGCCACATATTTTAAAATGTAATTCCGTGAGAGCCATACAATGACCCATGTACGTTACGCATTATCCAATAAAAATTTAGTGTTGTCCTGGAGGACAGCTGTGATTGGCTCCAGCCACCGCAACCATGAACATGAGCGGTAGGAAATGAATGGGTTGTAATACATGAGAATGTTTTATATTTTTAACATTTTTTTTTTATTAAAGATTTGTCTGCGAGCCAGATGCAGCCATCAAAAGAGCCACATCTGGCTTGCGAGCCATAGGTTCCCGACCCCTGCTCTAGGTGGCCCCAGGCTCGGTTAGCAGCAACCAGGCTTGATTTACAGCTTGGCCTCCCCTGGGCACCTCCAAATCCAGCACGAGTAGAAGAAGCTCATGCCAGGTGGTCCCGAGCAGAACACAGGTGGTGGCTAACTAGGCCTGCACCTCCCAGGTGTCCCCAGAGCAAGTGCACCCAGTGGACAGCTTCGGGGCACATTGAAACCTCACCACCCAACTACCTCCATAGGTCACACACTCCAGGGGCAGACTCAGCGGGCACCTCAGTCTCTTGGAAGTAAGTCCTGCTCTGTGGGGTGGGTCAGGACTTGCAGCTGATCAGCCTGGGGAAAAATCCCTCCCACTGACGTGACAAAAGCAATCAAGGCTCAACTACAACAGGAAGGTGTACACGGCCCACATGGGGGATGAGGGGTGGGGGTGGGAGGAAGGGTGCACCTGAATCTAACAGGATGTTAAGTGCCTTAACAAAGATAAGACATTACAGATCATAAAGAACCAACTCTTCCCATGTTCTTTACCTGGAAGACACCTTGGGCATCAGCAGCCACTGCAGCATGGAGAGGGCAGCGGCCCATGTTGTCCTGGGCGTTGGCATCGGCACCTGCATCCAGGAGACGCTTGGCGGCATCTGCCCGGGAGTAGCGTGCTGCGAGGTGCAGGGCCATCTCGCCAGTCCGGTCTGTCTGGGCCTGGAGGCTGGCACCCTGGTAGACCAAGTCTGTGATGATGTTGGCAGAAGAGTCCTCTGTGTCTTCATCTTCGTCACTCATATCTGAGCTGCCTACTCGGAGGGAAGCCAGCATCAGTGGGGTGCACCCATCTATAGGAAAGGAAAATCCCAAAGAATACTCAATGAGGAGAAAGACATTAATGTTCAATTAATCCTACATTCGGAATAGTTCAATACGAGTGAAAATTATTGGTAGTAATTTTTTTCATTTTTCTTAAGTGAGAAATGGAGAGGCAAAGAGACAGACTCCCACATGCTCCCCAACCGGGATCTACCCAGCAAGCCCACTAGGGGGTGATGCTCTGCCCATCTAGGACCTTTGCTCCGTTGCAACCGGAGCCATTTTTTAGCACCTGAGGTGGAGACCATGGAGCCATCCTCAGTGCCCAGGGCTAAAATTTGCTCCAACCGAGCCATGGCTGCGGGAAGGGAAGACAGAGAGAGGGAGAGGGAGTGAGAGTGGCAGTGAGAGAGAAAGAGAGAAAGAGAGAGAGAAGGGTTAGGAAGAGGGGTAGAGAAGTAGATGGTTACTTCTCCTGTGTGCCCTGACTGGGAATCGAACCCGGGACATTCAATGCTGGGCCAACGCTCTCATGGAGCCAACTAGCCAGGGCCAAGTGAGTGAAATTATTCTGATAGGAAAATATCCTTGTGCTTCTTGTGGTCAATGGGCACCTCCTTACTCTTCCTCTGATAATGTCCTTTCTATAGAGTAGTGAGACATAAAGAAGAGGTTCTTCTTTAAGTTTATCAAACCTTTCTGTTCAAGTTTCTAAGTGTTAGGTTATTTTAAAATGGACATTTTATTTATTTTTTTAAATTTAATTTTATTGGGCTGAGACTGGTGAACAGGTTTCAGGTGCCCAAATCTACAATACATCTCTGCACACCATATTGTGTGTTTAACTGCCTCAAGTCAAGTCTTCATCCATCACCAATTATCCCCCAATACCCTCCTCAACTTCCCTCTTCCCCTTCCCACCCTGGAAATCACCACACTGTTGTTGACTGTGCCGATGAGGGTTTTTTGTCCTTTTTTGCTCTATTCCTCCACCTCCCTCACTCAACCCCCTACACTTGACAGCTGTCAGCCTGCTATGTATGAGTCTGTATTTCACTTGTTAGTTCATTTTGTTCATTAGATTCCACATATAAATGAATCATATGGTACTTGTCTTTCTCTGACTGGCTTATTTCACTTAGCATGGTGATCTCTGGGTCCATCCATACTTGGACAACATTTTAAAATATTCTATATTAACAGAACTATAGGCAGTAAGATACCACCTACAGGCAATAAGATACCAGCTGTCTGACCTCTGCTTTGGTATATGATTTTTCATCCTACTAAAATCTATTCCATATAATCAGCCTCTTTTCTCAAGCATGCTGTTATGTGAAGCAATGTGAAATCCTTCTCACACAAGTTTATAATTTCTGCACGCCTGTATTCCTTAGGCATTTGTGTCTTCAAGCTGAGTTAAGAGTCTGTGAGATTGACAGGGGGTGCATCACCAAGTACAGCAAACACGGGAATGACAACACACAACAGGGCCAGGCACGGCCTTGTGAAGGGGGAAGCTGGGGTGCTGACCTGGGCCCCGGACATTCACGTCCAGCACATCCACCTCCTGCTCTGCCTGCGGAGGAGTGAGAGCCAATGACGGCGTCCTACGGATGTCTGCGGCTTCGAGGTGTTGCTGTGTCCACGGGCGTCTATCAACGGGATCTTCTTCTTCCGAGAGTAAAGCCTCATCTTCAGCCTGAAAGGGGACAACTCTTGCTATTAACCTGGCCCACCACCAGGAACTGCAGACACAGAGCTAGTCTGGCCTCCCCCCATTTCTCTTCATCTCCTTCCCAGTTTTCTCCCCACTCCTACTCTGACCTTCTGGGTTTGCACCTGCACCAGTCACCCACGACTCTCATGATGTGGCTCCTATTTACCTGTAGCATCTGTACAACTCTCCCGACCTCCCCATCCCAAACTGCAGGCTTCAGCCTGGATATGTAACCTTACCTGCCTGACATTCTATTTATAGATCCCTACGGCAGCATTTTCTTGCTTCTGGGTGTTTGCTCATGCTGTTCCTTCTATCTGCGCTAGTCTCTCCCAATTCTTGAACTCTCAAATAAATTTAGACTTTAATTTCTTTTGTTGGTCCTAAAAAGCACATTCTGCTCACTTCTACTTAACTGACATGTGTTAAGTACTCACGTGGGACTTCACAACCATCCCTACCACTGGACTGTGTGAGGTTCATGAGAACAGGGGACAGCCCTTTTCCAGGCTGCCTGCCTAGATGGTTTCAATGCCCAGCACACAGCAAGTATTCAGAACTCAGGACATATTTGCTAGGCAATAATTATTATTATAATGTGAAAAACATCCACCTTTTATGGAATATCTAGTATGTGATAAAAAATAAGGGAGACACTTTACACGTACAGCTGTATTTAATCCTCACAAAACTCACAGAGAAAATAATGATTAATATCCCTACTAAAAGCCTTATTTTACAAATAAGGATAATTAAGTACAGCAAATAATTTTGCTGGCTATTAGATAGCAGAGTTTTGGACTTGACTCTGATTCTGACTGTAACTACAGCAACGCTCTCAGCCACTGCATGCTTGTATCACTCGAGACACTTCCCCACACTGAGTGTCCGTGGGTGCACACATACCCAGCCACAGAGAGCTGCGGATGCACGGTCTCCCTTTTCACACCAGCCTCAGCCCAATCTCCCTCTTACTTCTCAATGGTTTTTGTTTCCTAGGCTCAAGATGAGGAGTCTCTAAAGTCAACGGTCACTGGCTTTATTCCACTGTTTAATTCCACCTTCCCTTCCGGAAGCAGAAATGCCCAGATAGAATAAGGGAGAGATATAGCCATGTAGGAAATTACTATTTAATACACATCAGTCCTTATTTGACAAGTCCTTATTTGACAAGTATCTATGGCACTTCAGGAAGGAAGCATGTTTGTTTATTATTTTTAGAGTTTTTACTAAGAACATATATAGGTAACCCAAGGGTATTGCTGACCTAAAGAATTCCTGTTGTGACAACCTGGGGTAGCCACAGGCTGGGCAATGTATAAAGACTATCACTCCCATTTGGGACACTCTGGCTACCAAGGACAGAACCTGAAATGTGACCAGCTAATGTCTGATGATGTCCAACTTACCTTGGCTTTCTTTGGCAGGGGCCCTTCCTCATCAGCCCAATGTTCACTTGTTCCAGACCGAATTATGTTAGCCTCCGAGACTTGCACTGAGAGATTTCTGATATGCCAGGATTGTGAAGAAGAAAACAAGAGCAGAGGCACAGCACCAACTAAGATAGCAGATTTCAATACTTTACCCACCATGACACTCTCATTGCTATACTCAGACTTGTAGGGGCCCTGGTGCAGAAAGGCGGGGCAGTATTTCACATCCCGTTACATGAGTAAACATCCTTCCCTTTTCAGAGCTTACAACAAAAGTACACCCCGACACAGAAGCTGAGTACCCGAGCGCTAACATGTATACAGCAGAGATACCCAGACTCTGCCTGTTTATTCCTTTACTCAGTGGGCATTTGGAATTACAGTCAAGTGTGATAACGTGGCGTGGCCAGAGCTTAGAATTAAAAATCATGACTCAGAAAGATCTGCTTTTCTGACTGATCCCTGCTTATCATGACTGTGAGTTGTGGCGGGTTGGCAAACCAGCTTACTTCAGCCCCACGGCATCCTGCCCCACCGGCTCCCGGCGCTTGTGATTGCTGGAGTCCCGGCGGAGGATGAAGCCTTCAGGTAACCAGAGAGAGCCATGTTTACGCTTGCGCTTTGCCATGATGACGCCCAACAGCAGGATGAACAGGAAGATGACCACCGCAACGGCAAACAGATAGAGAAACTGGGGGCGTTTTGGAGTTGAGGATTCACCTGGAAGCACAAGTGACAGGAAGAGTGCAGAGGAAAGGTCAGCCCGATGAGAGCTCTAACCCTGCCTGCAGGGCAGTGCCAAGCTCCCCAGCCCTGACAACCAAAGGGCTGCACGTAGAAAAGTGTGCCCTCTCCTCCTGTGCCACAGGTGACACCTTCCCCTCGCACTACTCCTGTTCCCAGCAGTGCTACTCACTGATGACGGAGACAAGGGGGTAGGACAGGGTGCCCTGGATGGCATGGGAAGCCAGAAGGGCCGCTGCCGCGTCCGTGTTCTTGAAACACTGGTCTGAGTCCTGGACACACTGGCGGTTGTCCATTTCCAGAAACACCTTAGAGCTGTGGGTGCCAAGGGAAAGGGGAGGAGAGGGAGATGGTGAGGAACACTGTACCATCCAGGCAAGCCAAGTCAGAAGCTGCGTGAGCCGTCCTTCGTCCCTGTCAGGCCTGGCCTCACCACCACCTTCAGATGCTGCCTCCTCCAGAAAGACCTCAGAATTACAATACATTCCATTAGATCCTAAACATTAACTCCCACTCAGGGAATGTCTCATCTTCCTTGGCCTGGCTGAGTCCAAGCCTTCTGACCCTGGTCACATGGCTGAGAAGCCAGTGAATACAAAAGGAGATGAACTACAGGGAGCTGAGGCAATCTGGCAAGAGGCTCGGGGTCCCGGCATCTGAGGCCTTTCTGACATCCCCCTCCTGCTTGTTCCAGCCCGCCTGTCAGGATCCCAAGATCAAGGCAAACCTTTACCCTTTCACACAGATACTGGAATCGTGTGTTTGTTTTACCCAGTGGGCTGTTCTATTTGTTTGAGCTTTGCATTTTGATAGTTTCAGTTATGACTTTTTCTGGGTTTCAAAGTGCTTAGATTTATCAAGTTAAACTTTAAGGAGGTCAGAAAACAAAAACCTACCCAGCCACCTCCTGTTCCTGATCATCAGGAAGGGACCTGCGTGCCACCCTCTGCTTCTTCATGGCAGCTGACTTCTCCCCATAATAGGGGTAGACCATGAGCTTCCCCTGAGAGTCCTGTTTGATGCGCAGGTTGGTGTGCAGCAGGGTGCCTAGTGCCCGCAGGAAGCTGCGAGCATCCTGGAGGAGCTGTTCCGGTGGCATCAGCACCACGATCACCAGGGTGCCCTCCGCCAGGTTCTCCGGCCGGTCAGCAGCACAGTCCAGCCCGTCCCAGCCACACTCCTCACTGTTGCAGCCCTGGTCACAGTGGTTGTCTTTGAAGTGGTCTGCACAGTACTTGTCATACCTAGGTGGGGGATAGAGAGAGGGATGGGGCTCAGAAGAACTGGAACTTATTTGGTTTTCCACTGGGAACTACTGTGGATTTTTCCTACCCGTCTTCTGCAGCCCAGACCAGACCCCACATGCCCATGAAGCCCTCCTTGAATGTCCCATCCCTGCCATCGTAGAGTCCAGAGTCTACGCCACACAACACCAGTGACTGCACGCTGTATGAGACAACGTGGTTCCCACTAGGTCACATGGGCTTATGGGCCTCCTGGCGGCTCATCTTTTTAAGTCAGATGTGTGTGAACAAAGCTCTATGCCTGAAATGAAATTCAACCTGGTTCATGCCTCCTGTATTTTTGTATCCACTGCCCCTGGTGAGGTAATGATGGGCTTTTGGAAGTAAAATGTGTTTCCAGAAACTGAATACAGACCTCTGAACCATCAAGAGTTGCTATACAGAGGACCTTGTCAATATGGCCTATTTTTTTCCCAATCAAGACTAAATGTCAACTATGGAAGGTGGGTGAGGAGGTGTGTCTCATACAGGATACCACTGGTATAGCCCCTTTCAAATACTGGGAAAAGGACACCGAGTCCCAAAATCTGAATGATGCACAAATCATTTCATCTACACTGCCCCACAGTGCCCCCTCCCAAGCTCTTGGCAGTCACACCATTTGGTCCAACCTGCCATGCCAGCTCAGTGAGAGTATGAGGCCTCCGGAAGTGCTGTGCACGCTCTGATAAGTGATCTAACCTCCCAGGTCTCGGCACCCCCCCACCTTTGAAAGACCAGTCACAATACCTACGCCTCACAAAGCTGTTGAGAATTCATCAGGGTCAAACTGAATGGGATGGCTAAAAGGAAAGTTACTCTGTAAACCACAAAGCACCTGGTAACTGCAAAGTGAAGACAGGAGGATTAAGTAGCCCAATCTAGCTTATGCTTCCTGATGAACTAGAGGGGAAACCCAGTCTCAGGGACAGGGACGGGGTAAAGAGACAGAGGTACAGACCTTTTCATCCATCCTGCAGGCAGGTTATGTGAGACGCTGCCTGAAAGTGGGTAACACCACTTCAAGTTATTTCCCCAGGAGGTCACGAGAGCAGCAGGTGAGAAGGCAAAACTAGGCAGAGAGAGGGTGGCGGTGCAGTGAGCACTCCTGGACCTCTGTCAGCAAGGGAGAGCACAGGGCAGCGTGCGATGGGACAGGCTGACACCAGGGAGAAGGCCTCAGGGCACCAGTCTGAAAAGCAGAGGCAGCTTGGGCCGAAGTGCTGGAGTGGTTAGAAGCGAGAACAAGAAACTATGTGTGTTAGTGACAGTCTCCCGCATCTTCCAGGGACCCTGGACCCTTACTTGCATGCCTTGCTGTTTCCCTGGCATTCAAAGTTGTCAAACAGGCACTCGGCTGTGTTGCATAGCTCATCACACTGGTTGTTGATATAATCCCAGCAGGGAAGTGGGGAGGAGCAGTTGGCCCAGGGGTTCTCCATGGTGAGGGAGCAGTCTCCCCCATCCCACTGGCAGGCATGGCTGTTGCAGGCCTCATCGCAGATGCCGTCCCGAGCTTTGTCAGCACAGTATTGGCTGAGACAGGTGGCAGCGGGGGTGGGCGGGGCCATGTACCATTCACAGCGACTGCCCCAGAACGGTGGAGTGCACTGGCAGGAGTAATACGGGGGCTGGCGCTGCGGGAAGCAGCTTCCCCCATGCTGGCAGGGGCTACTGACACAGCCTGACTCGCAGTCCTGGGGGTTGGGGCAGAAACAGCGGGGGCCTGAGGCCGTGTGGACACACTGCTCCCCTCTCCTACATTTCACTTGTCCACAGCTGCTCTGGCATCTTGCGCCGGAGAATCCCTGGGGAAATCAGCAAACAAATGAGGATGGCGGATCAATTCTTGAGGACATGTCCCATGGCCCCCCCACACACATACACCACTAGGGAGTTACAGACGAGAACCTTGGCTGAGTACCCCCCTCCCCACAGCCTCCTGGATCAAGTTCTAGGAGAAGATCTCATCAGGTCAATGTACATGTCAGGGTTAAAAGTTCCATAGGGTGATGCAGAGTCTATCAATTTAAGAGATCACCTCCAAAGTAAGTCCACAGGTTGTGGTGGGATAAGGCACAGGTAAAACTATATTAGCACCTTTCCTAACCATCATTAGATCACTAATAGCCTGACCAGGCAGTGGCACAGTGGGTAGAGTGTCATCTTGGGATGCTGAGGACCCAGGTTCGAAGTCCCCAGGTTGCCAGCTTGAGTGCAGCCTCATCCAGCTGGAGCGCGGGCTCATCAGCTTGTGTGCAGGTTCACTGGCTTGAGCCCAAAGGTCGCTGGTTTGAGCAAGGGGTCACTATCTCAGCTGTAGCCCTCAAGGCACATATGAGAAAGCAGTCAATGAACAGCTAAGGTGCTGCAGTGAAGAACTGATGCTTCTCATCTCTCTCCCTTCCTGTCTGTCTCTATCTGCCCCTCTATGTCTCTGTCTCTCTCGCAAAAAAAGATCACTTATATAATGGCTTTATAGGAGTGCAGGCAATCATATCAGGAGTTCTGAGTGAATAAAACTTTTCCATGTCAGTTCATTCTTAGACTTCCTGCTTAGCCCAGGCCAACGTTACCACCTAGGTCTCCTGTTGGCGTCTCCCCACACAGTGATCGCTGTTTCAGGGAGGTTTCCACTTCTGGCAGTGGCAAAAGAGTTTGAACAGAAAATGGCTAACATTAGGCTTACTTCCAGTTTAAGAAGCACCTGGCCCTCAAATAGCCCTGGTAAGGAATGGAAACAAAGTAGCATTTCTAACCAATTCTGTTCCCATCTGGGCAGCAAGACTGCCTTTCTGCGTAGGACCCAGAAGCCTGAGACAGTAGTCCTTTATTCCAGGGAAAATCCCACCACTTCTTGTGGTTCTCCCTTAGTGCTTCTGATGATCGACAGTCACAGATTATGGAGCTCACTGTTTTGGGGAGTATCTTAACAGCCTAAATGGAAAACCCAAGCACATTCTTTCGAAGGAACTAAAATAAGAACCTACCCACCAAGAAAGCTCCCCACAGAACCTGGGAAAAGCAGATTTACACTCAGTTTTGTCAGACTGTATGGAAGACAACATGGCACTTACCGGGGGACAACGGCAAATGAAACCATCAGGCATGTTGCTGGCTGCAGAACAAGTCCCTCCATTCAAGCAAGGCTTCTGGGGACACACATCCACGAAAGTCTCACAGTGACGACCTCAAAGTGGACATGAAAAGGAGCTTTAAAAGGCAGAAGTAGGGACTGCAAGTCACCGAACAGAACCCTGCTGGGACAGGAGCTGACCAGAAGGGTCAGAGGTGGAGGAAGGGGGATGAGAGTCCCATTCTAAGCCTAAGGGCACATGAGAAGATAAAACACTCACTGGACCTCAACGTGACCGGCCCACACCTGGATCCCCTCACCTGTTTGTCTACATCATGAGCATGCATGGCATACATCCTGACTGACTCACAGAACGGATATGAAAAATGACTCTAAAACCATCACCACCAGAAAAAAAAGGGGAAAATGACAACTTTTTTGGGGGAAGGCACTTAGTTTTCATCAGTCAAAAGGCACATTACCAAAACTGTTCATTACATTTTGCTGACATTGTCTGCTTCACACGAGATGCAGCCCGAGGCCAACACAGATAAATGGTGATTTGCAATTTATAGATATTTTTCACCTGTAAAATCTCTTCAGTCCTATTTTTTAGCCTTTCTGTAACCTGATTGGCACTGCTTTAAAACTCAGCTTCACTTTCCCACTGCTCCACAATAAAGTGAGCTCAGCATCTGGATCCTGGGGAGGCCTGGGGAGGCCGGGCCACCTGGCAAAGAGCAGGAGACAGGCACTGTTTGCCCTGCAGTCACGTAGAAGAGAAGAGGTGACTTTACAAAGGAAATTCGAGTAGTAATCATTCTGGCCAAGTAGAATGAAGAGCCATAAATCACAGGTGTTCTCCTCTTTAAATCACAGCAGCAGCCATCACCCAAGAGTAGCCACTGCATGAAGACGGGCTCCAGGACCAAGGTCTCTCAATGCTCATCTCATCAACAGCACCCCACAATCATTCCAGTCAGCGAGCTCCAGTCACAAGCGGGGGAAATGCATGAACACCACTTCCTGGCCCCCTGACGCAAGGCAGTCTCCATTCCTTGCTCATCTGTTTCCCCCTTTCCTTGTCAGTGCCTGTCACTGCCGCAGAGAAAGGATGCCTCAGTACAGCGAAGGAGCAGAGGCAGCTGGCCACCCTAATGCCCCCAGCACACCGTGGCGGACGTGAGGCTGTGGGCAGATGTTCACTCTCCTGCCCAGTGCGACCTCAGTGGGTATGACGCACACAACACACTGTTTCTCTTCTGATACTGCAGCCAGGCATCCTTCATATGGCAAAATCCTCCCCATTCTTTATAAAATCCCAAAGTTCTTAAAGGTAACGTATCTTCAAATTGGAAGAAAGGAAGTCTAGAGATGGTCTCAAAATGCAGCCTAGGCCAACTCGCCGAATTATTAGCAAGGAGACCACTCAGCCTCTTGTCTGACTCCCAAAGGTACACCACAGGGTAAGAAGGGAAATGACCCCAGGAACACAAGACAGACTTCTAAATGGAGTCTCTGATGATACTGCCACCTTGAGACACAAACAACTATTTTAGTCTCCAAAGTCACCAAACTGCCCTTTTCCAGAAGTAACTAGTGAGTGCCTATGACAAAGCCCCTATTCCGATTATCTTCATGCTCTATGATGAAAATAAATAAGAGCTTGAGAGAAGTCTTAGCATTACAGGTCACCCTAGTGACTGCAGCAGCTTCCCAGTGCATGACCCCATCCACTGACTGGGCTCAGTGCACCGCAGTGTGGATCACTTCTGCCAGGGTCCCGGAAGACCCTCCGCCTCTCTGCGTCCCAGAGATGAAAAGGTCACAGTGGCAGTGAGTACAGTAACTCAAGTCATTACATGCCAAATGAAGGCAGTGTGATGAAGCCAAAGTTAGAGGTAAGGGTCCTGAAAACCAATCACTCCTTTGCTCAGATGAAGAGTCCTGTGGCTGGCTGGTGGTGACGGTGGTACGACACTGTGGGTGTGATCAGTAGCACTGAACGGTACACTTGAACATGGTTAAGATGGTCAACACTGCTATGTGTATTTTATCACAATTTAAAAATGTTATTTTGCTCAACTACTCCCAACATTCTTTTGCTATACATTGATTTTATATGCATGTATGTATATGTGTATATATGGTAGACACACACATACACATGTAGAGGTTGGCAAAAGTAGGCTTACAGTTAGTATGAAAAACAACACAGTAATTAATAATATAAGAATCAACTTTCACGTACTTTTAACTATAAACTTACCTTTGCCCACCCATTTATAATGTATATACATACATAAAGCAGAAATACAAAGAAAATAGAATGCTATTTTGCTCAGATGAAAAGAGTTCTGTGGCTGGCTGGCTGGCTGGCTGGCTAAGACTGATTAAAACATCTGTGGAGCACAGATGTAAGAAAACAACAGGGCCCTTGCATGAAGCTGGGCTAGTGTTTCCTGCAGAGACAAGCATCCCTCAGGTCTGAGCAGGGTCACAGAGGCCCATCCTCTTCAGGAGACGTGCTTGCGTGCTGGGCCAGAGCCTCTGGCGGCGCTCACCAGTGAAGGCGCTGCGGCAGACGCACAGGTAGTCATTGGTGAGCTGCACGCAGTCCAGGCTGCCCTCGGAGCTGCAGGGGCTGGAGAGGCACTCATTGATGTCCCCCTCACATCGCTCTCCAGCAAAGCCAGGCAGGCAGCGACAGCTGTAGCCCCCAATCTTATCCACACACTGACCACCGTTAAGGCAATGGGGCCCCCTGGCACAGTCATCAATGTTCTCTTCACAAAGCAGGCCTGAAAGAAAGAGGAGAGACAGTTAGGACAGTGCTTAGAACACTGCTTGCCAGCAAGGACAGTCCCCCATGCTGGCACTTTCAAAATTCATCACTTAATAAAAAAGAAAAGGTCTATCCTAAAACTATCTCTACTTAATACCAAGTTCATGGTCTAGCACTGATTAACTATTCAGTGAACACACCCATGTACTCTCCCACATTTCCCAGTCTCCCCTGGAGTCAGGGTGAGATCATTTTACTAATTCTGGCCAACGTCTTACTATGAGCAGTTGTGATGGCAGACATGAGGCTATGGGCCGCACAACACACTGTTTCTCTTCTGATACTGCAGCCAGGCTGTATACACTTCCAGACAGCTATACAACCCTGTAAGTCTGCTTCTCTGCCCCTACTGAGGAGGCCATGAAGACCAAGTACTTCAAACTACACTTCTAAAATTCACAGAGAAGCAACCCAACACACTCAGGAATTTGAGTGACCAAAACAAAACAAACAAAAAACAAAACCATTGTTGTGTTAAACTACGGATATTTGAGGATTAATTTGTTATTACCAGAATCTTAGCTAGTCCTCAAAACAATACACTTATTCAAAGGAATAAACTAATAATCAAAGGTGACTTCTACTTTTGTTTCAACTATTGATTTCTAGTGCAGAGAACAACTCTCCTATTCATGGGACAAATCTTTAAATGTTTAGAGGCTTGTTTCTTCTTAGTTTTCTTTCCACTTTAAACCCACTGCTCATAACCAGCCTACTACTTGGGTACTATTCTATTTTAATTTAGCCAAACTCTGAACTCAAGGAAAGATTTACTGACACAAAGGTCTAAGTAAGTATAAATACTTCCTTGACATTCTCTTTAATATTGAGAATGAGTTTCCCACCACTGTGGATGGCCTCTTACATTTTCCCTCTACAGGCTGTTAGAACAGGTACCATTATAACTACATCTCTTCTTCTTCTTTTTTTTTTTTTAAAGTGAGAGGAGGGGAGATAACAGTCTCCTGAATGCGCCGGGATCTGTCCAGCAACCCTGTCTGGGGCTGATGCTCGAATCAACCGAGCCACTGGCTGCAGGAAGGGAAGAGAGAAAGAGATTGGGGAGGGGGAGGGGAAGAGAAGCAGATGGTTGCTTCATCTGTGTGCCCTGATGGGGAATCAAACTCAGGATGTCTGCACACCGGGCTGACACTCTATCCACTGAGCCATCAGACCAAGGATACAGGCCTACTACATCTCTTTTAACAAACAATACTTTGAGCTCCTTGCAGGAGACAGAGGCCATAGCAGAATGACGGCTCCACCGTCCACAGTCCAGGACTGTGTCTCACCAGGCCTCACTGCAACCCTTAGCTACAGTAAGGCCGTCAGGCTCCTCCTTGGGTTGATGAAACCAGGCAAATATTTTCATCCATTTATTTTTCCACCTTAGGGAGGCAAGACTTTGAAAATTTTAAAAAATACATAAGCTGGTAAATGTGAATTTATTCAAGAGGCCACTGGTTGTTTTTCCTTGAAACTCCAAGAGATCTTGCTAACCAGGCTAATTTTGTTGCAACATTATACATTTCTACATTCTGTTTCTTGGAACATAAGATGTCAACATGATCCAAACAGCACTAAAAACACCAGTCAGAACTTCAGAGCCAGGCAATAAATGAGAGAATGAAATGGCTGAGTTACCAAAGTTTAGAACTAAATGTCTGATTATAAAAAAACCCACGGCCCTGGCCGGTTGGCTCAGTGGTAGAGCGTCCGCCTGGCGTGCAGAAGTCCCAGGTTCGATTCCCGGCCAGGGCACACAGGAGAAGCGCCCATCTGCTTCTCCACTCCTCCCCCTCTCCTTCCTCTCTGTCTCTCTCTTCCCCTCCTGCAGCCGAGGCTCCATTGGAGCAAAGATGGCCTGGGCGCTGGGGATGGCTCTTTGGCCTCTGCCCCAGGCGCTGGAGTGGCTCTGGTCGCGGCAGAGCGATGCCCCAGAGGGGCAGAGCATCGCCCCCTGGTGGGCAGAGCCTCGCCCCTGGTGGGCGTACCGGGTGGATCCCGGTCGGGCGCATGCAGGAGTCTGTCTGACTGTCTCTCCCCATTTCCAGCTTCAGAAAAATACAAAAAAAACCCAAACAATGCTTTCTACCGAAATGTCAAGAATGTTGTGCATACCTGTTGTAATAGCTATGACTTTGTGGTTTATCCCCTTAAATACTGCTCTCTCCCTAGGCTCGGGGCTGTTAGCTGTTTCTCAGCTAGCAGTCACCGGCTGGCTAATAAAGGCTTTTTAAATTAAAAAAAAACCCAAAAAAACAAAAAAACCAGGCCCTGGCCAGTTGGCTCAGTGGTAGAGCGTCGGCCTGGTGTGCGGAAGTCCCGGGTTCAATTCCCGGCCAGGGCACACAAGAGAGGCGCCCATCTGCTTCTCCACCCCTCCCCCTCTCCTTCCTCTCTGTCTCTCTCTTCCCCTCTCA
Source organism: Saccopteryx bilineata (assembly GCF_036850765.1). NCBI lineage: Eukaryota > Metazoa > Chordata > Mammalia > Chiroptera > Emballonuridae > Saccopteryx > Saccopteryx bilineata. The sequence goes on from NC_089492.1 coordinate 164,004,178, forward strand.
CAGCTGAGGCTCCATTGGAGCAAAGATGGCCCAGGCGCTGGGGATGGCTCCTGCCTCTGCCCCGGGCGCTAGAGTGGCTATGGTCGCGACAGAGCGACGCCCCCTGGTGGGCGTGCCGGGTGGATCCCGGTTGGGCGCATGTGGGAGTCTGTCTGACTGCCTCCCCGTTTCCAGCTTCAGAAAAACAAACAAACAAACAAAAAAAACCAAAAACAAAATCTCAACAGTAAAATTGGTTTATAACTTAGAGACTTCCCTGGATGGAGAACAGGTAAGGCTGATGTCATACCCCGAGTGCCTGGTGGGCAGGAGCACTTGAAATGGTTCACCAGGTCAATGCAGGTGCCTCCATTCTGGCACGGCTGATTCTGGCACTCATCCACTTCATACTCGCAATTGACACCCTGATATCCTGGGGAGCACTGCCGGAGCAAACAGAAAGACAAGAACTACTGGACCATCGCTGGAAACAGGCCATGAGAGCGAATGAGATCGGGAACGTTACTGCGACCCTCTGTCCCGCAAGCTCCCCCAGCTCTTGTATATTTCTCCAACATCGTCACACTCCCAGTAGTCACCCTGTGCGGGCTGACAGCAGCTTACCAGCATGTACTTCTCCATGCTGAAAAAGCCATGTTAAAGAGAAGGCAAGGACCGAATATCAAGGGATAGGATAGGGCCCCTGGGCAAAACTTCTGTCCCTCCTGTGTGCAGGCTGTCCCACCTTCAATACACACGTTCCTTTGGATGTGAGGAGGACGCTAGCATTGAGTCAAGCAGTCTGTGTGGGTCTCAGTAAAGACCCTGCATTTGTTCATCTCTAGGACCAGGGAACCGTATGCACGTTGAGACAGGCTGCAACTGGGGGGGTGAGGGAAGGGAGGTGGGAAAGCAAGATGTGGGATTTCAGGGCTGATCAAGAAAAAAAGATACTGACCACAAGGTGGCTTTATTTGGGCAATGCTGTGACAGGTGTCAATGCAGAGGAAGTCCTCCATAGCACACGATCACCCGAATGGGGAAGGAGGATAAGAAGAGAAGGGAAGGGGTAACTGAGAGGGATTAACATGTTTGGTGATGTCACACAGCAGCCAGGCCAAAGTCTCTAGGTCGGATAGCTTTGAAGGGCAGCAGTGCTTGGGGTCTTATGTTCTTGGGCTTAGCTACAGCTAGCAGATACTGGGTGCTGTTTTGCAGAATACACAAAGCAGGTAGGCCCAAAATGCCTAAAAATCTGCTTATTACAGCTACGTTTAAAACAAAAGGATGTGTAAAGTTCTGAGTTCAGCACTGGTAGCCTCTGAGCTAACGCGCCCCGCCTGCTATGAAAAAATAAACATCTGGGGGCAAATGCAGAGGCCACCTGTGGCTCATGCACCAGAGGTGGAGAAGTAAAGCTTTTCTCGTTGTGCTTAGTGGCCTGCCTTGGTATCAAATTCATGTCTCTGGTACTGTGTTAACATCTTGCTGAAACCATTTTCAGCCCTGACATTTAGACAGTGAGATGTCCCTTAAAAGACACACAATTCCTCAAATATACAATATAACAGTATAATGCCACCCGGAACAGTCTGAGCAACATTTTTTGGAAAGAATTATTAGTTGACTGCTCAGACTGGATACAAAGATGGCATCATCAAAGGGACACTCCTCACAGTGGCTTCTCCTGTTTACCTGTTGTTCAGGGCACCGCCGGGGCCACGGGGCTGGATCGGCCTGTGAGTGTGCCCAGGCAGTAATTCTAGCTCTGAATCCCAGAGGCAGTGCTGTGGAAGTGAGATCGTTCCAGAACTCTATGGGAGTATCTTACCAGAGCTACGTTAACTTACTGCACAGGGGACTGAAAGAGACAGTGATGAGTACATACTACAACGGGGACTGGTTAAAAAAATGTATACACTTGTAAAAATAAGACAGAAGCAGCTAAATTCAACATGCTAGTGTTCACAATAGTGTCGCCATCTCCTAGGAGGTCTCCGAGGGGCGCTGACTTATCTTACCTCACATCTGTATCCACCAATGAAGTCACTGCAGGTGGCTCCGTGCTGGCAGGGGTTGGGTGAGCATTCGTCCAGCTGCTCCTCACAGTAGCTCCCTGTGTAGCCCAAAGGGCACTGGCAGTGGTGTGAGTTGCCAGCATTGATACAGACGCCTGAGTGCTGGCACAAGCGATCAATGGGAAGCCCTGGGAAACCCCATGAAGGAGAAAACGTCACAGAAGAGCACATGACATGTCAGGTTCAGACCAACTAATGAGCAAACTCATCAAGCCAGCTGACACATCTAATTTTGATTCTTGTCTAATTCATGACCCTCAACACAAGACATGTATTGGAAATAAGCCCTAAAAGTGGAATATACCTTTGTTTCATTTAAAATATATTTCTCATTTTTATTATAGTCCACATACAATGTTTTTTTTTTTCACATAAAATGTTGTATTAGTTTTAGGTGTACAACGTCATCATAATTTGACATTTATATATCTTAAAAAGTGATCACCATGATAAGTTTAGTAACCATCTGTCACCATACAAAGTTTTATGGTATTATTAACCGTATTTCCTATGCTGTACATTACATCCTCATGACTTATTTTATAACTGAAAGATTGTACTCCTTAATTCCCTTCATGTTTTTAACCCATTCCCTCAACCCCTCTCCTCTGACAACCATCAGTTTGTTCTTTGTATCTGAGTCTTTTCTGGGTTTTTTTTTTTTTTTTAGATTTCACATATAAGTGAAACCATCTAATATTTGCCTTTCTCTGACTTATTCCACTTAGCATAATATCCTCTAGACATCTATGTTGTCACAAATGGCAAGATTACACTTTTTTATGGTTGAGTAATATTTCCTTGAATATATACCACATCTTCTTTATGTATCATCTATGATAGAATGTACAATGGAAAAAAGTCTCTTCAATAAATGATACTGGGAAAGCTGAACAGATACATGGGAAAAGTGAAGCTCTACCACTTTACAAATTTTTTTTCCATTGATTTGAGAAAGAGGAAGGAGGGGGAAGGGGGGGTAGGTATCGACTCGTTCCTCTTAGTTGTGCACTCACTGGTTACATGTCATGTGTGCCCTGACTGGGGTTTGAACTCGTGACCTTGGGAGTGCTGGGATGATGCTATCACTTAGCCAGGGGCTAATATCAGCCACTTTTTTTATATCATAAACAAAAACTCAAAATGGATTAAAAATTTAAATGTAAAACTGATACTATAAAACTCCTAGAGAAAAACAGACAGTAAAATCAACAGCATTGGTCTTAATATTTTTTTATATATATTTCCTTCGGCAAGGGCAACAAAAATAAACAAATGAAACTTTAGCAAAATAAAAAGCTTCTGCACAGAGAAGGAAGCCATTAACAGACCGAAAGGACAACCTATTGAATGGGAGAAGATACTTGCAAATCATATATCTGATACAGAGTTAATATCCAAAATATAGAAAGAATTCATATAGCTCAACATAAAAAAACCAAAACATTTCCATTTTTATAACGGGTAGAGCACCTGAAAAGACATTTCTTCAAAGAAGACATAGAGATAGCCAACAGATATATGAAAAGATGTTCAATATCACTAAACATCAGGAAAATGCAAATCAAAATCAGTGAGATATCACCTCACACCTGTCAGAACAGCTATTATCAGAAAGTCAACCAATAACAAGTGCTGGTGAGGACATGGAGAAAAGAGAACCCTCTTGTCCTCTTGGTAGGACTGTAAACTGACATAGCAACTATGGAGAAACAGCATGGAGGTTCCTCAAAGAATTAAAAATGGAACTGCCATATGATCTAGCAATTCCACTTCTGGGTATTTATCCAAAGAAAAACACTAATTTGAAAAGATATGTGACTCCTCCATTCATCACTGAATTATTTACAACTGCCAGGATATGGAAGCAAGCTAGGTGTCCACTGATAGATGAACAGATAAAGAAGAAGAGGTACACTAATACATTGCTTTTTGGAATCTCTAAACCTCTTCCTCTGCCCCTTCATCTTCCATCTCAGACCAGAGCCAGAGCTGTGCCCCCCAGCACTGTCTGTCCTTTTTTCTTTTTTTTTTTCTTTTTTGAGACAGAGAGAGTCAGAGAGAGGGACAGGTAGGTACAGACAGACAGGAAGGGAGTGAGATAAGAAACATCAGTTCTTTGTTGCGGCATGTTAGTTGTTCATTGATTGCTTTCTCATATGTTCTTTGGCCAAGGGGCTACAGGTGACCAGGTGTGGTGCAGTGGATAGAGTGTTGGACTGAGACACAGAGGACCCAGGATCAAAACCCTGAGGTTGCCAACTTGAGTGCGGGCTCATCTGGTCTGAGCAAGGCTCACCAGCTTGAGCCCAGGGTTGCTGGCTTGAGCAATGGGTCACTCTGTCTTCCTTCCCTCTCATCCCACAATAACACTGTCTGTCCTACGAGGCTGCTGGCCAGTCAGTACTTCAGAGACTGACCCTCAGGCCTGAGGGGTCTTACCTTTGCGGGAGGCTGCTACGTCACAGGACACACTGGGCACATCACAGTAAGCACCAGCCCACCCAGACGGACACAGGCACCAGGACTCTGCTTTCTCCTGAACGCAAGTACCTTTGTTTTTACATGGAGACCGGCTGCAGAGGCTCACCAGGGTCTGGAGCAGAGGCAAACACACCAACATCCACATACAAAAAGTGAAGAAGAGAATTTACACTGCATTTTAAGAAATTAAAGAAAAGCACTTAATTTTTTTAAAAGGCCCTCACACAAGCCTTAAACTATTAATAGATCCACTGTTCCCACGTAATCTAATCGTTGTATGTAGTCCAATTCCTCTTAGCTCTGCTATTTAAAAAGTTCTTACCATACCATAGAAATTTAAGCCACCCTGTAGGGCTAGAAGCAAGAGTCAAAGCTGTCAGACAGGTAAATAACTCTCTGTGGAACCCCATGTGAGAAAGCCACATGGGTTTTGAGCAAATCTGTCTCTGGTGACATGAGTAAAAGGACTTAAAGTCTGTGAATAAACCTAAAACCATCAAACAGCTTATTCTGAGGGGAGAAAATTTGGCTTATGAACAACATGAGGCAGAATGTGCAGACTGGCACCTTTCTCCACAGTTCCCATGAGGGGCCTGGTCTCTGGGGAGAAGAAGGCAAGTTTACAATACAGAGAGGAAGGCACATTTGTGAGAGAAGGGGTCCATGCGGAAGGGCAGAGTGTTCCGCCATCATTTATAATCTCACATCACAAGAATGAGCAGACAATGGCAAAAGCTGTTTCACATGCAGAGGTGGTAAGAGTTGCATGTCCAACACAGACAAAGCCTTGCTCAAGTGCACCTGGAAGGCTAGTGAAACTTGGCCATTTCTAAAGTCTTTAGAGTTCTGTAATTCTATCACTTTAGCTTTGTTTTAAGAGGTAAAATAACATAAAATTAGATACAATGTTTGATATGCAACTTTGGAAGAGTTACTTTGTCTCTCAGGCACTCAGTTTCTCCTTGCAGGAAATGAGAACCTAGACTTATTGGTTCTGAGGGGTCCTTCCAGCCTGAGAGTCTACAAAAGTATAAATTTACATATTTGAATTTAAAAGATGAGAATATTACATGATAGGGCATCATACTTATTATCCCCTTTGATACAGTATCTGACCTTTAAAGATCGGACTGTGATTGTTCTCTCTTCCCCTTTCCTTTTCCAATGTAACAATGAGCTTACTTCCCACATGTATTATATTTCCCACAGTTCTCAGTGAGCCTGGTAAAAACAGGCCTCCTCCTGCTCATTCTCATCGTCCTGCCAGTGTCACTATTTTGGAATCTATCAGCTATTAACAAGCTACCTGATTTATCTCAGGGACATCCCTGAGATCTAGAATTTTCTCTTTGAGGATGGGCTTATTTATTCTGCCTAGAAGAGAAATAGGTACAATACTTTGGTAGTCTGAGGAAGTAGAGTGAGTGGGCTGGTATCTAATTACCTGACAGTTTTTCCCAGTGTAGCCCAAGGGGCAGGTGCAGCGGTAGGTCCCCAGGCCATCAAAACATGTTCCTTCGTTCAGGCACGGATGTGAGTTGCACTCATTGATCTTATGAAGGCAGAATGGGCCGGTGAAGCCCACAGGACACAAGCAAGAGAAGGAGTTAATCCCGTCAACACACGTGCCACCGTTGAAACAGGAGCTGAGAAGCAAACAGGGAAAGCACCATCAGCTATGTCATCTGGTCCTCTGACCTGCTATTTAAAAAGCAAGGTTCCTGGAATCTAAGATGCTACAGAGGCAAATACTCCTGGGCATCCCAAATTCCTACATCCAGTAAATTTTACCTTTTCCTAAACTAGACTGGCTGCCCATTGGCCTTGAGTCCCAGCTTCCTTTCCACAGCCCAGAAGCTTACATAAGTATCTAAAATGCTGTTTATGAGAGATTTCCTGAGACAGTGAAGGTTTCCAGGTTTTACCCTGTCCTTCTACATCATATTTCATTTTATCCCTAAGTCAATTTAATTTAAAAGAAAAGTGCTAACTAGATGGTTCTTGACTCTAGATTTCTTTATGAAAGAGAAGTACAATAAATTTGTTGATAATATTTAAAAAAGAAACAGACCTCCCAGAAATTAAACAGTGACGACAAATCTGCAAAAAAATGGGAATTTTAAAATTGTCAACTAATAGGAACAAAAGAAAAAGAGGAGAATTTGTTTTTTGTTCAGAATTATAGCTCTTACTGTTCCCTAAGCAGGGAATAAGATGATGACCCATCCCACTAGGCTTGTCAACCCTGGGCCTTGGAGCTGCTAACTACACATAGGAGTCAGGACTGGGCAGCAGAAGCTGCCTGTGGCCTGGCCCCAAGGGGATGCCTTCCTCCACCCTGCAGTCCCAGTCCTGTGCACCTTTCCCGTAAGACACTGACACCGCGTGCTGGTGGCTCACCTCTCAGTGCACTCGTCGATGTTGTTCTCACAGTGGACGCCTTCAAATCCCACCTGGCACTTACAGGTGTAACTGTTGACATAGTCAGAGCAGATGCCTCCATTCTTACAGGGTTCGCTCAGACACTCATTCAAGTCTGCCTGGCACTTGTCCCCAGTGAAGCCCGGAAGGCACAGGCAGGAGAAAGTATTCACTTCATCCACACAGGAGCCTCCATTCTGGCAAGGATCTGAGTCAGTACACACAAGAATTAGAGCTCTGAACAGCAGCAGTAATTTAATCTTAGTTTCATAATGGTGAGTGGCCTGACATGAGTCATACAAAGAGCTATAACAATGCTGACTTTCCTGCATGTGAACTTTTCCTTAACTCTTTGCCCTGACTCCTCCGTTTATGAACATGAACGCAATCTTACTTGCCCTAGTCTTACCCTGTTTGAACTGCAATGAACTTGACAGACACTACAGTTTTGCAAAATTAAGAGTCATAACACTTGCACCCCCCCACACACATTTACAAACCAAACATGTGCCCGAACACACAGAAGCTCAGAAAAGTCAATAAAAATTTTCTGAAGCTGTACGGGACAGGGAGTGAGTGGGACAGGACAAATCAATCAGCCTCTGAGCTGATCCATCAGTCTTTCTTTTCTTTTCCCGCCATTCCTGCCTTTCATTCTTCCTCTCTTTTTGCTTTTAATTTTTAGGTTTGGATAGAATCAGGATACAAAAGTTTTTTGTTTTGTTTTTGTATTTTTCTGAAGTGAGAGGCGGGAAGGCACACAGACTCCCACATGCACCCAACCAGGATCCACCCGGCATGCCCACCAGGGGGCGATGCTCTGTCCATCTGGGGCGTTGCTCCATTGCGGCCAGAGCCATTCTAGTGCCTGAAGCGGAGGCCATGGAGCCGTCCTCAGTGCCTGGGCCAACTTTGCTCCAATGGAGCCTTGGCTGCAGGAGGGGTAGAGAGAGGTAGAGAGAAAGTAGAGGGGGAAGGGTAGAGAAGTAGATGGGCATCTCTCTTGTGTGCCCTGACCAGAAATTGAACCTGGGACTTCTACACGCCAGGCTGACTACTGCTGAGCTAGCCAGCCAGGGCACAAAGGTTTTTTTAATTTTAAATATCGCATAGCTCAATCTCAGAACACATTTTATATTCATATCAGTTAATCAACAAATTTTTAGCTACCATCAGGCTCCATCATCCACAATTTGATGGCATTCAAATCAGAATAAGAAAAATGAGATGCAGCCTTGCTCTTAAAGACTTTAAAATATAGCCTGACCAGGTGTGGTGCAGTGGATAGAGTGTTGGACTGAGACACAGAGGACCCAGGATCAAAACCCTGAGGTTGCCAACTTGAGTGCGGGCTCATCTGGTCTGAGCAAGGCTCACCAGCTTGAGCCCAGGGTTGCTGGCTTGAGCAATGGGTCACTAGGTCTTCTGTAGCCCCTTGGCCAAAGAACATATGAGAAAGCAATCAATGAACAACTAACATGCCGCAACAAAGAACTGATGTTTCTTATCTCACTCCCTTCCTGTCTGTCTGTACCTACCTGTCCCTCTCTCTGACTCTCTCTGTCTCAAAAAAGAAAAAAAAAAAGAAAAAAAAGACTTTAAAATAAAATTGCAAAGATAGGCCATAAATATATAAAGAAAACTAAACACCAGGTAGGTAATGGAACTCCTATTTTATAAAAGGAATATTTAATACACCTTGTTCTTCCATTAGTCTCATTTAATTCTGGGGCTCACCTGTAATCTCTACTATAGACAGTAATTGTAAAACTTGTAGTATCCCTTCTAGTTCACAGGACACAGTATACAGCTAGCATAATTTCCATGGTAATTTACTGAGTTATTTTAAATTAATTGTAAGCATTGCTAGTTTTATTTCCAATAGAAAAAAAAATTTAAATACTGAAAAATTTGACTGACATACTAATTAATGTGAGAAAGGAATCCAAATGGTTTGATCCACTTCCTTAAATTTCTCCATCAGTTATACCTAGAACACACTAAATTGCAATAACGCAAAAAATAAATGAATAAATAAATGCACATAGATTTCAAAAGAAATAAAAGGTATTATGGTTGTATTTATTTAGAGTTAACATGTTTATCTCTGTAAAAAACATCATAGGACTCTAAAACTAGCAGCTAAACTAATCTAGAATGGTGAATTTAGCAAGAAAACAAAATTACTCTTTAAAACAGTATACGAAAAAAAATAACTCAAAATAGATTATGGACCTAAATGTCAATGCTAAAAGTTATAAAACTTTCAGAAGAAATCAAAGAAGATAAAACCTCAGTGGGTCAAAGATTTTTTTTTTTTTTTTTTTTTTTTTGTATTTTTCTGAAGCTGGAAACGGGGAGAGACAGTCAGACAGACTCCCGCATGCGCCCGACCGGGATCCACCCGGCACGCCCACCAGGGGAGAGGCTCTGCCCACCAGGGGGCGATGCTCTGCCCCTCCGGGGTGTCACTCTGCCGCGACCAGAACCACTCTAGCGCCTGGGGCAGAGGCCAAGGAGCCATCCCCAGCGCCCGGGCCATCTTTGCTCCAATGGAGCCTTGACTGCAGGAGGGGAAGAGAGAGACAGAGAGGAAGGAGGGGGTGGGGGGTGGAGAAGCAAATGGGCGCTTCTCCTATGTGCGCTGGCCAGGAATCGAACCCGGGTCCCCCGCACACCAGGTCGACGCTGAGCCAACCAGCCAGGGCCCAGACAAAGATTTATTAAACAAGAAACATGAGCTATGAAAGTAAACAATAGGTATATTGAATTTTATCAAAATTATAAACTCTTCCTCTTTAAAAAAATTAAACAGAAGCTATATGTTGGCAGGAAATAGTTGTAATGCAAATATATGACAGAATATTTATCTAGGATATAAAGAACTTTTCAAACTTAATAAGAGAATCAATTTTTGAAACGGGCAGATTTGAATAGATACTCCACTAAGTAAGATATAAAACTGGCCAATAAGCACAAGAAAGATACTCAACCTCATTAATAAATAGGAAAGCAAGTTAAAACCACTGTAAAATGCTATATGCATCCAGCAGCATGGCTAAATTAAAATGAATGATCAAATCAAGTGGTCCTGAAGATGTGATTTATGTGGAACTCTCATACAATGCTTATAAGAGAGAAAATAGTACAACCACATTGGAAAGTATTTTGACAAACAACTTTGTAAAAAGTTAAATATACACTAACTACATAATTCATTTAGTCATCTGTAGTCTAGCTATTTAATCAAGAGAAATAAAATCACATATTCACAGATTTTTATTGAAGCTTAATCTGTAATACCATCAGACTGCAAAAAAGCTAAATGTCCTACTAGTGAGTTGTACGTCCAATAACGAAACACTACTCAGCTATAAAATGAAATGAACTATTCACACACACAGCATGGATAAGTCTCAAATAATATGCTGAACGAGAAAGTCACATTCCCTCTCCCCGCAGAAATAGTTTGTATTATAGGATTCCATATATAAAAATTGTAATAAATGCAAACTAATCTACAGAGGTAGATGCCCGATTGCCCGGAACAGGGAAGAGAAAAGGGGTTAAATTACAAAAAATAAGAACACTTTTAGGAAGATGGATATGTTCATTATCTTGAGTGATAGTTTCAGTTGTCATATATCAAAACCCACTGAATTATATATACATTTAAAATATTGGCAGTGTACTAAGTGTTAGTTATACCTCAATTTCTGCTTAGAAAAGAGCTATCATAGCACTGCCGCACGCTGTCAACGTAAACCATTATGTGGATGCTTAAAAGAGATTCCGTTGCTTTACCTCCTAAATCTTCAAAAACAAGATTTTAAAAATACTAATATTAAAGACACAGGATAAACTATGGGGGTGGCCAGTATTGGCAACAAGAGGCCACGGCCTCCACTGAGCTCCTCTGTGCCCCCGGTGTGCTGTTCTGTCCCTTAGGGCTTCGGAGCGGCTGCATACTCACTGGCGAGACAGTCATCGATGTCCTCCTCACAGTCCATTCCGCTGAAGCCCGGAGGACACTCGCACATGTAGCTGCCCTGGGTGTTATGGCAGAGACCTTGGTTCATGCAGGGCTTGGAGACACATTCATCAATGTCAAGGGTGCACCGCTGACCTAGGAACACAGGAGCAATGAATGGTCCAGTCTTTAAAAGCTGACTTCCAGAGAAATTTTCGTGGGACCTGAGCCTCAGTTGAGGTAGATGGGGCTACTCTATGGGTATTCTGGTCAGTCCCCTGCTTTGAGAAGTCCCTTAGGGCTTCTATGCCCCCAGTAAATTGCTGCCCAGTGCTAAACTTCCCTGTAGGACATCAGGGTTTCAGATACAGGCTGGAGTCTTCCAGCCACTAGGGGATGCCACATACATGCAAAATGGAAAGAGTTTCTAAGTCATCCCAGTTAGCAGCTCCTATACAAGGCCTGTGTTCAGGACAAAGACCCAGACCAGTGATCAGCAAACTCATTAGTCAACAGCCAAGTATCAACAGTACAACGATTGAAATTTTTGAGAGCCAAATTTTTTAAACTTAAACTATATAGGTAGGTATATTCCTTATCGAGGTAGCGTCCACACGTGGTATTTTGTGGAAGAGCCACACTCAAGGGGCTAAAGAGCTGCATATGGCTCACGAGCTGCCGTTTGCCGACCACTGACCCAGACCTACCATGTATTCTGATGACCTGACTACTTTAAAAAAAAAGCCTTTTGGTTTCTCCCCTCTCGCGTTTTTACCTTGCCAGCCAGGAGCACACAGGCAGGTGTAACTCTCAAAATTCAGTGCCTCTTTGCAAACAGCAGCATTCTCGCAAGGGTTTGGAGAACAGGGGGCCAACACAGTCTGACAGTTCTTGCCTGCAAAGCAAATGACAGAGTTTATAGAGAAAGCTGGCCAAGGAAATGGAAATTCCTCCAAATTCTATACCAAAGGATGCTCTCTGAATGCAAGTCTAAGTAGTGGTTAAGACCTTTGGAATCTGAGACATTTGTGGTCCTTCAAGTCTTGGCTCTGACTTGATTACTAACTGCATGGCCTCAGGCAAGTTCTCTTCTGGGAGCCTCCCACTGAAGTAAAATGGGAATCAGGATGGCCCATGACTCCTAGGCTTTTTGAGGCTTAAGTGAGAAAATGCTTACAAAGTCCTTATAGCCTGGTGCACAGAGTGAGTGCTCAACAACAGGTGGGCTGCTCCACCTTCATGTTAGTTACTATCACGAGAGCCTGCATGCACTGGGCCCCCTGCAGCAACCAGGAGTGACAGTTTCTGCATCTCCCCAGCTAAGACTCTGCTTACTCAGAGGCTCAGCCACACAGGTCCCCCTTCATGTGAGCAGGAAGAAGCAACAGCATGGCCTCCTGTTCCTCACAGCTTCTGCTGGCCTGTTCCAGAAGGCACTGAGGTTGATCAGGAGGCCAGAGGCAGAAAAAAATAATTCTGACTTCCTAGTAACATGTCTCCTCATACTGACATCAACAACATGACATCGGTATTTGCCCATTATTTTCTGCCTTAGTTTGCAGAATATAGGCTTCTAGCAAAAAAAACCAGATGCTCTTATTACAAGGAAGATGAGGTTGTTTTTCAAGTCAAGTCATAACTAACTCAATTTAAAATTTTATTCTAAAATTTTGTATTCAGAAAAAAAAAGAAATACCATATTCCCCCCATGTATAAGACGCTCTCATGTATAAGATATACCTTAATTTTGGGGCCCAACATTTGAAAAAGATGTATTACATAAAGTTATTGAACTCAAGTTTTATTCATCATACAACTCCTCATCACTGTGAAAACTCCCATCCATTAGCTTGTCTTCATCTGTGTCTGATGACGAATCACAGTCGTCAACAATGAGTGTAAAAACAAGCATGAAAAAGTGAGAAATGAAAAAAAAAAGTGAGAAATGCAAGTAAAAATCTACAACCACTATATAAGACGCACCCAGTTTTTAGACCCCATATTTTTTGAAAAAAGGTGCGTTATACATGGGGAAATACGGTACTACAAATGATCACCAATATCTGCAGCCAGCCTTGAGTGTGTGTGGTCAGACTGGTGGCTCACAGGGGAAGACCCTGCTGCTTTGTTCCCCACATGCTGGCCAAACTCAGTGACACATGGAAACCTTCACTAATCTTGGTACTAAAATTGTACCTGTGTGGGCTTTCAGTCTAATATAATTTCTCAAGTTCACACATAGTAAATCCTTTTATTGGTATCCTCATCTGAAGAAAAACCAACAGCCAGCATATAGTCAAATATTCTTACAATATCTGAATAGCAAGAAAACAAATAATTTCAGGATGAACTGTACACATGTCACATTCAGGTACGTCTATGATGTGCTGAGTACAGTGACACCTGCTAACTTCTCCCCACAGCTGTCAATTCTGTCTTTATAGTTTTCAGTGAGATGATCTCCTCACTACCAACAAATGTGGTCAGTCGCTATGAAATGGCAGGGTAGAGACTGTCTTTGTCTGGGGACAGCAAGGGTTAACCTTGATTTTATCAACCAGGCTGGCCAAATGCCTTCCCCTAGATCAGCGGTTCTCAACCTGTGGGTCGACCCGCAGGTTGAGAACTGCTGCCCTAGATGAACATTTCTCCTAAAGCCGGGCGAAGGGAACAGTGCAGTGTGGAGTCTTTCAGGTCAGAATCATGCTCCTGGCCACTCTGCCACTCTACACTGCTTAGAGTCACTGGTCACAGCTCCCATGAGCAGCCTAGGACTCCCAAGCAGGAGGGCTCAGCCATGCTCTCGCCTGCATGCTGCACACTGGACAACCATGCAGAACTGTCATCCATGTTTCTGTTCTGTTCCCCAGAGACGAGGAAAATAGATGACGAGGGGGTAAACAAGCCACACAAATACAACCAATCACAAGACAACAGTAACAGGCAGGAGAACACAAAGCGGAAATGTCCAAGCACACTCTTAAAATAGCACCTGAAATAAAGATCGCCTGGTATGAACTGAAGTCACACCCAAGTCTTCCATGTGTGATCACCATCCAGGGGCAACACCACTCTGAATGAGACACAGTTGCACTGAACGTGAGGAGAAGAATGGCAGGTAAGAGGATAAGCTGTGGATTCAGAACTTGGATAGAGACCACCACCTATCTCTGTGACCTTCTGCAAGTATCCTCTCTTTGCCTCAGCTTCTTCATGTACAAAATGGTGACAGGAAATCCTATTTGTAGAATTATTGTGAGAACCAGAGTAAATAATTCAAAGTAAGTCAAGTGTCTGGCACACAGTGAATTCACTGTAAGTAGCAGGGTATTTTTGAAACTAAGACTAAGAACACAGGCCATGGAGACATGGGGTCCATTCACATAATGGACTAAACTATCCACTATGCATCAGTTCAACCATAAAGAGCAAAGAAGGCAAATAAGTCTCCCCAGCACTGGCATGGAGGGAGGCCAGAGAGCTTTCTCAGAGCTCAGGATCTGGGCAGTGAGGGAAGGATGGGCGACGGGGAGTCCTCAGAGTGTCGTTCCTGGCCCATAGGCTCCGTTTCTGCGACACAGAGGTTTAGAATGACAAGGCGGGCCCGAGCGTCCCCTCTATCCCTGCGCCTACAGGGCTCACCTGTGTATGGCAGCACACAGTGGCAAGTGTAGCCACTTATGTCATCCAAGCAGGTTCCTTGGTTCAGGCATGGATTTGAAGCACATTCATTGATATTCACTTGACAGTTATAACCTGTGGGCAGGAAAGAAGAAAGAGCAAACACAGTGAAACTGCCTGTTAGCCTCATGATCTGAACCACTAAGCACTCCTCTCAGTGCTAGTACTTCCTGAAGTAACCAAGCTGCCTTCCCCTGATCCAAGACATGAAATCTACTCCCACCACAAAAAGAAAAAAAGGAAAGAAGCATTAGTGGGGACAGGACAGTACCCTACACTATACTTCTGTGCTTCTTCAATAAGGACTGGCTCAGAGCCTTAGACCAGAGGAACTACAGGACTGTAAAAAAACAAAAGTATGACCTGGGAGTGCCGAGGGCTGGCTAGCCAACAACCACCCGATTATGGATTGTGCATTTTGATTCTTATTTTGTTTGTTGATCAGCAAGTCTCAGTGACATAAAGAAATAAAAGTGCTTTTAAATCTGTAAGTTTCTTTGCAAAGGTAATGTAATATGTCAGTAAATTAATGACTAAAATATGGTTTCAGAAAATTTTCAAGTCATCAAATAAAGGGACTCTGAAACATACTGATGATTCACAGCAGCCTGGTACAATTTTTGAGTGGGGAATTCAATGCTAAGTGAGTAAAGCAGTTCAAATATGAATGAATTATCCACAGATTTCTCTCTCATGAGTTTCCAAGAGAAAACTGATGGCAGAAATACAAGTGACAACTCCAAAAATAATTGTGTGCAATATGCCCCTATTATGCCTTTCTCCAGAAGGCCATAGGGAACAATGTGCCTACGAGTATCTCAGCATATGACAGAATTTGCTGGAAGGTTTGAACACATGAAAGCTTCCATGATATTACTGCTATCAAAATTACAATGAGACAGTATTTTCATTCTACTCTCAATATCTCTTTTGAATTATAGAATCGAACCTGCACCAAAAAGCTTACAATTCGAACCTATCCAAAGCTATGTAAGTGGCATCCTAGGTGCTCACCTTCAATAGCATTGTTTCAATAGCTCTCCTCTCCACTAGGCTGAAAGAAGAATCTGTATCTATTTATGTTTTTATTTCCTAAGTGCCTCATAAATATTAGGTGCTTAAATTATGTATGTAGTATAAATGAATAGAAAAAAGAAAAGAAAGAAGCAAGTAAGCCTAGCAGTATGTAATATAAGAAGGCAGAGCAGGGAGACTGAAATATGCACTTCTGTCTTTACCTTTAAAGCCCTTCTTACAAGTACATCTGTATCCATTCACCAGGTTGTCACAAGTTCCTCCATTCTGACATGGATTGGAAAGACATTCATTTTTGTCCACTTCACAGTTGATGCCAACCCAGCCTGCATCACAGAGGCACTTGTATCTGAAAGGAGATAGAATTCTTTACTAAGGCAGATGAATGCACAATTGAGTCAGAGTTGAATATAGGATTTGGTGAAGAAATGAGAGACAGAAGATGAAGGTAAGCTAATCTCATTTCTACTCTTCTGGGGACTTATGAACAAGGTGTGAAGCATGTGAGCCCATCTGGAGTAAAATGACCTTTCTTCCTGGTGTTTACCTGGTTCACAAAGATGCTAGAGAAATTAATTATACTGAGCTTTCATATGTAAAGAGCATTGTTGGTACCATACATTAGACCAGCGGTTCTCAATCTGTGGGTCGCGACCCCGCCGGGGGTCGAACGACCAAAACACAGGGGTCGACTAAAGCCATCGGAAATGTATTGTATAATAAATATGTATTTTCCGATGGCTTTAGGCGACCCCTGTGTTTTGGTCGTTCGACCCCCGCCAGGGTCGCGACCCACAGGTTGAGATCCGCTGCATTAGACCAATCTGAAAGACACGTCAACATGGATAAATCTGCAGTTGTTTTCTTATATATAAAACTAAAGTAAAGCAAACATTAGGATCATTTGTTTCTGGTACAAAACAGAAACCCAGGAAGCAGATTGGTATCAGAGACTCTAAGTCACTATGAAGATCTTCTGGATTTCTGATGTCTGAGATATGCTTTGTTCTTACTTGAAACCCTTCCCCAGAAAGCACTTAGGGTACTGAGCAGAAAAAGGATAAAAAAATTAAAGTTGATTAAAATATATGGACATTGCTCACAACTTGCACATCACTAGCACTTAGGATGTGGTAGCAGGAGATGACAGCCTCCTTGTAGAGATTTTTTAGGAAAAATGTGGATGGGTTGGGATGCTTTGAAGGCTGTGCTACTCTGAAGCAGGAATAGATGAAATTCATCTGAAAAAATAACTTGATTTCCAATTTGCCTGTAAACACACTCTTCATTATTTCACCTGTTTTAAATAAAGCAATATCCAGAGCCATGTCCTCTGGCAAGCATAGCAAGAGTATAGGTCTACCTCATAGGTGACACTTTGTGATTATAGAAAATTACCTAACACCTGATCAGCAGTGGTGCAGTGGATAGGGTGTCAATCTGGGATGCTGAGGTCCCAGGTTCAAAACCGGCTTGAGCCTGGGTTCATCTAGCCTGAGTGTGGAACACTGGCTTGAGTGTGGGATTATAGACATGACCCCATCCATGGTCGCTGGCTTGAGCTCAAAGGCCACTGGTTCAGCCACAGCCTTTCCAGTCAAGGCACGAATGAGAAGCAATCAATGAACAACTAAAGTGATGCTTCTCGGCCCTGGCCAGTTGGCTCAGTGGTAGAGCGTCGGCCTGGCATGCAGGAGTTCCGGGTTCGATTCCCGGCCAGGGCACACAGGAGAAGCGCCCATCTGCTTCTCCACCCCTCCCCCTCTCCTTCCTCTCTGTCTCTCTCTTCCCCTCCTGCAGCCAAGGCTCCACTGGAGCAAGTTGGCCCGGGCGCTGAGGATGGCTCCATGGCCTCTGCCTCAGGTGCTAAATGGCTCTGGTCACAAACGGGGTGATGCCCCAGATGGGCAGAGCACTGCCCCCTAGTGGGTGTGCCGGGTGGATCCCGGTCAGCGCATGCGGGAGTCTGTCTGACTGCCTCCCCGTTTCCAGTTTCAGAGAAATACAAAACAGAAAAAAAAAGTGACGCTTCTCATTTCTCTCCCTTCCTATCTCTCTTTCTCTCTCTCTCTCTCTTTCTCACTGGAAAAAAAAGAGAAGAAAATTATGTACCAACATATCACTAACTCTATAGGGCCTGCATACCGCAAACATTTTAGCCAGGCCCCGTCTGAATCTAGCTGAGTACACTTCTACTTCAGAGGCACACACTGGTAATGTATTAGAACAGAATTGAGCTTCTTTAAGCAGGAGAAAGACATAGAGAACCTCCCTCAGAACTCAATCTGGCAATAAATATTAAAAGCACAACTGCCAAAGACTCATAACCCTGCCATGGGTTTCTCCCATGTGCCGACTACCCACACGAGGAAGCCATTGCCCCTTGCTTTCCACCTGCTCAGTTCCTGGAGGTAGGGAAGAAGGGATAATTCAGAAGACTATGAAACAGACTGCCAAACCTTTAGCTGAATCTCAGCTCAAGTCCCTGACCGACATCTACAGGGTCTGGCCAGAACTTAAACCCATCTGGCTTGCACAGGTTGCTCAGAAACTACTACTGCACAGCAGCTACTCACCCACTGAGGCCCCCGGTACAGTTCCCGTGGATGCAGGGGCTGCTCAGGCACTCGTTCACCTGTGAGTAGCAGCTGGGGTGATGGGGCCCCTCGGGGCATACACAGCGGAAACCGTTCACATTGTTGATGCATGTCGCACCCTTGCGACAGGGATTGGAGGCACACTCGTCAATGTCAACGTTACACCTCTGCCCTGTAGAGAAGGGGGACAATGTTTGTCAAATCCAAAATGCTTAGGGAACAGACACAGAACCGAGACACTGTGTTGGAATCTTCATCTGCACAGGCACCAAACAACACCATTAAAAATACAATACCAGAAAGCACTCCATGCCAAGAGGGAGAAGCAAGCAGCACTGTCTTTTGATAAAGAAGCAAAGTTAACAGAGTGCTGGAATGGTGTGTAGTGTTCTGACCTACATGTCTTCTTCACTCCACCCTAGAAAGGGGAAACGCCTTGAGGATTTAGAAAGAGAATATCAGTCACCAAAGTACTTGACGTTTCTCTGAGTAGTCTCAAAGAAACTCATCTTATCACTGTCCTCAGCTGGTTTATCGGAAATTCATGGTTCCAGTTAGTCAACTTCTCACATTTCTAGGTACAGCAAACCTCAATAAACTAGAATGCTAAGCAAACTGAATATTAATTGAATGATTAATTTGGTTAAAAAAAACTTTTGCTTTCATTTGTAGAGCTGTATTAATTATCTGCCTCAGGAAGAATATTATATACACACACACACACACACACACACACATAAAATGTCTTCTGATAACAGAAAATCATTTAGGGTCTTTCAATCTAGACCAGTGGTTCTCAAACTTCAATATGCAAAAAGAGCTGCTTAAAGTACTTTTTATTTTAAAAGGAGATTCTTAAGTCCCATTACCGTGGACTGTGATAGGTAGGGACTAGCAAACCACATTTTAAATAATGCGGGCGGTTCAAATGTACTACATTTTGAGAAAACTCTGATCTAAACAATTACTAGGTTATCATCATGGAATAATGTAACTGCTCAGAACTTACGAAATTGAAGCATGTTCTTCCTCTAAAACATATCTAAGATAGTACTTCGAACAGGTACCTGCTACAACCTTAATATTTATCACTTTAAGCTGAATAAAGATACCAGTTATGAGTTTTGCTTTGTTACATTTTGACTGAGATTTAACTATACATTCCACAATAATAGAAAAGTTTAAAATAATCCATAATTCTGTACGAGTGGCAACAAGTAACTGTTATAAAGGAACTCACAATTTTTTATTTTTTTTTTTGCATTTTTTCTGAAGCTGGAAACAGGGAGAGACAGTCAGACAGACTCCCGCATGCGCCCGACCGGGATCCACCCAGCACGCCCACCATGGGGCGACGCTCTGCCCACCAGGGGGCGATGCTCTGCCCATCCTGGGCGTCACCATGTTGCGACCAGAGCCACTCTAGCGCCTGAGGCAGAGGCCACAGAACCATCCCCAGCGCCCGGGCCATCTTTGCTCCAATGGAGTCTCGGCTGCGGGAGGGGAAGAGAGAGACAGAGAGGAAAGCGCGGCGGAGGGGTGGAGAAGCAAATGGGCGCTTCTCCTGTGTGCCCTGGCCGGGAATCGAACCCGGGTCCTCCACACGCTAGGCCGACGCTCTACCGCTGAGCCAACCGGCCAGGGCCAGAACTCACAAATTTTAAAGACTGCAATGTTCTGACTCAGAAAAAAAACTCCATTTTTATTTAAGAAAGAGTAACCCTGCATTTAGAGCAGGAAATTCCGAATGAAATAGACACACTCCCTTAAAGTATGGGTATTAACATTTTTTCACCCTCCGTTGCCCTCTACACCATGATTGGTGGTTCTTTTGGTAAAGACCCATAATCTGGTGTGGTTGCTGTATTCCTCTTAAGTGTTTTATTAATAACTTATTTTAAAATACGACTTCCTTCGCCTCAACCTCTAAATTTTTTAGATGTTTGCCAATGGCACCAAGACAGGAACCAGAACTCTGCAACTGCAGAGCTATGCTCAGCCTGCAATGCAGTGGAGAATGAGAGGGAAAAGCCTTCATTTTCTGTCCTTTTTTGGAAGCATCTTCTCAGAAGCCACTCTTTCCAAGTTTTCTTCATTTGCTTTTAAAACTTTCCAGAATCAATTTCTGAGAGAGTTAAGTGCAGCCTTGTGCAGTCTCCTACGTGAACTGGCTGGCGGCTGCTTCCGTAATCATGTCCTAAACTTCAGGAGTTCCTACGCAGCATCAGAAATGCCCAGTACAAAGTTACGAACCTTGTTGGGCTCAGGAACTACTGAGTGAGAAGTTAACCAATGTTTCTCAGTTTGTGTTTAATTAGTGTTTAATGAATGAAATCACAGGATAGCTCAGACTCAAGAGTCTGTTGTTGGATGTTAGAGGTCCCATATTTGAGTTCTAGTCATTTATTGAGCAACACTTACTGTTTCTTCTGTGCCAGACATTGTTTTAGACAATGGCTAAAAAGACGATCAGAAAAGTCCCTACCTTCTGAACTCATAGTTCTAGCTGTGTGATCACTAACTGATAACATGGGCATAAGCCCTATCTCTCAGTTGCTTCACTTGCTAAATGGGGATAATAAAACTCCCCTATCCACTGTTTTGTCCTGTTAATTATTTTATTGAGATATAATTGACATGTAACATTGTATAAGTTTCAGGTATGATACATACGTGTGTGTGTGTGTGTGTGTGTGTGTATCTCACATCCTTTTCATCCTTCATCCATTGATAAGACACTTAAGTTGTTTCTATATCTTGGCTGTTGTGAATAATGCTCCAATAAACATGGGTGTGCAGATATAACTTCAAGATACTGATTTCAATTCCTTTGGATACACTCAAGAATGAAATTGCTGGATCATATGGCAGTTCTATTTTTTTCTTTTTTTTTTTTTGGTATTTTTCTGAAGTTGGAAACGGGGAGGCAGACAGACTCTTGCATGCGCCCGACCAGGATCCACCCGGCACGCCCACCAGGGGGTGATGCTCTGCCCATCTGGGGTGTTGCTCTGTTGCAACCAGAGCCACTCTAGCGCCTGAGGCAGAGGCCACAGAGCCATCCTCAGCGCCTGGGCCAACTTTGCTCCAATGGAGCCTCGCTGCAGGAGGGGAAGAGAGAGACAGAGAGGAAGGAGAGGGGGAGGGGTGGAGAAGCAGATGGGTGCTTCTCCTGTGTGCCCTGGCCGGGAATCGAATCCGGGACTCCTGCATGCCAGGCCGACGCTCTACCACTGAGCAAACCGGCCAGGGCTATTTTTAATTTTTTGAGGAACCGCCATACTGTTTTCCATAAAGACTATTTTACATCCCCACCAACAGTGCACCAGGGTTCCCTTTTCTTCACATCCTAGCCAACATTTGTTATCTCTTATCTTTTGATAATGCTACACTATCAGGTGTGTCATGATATCTCGTTGTGGTTTTGATGTTCATTTCCTGATAATTAGTGAGTTGAGCACCTTTCCCATTTGTATGTCTTCTTTGGGAAAATACCTATTCATGTCCTTTTGCCCTTTTCCCCACCCTGATTCTAAACATTTGTTTTCTTCCATCATTTGTGCATTTTTGGAATGTATATACATTGCTTATACTTTTTCCAATCACTTTCTTATGTATGCAGTCTGCATTCCCCATCATACTTTAACTCTCTCTAAAGTCATGAACTCATTTTCTACCACCTTTGCTGCAGGGCAGTGCTCCTCACTTCTTGTTCTCAGCAGTGCCCTCTGCAGCACATGTTGTGCAGCCCACTGCCGGGCTGGCTAAGGGACAGGGAACCAGAAGCAACTGCATATGCAACATTTGCAAGTTAGTAATTTATAGACAGTTATACATGTCATTACTTACTAGAAACTATGATAAGAGATTGACATTATAAAATATAGTTATGTTCTTTCTTGTATTTTGGTGGTTTTCTATAGTTTTATAATGGTACTGTAATGATGATTAGCTATACTAGTAGACTTGTTACTCATGGTTAGCCTTTCAAAGGTTACTTGAAAATCACTAGGCTTTGGCAAACTGTGAAGCTTTCAAAACTTCACCTGTTTCAAATAATACTGGATTTCTAAATACAATGATTTACAGCTTAAAATGACATAGTCTGTGTTTAAATCAAATAGCTTTGAGAGTTTGTGTGGACACTTCCAGTATTGTCTACTCAGAAATTATTGGAAAATTTCTAATAATATTTTCTAAAATTATGTTTAGCTATTCCCGTCTATTGTGTTTTCATAACTGAGGAATAATAAAATACAACATTATATTTATTTCAGGTGTATTGTACAACACAACTTGGTATTTGTACATACTGCAAAATGATTACTACAATGTCTCGTTAACACACATCACCATATATAGTTACAAAATCTTTTCCTTGTTCTTTGTCCATTTTTAATTAGATTATTTGCTTCTTTCTTACTAAGTTATATGACTTATTTTTATGTATTGGATATTAGCCCCTTATCAAATGTTGTTTTTATAAATATATCTATAAAAATGTATTTTGTATATTATAAATGTTTTTTCCCATTCTGTAGTTGCCTATAACTTATTGTTTCCTTTGCTGGATTAATGCAATCTTACTTGTTGATTTTTAAAAAATCATTGCACACGCTTTTTAGTTTCTTATCCAAGCTCTCTACTTTTATGGACTTAAGGAGAAGTCAGCAAAATAATGAATGTGAAGGTAAAGCTGGTAGTTTATAAAATCGAAAAGCACCTTATCAAAATAGCACATGATTTCTTGGTTTCCCATTCAGTCGGTAAGTATAAAGAGGCCTGAGGAGAACAGAGATGTTACTCTTAAAAAACAACAAACTCCCTTGATAAGATGCATTCTGAAGAAGGACTACTGTATATATAAAATGTATTTTGCAAAAACCTAATGGTAACCACACACACACACACACACACACACACACCCAGAATTGAGACACATAATATAAAAAAGGAAGAAACAGAAGGGAAAAAATCAGAGAATACCACCAAACTAAAACAACAGAGAAAAAGGGAAAAGGAACAATGGAGACATAGAGCTACCAGAAAACAAATGGTTAGGCAACCTCAATACACCCATACTCAACCTAAATGTAAATGGCAAAGAGTAACAGTAAAAAAAGGCAAGAGTAGCAGATTATACAAAAAAATAAAACTGCCTTTAAAAGGTATACCTCAGCTGCAAGGAAAAGTATTAGAGTAAGGGTGAATGGGTAAATGATTTTCTTTTCTTTTTTTATTTTTGTGAGAGGACGGGAGGCAGAGACAGACTCCCACATGCGCCCTGACTGGGATCTACCCAGCAAGCCCACTAGGGGGCGATGCTCTGCCCATCTGAGCCCCTGCTTTGTTGCAACTGAAGCCATTTTAGTGCTGAGGCGAAGGCCACGGAGCCATCCTCAGGGCCTGGGGTCAACTTGCTCTAGTTGAGTCTTGGCTGCAGAAAGGGAGGAGAAGGGGGGGGGAGAGAAGCAAGAGGGGGAGGGGTGGAGAAGCAGATGGGTGTTTCTCCTGTGTGCCCTGACCAGGAATTGAACCTGGGACTTCCACACTCCAGGCCAACACTCTACCACGGAGCCAACCAGTCAGGGTTCTTTTCTTTTTTTTGTATTTTTCTGAAGTTGGAAACGGGGAGGCAGTCAGACAGACTCCCATATGCACCTGACCGGGATCCACCCGATATGCCCACCAGGGGGCGATGCTCTGTTGCAACCAGAGCCATTCTAGCGCCTGAGGCAGAGGCCACAGAACCATCCTCAGTGCCCGGGCCAACTTTGTTCCAATGGAGCCTTGGCTGCAGGAGGGGAAGAGAGAGACAGAGAGGAAGGAGAGGGGAAGGGGTGGAGAAGCAGATGGGCCCTCCTCCTGTGTGCCCTGGCCGAGAATCGAACCCAGGACTCCTGCACACCAGGCCGATGCTCTACCACTGAGCCAACTGGCCAGGGCCTCTTTTCTTTTTTTAAAGGATGTCTTAGTTCTTTATTGATTGCCTTTTAGAAAGACAGAGAGGGATAGAGAAGGATAGAGGGGGATAGAGTGGGACAGAGAAAGCATGGAGGAGGAGGAGGAAGAGGAGGAGGAGGAGGAGAGGAAGAGGAGGAAGAAAAAAATATATATACACACATGATAACAGAAGGGGATATGACTTTGGGTGGTAAACACATCATGTAAGACACAGGTGATATACTCCAGAATTCTACACTTGAAACCTACATACATTTATTTTTTTATTTTATTTTATTTTTATTTTTTTGTATTTTTCTGAAGCTAGAAACGGGGAGAGACAGTCAGACTCCCGCATGCGCCTGACCGGGATCCACCCAGTACGCCCACCAGGGGGTAACGCTCTGCCCACCAGGGGGCGATGCCCTGCCCCTCCGGGGCATCGCTCTGTTGCGACCAGAGCCACTCTAGCGCCTGGGGCAGAGGCCAAGGAGCCATCCCCAGCGCCTGGGCCATCTTTGCTCCAATGGAGCCTTGGCTGCGGGAGGGGAAGAGAGAGACAGAGAGGAAGGAGAGGGGGAGGGGTGGAGAAGCAGATGGGCGCTTCTCCTGTGTGCCCTGGCCGGGAATAGAACCCGGGACTTCTACACGCCAGGCCGACGCTCTACCACTGAGCCAACCGGCCAGGGCCAGGAAACCTACATACATTTATTAACTAATGTTACCCCAATAAATTTAATTAAAAAAATTTTAAACTCCTTTAAATCTGTTTAAAATGTAGTAACAAAATAAAACAAAGGAAAAACTAAAGCATCTCACATTGATAGATCTGAGTATATACCATAGTTGTCTCTGATATTTTCAGCAGCTGGTTTAAATCCCCCATCCTCCCCAAAATCCCAAACCAGACTAGAAAACAGTTCCAAGAATAGGGTACCACCCAGTAATCAAAACATTCCATTTTTTGTTTATGCAGTCTCATTCTACACCTTAAGTTTATTTTAGAATATTTTTAGCCTATGTCCTCCCTCCTTGACCTTCCTGGTTTGCTGAATGTTACCAAGAAAGAAACTATGACTCACTGATATTTCCAAAAAGAAGGCATAGAAAATGCTTATATACCTAAAAAGAAACCACAACAGACACCTGCTAAGGCTGACCAGTGAAGTGGGAATGACTGTGGGCTCTAGAGTAGGATCCCCTGAGATGGATCCTAGCTATAGTGCCCTACTGATATTACTCAACTTCTCTAAGCTATAGCCTTCTCATCAATACTGTAGGAATGACAACAGCAGTGACAGTTAAATGAGATTAAGCACTTAATTTAATGTCTAACTCAAAATAATTAAGTTATTAATAAATGGTAAGTATTCTCTTATTTAACAAAAATGCATCTAATATCCTATCTAGCAGGAATTTTGTATATCTTGTTGACTGTCACCTAATCTTGTAGTAATAAGTTTCAGGACATAGAAGTACACTTGGCCACCACCAGTAGTGCTGGGCACCGAACATGAGAGCTTTCATTATACATGTCTTCTGAGCGATCTCCCATTGAACAGGGATCACAGTGACACATGCAGGCCATCAGCATTCCTCTCCAGCATCCACAATCACACAAAGCAGGAGCATTGTAAAATACAGAGGAATGTAAGTTCCTGGCAGGCAAGAGGCAGACTTTATTGGCTCCGGTCGCCTTTTGACATCACAACTAAAGAGGCTTTGAGGGAAGTTTCTCAGATTGGTTGCAAATGACCTCATGGTATTTATTAAATGGTCACATCATGATGTTAGTGCCTGGTGTGAGTGGCACTTTCTAGGAAGGATAGGCTACGCACAGTATATGCCCCCTGATGATGACATTAAGGCACAGGTGTGTAAGGACCTGTTTCCTCAGAAGCCTCCGAGCACTTTTTAATCAGGAGGGTAAAAGATAATCGGATTAACAACAAGAAAGAAAAGAGAAGATGTGCATACATCTTCATGCATACATGTGTAAATGCTCTAGATGCTTATAGTTTAAGAAGGATTCAAGCCAATTTTCTTTTAGGCAACAAAGTTGTTCCTCTTACAGAGAAAACACCTCAACTGTGCTAGCCAAATGAGGTTGGTTCTGGCTTCATCCAACAAGCTCCCATAAGAAGTAGTACTAAAAAAAAAGCATTTAGTACTTCACAGAATTTGACCCTGGCTACGCCATCACAGAAAGCATTCACTACCCAAGTGTAAAAAAATAAAGGTGGCTTTGGAAGCTATCTAACTCAAGCACAGTGAGTGACAGAAATTCAGGGTCTGACTAGACATTCTTCTCTGGTAGCTATAAACACATGGTCTGAGAACCTAACTAATGAAAAGTTTCATGTTACAGTTTAGGGAAGGCCTGTAAGGAGAAAACTGGGCCAGAGAAGCACAAAAACATACGTCTAACCTTCTAAGAGACAAAGAAATGAGAAACATTTAAAAAATAACTCTCCTGCCCTGGGCACTGAGGATAGCTCGGTAGATCTGGGTGTCAGCCTCAGATGCTAAGGATAGCTAGGTTGTTTTGAGCATTGGCCCCATATGGGGGTTGCTGGGTGGATCCCGGTCAGGGCACCTATGGGTACCTATCTCCCTTTCTCTCACTTAAAAAAAAAAAGTAATGCTCCTTGAGATGCCCTTTTACCAAAGGAATGGGGCTGAAGGTGCATTCTCCTTCAACAAAAAGAAGCCTTACCTGTGAATCCTGGTGAGCAGACACAACTGTAACGATTAACTCCATCCATACAGACTCCATGGACACAAGGGTTACTTGCACAGTCATCAAAATTGATTTCACAATTAATACCTGCAAGGACAAAAGCAATGCGGACCGATGCAACACTACCAGAGAAATATCCAGGATGTGTATGCGTGATGCTAAGTGTTAAGAAGTCTAGAGTAGCCAGCCAGCCAGCCCCAGGGGAGAGCAGCAAGTCTCACAGTGCAATTCTCCAGACCCTGCCAGGGGGACTACGAGGGCACATTGATCTTTGCCATCACACTAACCCACTTTTGGCCTTTCTCACTGACATGCAAAAACAATGGCAGTAAGTCTACTGGCATCTTGGCAGGAATCAGAGCAGTGGCACCACACTGTGCTAGGTCACTGATCGCCTCCGTACACTCCCAGTAAACACTAACCAAAAAAACAGGTGCACTTAAGAATGACTTTGGTGAAGAAGTCAAAATTATTAACTTTACCACTTTACTATATCTTGACCCTTGACTATACTTTGTTCTGTGTGATGAAGTGGGAAACAGACGTGAAGCAGTTCCACGGCACGCCACATACAGAGCTATCTCCGGCAAAGCAGTGTGTGGTTGAGTCAGACTGAAACAGCTGCTTTTCCAAGGAATCTAATTTTCATGGAAAGAACAACTGACAGACGAACCAGGGCTATTGAGACCTAAGTATTTAGTTCATATTGAATGAAAGAAGAAAACCTGTCATTCCAAAACAAACAAACAACTGATAATACTGTGCTCCAAAGATAAAATTTAAGCTTTCACATGAAAATTAGAATTTTGGAACTTGCATCTACCCCTACAAGCTTGAAACTGACAGTCACTATTCTGGGCTAAAGTTCAGGCTAAATTTTAAAGAGTCTGGTAACTTCCTTCTGGAGTGTGCTGCCTTCCACCTGGTCTATTCCCAAAATGAACTGTACAGTCTGGCTATGTTAAGAAAGGTTTAACTAAAGATATGGGTAACTACACAGGAGAGACTTACCTGTCATTATTGTTAGCATTATTTGGTAAAAATACTCATGATATTTCATGATTAATTTAACAAGAATTTAGTGATCTTTTTTGAGTACTATAGAAGAATACCTTGGTGATTTGAAAAGTCTAAAACATAAAACCTGGTAATAAGAATGATAAACTAATAAATGAAACTTGAGTGATATAATGCTATACTTTTGATTTACTTTGTATTAACATTTATTAATAGCAATAATTTCATCAAAATTTATTAATCCATTATTATGTACAAAGTACTCTGCCTCCCACTTCACATAACTTTTCTCTAATCTTCTAACTCAACCATCAAATCAAGTTGTGTGACACACATTTCATCATGACTTGTACAATCACAGCAGCAGAATGGGATGTGCTCTCTGGACTCTACACTGTTCACCATGCCATACTGGTCATTCTGTGAATGATGATGCTCTGTTGCCTCTTTATCCACAAAGGAGGCAAGGGTTTCCATATTTCTTATACACTTGTAAGAAATATGTCCAGCCCTTGGCTGACAATCCCGATTTATCCCCATATGACCAAGCAGGCCCTAGAATGCTAGGTCCAGTGTGACTTCATCCTCAAAACCATGTTTAATTTGAGCAGGAAGAATCACCTGGTCCAAGCTGGGCCAGTGTGATTTTCTCACTGGAATGTAGAACCATGAATTATGTGACCTATGGTGTATAGATGGCCCTGCTTCCTGCTAATGTCTGCAAAGCTTTATTATTTATTATTGTTGCAAACTCATTTGAAATCCATAAGATGCTTTTTTGTGCTTTCAATAAATTCCTTCTGCTTGGTGATTAATAATTCTTTAAGCTAGTCAAATTGGATCATGTGATTCTAAATCAAAAATAACTTAAAACAGTGCCCCATTATAAGAACACAGGTGAAAAAAGGCGTTGGCAGTGAGTGCGGGTAGTACCTCCTACTTTCAGTGCCCAGCGAGTAAGAAACCACAATAGCAACCAGCACATTATAAAGCATCCCTTCTACGTACACACTCATCCAACCTAGGACCATACTATGAATAGTTGTAAATTCTTACTCTAGAACTCGAGAGTCTATTCATAAGGATTAACTGAATGAATCCCTTCACCCAGGGCCTTACATGCCAGGTCTCTCTCCAGCGATATAGGATTCCTTTATGTTGTCTGGGTCTCTCTGCTAGAATTCTCCTAACAGCCACAGGAGTGCCTCTCTGGCAGCTGCTGAGGTTCTGGGCCTTCCTTCTGTGCTGCCTGCACAGCACTCACATTCACATCCTGCTTCTCAGTGACAGCTACGTACACCTCACCTTCGCTGTCCTCCCCAGAGAACACACCTGATACATCCTGCTGTGATGATATCAACACAGAGAAAATGAAGTGCTTGCTAACCCACCACTCACCCAGGCTTCCAGTATGCTTGCTCGAATGGGAAGGAGAGCAAGGCCTGAAACAGCCCCACCACTCTAAAGGCCTCCATTCAATTGCTTGTAAGTCTCTCAAATTTCTTTTCATACTGCAATTTCTCATGTCTGGGGACCAGCCCGGAAGCAAATTGCTTTTGGAAGGTTGCACAAAGATCTATTCAGTGCTTTTAGTGAGTTATCTAAACATAGGGAGGGGGAGGCATTTTCCCTGTGGAGGCATGGGATGTTTTTCATATGCTTGAGCAACTGAAAAAGGACTTTGTTTCCAAACCTGGCATGTACGAGGTCCTGGATGAAGCCCAGGGCCTTAGACAAGTTTGAAGGAATGCATTTGGAAATAACAAAATAAAATGAGGGCAACTAGCCACCTCCCCCATCTTTGCCCCCTACCTAGGATGTTTTCCTTAGATGGAGAATAAATTCTTAATAAATCACTCTGCTGTACCGGCAGGCTCCCTCCTAACAAAGGCACACACTAGTTAACCTTCCACTAATACGTTTTCCTTTGATCTGAGACATAGTACTTCTCTGTCCATTAACCACAGTCGTGACCATAATTATTCCTCCAGTAAGTAAGTAAAACAGAACCCAGTGAGACCTGTGTAGTGTTGCTGCTTGAGAAAAGAATTCAGCGTTCCCCCAGCAAGGAGCAGCATGTCCTCACCACCAAGAGAGCCGGTCAGCCGGAGTCAGGAAACCGCAGTGGACGCGGGAGGAGAACCGCTGGCTCTGCATTTTAATTCCCAGTGACTAGGGGTGGAGGGGGTGGCGGTCTCTCCCCTCCCTTACAGTCCCCACCAATGCCCAAAGCCACCAGAGACAAACGGCACAAGACAAGCATCACATTAAGACACTGGACTCTGAAACAGAAAAGTATTGGACAGACAGGCTAAAGGGTGGGTGCAGGAAAGGGATGGGGTGGGGGGACAACCTTATTACAATAGTCTGTGGTAGAGGCTGCAGAACAAAAAAAGACAATAAAAGCAAGGTTTTCAATTTTAAATAATAATTTCAGTGTCTTGAAATGGTCTGCCTCTTTTTAGGGAAAACACATACATAAAATCACCAGCTCTATAGAACTCTTGTCTAATTTCTTCCCTGGCCAGAGCCAGCTCCCTCAGCAATGTTTCTGCCTGTGGCTTGGGCTGTGCTTCTCAGAAAAAGGACTGTTTTTCAGGGATTTACCCATGTGCCGAGAAAGTCGGAGGCATCTGCATAAACCGTTTGGAGAAGCAGGTAAAACGCCAGAGGCAACAGGCAGGGAGCGCTTACCTGACGTGCCCGGCTGGCAGTTGCACTGGTAGCCATTCACCAGATCTATGCAGCGGCCCTCATTCAAGCACGGGCTGCTGTAACATTCATTGATCTGGTCGCTGCAGATGGCGCCCATGTACCCCGGGCTACAGATGCAGGTGTAGGAATCAATCCCGTCCTGACACTGGCCATGGTGGCAGGGATCGGGGTTACAGTTGTCGATGTTCTCCTCACATAACACGCCCGTGAATCCTTGGGAGGAATGACACGGAGGCTTAAAAACAAGGCAGGGATGCCTCACTTGAACACGTGGATGGGGCCACATCCAGGGATTTGGCCACTCCACGCCTAATTCACACTGCAGGAAGGAGCAGTTGAGACAGACTATTTGCACTGATTTTAAAAGCAGACCTAGAGAGTTGTGCTTAAAATAAAGTTCTTCAAGTCAAATTTGTAGAATTCAAATACCCCTTTCCCAGTGATCAGTACTCATCGCAGAGATGCTTTAAGCACATCTTCATTCCATATCGGGCTTCAGTGGGGAAAAGCTCCATGTTTCTCCTGACGCTGTTTACCTCTATATCCCTCTCCTCCAAAACCTGACATGCAGGTGCTACAGTAACAGTGTCAGGGATCTCATCTTCCCAATTCTGACTTCAGAAGACAGAGGACTTTTCTTTATTTCTCTCAACTCTTCCCAGAGAACTATGCATATATAGTAAGTTTTCAATAAATACTTGTTGAATAGAATGAACAAGTTATGAGCATTTAAATGAAAAAGGGACAAATGAAAACTCTATGCAGCATGAAATCTCTTCTAGAAGGCTCTCCTCCCTTACGACCACGGCCTCAGGGATTCCCGCCTCTCTTCCACTAAGGCTGTTCACCATGAGCACAGTCTAGCCCAGGGGTCCCCAAACTTTTTACACAGGGGGCCAGTTCACTGTCCCTCAGACCATTGGAGGGCCAGACTATAAAAAAAAACTATAAACAAATCCCTATGCACACTGCACAGATCTTATTTTAAAGTAAAAAAAAACAAAACGGGAACAAATACAATATTTAAAATAAAGAACAAGTAAATTTAAATCAACCAACTGACTAGTATTTCAATGGGAACTATGCTCCTCTTACTGACCACCAATGAAAGAGGTGCCTCTTCCAGAAGTGTGGCGGGGGCCGGATAAATGGCCTCAGGGGCCGCATGTGGCCCGCGGGCCGTAGTTTGGGGACCCCTGGTCTAGCCAGAGGAGGCCACATCAGGAACTTCTCCAACCAGAGACAGCAGTTCAGGACGGGAGAAGGAAGTTCAGTGCTTCCGCTGATGGGGCCTAATCTAAATAAGTCTAGTCAGTGGTAATGTTCCAATATTACTAAAATTGTTTATTTTTGTGACATAGTTTGCTTTTTTATGATCAGATATGCACATATTTTATATTAAGAACTCATTCTCTCCTCAAAAAAGAGTCTTATATTATATTCCTAACTTCTTTTTTTTTTTTTTTTTGTATTTTTTCTGAAGCTGAAGCTGGAAATGGGGAGACAGTCAGACAGACTCCCGCATGCACCCGACCGGGATCCACCCGGCACGCCCAACAGGGGGCGATGCTCTGCCCATCTGGGGCGTCGCTCTGTCGCAACCAGAGCCACTCTAGCGCCTGGGGCAGAGGCCAAGGAGCCATCCCCAGCGCCTGGGCCATCTTTTTGCTCCAATGGAGCCTCAGCTGCGGGAGGGGAAGAGAGAGACAGAGAGGAAGGAGAGAGGGAGGGGTGGAGAAGCAGATGGGTGCCTCTCCTGTGTGCCCTGGCGAGGAATCGAACCCGGGACTTCTGCACGCCAGGCTGACGCTCTACCACTGAGCCAACCAGCCAGGGCCTCTAACTTCTTTCTCAGTTAAGCAATGGGATAAAAAGGAAATCAGAAAATCACCTTTTCTAATCATTTCTAGTGCTTTCCTACAATTCCGGTCCTGTGCGGAAACCAATGTGTGATAGGGCATGTTTGGCTTATTCAGATCATTCCCAAAATGGGAAATGTGGCCACAGATCAGAAATGTAGACTATTTCTAAACAGATCCTTTTTCACACTAGTAGCAGAATTCTGGAACGAGGACTCACACTTCTCAGACAGAGCTCCCACACCTGCTCAGAGACACACCTGGCTCTCACGCATGCATCCTCTTTATGCAGGAACCCTC
The DNA here is from genome assembly GCF_036850765.1 of Saccopteryx bilineata. Taxonomy (NCBI): domain Eukaryota; kingdom Metazoa; phylum Chordata; class Mammalia; order Chiroptera; family Emballonuridae; genus Saccopteryx; species Saccopteryx bilineata. Next base: position 164,036,997 of record NC_089492.1, read on the forward strand.
TGCACTTGCACATAATCACTTTTAAGATTTCTGCACCTTTGTTCAATCATTTCCCTCAAGAAAGACAGCGAGAGGCTTCCTACTGAGAACCCCAGTAAAAAATAGCTTTCCACTGGAATGCGTCCCTTTCCCCAGGGAGCAAGTCAAGCCAGCTGGAAATTGACCACTGCCAAAATCTGTCCCAGAAAGTCACGGACACTGAATGGACATGTCCCAGGACAGGCCACTATTGTGGTGGAGAAGAAGGCAGGTGTTGTGGAAGGGAACAGAGATAGCAGCAAAAACTGCTGGGACAAGCTCTCTTCAAACACAGGCCAGCCCCGTCAGTGGACTGGCAGGCAGGGCCGCTGGACGAGGACAGCCCATGGCTTTGTGCAGGTGGACCCACCGGAGGAGTAAGTATGGGAACACTCTTACCTGTGGCACACTGGCACTCGTAGCCATTCGGGTGATCAATGCACTTGGCCCCGTTCAGACACGGAGTGCTGGAGCAGTCATCAATATCAATCTGGCACACGGGCCCAGTGAAACCTTCAAAGTACACAGGGACGACACAAGTCAAAGGGTCATCCTATGTCCTTCTTTACTAGAAGAGCACTGGGTTAAGTGACTGGCAGGGCTTAGACCAAAGGGTCAGCAAAAGTAAAATGATTCTCCCCACAGGTAACTGGACAACTGGGTGAAGCTCCAGGCACCAGCGGCACCTGTGTGTGTCTCCGCCTCTGCTTCTTCCCCACACACATTTCACCTCCAGGTAAAAGAGGGTAGGGGGTTCCAGGCGAAGCACGACAGCCAGAGTGCAGTGGCAGAAGAAGGGGACCTGCCCCCAAAAACTACAAGAGACGCTACCGTGCACGGCGGAGCTCGCGGCCTGTCTTCAACAACGGCTTTGGGAACAAAAGGAGAGGCAGAGCAGTCTTTGGAAAAAACTGACTTGCGTTGTCTGTTTCTGGACTTTGAGGTGAAATGTCTAAAAGTAATAACCTCACCAACGGGCTCTGAGACAATGACCCATGGCGGGAAAAAGTAAAATCCTGAATAGCCTAAACCTTAGGCCTCTGTCAGATACGAACTTTCGGAAACATACAAGCAGACAGAGAGGTCATGGGCCTTTTGGAATAGACTTGGACATCTGGCCACAAATGGCTGAGAGACACACTAGATGAAACAAATGCCCCGTTCTGCACACACTCTCCTACCCTGAAGCTCTCACTTTAATGACTTTCTTGTGTACGGCTCACACACAGTCTCTCCCTCCTCTTCCCCCTGTGGTCAGTCAGCTCTGTGCTTTCAGAGATAACAGGGGCAGGTGGTGGGCACTTACCAGGTGGACACAGACACTGGAAGCGATTGACTTTATCCACACACTGCCCATTGTTCACACAAGGGTTGCTGTGACATTCGTTTATCTCCAATTCACAATGCACACCTTTGAAACCTGAACAAAAGAGACCACACAAGTGGCTCAGAAAGAGAGAAAGGCATATTCTAGCCAGGAAAGCATAAACTTGCAAAGATTATTATATCCTCTGTGAGCATGAGGACAGGAGGACTGGGCCATGATAGTGACAGTTACATCAGACAGGAGAATCCTCTGGGATATCCATGTCACTATAAAGAGGGGGAAGAAGTTACCTCCAAAGACACTGGTGAGACCTAGCATGCCAACAAAGACTGTGCCACATTCTCTGACCAGGTCAACCTTCGCTTTCAGGATAGTACCAGGCCCATAGGATGCCCACCACTTGCTCCTAAAGACCAGTTAAGTCAGAGATGCTGCTGCTCTCATGGTGCAAGTCAAGGTCAGGAGAGCCTCCCAAGGCTAGAGCGACTGGCATCCTTAGTGAGGAAGCAGTCACTGCCAGCCTTCACCGTGAGCTGGCTCCGCTGTGCTCTCTGAAGACTCAGGAGTGGTCCTTGCCGAAAAGCTCCAGACTACAGCTGATTAACTGTGGGGACATCACTACAGATAAATGGCAGGTTCCTATATAATTATGGGTAAAACTAATTTCTATAAATGGAATACATAAGGGAATCAGGAAAACTTGCTATTTTAAAGAGTTTTATGGTAAGTTATTAAATTAAAGAATACTTGAATAAAAACAATTCTGAAATTTTCTATGTTTCTGAGTTTGACAAGATAGGCTTGTTTATCTGGGTCTTCATAGCTCTAAGAATTCTAGCACTGCCTCACTCCTCACAGGTCCCTTGGCCAGGAACCCTGTTGTTACCAAGAAGGGAATGCTATTGGTGCTCATGGAATGGCCAGTGTCTCGAGTGCCCCACCTCAGGGAAGCACGGTTTAGTGCCTCCTGTCTAGACCCCGCACACGGAGGGGCCCAAGTACCTGGCATGCACAGACACGTGAAGCCTCCAATCTTGTCCAGACAGGTGGCATCGTTCTGGCAGGGGTCTGAGTGGCACTCATTGATGTCCATCTCACAGCGAGGCCCTGCGTAGCCTTTCAGACACTCACAGTGGAAGGCACCGTCGGTGTTCACACATTTCCCTGCATGCTCACAAGGATTGCTATTGGCTGAGAAAGACAAGAACCAATTATCAGGATCAAAGCACTTGATAGAGTTCCCACAAATGTGGACTACAGATGTGGATCTAATTGTCACAAGCATTACAGCTAGGCATTTAATAGTCTGGTTCTCAGTTTCTTATTTTCTTGTTAACAAATTAATTAAAAGACCAGGGCAATCTCAAGTCTCATGTGTCTCTGCTGCTCTTTTACAAAACTGTCTCTAAGGCAGGGCTTTATGCTAAGAATCACCATATTTCTCCATGTCCAAGACACTCCCATGTATAAGATGCACCTTAACTTTTGAGGCCGAAATTTGGAAAAAAAAATGTATTACATAAGTTATTCATCATAAAAGTTTTATTCATCATAAAATTCATACAACTCCTCGTCCATGCAAAAAAGTGGGAAATGCAAGTAAAAAACCCCCTACAACCACTGTATAAGACGCACCCAGTTTTTAGACCCCAAATTTTTCGAAAAATTGTGCATCTTCTACATGGGGAAATACGGTAAACACAGACTGCCCATATATTTTAATTTCCCAAACAGAACATATGACCACACTGAGAAGTTAGCTGTAAACAGTGGGCATGTAACAGGGGATCTGAGGTTGGGAGAGGCATGCTCCTCGAGAAGAAATGCTCTAGTTTAAATACTTGTTGAGCTCGACAGACACATGGGGGAGGGGAGAGTCTCCGTGAACTCACCCATGGTACACTCATCCACGTCCTCTGTACAGTCAGCCCCTTTGTAGCCTTGTGGGCAAGTGCAAATATACTGCCCGTTCAGGGGGTTGGTATCACACAGTGCCCCCTTGTGGCAAGGATTGCTGATGCAGGCATCATCCAGATGACATAAGAGACCTGTGGCAGAACAAAGAGAAAATAAAATGTCTCTACTTAGGGAAGAGTTGTCTCTCTCACAGAGGAGAAAAAACCTTATATGGGTTTATAATATTCCAATATGGAAATTGAGGCAACTTTCACCTGATCCTACCTCAGAGACATGCTGCCAAGTAAGAAGTGTCTGCAGACAACCCTGGTGTTCTCACCCTATCCCTTGGCTAGACCTCTCCTTGGGGGTAGGTCACAAAGTGAGACAGTTACATGACAGACAGGCAAGTGGTGATAATCTTCCTATGGCACTGCCAGATTGAGCTAACAAAAACAGAGGATGCCCAGGTCAATAGTAACTTCAGATAAACAGTAAGTCATTTTCTACTGTACATACAAAATACTGCATGGACCTGTATTTTATTTGGCAACCGACTTTCCCAAGATCACGTTACCTGGTGACCACGGGGCACCAGCATCTCACTAACTTCAGAAGAGAAAAAAAGCCACTGAATACCATCTGCTCTGCTGGGCATATGTTGATCATAGCATCAACACGCCTGTCTCAGGTGCCCTCGGGACTCTGAAGGTATCAGCAGGCCCCGTGTTCTGCATAGTTCACATGGGAACTGGGTTTTTCACTCTGCAATTAGCTTAAGAATAGGTAGCTACTGCTCCTTTTACAAAGCTGGAGGTAGGGCTTTTGGAAAGGCCTAAAAATGAGGACATTTCAGAAATGCTGGGCACAAAATTCTCTCACCCAAGCTATCTTCTTCCATCACATTCCTCCCTTCCTTGCTCTCTACTCCTGAAACCAGAAGCTGTCAAAATGAAGAGCACAGCAATACTAATAGTGAAGTCAGTAAAAACCCTCCCTCAGAGGAATGTTTCTACAGATGCTGACAGCTGGAATGCACTTACATGCTTCTGTCCTGCCAACCTCTCTGAGTCAATGGGTTCTTTCTTCTTAATATAGAGTCCCTCCATCCATTTATTAGTAATTTTGTCTTTATTTCTGACATGCTTTTCAACCTTGAGGTCAAAAGATGCTCCCAAGGCAATAGTGACTTTCTTTTTTTCTCTTTTTTAGGGTAAAAGACTGAGGTACATAAAGTTGAAATGAGAGCCAAAGGTGCTAAGTAAGAAGACTAACTTCATAGCACTCTGGCTAATGATTACATTTCCAGAGTAATCTTGAGTGATGGGTTCCTACCAATAGTAATTAAAAGGACCCAGCTACCTGAATGAAGAGAAGATGGCAGAAATCTGAATGCTCATGGGCCCCTACCCCAGTTCCAACTCTGTCCTTCTGCTGGGCTCACCTGCCTTTCCCTCTGGGCACATGCATGAGAAGGAGGCCACTCGGTCGATACAGGTGGAGCCTGCAGTGCAGGAGGCAAAGGCACAGTCATCGATGTTCTCACTGCAGTCATCTCCACTCCAGCCATTCACACACACGCAGCCATAGCCTCCATTGCGGTTGGTGCAGGTGCCACCATTCTGACAGGCATTGGGCTGCAGCAGGCACTCGTCCACGTCCTCTGTGCAGAACTGCCCTATGGGGGGGGAAAGTGCTTTGATTAGGTCTCCTAAGTCTCCAAGGATCAGCATAATGCCAGCCCCCCCCCCCCAAGTCTCCACCCTAATGTGACTTGCTGCAGATTAAGGCAGCAGAACGCACAGCAGATCAGGTTCCCACAGGGATATTAGGGCCACCTTGAGCCCTCCAAATGCTCTTATTCTACGCCAATAACTTTTTTTTAAAAAGTGAAAGTTGCTATCCCTAGAAACTCTGACAACATGAGAATTTAGCCAATATGCTGAGGAGAAGATAAGTCTTTTAGGATTCTTGCCTCAGTTACATTCCTGGGATGATGAATATGTAACTGAGAAGAGCGAGGAAACATGAGCCTAAGAGATAAGCAAGGAAAAGAATAATAAGAAGGAATGTAAAAGTCAAAATGTTACGGCAATTATTCTGTATCAGAACCATCAATGTCAGCAAGCTGGTTATGCTACTGTACAATAGTACTGCAAGGTGATGTCACTTCTGAGGAAGACTTGGTCAAGGGTGTTAACACAACTGCATGTGAAATTACAATTATCTGAAAATAAGTTTAATTTAAAAATGAAGGTAAGGGCAAGCTAAGGTAGGAAGATTAAGGACAATAAAAGCCTTAGTCAAATATGGATGTGACAATAAAGCCGAGATGACGAGAGGGTACAAACTGCTCAGCCTGAGTCCCCCCCCCTGGCCTCAAGGATGCAGATTTGTGGATAAGACACAGAATGTAGACCCCATGTAACAGAAGACAGAAAAAAGGTCAGCTCTGGCTGGGTAGCTCAGTTGGTTAGCGCGCTATCCTGGTATACCAAGGTTGCGGATTGGGTCCCCAGTCAGGGCACAAACAAGAATCAACTGATGAATACATAAATAAGTAGAACAAACCACTATTTCTCTCTCTCTCAAATTAATAATTTTTTAAAAAGAAAGGAAAAGGGGTTAGTATGCTCTGCTTGAAAAAGAGCAAACTGGAGAATAATAGACACAAGGCCATTATGGGCTCACCGCAGGCACTACAACAGCAATGGATGGGGGACTATGGAGAAGGCTCTTGGGACCCATGACCAGGAACAAAAGCATGTCTTCAACTCATAAGCAAGGAATTTGTGATTAACAAGCAGTTTAGTGCTAGGCCAGTTGAACTGTAAAACAAGCTGATGAACTGGTCTTATTGGAGGTCTTTTAAGGTCAGTTTAGAGAGCTACCAAAGGGAACTAATATTAAGGTCATTTAAATTCTCTAAAACAAGCACAAGTGGCTAAAACTCAAAAAACTTCAAGATGTCTTTAATTCTTTTTTTGTAAAAGAACTCAATAACTCAAAAAGACAATCTGAAGAAGAGGCTTCTTAATGAGAACGTGCACGACGCTTACACTCAGAAAGTGCGTAGGCTATCCCTAGTCCCCAGGATACCTAACAGTAATTTAATTGGCTCAAGTATTTTCAAAAAACCTGCAACGTGCCCAGCCATGTAGCCATGCTAACGGGAGCTAGTTGTATCTGCTCTACCCTAACTGACTACCCATTTTATTTATTTATTTATTTATTTATTTATTTATTTATTTAGAGAGCTAGAAAGGGAAAGGAGAAGCGTCAGCTCCTAGTTGTGACACTTTAGTTGTTTATTGATTGCTTCTCATATGTGCCTTGATTGGGGGGCTCACGCTGAGCCAGTGACCCCTTGCTCAAGCCAGCGCTCTTGGGATCATGCTGATGCTCCCTCATTCAGTAATCTCGTGCTCAAGCTGGCGACCTCAGGTTTCCATCCTGAGGTTCCAGTTTGACACTCTAGCCACTGTGCCACCGCTGGTCAGGCGAGCACCCATTCTTTATACTCATTACACTCATTGCAGAACCAACATCACTCTACTGCACTTATTTAATGGCACATCTCCCATCACTTGACTGCAACCAACCTCTCAGTTCAGAGGTTGTTTTTTTTTTGTATTCCCTGGTAAGATTCCATGCCTAGGATGGCAGGACGAGTATGTGGGCATCTCTGAAACTCCGTGCTCAGCGACTCCCTTCTGTGCACCTTGCTCGTCCCACTTCATCTATATAATTCCTGAAGGAGCCACCAGGTCTTTACACGAGCATACCCTCCTGGGCATCGCTGACTGATACAGGAGGGCATCTGATACAAGTTATATATCACTATATCTCTTTCCAAGCTTCTTGACTGAGGACCTTTGGGTACATGAACCAAAAGAATAAAGTGGCTGGTAGAGAAAATAATAGAGGTTAATCAGAAGTGCACACAAAAGAAGAGAATCACAATGCATTCAAGCTAATGGTTCCAGTTGTTCCTGAAGCCCACTACTCCAAACCCTTTCAGGGGCACAACTATTCTGAGAGGTGTCCCTTAGTGGATTTCCCTAACTTCAAATAGGAACCTGTCAGTTGCAAACCAGAGTATTTACCAGTACAGAGTTAGTGAGTGAGTGCACGCACTGGCGATGACTTCTCCCAGGGCAAATGATGTCATCTATTACAGAAAGCTCTGCTCCCTACTGCACTGACAGACAGACATGCTACCACAGATGTGTAATTAGGACACAGGTGGGATTTAGAAATAAAAACATGACCAAGCAGTAAGTGAAGAGTTGCTGTAACCTGGAAATTCCTGAGAATCTTATCTCTTACACTTCTGCTAACTTAAACATCTATGCTACCCTTAAACCAAATGACTTGCTCAATGTGAGCAATTTAGATGTTATTTTTCTTTTTGATTGGCTCTGTGATGATTCTGAGTATAAAACAATCTGTGTTTAAAAATATCTAATGTATTCCTCATGTATTATAATACCCACACATTTATATACTGTAATAAGACAGACTAGGTAAATAAAAAGTACGTGGAATGCAAGTTTGGCACTCTCCGGAAAGAAAACCAAAAGTCATTAACTGCCTGCTATGAAGTAGGCATTGTGCTTGAGCTGTAACCAAAATTGTGTCATTTATAGTTGAGGAAATCAGGCTCAGAGAGGTATAATAACTTCCCGAGTGTGAAGTTTTCCACACTGAAGGAGCTGGGATTTGAAATAGAGATACCTGATTCTAAAAGTCTCAACAAAGATTTGAGATGTGAATCTCACCTTATCCAAACCATCTCTGCATGCCTCAGGTTCCCAAGCACACAGGCATGAGGAAGTAGAGAGGATTAAGAAGAGGTGAGGATTAGAATCATGACTCATATAATCTGTTTACTGGAAAAATTTATGAGTGCAGATTACTATCCAAAAATCAAATGGGTTCAGTTTACCATTTTTTGAATGAGATTGATTTTTGAAGGTTAACAGAATACCTTAGGATTGTATATCTTAAATATATACATACTTTGCGATAGAGAAATCAAATCTAGAGGCAATAGCACACTGGCTTATAAGAATTTTCTACAGAATGGATTGTTTTTCTCTAAATTGCAGGCACATTTCTCCAGAACTACATTCCTTCCCAAGCTCATTTCTGCCAGAATTTTTTTTTCTTTTATCTCCACCTAACTCCAATTCTATCAACCATTTTTTTAAACTCAGAAGGTAGAAAACAGTAACCAAGGTGGCCACTACAGTTGCTTATTCAAAAATTCCCTATGGAAATATCTACTGAGACACTGCGCTTCCTTCGTGTCACCACCCTGTTGGCCCAGCAGGAACCCAACACAGAAGCCCAGAAATAAGAAGCTCAGAAAGGTAAGGTGGCCTTCCAAACCCAGATTAGCCTGACTCCACATCTACTGCCTTCTACCACAGCACAAATAAGTATCCAACTCTGGATTTGATCAACAACATCTGCAGCTAGGTCCTTGATCCTAGGATTTATTTATTTATTTGTTTGTTTGTTTATATTTATTTATTTGTTCTTGTATTTATTTATTTATTTATTGAGTGAGAGGAGGGGAGGCAGAGACAGACTCCCACATGAGCCCCGCCAGGATCCAACTGGCAAGCCCACTAGGGGGAAATGCTTTGCGCATCTGGGGCCCTTGCTCTGTTGCAACCATAGCCATTTTTTAGCACCTGAAGCAGAGGTCATGGAGCCATCCTCAGCACCCGGGGCCAACTTGCTCTAATCGAGCCATGGCTGCAGGAGAGGAGGAGAAGAGAAAGAGAGAGACAGAGACAGAGAGAGAAGTGAGAGGGTGAGGGGTGGAGAAGCAGATGGTTACTTCTCCTGTGTGCCCTGGCTGGGAATTGAACCCGGGACATCCACATGCCAGGTTGAGGCTCTACAACTGAGCCCACTGGCCAGGGCCAACTCTGATCCTAGGATCTTAAAGCATGCTGAGAAGGTATAAATGCATGAGACAATTAAAGACCATCCTTGTTAGAAATGAGTAAAAGCAAAAGAAATTAATTTAGTATGGTAGAAATGTACTATATACTAAAGTAGGAAAATGTCTTGGTGATCATCTAGAGCAGTGGTCTCCAACCCCCGGGCCGCGGACTGGTACCGGTCCGTGGGCCATTTGGTACCGATCCGCAGAGAAAGAATAAATAACTTACATTATTTCCATTTTATTTATATTTAAATCTGAATGATGTTTTATTTTTTAAAAATTACCTGATTCCCTTTGTTACATCCGTCTAAGACTTACTCTTGACGCTTGTCTCAGTCACGTGATACATTTATCCATTCCACCCTAAAGGCCGTTTCGTGAAAATATTTTCTGACATTAAACTGGTCCGTGGCCCAAAAAAAGTTGGGGATCACTGATCTAGAGAACTGGTTTTCAACCTTTTTACACTTGGGGACTGATAAAAAGAGAAGAATTATTTTGGGGATGACTAAGGCAGAAATCACCCTGAGCATAAGCAAATTTGACTGAGATCACTGGGTATATGATCTTCATACAACATCAAGATGCTTAACTCTTTTGCAGACCTACACAAATTTCTGGCGGACCAGCGATTGAAAAGCACTGATCTAGAGAGGTGGGGTGCAATTAGGTCATTCAGCTCTTCCTACTTCATCCTGGGCTGGAGGGACGTGCTCACTAAGGGTGGTAATACTTGGTCTTGAAGATACCAAAACAACTAAAGTATACTCTTTGTGGCTGGGGTTTAAAAGGAGAAAGGCTGAGAATTGTTTGAAGCTATGAATCCAATTATGAATTCTGAACTTGATACAACAAGCAAGGGAGTTATCATAGGCTCATGGGGTGGGGGTGGGGGGAGACAGGAGCAAAATTGCCTTTGAAGATTAGTCTGCAGTAAAATGTAGGAGGGACTAAGAACAAACAACTTTCTATTAATAGGGAGAGAAGGAAGGAGCACTAAGTTATGAGCTACCTAGCACATAAAAGCCTCTGGTGAAACCATGCTACTAAATCCTCAACAAACAAGTCTCAGCCTGTATCATCATCTGTCTCAACAAACTGCTGTGAACTCTAAGTATGTTGTACAAAGCTCAGTTAGACAAGTTTGTGGGGGTGTCAATGATCCCTCTGAGCAATATGACCTGCCACATCGTGGGGCTGTAGCCACTTAACACTAGAACTAAGGTCCTTCCCCTTTTTGTGTGTAAAAGAAAAATAAATCACTTATTTTTAGAAACTACCTTCTGGATTGCCACCATTAGTCTGGACTAACTTGGTATAAAATGCCACACAGCCAAATCCTTTCCTGACACCTTAAATGCTTAGAGCCTCCTGTAACTACCAATAATTTCCTGGCTGATAGTTCTGCCTCACACATGTATCTGAAATTCATATCTTCCCTTCACACATTTTACTCCAGCCATGACAGCTTACTGTTGGTTCCTTAAAAATTAACTTCTTCCCTATCTCGGAACCTCTGTATATCCTGTTCTCTCCCCCTCAAATATTTTCCTCCCACTTGTTTATATGGCTGGTTAGTTCTCCTTCCACATTCGAATGCATGAGGGCAAAGGTTGTGTCCACCACTCACCTCAGTTTACATGTCAAACACTGTACCAGACCCTTGGTATCAGTGGTGAAACAGACCTTAGACCTAATCCAATGTGTTCATTTTTACTGATGAGGAAAGTAAAACCAGACGGGTACAGTGACTTGTCTCCATCTGCACAGCAAGTTGGAAGAACAGTTAGAGACAAAATTAAAAATGAAAATCGTTAAGTGCTGACAGCAGATCAAGTTAGTTTTCAAAATGGGGAAGGGGACTCTGAGCTGACTGTTAAGGGACAGGGCAGGATTAAAAACCACAGGGAAGAGAAAGTGCCTCAGGAATGCTTCTAAGGAAAACGACACTCTGAATTCACCACTAGAAATACAGCACGCTGTGTCAGCCTGACAGGCGCAGATCGCTCTCATTCTGATTGCTTCTAATTGTCATCCTATTGTCTGAAAACCATCGGCACATTTTGGTGCAGTGTGGCAATAAATATAACAGTGAACCCAAGGGGACTGCTGAAATGGACACTACGACCTGGACCTCATTAGCATCAAGTTCTAGCCCAGGGTGCTGCGGACCATGAAACAGATACCAGTTGTGAGCTGCAATACCCTGGGATACAAACAGCTCATTGTAGCTTTCTCAGGACACCACAAACAAACCATCAATCTCACTTGGAGTTACAAGGACTGAGAAATAAGAGGAGGAGGGGGGGGGATAGAAGAAAAGAAATGATCGCTGAGCCTTATCACTTTGGGAAGAAGTCTTCTCCCTTCCTAGTCATCTCTCAACTGTGAAGTGTGTAGGAAAGATTTTTATCACATGAATGGCCCTGTTAAGGGTCAACTCTCATTGCAACAGCAATCACCACATGAGAACATATTTTTTAAAAAGAGCCTGCCTGGCCCTTGCCCTGACCCTGCTACCTCCTCTTCTGTAGTTAAATCAAGAGAATTCGGTCTCCAATATATGCTTCCAACCAGTAGTCGCCCAAGCTCCTGAGTGGTGGAGTTTCATCTCTTCATTTCATAGCAGAGCGTTCTTATAACCTCTGATCTACAACTACAAAACCTTCTCTAATACAGCTTTTCCGTTCCTCTGCTGAAGTGAGAGGACAGGGATAAGCCTGACCATTCTGCCACCTGCTGGGATGACCACTGGTCGAAGCATTTCTGTATAAACCCTGGAGTCCGCAGGGCCTGCCTCGTGAGAGAATGTGTGTGCACAAATATGAATGTGTACATGAGGCCAAGGGTATATAGTGGCTGAGGGGGAATGCAGGGATGAGGATACACGTATAGATAAATGCAAGAGTCTCAGTGAATGTGAATGCTGCCACAATTCCTAGACATCATCACCATTTTCCAGACTCCTCAAAAGCCTGGTTTCCTTGCATCCTGATCAATAAACTTACTAAAGAGTCACCAGAATGGTACCAACGTGTACAGTGGACTGTGCCCTCCCTCTCATGGCTTCCATTATACTTAGGATAAACTTCTAAATACTACCCAGGTTTTCTGCTCATCTTTCTAGTTTCTTCTTTTGAAAGAGCATTAGCTCTACCTTTCTGGCTTCTTTGCTTTTTCAAACTTATCACAATTTTTCCCCCTTTGGGGTGTTTGCACATGCTGTTCCCTTTGCCTGGAACACTCTTATCCCCACCTTTTTCTAACTAATTCTAACTTGCTGTCCAGACATGAAATGTTACCTTCTTAAAGAGACATTGCATGCTTACCCCAACTTCAGTTATTTCTTCCTCTTAATATGCTCTCCTCTTTTCCTGAAGGCATTTATTACAGGTCAAAATCTTGAAATAATTACCTGATTTATATCTCTGTTTCTTACTAGATTTAAGTTCCATGAAGAAATGGGTGGTAGCAACTCACTTCATGGGTAAATCCTCAACACTTAGCACAGTGCCCAGCTAATAATACAAATATTGATCTACTTACGACCTATGCAACTTACAACCATTCGACTTTACGACCACAATCGCTAGCCACGACTGCTCTGCATCTGGCAGCGCAAGCAAGCGTTGCTCAGCTGGGGCATACGACAGTGTGGACTAGCTTCCGGCAGCACTACCATCTCTGTGTGCACCATTTCAACTGTTATCCCAGACTCGGTACAGCAATTTGTGTTTTGTGTCTTGGATATTTTTCATCAAACCCCTCCCAAGATGTCTACCAAGAGGAAATTGTCTTTGCAAATATTAAACCAGTTGTACTGGTAATGCAGTGTTTTACTTAAGCCTGAAAAATGTAAAAATAAGAAACAAAATGGTGTAGAGATGATACAAATGGCATAAAATGAACAAAGAAACTGATATATGACAATAATAAAAGAAAATTATGATAAAATATGACTTAAAGATTTTTATAACATCATTTCACACTAATGTACATATAGCCTACTCAACTTACGACCAAATTGTGTTACGACTGGTCTGTCGGAACCAATCGTGGTCGTAAATCCAGCACTAGCTGTACTATAGTTTGAGTACAGGGGTTTCTCGTGTTATGACAGTCTCAACATACGACGTTTCAAGTTTATGATGCTCACTCCCAAAATACTTAAAAATTTGAGATGTGAGTGTTTCAGCTTACACTGTTAGAACTGCACTTACAGACTATGTAGGTGAACTAGTTTGGTTGTGTGAGGAGGAAGAATACATAGTAACATAGTATATGAGTGAGGGAGTTGGACTTTTTCTGTGGCTTAGTTGTGTTTTTATGTTCTAGATTATGATTTTACAACTATGTTAGGATAGGTAAGTGACTTAGGCTAGGGTGTGTTTTGATTTACACCAAAATTTGGGTTACATCACTGTAATAGGAACGGAACTGTGTTATAACCCGAGGACCCCCGGTAGTATTCAAAAATATCTGTTAAACAAATGTTTATATGCTCCTGCATTCTCATAAATCACTTTAATCCCCAAATAATACTCATCTTTCATCTCCTTCACACCTTTAGGGTGTCTCTATTCTATTCATACTTCCAAAGTCTGCATCAACCCTTTTTCTCTATCCACCAATCAATACATACAACTTCTCATTCCACCCCCACTCCTCAGCTGCTGAACTCCATCTCATTTGGGTAATTCTACATTATAGTGGGTACCTTCCCTCTTAAATTCAAACCTAAGATTTCCCCAAAGACTATATCCCAGTCAGCCCTCTTTAAGAGAGGTCCTCCTCCAATTGCTTCCATTTGCATGAAGGTGAGTAGGCAAAGAATCCATGTTTTCTTTATTTCTTACTTAAAGCAGTAAAAAATTATTCATTACTTCCAGGTACAAGCCATTGTGTTATGTGCTTAACTGGTTGTCAAAGGTAATCCTTTCATACAATTACAGTACTCCAGTTTGGCAGATGCAGTGCAGTCTAGTTCATACTAAAGAAAGATACTACAGTATCTCAGGAAAGTAAGGACAGAGACCCTGAAAGAACCCAATAACAGACCTAAATTTGTATAGATGATGGCTGGTCAGAAACAAATGGAAAATGTAATGCCCCAATTCATTCATTCATTCAACAAATATGTGCATGCTATATGCCTACACACACTGTAATTATATTGGTGAATAAAACAACTGTGGCTTCTTCCCTGCAGAACTTTTCGACAAACAGGGGTTTTACAACTAAACAAACAATTATACAGACGGTGAAAACTGTTCTAAACGATACATGTTGTCTTGGGAGCACAAAGTAGGAGAACAGAGAAGAAGTATATTCTCCAGGACCAGCTGGGGACAATATGTTTCCCTGGCAAGCTACAATCATGGCACCTAATGACATCCCATATCAAGGCAGTATCTTCTTTTTGACAATTTATTTTTCTATAGGCTATCCCTTCAAACAACCTAAGTTTGCATTAACAACAAGAATTTATTATCCAAATATTAACAGTAATGGTAGCATTTGGCTCCATATTCTAAGGTCATAGTGGTCTCCCGGTTTAACTATTTCTAAAGTTCTTTTATCCACTTGTTTGCTGCTGTGTAATCCAAACCCAGAGGATTCGCTAGTGCCAGAGATTGCACGAATCTATGAAATGGCCAGAAATAAGTACAATAGAATATCTGGGGAACAGACTCAGAAGCATGCCATCCAAAGCTACCTTAAAGTCAGAATAAGCTGCATTATGGCTGGATGAACCTGAAATTAGATAAAGGCTGGCTTTCTATGTTAATCAGGTTGTGTAAGAGTTTGTGCGTGTGTGGGAAGGATGAAGAGGAGAGTATTTCAGGCAGAAGGAAGTGTATGTACACAGGTTTGAACAGAAGAGAAAACACAGCTCCTTTGAGGCAATGAAAAAAATCAGTGTGGTTCAATTATAAGGCACGTATTGCAGAGATAGGGCTGCAGTGGGAGCTATAATGCAGAGCCTTGGAAGTCTATCTAAAGACAAGAACAGAGATTCAAAACACTGAAGTGTTTTAAGCAAAGAGGCAACACAACCCCACTGGTGTCTCAGAAAGCCCACTCAGCTGCTGTGAGGAGAATGGACTGAACTCCATCTCACCCTTCCAGGTCAACAGCAATTGAAAACACTGTAGTGTTCCAGGGCTCCTGTGGCCACTGGGGCAATGAGAAAGTCCGCAGTGTATCTGGGGCAAATTCCAGTTGCAGCAGCACCAAAGAGCATCCAGCTTGGACTGCCTGGTGAGCAACAGAGGCTGTGCCCATGCTGGGCGTTCTGCTGACCCCTGGCAGAGCAGCTTCTCCACACAGTGAAGACAATGATGCCAAGCTTCAGTCCTCCTCCTAGAGGCCCACACTGTTTCTCTCCCCAACCTGCCCTGGGCTGCTGGGCTGTTGTAACAGTTTACATCAAGAGCCCCTCACTTCATTGGGAGAAAAAACTAACTGCAGCAGGGGTTCCAAAGAGAATCAGCCTATCTAGTTATGGGCAAGCAGTGACCTCGAGCAGAACGAGTAAAATGGAAGAGCAACAACATGGGCCCTTGTAAGCCATCCTAAAACATGAAAGATGGGGAGCATGCCACTGAAGATATAGGCAAAGGGAGCACTCATGAAAAATAGTCACTTCCAGGTCCTGGCCGGTTGGCTCAGTGGTAGAGCATCGACCTGGCATGCAGGAGTCCCGGGTTCAATTCCCGGCCAGGGCACACAGGAGAAGCGCCCATCTGCTTCTCCATCCCTCCCCCTCTCCTTCCTCTCTGTCTCTATCTTCCCTTCCCGCAGCCAAGACTCCACTGGAGCAAAGTTGGCCTGGACAATGGGGATGGCTCTATGGCCTCTGCCTCAGGCACTAGAATGGCTCTGGTTGCAACAGAGGAATGGCCCAGATGGGCAAAGCATTGCCCCCTGGTGGCCGTGCTGGGTGGATCCCAGTCGGGCACATGCGGGAGTCTGTCTGACTGCCTCCCTGTTTCCAACTTCAGAAAAATACAAAAAAAAAAAAAAAAAAAAAAAGAAAGAAAGAAAAATAGTCACTTCCAGGGACTAATACATTTTAGAAAGAACCGCTTCTGTATTCTCAAGAAATGTAGACACATGTAAGCTCTAAAAAGAAATGAAAAATAATGTAGGGCACCAGACTCTGATGAGAGAAGGCAGGCTGAGAGAAAGTCAGAAACAGAGTAGACCTATTTACAATGAGTAAACGCTGTAATAATATAAAATGCAGTTCAAATAAAAATCAGAGCTGGAAGCTACAAAGGACAGAACTAACAATGAAGAAAAATAATTCAGTGTTATGAATAAAAAGCTTAAGAAGTTCTCATAAAATGCAAAGGAAAAAACAGTAAATTGAAGTACCGAGAGAGAAGATTTCGGCCACGGGGAAGAATGGAGACCTAATGCAAAGATAATAGGTGTTCCTAAAAACACAGAAACAAATGAAAAAGACAGTATTTTCTTTTTTTTCTTTTTTCCGAAGCTGGAAACGGGGAGGCAGTCAGACAGACTCCCGCATGCGCCCTACCGGGATCCACCCGGCATGCCCACCAGGGGGCGATGTTCTGCCCCTCTGGGGCGTCGCTCTGTTGCATCCAGAGCCATTCTAGCGCCTGAGGCAGAGGCCACAGAGCCATCCCCAGCGCCCGAGCCATCTTTGCTCCAATGGAGCCTTGGCTGTGGGAGGGGAAGAGAGAGACAGAGAGGAAGGAGAGGGGGAGGGGTGGAGAAGCAGATGGGTGCTTCTCCTGTGTGCCCTGGCCGGCAATCGAACCCAGGACTCCTGCACGACAGGCCGACGCTCTACCACTGAGCCAACCGGCCAGGGCCAAGACAGTATTTTCTGAGGTGAAAACAAACCTGAGTCTGTAGATCCAAAGGGCTCAAAAAGTACTAGGATAAATACTGATAATCAACATTAGTTAAAAATTTGATGTGAGGGAGAGGAGACAGAGACACACAGAGTGACCTGTCTGACATTGAACTTTCCTATAATATGACAAAAAGCAAAGGAACAATGTCCAGGAACTTGATAAGATTAATTTAGACCCAAGAATTCAATATCTAGGCAAGATGCCATTTGTTTATAAAAGCAACTAAATCAAAAGGTATTTTCCAAAAACCCAAGAGCTCTGAAGATATGCCCACATGTAAATTTTCTGGGGGAAAAAATAATACTCAAAGATGTACTAATTTAACACACACACATACACACAAAAAAATAAAAAACTCAGGAATGAAGCCATTGGCCATTGTGATAGAAATGTACTGGTTGTTAACACAAAGCAAGTTACACATAGAACTAAGTCTAAAACATTCTAAACTGGATTATAAAAACAGTATAAATGTCAAGATAATTTTTTAAAAATATGTATAATTTTAAAATTCAATGCTAATAATACTATAATATAAAAATCTAAATGCCAGTTCATATAAACAAAATCTGGAGAGTGAAGCTTGAGACAATATTCCTTCTCTTACAGAAAAGGCAATTAATATAGTTTCATTTTGATACTAAAACATAGAGAGAAGTATTCAAATCCAAATATATCTAAACATGTATACCTTTAAAAATAAAGAGAACACTAAACACTATAATTTAAATCATCTCACCTCTGTCTATTGTCCTCATGGACCAATTTCCACCTCCTTAAACGGATCACGCACATGGCTTACGTTCTTCTCGCTCTTTCCTCTCCCATCTCTCATGACATCAATATCTGGGTTAGGTACCAGTAAGGTCATTTGGGTCAAGAGTTCTTACTGTTCTCAACTCTACAGACCTCCATATCACAAACAGACTCACGTTCTGGATCTCATTATATGACACTCCCTGTTCCAATTCCAAGATCTCAAGCTTGGTATACTCTCTGACTATAACTTACCATCATCTCTCTCCTTTCTCATTCACAATAACCATTTCACCTCATTTGTTCCCCACTAAAATTTGTAAAACTAAGTCCCTCTTAAATAACCCAGTTCATTAACCAACCCCCTTCTAGCTCTCTTAATTCTTAGGCTAGCCAAGGTTCTATGGCCGGGCATAGGAATAAAGCTTCCGTGACCTATAGCTCCAGCTCTGCACCTCCCTCTCTCCCTTTTCCAGCTGTATAAAATCTTGAGTCAGTGACTATGCCCACTCCTCCCCTTCCTCCTTCCTCAACACTCACTTTTCTTTTTAACCCCTTGCAATCTGGCCTCTTTCCCTCCTTTTTATTGAAACCACATTTTATAAGATTTCTAATGAATTAAAAAATTCTGATTAACTCTGTGCAGTTATCATTCTTGCTTGAGTGTCCTGGTTGTCATCCATTCAATGAACATCATTTGTTAAAACTGAACCTGGGAATACCAAAATTAAGTAAGGCCAGTTCCCAATCCTCCAGAGGCTGACAGTCCACTAGGTGAAACAAGCATATAAGTCAGAAAGATTACAGGTACTACAACAGAGGAATGTGGAGTGGAGTTAAGTGCACAATCTTAAAACACACCCCTGACTTGGTGATGCTATAATGGTGAGCTCCTTCCCAACTTCTACACAATCCCCCTTCTTTTTCTTTTAATTTTTTATTTTATTTATTCATTTTAAAGAGGAGAGAGTGAGAGAGAGAGACAGAGAGAGGAGAGAGAGACAGGGGAGAGGAGCTGGAAGCATCAACTCCCATATGTGCCTTGACCAGGTAAACCCAGGGTTTCGAACCGGCGACCTCAGCATTTCCAGGTCGACGCTTTATCAACTGCACCACCACAGGTCAGGCTACACACTCCCCTTTCTTATCTTCCTTCTTTGCATCCCTTTCCTGATTCATTTTCTTCAGTGTAGACATTCTCACAATTCGGATCCCAATCCTCTGTTCTTCTTACTCCACACACCTTCCCTTACAGACCGATACAGTCCCAACGCAACCAAAAACAAGACTCAAGATCTGAGTCTCTAGCCCCTACTGTTGTTCTGAACTCCTAGGTCTTACTGCTGAATGTTTTTCTCTTGGAAAACTCACATCAAACTCACCATCTTCTCTAGCCTATTTCTCTGTCAACAGTCCCCACATTCTCCCATTACTCAGATTCAAAACAGGAGTTAGCTCTTCTCAATCTCCCCCTCATTTGATGGTACTTAGTCCCCAACTCCTCATCATCCTTCTTTCAAATTCACATCCATTCACACTTTCTACCTCTATTATGGTTGTGCAGACTTCTTTCTACTAAATCTGATCCTTCCTTAAAGATAGAAATAAATGTATCTCAAGACTCCTGTGGCATCTAGCATAGTACACTGAATACAGCAGTTGTGGGGGCTTTAACAGCCATGGAAGAAAACTGGCTCTCGCCTGGAATGTAGCCAAAGCTGGACACTGAGTCGTGGATGAGGGTAGAAAAGTTCCCTCAGTCTTGCCTCCGCATTTAGTGCGAGGCTTCACTAACTGCTTACCGCTGTTCCCACCAACACAACACTCGTCAGCCCTTAGACCTTTGGGGTGAGGGTGCTTCAGGTTAACACTCTGGCAGTCTGCCCAACTGACAGCAAACTGAAATTGGGATGGGGAGGCAGAATTCCAGAAAACAGGCTCATTATGAAGCCCTGAGCATCAGAAGTAACAGCAGAGAGAGTGAACTGGAAGGTGCATTCTCCCATTCTCCATGCAGAATGCAAATAAGAAAACTTCTCCAGTCCCAGATAGAATTCAAAGGCTTCCACTCTCAACTAAAAGGAGCAGAAAAGTGGTTATAAGAAAAGCCTTATCCTAGAGAATAGCTGGTCCTCAAGTCGAGGCTAGACTGGAATAGGAGTGTTTAGTTCAAAACCAAAATACTACCATGAAAAGACTCCACTTTCAGACATGAGAAGTTCATGCAGTACCTCTGGCAGTATATCCTTGCTGGCTTGTGACAAAATTTTTTTTACTGAAATTGGAGCAACAAACAGCAAAGGGAATCATAACACACGTTTTGGGCTCGTTGTGACACAAAGGAAAGCCTAGAGAAAATGTGGTCAGTTTTGACTGGCATCCACCGAGCTTCCATTGTCTGCTTCTGCTCTGAGTCCCAGAATGCTATTCTAAGCCCAAACTGAAATTACGCTCTGGGTTAGTAACAAGCAGAGGAAAATAAATCATGTCTGCCCTAGGAGTGAACCCAAAACCAAGAGCTGCCAGAGAGGAATTTGTGAGTTGATTTCAGAGGTAACTTTAATTCTAAAGGAAATGAACCTTTAAAAAGAAGTCAAGTAACAATCTACATAGACAAAACATTAATCTACACTGCCTTAGTTAATTTGGGAGATTTTCATAACTTTTTTCCTTCAGTGGATATCAGCCAGACCAGGACTTCTCTCACATCATGGTCGATGGTCGGAGCCAAACGCAGTAACAGTGAAAACATTTGGGCTCAGGCTTCATCAAATCCGTAGGCACACTTCAATTTTGTAAAAAACACCTCTCTCTATAACAAGATCCCAATAAAAAAGTCAATCATTTGTCCAACCCCAACATCATTTCTTTCTTCTACTTGGGCTTTAGCTTGTCCAGAAGGCACAAACTAATACTAGATATAATACCTTGATAGCAACATCAGGTAGAAAGGGTCCGTGTTAGGCTGGAGAACAGCTCTGCCCACCACTGATGTGGAACCACAGCAGAGCAGCCACACTTTCCTCTAGTGAAGCCAGCACAGGGCCCCCTTTACGGATAGCTACCAGTCCACCCTCTATCCCCCGGATTCAAAAAGGATACACCCTCACCATGGCTACCATTACTCCCCAGGATCAGAGAAGATACACCCTCACCATGGCTACCATTACTCCCCAGGATCAGAGAGGATACACCCTCACCATGGCTGCAATGGTAAATACCTACAGAACATCTATGCACCTAAAATAGTGTTGTCCAACAGAAATATCTTAGAGATACATATGTAATTTTAATTTTCTGGTAGCACTTTAAAAAGAAACTGGTAAAATTAACTTTAATACTATCTTTTATTTAATTCACTGTATTTAAAACATCATTTTAGCATCCAATCAATACTTAAAACATTATTAATACGACATTTCACTTTTTTTCATACTACACCTGCAAAATCAGGTATTCTACAATTGTGGTACTCCTAAATTCAGACCAGTCATGTTTCAGGTGCTTAATATCAAGATGTGGTGGCAGCCCTGGCCAAGGGGCTCAGTGGGTAGAGCATTGTCCCAATGCACGGAGGGCATGGGCTCAACCCCCCGTTCAGGGCATGTCCAAGAAGCAATCAATGAAGACATAACTAAACAGAACTAAATGGAAAAATAAGTTGATGCTTCCCCCCCCCCACGCCCATCTCTCTCAATCAATGGAAAAAAAAAAAAAAAGTTGTGGCTAGTGGCTACCGTATCACAGCATAATATAGAATGTTTTACATGATACTTGTTTGCTGAGTAAATGAAAAACTCAAAAAGCTTTTTACCGCATCACTTATTCATCCAACACCCCAATAAAGTAAGGAAGAGCTATTAGTTCCATGGAGGGCAAATAAAGCCTTAAAAAAAAAAAAAGGAAGCTGACTCATTTATCCCAAATCAAACCATAAATAGACTTGTAAACACTTCTGGTCATCCTGAAGTCTAAAACTTGCTGCAAAAGACTGACCCTTCGTATGTATACACACAACACAGTATGTATCAGGCTATTCTCATTAATAATACGGCAAGTTCCCAACTCTTCTTTTATTTCAAATTGATATCGAGTTTTTTTCAGCTGTATAATTCCAATTCCATCCATTCTTTTTTAGATAGCTGGCAACTTCATTCCCTCATGAGTAGCCTACTCTAACCCTTCCTTCTCTGTTTCTGTTTTGTCCAAAGCCAGACCAAACAATTCATGCTTCAACTGTACAGCTGGAAATTATTAAAAGGAATTCTGAACAAAGTTGTAATAAAATTCTTAGGTATAAGGAAGAAAAAGCCCACCAGACCAAATATAAAGCATTAACTTAATGTTAACTTCTAATCTCAAAGTAATCAGATAAACTTTTAAAAAGGAAAAACACAAAAAATAAATCACCACACCAGAACATAATATAACTATAAATTGAACTTTCAATCAATGAAAACAAATCAGAGTTCTTAAAAATAAAAAATATTAAAGACAACTAATAGAGTAAATTTGTAGAGGAAAAAAGACCACAGACTGAGCACAGACTTGGAGTTCATTAAGACTGGGTTCAAACTCTAGCCCAACCACTATGTGCCCTGAGTAAACTGTTTAGGCCTTTTTGTATCCATCAACTCCAAAAAGGGTATATAATAAATTCTACCCTAATGCAGTTATTGCAAAGATTATACAAAATAAAACATTGTAATTTGCACCATATTTGGGTGGTAATAAACATTAACTCCCAGCCCTCAGCCGCACCCATTTCTTTAATTTGTATAAAGCAGAAAATACTAATCTGAATTTATAGCTCTAATACCAATAGAAATAGGAACTCTATGAACCCAAATTATCTTTCTATTCTTCTCATAATGAGATGGGAGCTCAGCTACATGCTACTGAGAACAAAGGTCTATAAAGAGCTCTAGAAACTGGTGTCATATAGAAGAGTTGACCCCCTGCCCCTGTAACTTGGTACTTACCACACCTCGAGAATATAATGCCAATTTTAATGTTATGAACATTATCACAGAGGACTAGATGGGACAGTGAGGAAGCCCAGAGCAGAACACTTAGCTCAGCCTATAGAGAAGTGAAAGAGGTCACAGAAGGCTTCCTAAAGGAGGTAACCACTTAATCTGAGCCAGGCAGGCAAAAATGGTGATGACCATAGGGAGAGGAGAAAGGACATCTAGAGAAAAAAAAAAAACCAGTATCAAGGGAGACACAGGACATGGCAGATGCAGGAGAACTGGAAACAGTTCTGATGGCTGCAATATGAAATGCTGCTGAATGCATGAAAAGCCTGGAGAAGCAGACAGGACTGAGGCCAGGAAGGTGTTCATTCATACCAAGTGGAAGAGCCTGGTATTTTATCTTGTTGGTGATGAGGAGAGCAAAAAAATATGGCTGTCACTGGAAATCAAAGAACCAGCAGGAGTCAAATAGAGAAACCAAAGACTGAGGGTCACTTTAAGTGACAGCAGATCTAAAGAAATAAATGTTGCCACAGTGAATTTATCCATCATTTCTACCATCCTTTCTAGAAATACCAGAATACACAAAGAAAAAAATATCTCATAAGGACCTTCACAGAAAAGAGGTATTTATTAAACATCCTGGGGTAAGAAATTTTGGTAAAATACCATTTTACTGGGAAAGTTTCCCCCAAGATTTTTTCCCAATTAACAGCAAAGCAGGAAACTGAGTGGTATCAAAGAAAAATCGGCAATGAAATCACAGTATCAATTCATCCTAATTGGCATCAGAAGCCTTAGTATCATCCAGAGCCACTCTCCCCCAGGGCCAGGGAGAGTTGAGAACGGGGTCAAGTTCCTAAAAAGTATCTCATCCCGTTCAATACCACTGTGAGGGGCATTAAAAAGAGAAAAATTCAAATCTTTACAAAAGGTTGTCATATAATTAACTTCACAGTAATTTTAGTTAGAAAAAAAAAAGGCCTTATAAAATCTACTAGAGAAATGGCAAAAGCTAAAGAGAGAACAGGACAGAAAGAGCAGAGGCTAGGGAGCGAAGTCCTAGTACCAAGATAGCAAAAAGAAATTCTAGGGGAGTCCAATTCTAGGGAAACCCGGTGGGAAACTATTAAAAAAGGACAGTTTGGGGATTAAAAGCAGAAATGTGTGCCCTTCCAGGAAATTCTGTTACTAAAGTTTTAAACCCTTTTAACCATTTTTTATTCAGAGTCTACAGCTCTAAAAAATACTCTAAATAATTAACTGCTATCGATAAGGAAAGCAATTTGCAGCACTAAATACCAGGTAGCGTTGGCGGCAATCCAACATCAAGACTTCTTTTCTGGGCACCAACCCTCACTGGTACTATAGTTTCTTCCTCAACTGTAACTTAATCTTGGGTTTCCACATTAAATCAATCAATTTCTCTCAAAAGGCTCCATTCTTTATCACTTAATCAGTTCTTAATTGTCTCCACTTTCAGTTAAATAAACAAACAGAAATTGGATCCAAATGTCTGCATAAAATCACTTCACTTTCTTTTTTTTTTTTTTTGTATTTTTCTGAAGCTGGAAACGGGGAGAGACAGTCAGACAGACTCCCGCATGCGCCCGACCGGGATCCACCCGGCACGCCCACCAGGGGCGAAGCTCTGCCCACCAGGGGGCGATGCTCTGCCCCTCCAGGGCGTTGCTCTGCCGAGACCAGAGCCACTCTAGCGCCTGGGGCAGAGGCCAAGGAGCCATCCCCAGCGCCCGGGCCATCTTTGCTCCAATGGAGCCTTGGCTGCGGGAGGGGAAGAGAGAGACAGAGAGGAAGGAGGGGGGGTGGGGGTGGAGAAGCAAATGGGCGCTTCTCCTATGTGCCCTGGCTGGAAATCGAACCCGGGTCCCCCGCACGCCAGGCCAACGCTCTACCGCTGAGCCAACCGGCCAGGGCCATCACTTCACTTTCAAACAGGAGTGGGAAAATCTGCTTAAGACAATATTGGAAACTTTCAAGAGGTTGTAAAATTAAGCAAGAAGACCCTTCTAGTGTCAAAGGCCAGAAAATCTATTTTTGTCCTATGTGCAAAAAGGATACAAGAAAGGGGAAAACAGAAATGTAGATGGATGTTATAAAAATATGTCATCAAGAGTGCCTGCCCAGCCCTTTGCATAATTTAGGACACCACAATAAGAAGAGACAGGGTTCTGTCTGCAAACAAACAACAAACTCTGAACTCTTGAAGTCTCTATAACTCCACCTTTTCGTAAGTTGAAGAGTATTCTAACAGCTTTTTCATAGCAAAACTTGACAAGTTGTAGTGTCTTTTTTTCCCCAGTTTCATTGAGATATGCTTGACATAAAACACTGTTTAAGGTCCACAATGTAATTATTTGATATACATAGATAGCAGATAATTACTAAATAAGATTAGTTAACATATCCACTACCTAACATAGCTACCACACGTGTGTGTTAACATGTATAGTTTTGCACTGAAACATGTTCTTTTCCACTCAAACATTCATGATGCATCTAGTATGTTCCAGGCAGTGTGCTACTTTTCCCAGATAACTCAGATTCTGTAAAGAATGCCCTTCTCTCATATCTGCTACAGCACCCAGCATGGTGCTAAGGTCAGAGCAGCTGCCCAATAAATACCTGTGAACACATTTCTTTAAGAGAACACAGGAGAACACGGAAGGTCAGCACAGTGATTCGGCACAGAGATCCTTGTGACAGGTGCCTACTTCACCAATTGCCCGCCTCTGGTTACCAACCTATGCCTCATGCTGGCCAATTTGCCACCCTGTGCATACCTGTCCACTGAGGAGGGCAGCGGCAGTTGTAGGTGTTGACCCCGTCCACACAGACCCCTCCATTCTGACACCTGTGGTTAGGGCAGTCATCAATATTCCGCTCACAGGTGCTGCCTTCAAAACCTGGTCAGAGAAGAATAAGAGAAAGTGATGACTGCACAGAGGAAGTGACTTTACCTCCCAACACGGCCATCAGCACGGCCCCACTCATGACTGAGGCCCACCACCAACAGCCAGCTGACCTAGGGCTCACCATGTTAAAACCCCACAAGTTCCTACCTCCTCTTGCCTCCAGCACAGCCAGACAGTTAAAGTGACTCATTATGCCAATGACATGCTTTCACAGTTACCTCACAAGTATTTCAAAGTGTGTCATGAAATAAAATACCAGAGAAGATAAATTTCTACTTGGGACAGCTCTTCATTGGTTTTTCAAGAAGGGGTTGAAGATTTACCCCTGGTTCCATGTTAGATTACTGAGAAGAACAGGTAAAAGATTATCTAATTAGATTTACATCCTTCCCCCCTTGGGATAACTGCTTGGGAAAATTACATGGGGGTGAAGGGCATGAGAAAAATATTGAACTTAAAGTTTGAAGATATAAGACAGGTTCCAACCTCACTACCTAGAACAGGAGTCCCCAAACTGAGGTCATTTATCCGGCCCCCGCCACACTTCTGGAAGGGGCACTTCTTTCATTGGTGGTCAGTGAGAGGAGCATAGTTCCCATTGAAATACCGGTCAGTTTGTTGATTTAAATTTACTTGTTCTTTATTTTAAATATTGTATTTGTTCCCGTTTTGTTTTTTTATTTTAAAATAAGATATGTGCAGTGTGCATAGGGATTTGTTCATAGTTTTTTTTTTTATAGTCCGGCCCTCCAACGGTCTGAGGGACAGTGAACTGGCCCCCTGTGTAAAAAGTTTGGGGACCCCTGACCTAGAAGCTACTTACCACCTGGTAAATTCCTTGCTCTGAATCAGCTTCCTCGTCTGTGAAATGACGCTGACTCCACCGGCCTGTCCTGCCTTTCTAGCTTGTTACAAGTGCCACATCACAAGTCAAATGCAATATAAATATAAAAAGCTATCTGAAAATGGGGTGGCATTATTACTAATTAAACTTCCCAACTCTTCAAAGTCTTCACCCTCCTCTTGACATTTATAGCATTGCTTCCTTCCTCTTGATTTTCCCCTTTTATGAAAAATGAAACTAGCATAGCAAACTGTACCTCACTGCCCACAGTAATTTAGGTATTGGGCTTTTCCCTTTCTTTCTCCTCATAACCAAATCCCTTAGCTATTTAAAATAAAAGGCTACCAGCTTTTAAAACAAGACAATATGCACTAAACATTATCCTATTTGAAATATAACATGTCTACGTACTTGGCCTCTTCAAGATGTCTGTTAAGGTTCCCTCTCACACAACACTTCTTGAGTCTCATACAATGTACTGGGGAATGTAAGAGTGAGTAAAAGAAAGAGAGAGTTCCTGCTTTCATAGCCTTTACAGCTTGCTGGTTGTGAAGACATTAATCACACCTTACTTTACTCATTCCTTACCACAAGTGACTGTGGTATTGTACACCTGCTCTGTGACACCAGAACATGGCTAGTTTCTCTGAATTCATTGGCAGTCATGTGAGTATAATCAAGTGGCCAAAATCATTTCCCAGAGACCAAGGGAAATCACAGAAGATGGGGATAAATGAAAGTTTGACTAGAGAAAATTATTTCCCCTTGTATTTGGTGCTCAGGTCATTCAAGCAGATGAATCGCTAAATTTGAGAAAGACAATAAAAAATTTCAGACACAGATTTTAAAAAAATTATCATATTACTCACATATGTGTAATCCTATGAAAGTCTTACAAATGGATAAGTCAGAAAATGTTATGATAAAATCTACAGATCCACCCAGCAGCAGTCCCCAAACAAGAAATCAAGTTCTATGTTCCCAGTCTAGCTCTGGTAATGGAAATAGCCTTTAGGGTGTTAAAGTTTCAGTTTTAGAGTGTGGGAGAGAACTCGGGTTCCTGATCCACCATTGCTAGAATCTGTGAGGTCTGGTGATGTTCTAGAATGGGTAATGGTCATCCGCCCCCTAATTTGACCCCTCTGGTGACTAAGACTAAATATAATATATTATTGACTAGGGTGTCAGAGAGATGATGAAGTCTTTGCAACCAAACTATAAGGACTGGAAACGGTGACTCTGTATTTATATAAGCCAATGCTACAACTACCTGAATTCACCAACCACAGACAAATTAAAAAAGCAGAAGCATTTCAGCATAACTACAACATACAAGAAATAAAATATTTCCTTTTTATGACTAATTGTTCTTTGAGGTAGTGCTTCCCTGCCACTAGGTAGACAGGTAAGCAGGAGAGAAGGGATAGAGTTACTTCATGGTTAAAACATGGGACTCTGGGCCAAACTGCCTAGGTGCAGCTCTCAGTCTTATCAAGCAATATCTGAGTTAGTATGGACAAGACACTTAACCTTTTCTCCCTGGGGGAAAAGACAGGATCTACCTCAAGGGATTGTTGTAAAGGTTAAATGAGTTAGATATAAACAACAACAACGACAACCTTTGATTCAATAAATGGTGCAATTAGGTATCAACATCCAAAAGAAAAAAGTTGGACCCCTTCCTCACAACATGAACAAAAATGAATTCAAAATGGTAGTCAAAATTATAAAACTCTTAGAAGAAAACTCAGAAGTAAATCTCTGTGACTTGGGCTAGGCAAAGCTTTCTTAAATATGACCAAAAAAATTAGCAACAAAAGAAAAAATAGTTTGGACTTCATTAAAATTAAAAAAACATTTGGGCTTCAAAGGACACCAACAAGAGTGTGAAAAGACAGCCCACAGAATGAGAGAAAATATTTGCAAATCATATATCTGAGAAGTGTATCTAGGATACACAAAGAGCTCTTAAAACAATAATAAAAATACAATTTATATTATAGTAAAAAGACAACCCAATTACAAATGGGTTAAGGGTCTGTATAGACATTTCTCCAAAGAAGATATACAAATGGCTGATAAGCACATGAAAAGATGCTCACCATCATCAGCCATCAGAGAAAAGCACATCAAAACCACGAGATAAAAAAAAAAAAAATATATATATATATATATATATATTTTTTTTTTTATTGGTATTTTTCTGAAGCTAGAAACGGGGAGAGACAGACTCCCGCATGCGCCCTACCGGGATCCACCCGGCACGCCCACCAGGTCGCGACACTCTGCCCACCAGGGGGCGATGCTCTGCCCCTCCGGGGCGTCGCTCTGCTGTGACCAGAGCCACTCCAGCGCCTGGGGCAGAGGCCAAGGAGCCATCCCCAGCGCCCGGGCCATCTTTGCTCCAATGGAGCCTCAGCTGCGGGAGGGGAAGAGAGAGACAGAGAGGAAGGAGAGGGGGAGGGGTGGAGAAGCAGATGGGCGCTTCTCCTGTGTGCCCTGGCCAGGAATCGAACCCGGGACTTCTGAACGCCAGGCTGACGCTCTACCACTGAGCCAACTGGCCAGGGCCAAAACCACGATTTGATATTAGTTCATACCCACTAGGATGGTGATAATCAAAAAGACAGATAATAACAAGGATTGGTGAGGATGTGGAGAAACTGGGAAACCTTATACACTGTTGATTAGAATGTAAAATAGTATAGCCACTTTGGAATACAGTCGGCAGTTACATAGTTAACACACCACTCAGTAATTCCTCTCCTAAGTATATACCCAAAAGAAATGAAAACATGTCCACACAAAAACTTGGGCAAGAATGTTCATAGCAGCATTATTCATAATAGCCCAAAAAGTAGAAGCAGTCCAAATGTCAATTAACTGATGAGTGAGTAAGTAAAATGTGGTAAATCCATACTATAGAATATTATTCAACCATGAAAAGGAATAAAGTATTGATACCTCCACAACATGGATGAACTTTGAAAACATTAAGTGGAAGAAGCAAATCACAAATGATCACTTACTGTGTGTTTTGATTTATATGAAATGTCCATAACAGACAACTCTACAGAGACAGAAATTAGATTAGTAGTTGCTTAGTGCTGGGAGGATGGAGAGTGACTACTAATGGGTACAGGGTTTCTTTTGGAGTGATAAAATGTTCTAAAATTGACTGTGGTGATGGTTATACATATTATTGAATATACTAAATACCACTGAATTTTACCCTTTAAAAGAGCATAACAAACAATATGCAAATTATATCTCAATATCTTATTATATTAAGAAGGAAAGCACTTAAAACAGTACCTCATGCTTTACAACTGTTCTACATATATTAGCTAATACTATTAATCAATGGGATCAAAGCATCTCTTAAGAGATTACCTGCTCTAACCTTTTTATGTTACAGATGAGGAACCTGTGGGGCCCCAATCCAAGTTTCCATGACTAGCAGGTAGAGGTCTGTACTGAACTAGGAATTTCCGCTAGTTTCAATCAGCATGTTCTCTGGGACCTCAGAGTTCTCTTTCAATAATCTGAAAAACTGTCCTTAGGTCAAAAGTTCCCATGTCTGAGAAAAACTCATGCCAAGTCAGTTCTCCAAAGTTAAGACAGGATCTGTTTTAAAAAGAGAGACAGAACTCTTTTTCGAAATAGCTAACAAATTCTTGTAAGGAAGTTTGGGGCGGGGGTAAAGTTTACATGAATAAGTTACAATGCAATCACTTCTTTAAAATATATTTTAAGGTTTCAGGGAAAGGGAAACAGACAAGGCTCCAGACCTGTGTGTGGGATGGGCGTAGCAGCTTACAGAGAGGCTCCCATGACCGTACTGAAAGGAATCTACTGCTTAAAGCCAATTCACATCCTTAAAAGGCCATGAGGAGAAATTAAACTTAGGAGGAACATTTTAAGACTGCTGTTATAAAACCGTGGGCCATGTAACTGATAAATAATGGCAGTGAGGGTGGGGAGCAAAGGAGAGTCCTTTGAACTTGTCATCCCACACAGAGAACAGCATCTCTCCAGAGAGTGTCCATATCTTTCCGATTTCAGACCCCGGGAGGTGTGAGGGTGAAAAGGCTAGATGGAGAGGCTTGAAGAAGAGAACAAGATGGAGAAGATGAGATGGCACAGCCCGATTCTCCCTGGCCAGGCTGAAAGTGCCAGGAAAAGCTTCCGTGCACAGGGATTAAAGAATGAGGGAAAACCCAGAGATGCCTGCAATGGTGGGAACAAAGGCAAGAAGGTAAAAATCGACAAGACTTCCTTCTTCTCCACCCCCTGGAAAGAAGCCTGTCACAAAAGCACCTGGTCCTCCTGTCTAGGTCCAACTGATCTTCTTGGCACATATCTTCCATCTTCCAAATGAGCCAGATGAGCTCACTGACCCCTATGACTAGCCCCCCTGGTCCCGGGCCACACCACCCACCCTGGCTGTGGCTCCTGCCTGCCTCTGTTGGAATCTCCCCAATGCTCTACACTTTCCTTTCTAACTTTAGCAACAAAGAAGTCGTGAAAGTGAATAAGGAGATTCAAAAGAAATGAATTCAGTACATTTTAAAAAATTATGTAATATAGGAATTCTCTTCTGTATCACATTCAATTCATTCACTTGTCAAATACTGAGCCTCAATTCTGGGCCAGGCACTAGCTGGGTACTGGGGGAAAGTTAAAAAGAGAGTGTCTACTGGGAAAGATGAAAAAATAAACACTCTGCTACAGGTATACAGGTTGCCAAAAGGCCCTAGAGCAGGGGTCGGGAACCTATGGCTCGCGAGCCAGATGTGGCTCTTTTGATGGCTGCGTCTG
Organism: Saccopteryx bilineata; assembly: GCF_036850765.1. Classification (NCBI taxonomy): domain Eukaryota; kingdom Metazoa; phylum Chordata; class Mammalia; order Chiroptera; family Emballonuridae; genus Saccopteryx; species Saccopteryx bilineata. The sequence continues at coordinate 164,068,425 of NC_089492.1, forward strand.
GCTCGCAGAGAAATCTTTAATAAAAAAATAATAACGTTAAAAATATAAAACATTCTCATATATTACAATCCATTCATTTCCTATCGCTCATGTTCATGGTTGCGGGTGGCTGGAGCCAATCACAGCTGTCCTCCGGGACAACACCAAATTTTTACTGGATAATGCATAACGTACACGGGTCGTTGTATGGCTCTCATGGAATTACATTTTAAAATATGTGGCGTTCATGGTTCTCTCAGCCAAAAAGGTTCTGGACCCCTGACCTAGAGGGTCTCTTATCCCCAAGGGGGGAGGGAAAGCAGAAGGCGTTTCAGAGAAATAGGTGCCTTTGACACATCATAAAGCCTGAGTTCTATATAAAAATGTGGAGTGGGTGCGTGGGGGAAGAAGGTGAAAGAAAGCTAAGGAGAGAGCATTGGCAAAAGTACCTAGCATGGGAGAACAGGAAACACTTCTGAGAATATCAAGAAAACTGGACATGGGGCCCAAGGCAAAGGAGCTAAACAATGCACTATGGAAAAAGGCATCAGCAGATTTCTGCACCTGCTCCAGAGAAACTGCCAAGCTATGACTGCCACGATGCCCAGGAGAACATCGCACGCCCTGTGTATGAGAATGCAGGCTATGACTGCCACGATGCCCAGGAGAACATTGTATGCCCTGTGTATGAGAATGCAAGAGGGGATGCTTTCTAACAGTTAAAAAATTTTTTAAATTTACTGATTTTAGAGAGAGAAGAGGAGAGGGAGATAGAGAAGAGAAGGGGGAGAGGGAGGGAGAGAGGAGGTAAAGGGAAGAGGGAGGAAGAAAGGGGGGAGAGAGAGGTCGATTTGTTCTTCCACTTACTCATGCATTTACTGGTTGAGTTTTATATGTGCCCTGACCAGGGATATGCAACCTTGGCATATTAGGTCGACACTCTAACCAACTGAGCTACCCAGCCAGGGCTATTTCTAACAATTTTAAGCTCAGCAACAACGGGGAAGACATAAAAGCCACAAAATGTGCGTGGCTTTATTCCAATGACATAGGGATAGTACACATAATCACCCTGTGAAGTATAGGGTGGTTTACAAAAGGATAAATGCTCATTGTTCAGAGAGGACAGATCAGACGGCTTTTTATAAAGTTTTTAAAAAAATCACAGAGGAATAAAAAGATATGGGAGAGAAAGAAAAAGGGAAAGTACATTGGGGACTATTTAATCCAACTGTGAACTCCTGAGGCACAGCCAGTAGGTTCAAAAACCCACTGTTTGCGTATTATATGTGCGACTTTTTTTTTTTTTTTTCATTTTTTTTCTGAAGCTGGAAACAGGGAGAGACAGTCAGACAGACTCCCGCATGCGCCCGACCAGGATCCACCTGGCATGCCCACCATGGGGCGACACTCTGCCCACCAGGGGGCGATGCTCTGCCCATCCTGGGCGTCGCCATGTTGCGACCAGAGCCACTCTAGCGCCTGAGGCAGAGGCCACAGAGCCATCCCTGGCACCCGGGCCATCTTTGCTCCAATGGAGCCTTGGCTGCGGGAGGGGAAGAGAGAGACAGAGAGGAAAGCGCGGCGGAGGGGTGGAGAAGCAAATGGGTGCTTCTCCTGTGTGCCCTGGCCGGGAATCGAACCCGGGTCCTCCGCACGCTAGGCCGACGCTCTACCGCTGAGCCAACCGGCCAGGGCCATATGTGTGACTTTTTAAAATGTCCACATACACAAAACCAGACTAACTCATTCTCTCCCCACTTGCTGGCCTTAATCCCAAAATACTGTGAGTCAATGACTGAAAAATTTATTTTCTATTTTGTTCTTCTGTTAAAATTATTCTGGCTGAGTGCCCCACCTTCAGAGCATCTGCTACACACTGCACTTAATGGTAGCGTTGTGAGGGTCCACGTTATTAACAGCTGCTGATCCGAGGAGACAATGAAATACAGTTCCTGGGTCTAATTCTATTAGTACCCTCTTGAATATATATTTTTTTCTTCCCTCTATAGAGAAATACTTCTTTCTTTGTCACACAAGGTAAGTCATTTTTTCAGTTTTATTCGCAGTTTTAATGCCCCCTTACAATAATACTAAAATCAACTCACTGTAACAATAGTGCCCTTTGCAGGAAAAGAACTATAACTAAACCATTTCAGTATAATCATTAGCTTATGTGGCGTTCACTGACTTCCAGAGGAGAAAAGCACTCAAAAACTCTTCTTATACAGTATTAGAGAATACAAGAACAAAAGGAGAAGCCAGACGAAGATGCCTGCCACCAGGAAGAGAATGAGAAGATCACAAAAAGTTACATTCCCAATGCTGCGATATTATACTTAACTCAGTCAGTCGATAAATACTTGTGGCCCTGGTTTTAGGTGTTTGGGATACATCATTAACAAAAACAAAGGTCCTAGCTTTCATGCTGGAGAGGGGAAGAGGGAACAGAATTTGGAAAAGATAGACAATAAACAATAGACATATGAAGTAAATTATATAGTGCAAAAATTACACAGTAAGAAGATAAGTGTTCTAAAAAAAGAGGAGAAAAAGTAAAGAAGGGCCAGTAATTAAGGGGCTTTGGGGGACAAGAATAATCTGAAAAAAGATGATCAGGGTAGGCCTCAACTGGAAGTACAGAGACTTGAACTTGAAATGTGATGGGAAGTGGCCATCTGGGAGTCACACAATAGTTTCACAAGCAACTCTGCCTCCTCCTGACTTGGTTTCTCCATTTTTAGCAGTGAAATATTGATTCGCTTCAAATAAAGGTGTTATTTACATTGAGACAGTAGTCACTATTTTATGTAACATTTTAGTTATTTAGTCATTTAGGACAGTGTGGAGGGCAATGGACAGAAGCACAAGAATGGTGTTGCATTTATCAAAAAAAAATATTCTAAAAGAAGATCATCTTCCAGGCACTATATGTGGAAATAAAGTTAATATTTTCCAAACTCCACCTGGGACATAAAAACTAGGAGCATAAAATCTTACAAACTGTGCAAATACCTATTTAATCACAGTGTTACTGCCTCATCTGTTCTTTTGTATTATTTTTTAATGTCCTTCTATACATTGTCCAAGCTGATGTCATCTGTTTTATAGATCATGGGATCCTGAAAGGCAAGAACTAGTCTACCTAACAATTTTTAAATGTCTGCAAGATGTCATACTTGAAGATATTAACGAATACTAGTCGATTGTAAGTAGAAGTATCTCTTTTTTTCCTTACAACATGAACTTACTTTTCTTTCTAACTCAAAAACCTCATAACATTTAACAAAAGTTTCAGACACATTCAAAGTCCCTTCGGGGTAGACAAGCAGTGCAGGGTGATGCAGGTAAACTCAAAGCACAGGCTTTGGAAAGAACCTGCCTGGGTTTTGGGACTCAGCCCATTAGCAATGCAACTTTGGGTAAATCATTTGACATCTCCAAACTGGCGTTGCTTCACCTGGGGAAACTTGAAAAATAATACCTGTCCCTAAGCTTTTGTGTAAATGAGCTAACAAATGCAGAAGGATCTGGCATCGTGCCTGACTCATAAAAGGCATTAAATAAATGTTAGTTTTCTCTTTGCCAAATCACCACCCCCACCCCCCACAACCTCAACACACACACACACACACTTCTCATCAGTGAGTAAATAAATGTCTTGCTTTAAACTACAAGCAGAGCATAAGAGAAAGCCAAGTTCTCCTCACTGCATCCCAGAAGCTTGGCAGCCTCTCAGCTGTGGAATCCCTGGTTATTTCCTTTCTCAAGGAGGAGATACTATTCTGGCTTGACAGAGCCTTTCCTGACATACTCTCAGAATTCTCTAAGGTTCTTATCGCGGCTAACGAATAACAATGCAGAGACTATGGGGGTGAGTAATCACTCTCTCCTAGCTAAAAACTTCCTTTATTGACTTCTCTAACTTCCCGTCAGTATTTTGCTGCCAAACCAACCGCCTGTTCTAGGCACCTATTAAAAGTAATTCTCTTGAAGCTTAAAAACACATGTAGCCTTCCTTCCACAGTAAATTACACTAACCTCAATTACTAGACACTAACACTAGTAGCCTATTAGAATATTAGTAAAATTAAATTGTTCACATTTCTATGTCCTTCCTTAACCTTTGAAATGAAAACAGGAATAAAGAAAGATACATTTTAGCTATTCTTTCTACAAGATAATGTAGATGACAGCAATATTATGTCAATGCAGTTTATTTAGAGTCTAGAGTGATAATATAAATATTATCTACTCTTCATTAAAAGAGAAACTGAAAGCCAGGCAGTGAGAGCTCACTCTTATGGCTTATGGTTAACAGTGTCATGTTTTCTATGACGTGGCAGTCTTGTATCGCTGTCAGAGCCCAAGCACATAGCAGTGCCTAGAACATGACTGGCTGTCAGTAAATTTTCACTAAATGAAATAAATAAATCCCATTTGGTTTTATTCTGGGGACCAACGTATGACCTTTAATTCCCAGAAAAGAAAATACACAAGCCCATTACATGTGAACCACATATCTTCACACCCAGAATCAAAAACTCTCATTCCCAAAGATTAGAGAGAACAACTTCTTTTTGAGGCAATTCTACTTACTTAGCACATTATTGCCCCGTCCAGTTTTCCTTCTTTTGTTTTTGTAAGGAGAGTAATTGTATAAAAACAGAATCTTTGTTGCTTAGTAATTCATCCGTTCCAGCTGCTTGTGTTCTGTTCCCAATCAAAATTCTGTTTTCAGCCTCATCGTTTTTATAAGGAGTTTAGTGAACTGGCCAGGCTTGCTCCTTCCTCCACCTCTGCAGATGCTGGGCCCCCCGTTCCCATACATGATGCCTCTTTTTGTAACTATCTTGGGGTTATGTATGATTGTGCCATGTACAACCCATCAGTGTCCATTCATAAAGTGCTCACTGATTAACAGAGCACCACCCCTCACCCCAGTTCCCAAACCCTCTAGCTTCAAGTCAGGACAGGGTTACCCCAAAGTCAGAGAGGGTAGCTGGAGAGGGCTCTGCAGGACAGAAGCCTGGGGAAAGTCACAAAGGTGTAGGTGGGTACATGTAGGTAGACAGGAAAATATTTTTTTAGAGATAAAAGCATATAGGAAACTTGATCACTTATTATTCAGTTTAAAGCATGTCATTAACCACAGCAATTTTCACTAATTCTTGTGTTCTTTTCCACTCCACATACTTGTCTACCCCTTTCCCATAGCTATTTCTCTTACTTCTGTTTCTCCAAAAAGGATAATAAACAACTTCCTAGCCCCTCATCATCATAAACCCTGACATGTTAAATTACCCCCTGCTCAGTTTATACACCACATCAGGCCCATAAAACTCTGTCTTCATCAGTAACGCCCCTCACACAAAGTTCTCACTTCCCCTTTTCCCTGCTGGGAAGGGCACCTTCTAAAGGAGCAAATGGGCCATACCCACCACCGTCCTTCTGCGCAAGAGGTGCATCTCCTGTCCCAGGACGTGAGAGAGATTGCTTACCTGGAAGGCAGTTGCACTCAAAAGTGAAGTCACCCGTCTGCCGGCAGGTGCCTCCATTGACACAGGGGGAGGGTGCACAGGGCACGTAGAGGCTGTCACAGTGCTGGCCTGTGAAGCCCTGGGGGCACTGGCACTGATAGGAACCTGGCAGGTTGAGGCAGGTACCACCATGCTGGCACTGTCCTGGAATGTCACATTCATTGATGTCAGTCTCACATTTCTGCCCTGTGAAGCCTGCAAGGCACTTGCAGGAGAACTGGTTGGACACAGTGGTACAGGTGCTGCCATTCGCACAGGGATGAGACAGGCAGGCATCAGTCCACTGGCAGTGGTTACCTGGGGGAAGGAAAACAGATCTCAGCACTGCTCACAAAAATGGGAGCTGGCCCCGCCCTCACCACTCCACGTCTCCCACCCAACAGGTGATCTCCGGGAGTTACTGCATGGAGAATTCCTAAGCTCTCTGAACAAATAAAATGTATTCATCTTTTCCATAATATATAGTCACACACAGACCTCTTCGAAGATACAAACACGTCAATACTTCTTCTATTTCCTTTAAACACAACACACATGCACACCTATTCTGGGAAACATTTTATTAATTGTGGGGCTGCTATCAATATTGCTTGATGTGTCTGAAGAGGATGAAGAGTCCCTGGTTCCTTGTTTATGAAAACTAGACAGAACTAGAAGCTGTCATGAGACTAAAAGTCTAGAGAGGTAACTCCTGTGGACTCTCTCTGGTAGGAAAGTTCCAGAAGAAGCAAGAAGGCTCTAATGTGCTGGACACTAAGGCATGACTACAGGAAGCAGAGTAGAGAAAGGTAGAAAGAAAAAAAAACACACCCATGCTGGTATTCAACTTGGTATTCATGTGGCTTTGTGCTTTCATTAGCTTAAGCTTTTGTTACAAACTAAAGATATGAGAGTCCCCGGAATCCCTAACACTCCAAGTGGCTGTCAAAGTAAACATCCAAATCTTTGGCCCCATTGGGAAGCAAATGACAGTAGTGACAGCTTTTGTAAAAGAGAGAACAAGGTAACACTGAGCACAAAGAACTGCTCTCTGCCCATCAGGAATGTCAAACCCAAGGGGGAGGTGCACTAAAACTTGGGCACAACACATACATCTAAGCAGAAAGAAAATGAAAAAAAACTGCTATTTTTCTTCTACTTTCTCTTCATTCCACTGAGTGCTACTTACCTACAGTGGAAAGGAGATTAATGGTTACTTTTGACAACCATGTGTATCAGTGTTGGCCTATAACTGAAATAGGTCCCTGAACTTGGTTTTCTACAAATGTTACATAGTAAAAGCATTAACATCCTGCCTCTGTTTCTTCATCTAAGAGGGTATATCAGCTTCTAAAGTCAGACTGGGAAGGATATAAGTCTACCATCAAACCAAGAGGGTGAACTTGATGTGGGACGGACAAAAGTGGCAAATGTGCAAAGATGATCAGACGTGGCAACATCAAGAAGAAACCCTTCTAATGGCAAAGGGAGAAATTTTAATTTGGGGATCATTTCAGAGTAACATTTTAATTATAAAAAAAAGGCATTACTGCCATTTCACCCAGTCAGGATTAAACTCTTCTAAATGGGCATGGCCTCCCTTTGCCTGTGGAACAAAACAGCTCAAAACTAATAATCAGGAAAGATTTATTCTCTCAAAGACTCCCAGCACTGATGTATCACAGTCACAACAAAGATAACGGACCACCCCTACTGTTATCTACACCAGTGGTCCCCAACCTTTTTTGGGCCACGGACCGGTTTAATGTCAGAAAATATTTTCACAGACCGGCCTTTAGGGTGGGATGGATAAATGTATCACATGACCGAGACAAGCGTCAAGAGTGAGTCTTAGACGGATGTAACAGAGGGAATCTGGTCATTTTTAAAAAATAAAACATCGTTCAGATTTAAATATAAATAAAACAGAAATAATGTAAGTTATTTATTCTTTCTCTGCAGATTGGTACAAAATGGCTCACGGACCGGTACCAGTCCGTAGCCTGGGGGTTGGGGACCACTGATCCACACCTACCAACACCCTTTAATGAAAAATCAATAGAGCAAAAGTTCCAAACCAAATGATCCAATCTCATTTTCTAAGTGTGTTTTTCATTTTTTCCTGATTATATTTATAGGATTATTGGTGCTGTGGGGAACAAAATGGTGACTGGTTCTCCTTTTCTCATCCAACTTAATAAACACTTCTGATTCATTCTGAATAAAGCTCAGTGCTACCTTTGAAGAACCCATAATCTACTCAGATGAGAGATGTAAAAAATGAATTACAATGAATTGTGACACATAAAATAATAGAGCACAGAGACTAACTGCCTAAAGAAATAATGAAAGGGCCAGTGAGCCAGAGTTTTAAGTAACATTGGGTAATCACCAATTATAGAAAAAGGTATTCCCAGCAAAGGAGTGTGCAACAGCACAGAGGCAACAGGAAAGTGTGACATTTTCAGGAAATGATGAGAATGATGGCATGACTGGAGCTCAATGCTTGTGGGAAGGTGAGGCTATAAAAAGGTGTAAGGGCTAGACTGTGAAGGGCTAGGGAAGCCGTGTAAAAGAGTTTCCAATTTTCCCAGTGGCTGATGGGAAGTCATAAGGCATTGTAAGCAGGTGAGTTTATGAGAGGATTTGCATTTACAATGAAAGCTATGGTAATCTGACAGGTGAACAAATGGGAAGGTGGTAAAGGCAAGGAGACCAGTTAGGAAATGACTGCAGAAGTCCAGGTGAGAGATGACTGGGAGAGTAATTGCAGGGCAGGAGAGTAAATGGAGAGGAGCAGACAGGTCAGAGGTAACTCAGAGGGTGATTGATTGGGTGCTGAGTCTAACGGAGTTAAGGATGAGGGAGAGAAAGTTTCTAGTCTGAAGTACTACTTGGAGTGTATCACAATTTATATTACCATGTTGAGTCTGAGGTACCTGTTGAATTTCCAAGGATAATAGGCAATACATAGTTAACAACATGAGTCTGAATGTCAGGGTTAGGATGAAGCAAAAAGATGACTATCAGAGTCAATAGCAACTGATGAAGACAAAGACAATTAAAGCAATCAGAGATCATGAGATTCCCAGGGAAAAGCTGGAAGACTTAAAAGAGGCCTCAAAACAAAATTTCAAGGAACACAAAAATGCAATGGACAAGGACAAGGCAATGCAGAAGCAAAAGGAACAATTGGAGTTCAAAAAGTCATAACAGCCAATGCCCTGAATGTCCAGGGAGAGAATATTTCAAGAAGCAAGTGATTAACAGCTTTTCTTCCGGTGACAGTGAAGTGATCCTGATCCCCAAGCCTGACATGTATACTTTCAGCAGTCCAATACCTCTGAATATTTGACTCTTTTTTCTTCCTCCTCTTTTAAAACTCTCAAAAGGAAGCTAAAAATAGTTGTTTAGAACATTCCAGTTCCTTACCATAATATTAAGTATGTACCAGAGTTGGGGAACCCTTAAGAGCCAGATGTCAAGATCTAAAAGATGCTAAATAAAGAGACATACTGAGAATAGTAAAGTGTGGGCCAGAGTCCCATTTGATACCTGTAAAACCAACTTGGCAGGTGCACTCATAGTTATCCTGGCTGAGCACATGACAGGTGCCTCCATTTAGACAGGAGGGAGATGTATAGCAGGGGTGAGTGGTTGAGTACTGGCAGTCCTCGCCTGTGAACCCCAGAGTACATTGGCATGTGGCTTTCCCCAGCATGGCCTGGGCCACACACATGCCTCCATTTTGGCAGCGGTTCTTCTCACAGGGGTCTCGATGTTGACAATATTCTCCCAAGAAACCCTCTGGACACCTGTGTGGAAAAGAGAGGAGTCCATAAGAACATTTGCCGTCTTGCAGTCCAGAAACGTACAAGATAATGCAGTCCAGTCAAGAAAATACTAGATTGTGGACTGAGAGCCCGGAAGGTACAGCTGTATAACTGCCTTACTTTAAGAGAAGAAGTGTTTAGAGAACTTAATTAACCACATACTCCATTGTCCTTTTGAGTCTAGGCTGGTGACAGAATATTAGTTGGTGATCCAGCATGGTCTGCCAGGGCCAGTCAGCATGACTACTTAAAGGCAAAATGCAACCATATTTTTTCATGTATATACAGGCTGGTATGGTGTAACAGCACCTTTTTGTGTAGCATTGTTGATACATGTCTGTGCAAATTCATTAACTTTCATTTTGATTAAGCCATTGGGAAGGATTAAGACATTCATATAATTATGCATGGGCTGACCCTCTTATCCTCTCTAATTTAAAGTACATAAAATACCACATGTCTTCTCTCAATTAAGCATTAAGAAATAGTGAGTTCTCTTTTTCCTGTTTCCACTGAGACACCAATCAGTCCAGATTTCTGGGTTATGTTCATGGAGTTGAGCCTATGATGAAGAAAAAGGAGGTACAGAAGAAATAGGGAATGGTTCACAGGGAAAGTGTTTTTCCTTTCAACCTAAATCTGTTTAGATATAAGTAGTAGGCAGCTTCTTTTTAACCAAATTAAAAAAAGTACAAAATATAATTAAAATAACATTAAAAATATCTGACTGTATAGACACCAAAGTGAAGAAGGGAAAACAATTCCAGAGTGGCATTCTATAACATTTCCACATGGTGTATTGAGGAATTTCTGTATATATCACCCACTGATTCATAACACGCACCATCCCAAATTATCTGTAATAGATGTACTTAAAACAATTTTCTCTGAACACCATTAAAAAGGCATGGAAAGTGTCCATTTTCATAATGAAGAGGTTGTTTAAATGTGACCCCTCTCTAAGAAGAATTTAAAAGATATATGATGACTTTGATTCTACCATATATTTTGCCACGTGGCTGTCACCCCCAATGATTCGTTTCAGAACGATTTCTCCATATTTACTTCTAGGGGCACAGAAAATTAAATCTACAACAATGTTCCACCATTACCTCAAAAATAACACATTTAATTAAACCCTAGATCTTCTTTCTCAAAATCAGCCCCTGGGAGGGGCGTTGGGGACTGGGAGAATGAGATGAGGGGATTAAGAAGTACAGATTGGTAGTCACAAAACAGGACCATGTGAAGTGCAGCATAGGGAACAGAGCCAATAGTATTGTGATAATCGTGTATGGTGCCAGGTGGGTACTAGAAATATCGAGTGGGACACCATGTAAAGCATATGGTTGTCTAACCACCACGCTGTATACCTGAAACCAACACAAAATAAAGTTGAAAGTAATCTGTAATTGAAAACCAATAAATGAATAAAAACCTGCATGTGCGTGCGCGATCACACTCACAACATACACATACATACACACACACAAACACACACACACAGACATATTTCTGCTGCTATTACAGCTTCTTCAACCCAATCACTGTGTCCTGATTCTCCCAGTCTTCCAGACTTGAAGCACTGGCATCATGTTGTATGTACTTCTTCCTGCCTTTGCCAGTCATACCCCCAGACTTTTAATTAGCCCTTGGTTGGCAAGGGGAAAGTCTTTAGAGGTCATAGTTATTGAGAAAAGAGGAGAACCAAACATTAGGGAACTAATATAGAAAATGCCCAGAAGAAGTACTCAGTAGCTAAAATGGCTGAGGAGGAAACATGTGGTAAATAGCCACAGTGGGAATGATGTAATTAACTACAACCTCTTCATGCCTTCCCAGTGCTGTGCACAGTCGGCACACAGAGCCAGGGGCAGCCGGAGCTTCCAGCATCTGCACGAGCAGGTGAAGCTGGAGAAGAGAGGCAGTGAGAGGTGGGCACAGCATAAAAACCAGAGGCCACCTCCAGTTTCCAGCAAGGAGTCTGCACCACCTCGTTTGGTCAGGCCTATTTGGAGTCCTGGTGCTGTAACCTTGGACAATATTCTTAACCTCACTATTAGTTTTCTCAGATTGCAAATAGTAAGACTTAAACATTGTGGGGTTGTGGTAAGAATCAAATAAAATCAAGTATGTGAAAAACCTTTGTATTAAAAGGATTCACAAATAAATTTTTTTTTCCCTCTCTTGTACTTACCGAGGAAAATGATGCATTATTTAAATCACAGTTTGATTTGATAATAGGTTATTTTCTGTTTTGTTTTATTTTTTAAGTTGGGGAGTAAAACTGCCAATGTAGCATAGCTAAAATTAACTCTGAGCTATATTATTAAAAGCATTTGCAACTTATTCAAGAAATCTGTTCTGGATAATGCGGTCCTCTGGACATTAAGCCTGGCTGACAACACTTGATTCCCTCATATAGGAATTACCTTGTAAATAGTGGCAAACTTTTAAATGTGGGTGGGCTCTGCCCAGGTACACTACCATGACCTCCCCAACACTATCATGTGGCATCTGCTCAGCGAATGCAAACTCACTGAAGTGTCAGCATCATAAACACATCATGAAACCAGAAGTTTCCCAGGAAAACAGAATGAAATATGAAAAATTCTGGCGCCAAACAAAAGTACTCCTGAATTATTACTAGGTTCAATCTACACTGTTGCTCCTTCTATGGAAAAATAATTTCAACTACAGTATGCTTAAGAAACCAATAAAAGTAGAGGTTGGCAAAGTGCTCTGGAGGGTGCACTCAGGCCCACTGCCTGTTTCTATATGGCCTGCGAGCTGAGAATGGTTTTTATATTTTTAAGTGGTTAGGGGGAAAAAACCCCAAAAAAGGATATTTCATGACATTTGAAAAAATTATGTAAAATTAAAATTTCAGTGTCCATAAATAAAGTCTTATTGGGACACAGGCACACACCTTTATTTATGGATTGTCTGCAGCTACTTCTGCACTACAATAACAGTGTTGAATAGTTGCAATGAGACTATATGGCCCACAAAACTAGTTTTATTATCTGGTGCAGAAAAGTTGTCAAGTCCTGGGTAAGAGAATATATGAAGCCTAATTCTGTAAGTAGCATCCTACATGGTTATTAATAATGATGTTTTGATGATGAAAAAGATGTTCTCATATCTGTTTCCACAAAGAATATTACACTTATTCATTCCTCCAACAAACACTTAGTAAGTGTATTATCTGTCAGGCATTGTTCTAGTGCTAGGAAAATCCTTAACTTGGGGACTTGAAAATTCTAGTAAGAGAAAACAGAAACAAAATTAATAAGTAAAATATCTAATTTGTTAGGTGCAGTTAAGTGCTATGAAAAAATAGAACAGGAAAAAATAAAACGGAAAAGGATAGAATTGGGATGGTAGGGGGTAGACAGAAGTGAAGTATGTTGGTGTTAAATAGGAAAACCAGAGAAGACCTCACTGAAAGGGCACATTTGGGCCAAGACCTGAATGAGGTGATAGACTAGCCATGCCAGTATCTAGGGGAAGCGTGTTCAAGGCAGAGGGAACAACAAACACAAAAGCCTTAAAACAGAAAACAGCCCTGGCATGTCTGAGGAACAGCAAGGAGACCTCTGTGGTTCTACCAAAGGGATTAATTTTAAGAAAAGAGTAGCTGAAAACAGATCGACAGCTGTCACCAAAGGCAGATCACGAGGTGCTTTCAGGGCCCTGTAAAGAAGGATTCAGAGTTTTACTCTAGTGAGATAATATTTAGACATGATTGATGTATAACTGATAATATTCTCCTGAAGTCCATACACAGAACCACATCTTATCTTTATGTGAAACTAGACCTATTGTCAGTATAATAATAAAGACTTAATTTCTTATCTAAGACGTTCTCTGCGGCTAGACATCAGCCCATTTCTTTACAGTGCAACTCTCCTTTAACCTACATTTTTCACTAAGCCTCATTTCCCTTTCACAGCCAAACTCCTGTAACTGTGGCCTAGCTTCATAGGTGTTTTCCTTTCCTTTCCATCTACTTCTTACTTATCCCTTTGTAACACAACTTTCCTTCTAATTATTGCCCAGAAACTATGTTCTAAGAGCAATGACTTTCACCTTGTGAAGTTCAGTGGTCTCATCTGAGATTCCATCAGAAGGAAATTTTCCTCCTATAGGAGGTATTGCTTCCATCATTTAAATCCTTTTTACATGTGGCCTTTGTGACTCCCTCCAGCTCCAAGCTCATCAATGCTTAATGCTGATTGCTCTTCTCCTTCCCCATCAATTCTGGCCACCTTAAAAGTTCAAGCCTCAGCTGCCCTGCTCTGTTCTCTCATATGCATTTGTTATTGCTGTTGTTCATTTGGCTTTAAACAACTACCATCATATAATATACAGCTCCAGTTCCCCATGTTTACTAAAGTCATCTCCTTCCCCTAATATATACTGCCAATACTTGAATCGAAACATTTAAAAAGTGGCATCATTTTTCCATAAGACTTCAAATTCCTCCATTTTTCTAAGGTTCTATTCACAATCTCAAAAGTCACTTTTGGTTAATCCTTTTAAGTTACATATAGTTTATTACCATGTTCTGACACTCTTGTTAACTGAACTCCTATAATAATTATCATTCAAAAATTCTAATCACCTGCCTCAGGACAGACATCTTATTGCTGGCTTGTTCCCACTTCCATTCATCCTTGGAATAACAGAACCTTGGGATTCAAGACAGCCTAAGGTAATTTCTACTCAGTGAGACAATTCTTCGTAAAATATTACTGAAAGATGATTAGCAGCCTGTGAGAAATAGTTAGAATTTAATAAATGTTGAGATTATTGTGCCTGCTATTAATAGTTCAAACTCTAGAACCAGACCACCTGGAATTCAATACCCACTCCCCGTTTACTCAATGAGTGGTCTTGAGCTAAACCCTCCTTGTTGTAAAATGGATTTAATAATAATGTCTACATCATATGGTTTTTAAATAATTGTAAAGCGCTTACGATATCTAGCAAGCACATAGTAAACGCCATGCATTTATTAAGTAAAATAAAATTACTGGCTCACTACTTCAACAAGACAACAATCTTTATTATGGGTGGATCCCATTGATGGAAAGCATTTTCTTCCTGAGGTTGAGAATCCTGCCTCCCACTTAGGTATATACCCAACATAGCTAAAAGCACAAGTCCACCCAAAATCTGTAAAGAATGTCTGTAGCAGTATTATTCAGAATACCCCAAAGTGGAAACAATCCAATGTCTATAGCTGATGAATGGACAAATAAAATGTGATATATCCATACAACGAAATATTGTTTGGCCATAAAAAGGAATAGAAATCTAATACTTGCTATGACCTGGGCAAACCTGAAAATGTCATGCTAAGTGAAATATGCTAAACACAAAAGGCCACATATTGTATGATTTCATATTTATAAAATATCCCAGAATAAGCAAATCCATAAAGATTAAAAAGATAGATTAGTATGCACAGGGGCTAGGAAGAGGAGGAAACAGAGAATGACTACTAACGGCTAGAGATTTTCTTGGGATCGGGGAGGAGAGGATGAAAATGTTCAGAAATTAGATGATTACACATATCTGTAAATATACTAAAAATCACTAACTTGTACAGTTTAAAAGGGGAAATTTAAAACTGTATAAATTATATCTTATTTTTTAATATTATGCCTGCCTATAATTTCCACCCACCGGCTAGCCTTGTCCTCTAGAACAAAAAGGAGCAAACCTTCTACTCTTAAACAAAGCCCCTCAAGAATGTGCAGATAGTTGTGTTAGTCCTTTGTTTTCTTTTTTCCAGGATTCAGTGCTTTGGCCTATTTCTTAGTATAAAATCATTTCCAGGATTCCTCATTATTTCAGTGGCTCTTCTATGCTTAAGAAAACAACAACAATAATAACAGTCACTGACATTTTTGAAGCACTTATTATGTATTTGCTAAGAATTTCACAGCTGTTATCTCTTTTATTACTCCCTAGAACAGTGTTTTATATTATCATATCCATTCTGTAAATGAGGACCTTGAAGGTTAGAAAGAGTAAGATTTCACAGCTAGTAGACAGAAGAAGTATCAATCCTCTCTTGGTCCTCCCACTAGATCCGTGATGGCAGAACTTTTTATAAAAACAGCCCACTTTTGCAGTGCTGGTCAACCTGGTCCCTCCCGCCCAATAGTGGGCATTCCAGCTTTCATGGTGGGTGGTAGCAGAGCAACCAAACAGCGTCGCGATTGGCCCACCATGAAAGCTGGAACACCCACTAGTGGGTGGGACCAGGTTGACCAGCAGTGCATAAGTGGGTGGTTTTTCTAAAAAGGTTTGCCATCATGGCACTAGATGATTCTAGTTCATCAAAACCTCTTTAAAAAAAATATTTCATGCAAATGGAAAGGAAAGGGAAAAAAAGCTGGGGTAGCGATACTAATATCTGACAAAATAAACTTTAAAACAAAGGCTATATATAGTAAAGGATAAAGAAGGTCACTATATAATGATAAAAAGAACATTACAATAGAAAGATATAACTATTATAAATATATATGCGCCTAATATAGGAGCACCTTAATATATAAAGCAGATTTTGATGGACAAAAAGGGTGAGATCAACAGCAATACTATAATAGTAAGGGATTTTAATACCCCACTAACATCAATGGATGGAACCTCCAGACAGAAAATTAACCAAGAAACAGTGACCTTAAATGACACACTAGATCAACTGTATTTAATAGATATCTTCAGAACTTTTCACTCCAAAGCAGAATATACATTCTTTTCAAGTGCTCACAGTACATTCTCTAGCATAGACCACATGTTAGGACACAAAACAAGTCTTAATAAATTTAAGAAGATTGAAATCACACCAAGCATCTTCTCTGGTCACAACGACATGAAACTAGAAATCAACTACAATAGAAAAACTGAAAAACATTCAAACACTTGGAGACTAAACAGCATGCTATTAAATAATGAAAGGGTTAACAATGAGATCAAAGAAGAAACCAAAAACTTCCTTGAAACAAGTGAAAATGGAACATACAACTCAAAATTTATGGGACACAGCAAAAGCAGTCCTGAGAGGAAAGTTCATAGCACTACAGGCATAGCTTAAGAAGCAAAAAAAAGCTCAAATTAACAAGTCAACCCTGTACCCAAAAGAACTAGAAAAGAATAACTAAAGCCTAGAGGAAGTAGAAGGAAGGAAATAATAAAAATCAGAGCGGAAATAAATGATATAGAGGAAAAAAAAACCCATAAAAAAACAATATAGAAGACCAATGAAACCAAGAGCTGGTTCTTTGAAAAGGTAAACAAAATCGAAAACCTTTAACCCAGTGGTTCTCAAAGTGTGTGCCTGGGCGCACTGGTGTGCCCTAGAAGGTTTCCAGCTGTGCCCTATGGTGCTCCAGAGATATATGTGCCTGTTGGGGACCAAAAACCCTGTTGCGATTTTGGAGTTTAGATTTATGGGGGACAGAGGTGTGGGAAATTGGCTATAAACTGAAAATCTGCCCAACCTCACTGGCCTGATTAGGTTGCAAAAGGCTGTTAAGCTGCTGTGGTACTGGATTATTTACACTACCCCTTATGTTCCCGGGAAAGACTGGAGGCAAGTTTCTTCTATCCTTTGTTTGGTGTAAAGTTAAGATGATATGTATGGTGTAGCTTTTGGATTGATGATTAAACATAAGGAATTGTCTCTTGAAGCCTTCTGGATTTCTATAAAAGTAGAATATGTGGCAATATCTAAAAAAGCTTTGAACATTTTACTACAATTTTCAATATCCTATTTATGTGAATTAGGATTTTCTACCCTCAACACAATTAAGAGTAAAAAGAGAGGAATTCTTCAATCTATTGAAGAAGAAATGAGAGTTGGCCTTTCAAATATATGCCCAAACATTGAAGAAATCGCTAGGACACGTCAGGCTCATGTTTCTCATAAACACAAAAATGAAAAAACTTAACACATTCGCGCCGGGACCTGACGAATTTGCTAAATCTTACTAAGAATGTATCTTTATATATAAAAAGATAACTTTTTTGTCATTCTTAAAATTTTTTAACCCCTTTTTAAATGAATTCTAAAAAGCGTAACTCAAAAAATGTATTTTTAATATCAGAATAAATTTAATTTTGTCATATTTACTGTATTTTGTTTAATTACCATAAAAGCATGCCTGGACTTTATATTTTTTTCTTTAATATTTGACTTAATTATTATAACATATTTCTCAGAAATTTGTATACAGTGCACCTACAATTATTTGTAGGATTTTAAATGTGCCCCAACCTCTAAAAGTTTGAGAACCACTGCTTTAACCAGACTCACCAAGAAAAAAAGAGGGCTCAAATAAAGTTAGAAATTAGAGTGGAGAAGTAACAGCTGACCCAGCAGAAATTCAAATGATTGTAAGAAAATACTATAAAGAACTATATGCCCACCTGACCAGGTGGTGGTACAGTGGATAGAGCGTTGGACTGGGATGCAGAAGACCCAGGTTTGAGACCCCGAGGTCTCCAGCTTGAGGGCGGGCTCATCTGGTTTGAGCAAAAGCTCACCAGCTTGAACCCAAGGTCACTGGCTCGAGCAAGGGGTTACTTGGTCTGCAGAAGGTCCATGGTCAAGGCACATATGAGAAAGCAATCAATGAACAACTAAGGTGTTGCAACGCGCAACGAAAAACTAATGATTGATGCTTCTCATCTCTCTGTCCCTGTCTATCCCTCTCTGACTCTCTCTCTGTCTCTAAAAAAAAAACAAAACTGTATGCCCCAAAATGGGAAAACCTAGATGAAATGGATAAATTCCTTGAAAAATATAATCATTCAAAAATCAATCTGGAAGAATCAGAAAACCTAAACAGACCAATTACAACAAAAGAGATTGAAACAGTTATCAAAAAACTTCCAACAAACAAAAGCCCTGAACCTGATAGCTTCACAGGCGAATTTTACCTAATATTCAAAGAAGAACTAACTCCTATTGTTCTCAAGCTATTTCAAAAAATTCAAGAGGAGGGAACACTTCCAAGCTCCTTTTATGAGGCGAACATAATCCTCATTCCAAAACCAGGCAAAGACAACACAAAGAAAGAAAACTATAGGCCAATATCCCTGATGAATTTAGATGTTAAAATTCTCAACAAAATATTAGCAAATCAGATCCAGCAATACATGAAAAATAATCATACATCATGATCAAGTGGGATTTATTCTGGGGAGACCAGGCTGGTACAATATTCACAAATTAATCAATGTGATTCATCACATAAACAAAAGGAAGGAGAAAAACCACATGATAATTTCAATAGATGCAAATAAAGCATTTGATAAAATCCAGCACCCATTCATGATCAAAACTCTCAGCAAAGTGGGAATACAGGGAACATACCTCAACACGATAAAGGCCATCTATGACAAACCCACATCATACTCAATGGGCAAAAATGAAAAGCAATCCCCTTAAGATCAGGAACAAGGCAAGGGTGCCCCCCTTTCACCATTCTTATTCAACATAGTTCTGGAAGTCCTAGCTACAGCAATCAGACAAGAAGAAGAAAGGCATCCAAATTGGAAAAGAAGAAGTAACTTTCATTATTTGCTGATGACTTGATACTGTACATAGAAAACCCTAAAGTCTCAGTCAAAAAACTACTGGGACTGATAAATGAATTCAGCAAGGTAGCAGGATATAAAATCAATATTCAGAAATCAGTGGCATTTATATACACCAACAATGAACTGTCTAAAAGAGAAATTAAGGAAACAATCCCCTTCACTATTGCAATTAAAAAAATAAAGTACCTAGGAGTAAATTTAACCAAGGAGGTAAAAGACCTGTACTCAGAAAATTATAAGACATTGATAAAAGAAATCAAGGAAGATACAAACAAGTGGAAGCATATACTATGTTCATGGATACGAAGAATAAATATCATTAAAATGTCTATTCTACCCAAAGCAATATATAAATTCAATGCAATTCCTATTAAAATACCAATGTCATACTTCAAAGATATAGAACAAATATTCCAAAAAATGTATATGGAACCAAAAAAGAACAGAAATAGCCTCAGCAATCTTGAAAAAGAAAAATAAAGCAGGGGGTATCACACTTTCTGATATCAAGTTATACTACAAGGCCATTGTACTCAAAACAGCTTGGTACTGGCATAAGAACAGGCATACACATCAATGGAATAGAACAGAGAACCCATAAATAAACCCACACCTTTATGGACAACTGATATTTGACAAAGGAGGTAAGAGCATACAATGGAGTCAAGACAGTCTCTTTAACAAATGGTGCTGGAAAATTGGTCAAATACATGCAAAAAAATGAAACTAGACCACCAACTTACATCATTCACAAAAATAAAGTCAAATGGATAAAAGACTTGAATGTAAGTCGTGAAACCATGATCATCTTGGAAGAAAACATAGGCTAGGCAGTAAGCTCTCTGACATCTCTTGCCACAATATACAGTGTGTCTGTAAAGTCATGGTGCACTTTTGACCGGTCACAGGAAAGCAACAAAAGACAACAGGGAATGTGAAATCTGCACCAAATAAAAGGAAAACCCTCCCCGTTTCTGTACGATGATGTGGCAGCATGTGCGCATGCACAGATGATGACGTAACACCGTGTATACAGCGGAGCAGCCCACGGCCATGCCAGTCGAGATGTGGACGGTACAGAGGAAAGTTCAGTGTGTTCTGTGGCTCGCTAAATTCGAATCCATGACCAAAGTGCAATGTAAATATCAGCATGTTTATAACGAAATGCCACCACATAGGAATAACATTACTCGGTGGGATAAGCAGTTGAAGGAAACTGGCAGTTTAGTGGAGAAACCCCGTTCTGGTAGGCCATCAGTCAGTGAAGAGTCTGTAGAGGCTATATGGCAGGGGTCCCCAAACTTTTTACACAGGAGGCCAGTTTACTGTCCCTCAGACTGTTGGAGGGCCGGACTATAAAAAAAAAACTATGAACAAATCCCTATGCACACTGCACAAATCTTATTTTAAAGTAAAAAAAAAAAAAAAAAAAAAAGGAACAAATACAATATAAAGAACAAGTAAATTTAAATCAACAAACTGACCAGTATTTCAATGGGAACTATGGGCCTCCTTTTGGCTAATGAGATGGTCAATGTGTCCTCTCACTGACCACCAATGAAAGAGGTGCCCCTTCCAGAAGTGCGGCAGGGGCTGGATAAATGGCCTCAGGGGGCCGCAAGCGGCCCGCGGGCCATAGTTTGGGGACCCCTGCTATACGGGATAGCTACATAAGGAGCCCTAAAAAATCTGTGTGTGAGCCCTGGCCGGTTGGCTCAGCGGTAGAGTGTCGGCCTAGCGTGCGGAGGACCCGGGTTCGATTCCCGGCCAGGGCACACAGGAGAAGCGCCCATTTGCTTCTCCACCCCTCCGCCGCGCTTTCCTCTCTGTCTCTCTCTTCCCCTCCCGCAGCCGAGGCTCCATTGGAGCAAAGATGGCCCGGGCGCTGGGGATGGCTCTGTGGCCTCTGCCTCAGGCGCTAGAGTGGCTCTGGTCGCAACATGGTGACGCCCAGGATGGGCAGAGCATCGCCCCCTGGTGGGCAGAGCGTCACCCCATGGTGGGCATGCCGGGTGGATCCCGGTCGGGCGCATGCGAGAGTCTGACTGTCTCTCCCTGTTTCCAGCTTCAGAAAAATGCAAAAAAAAAAAAAAAAAAAAAATCTGTGTGTGAGCCCACATCAAACTGCACTGAATAGGTATGAAACTGGGAGAGTTTTCCTTTTATTTGGTGCAGATTTCACATTTCTATCATCTTTTGTTGCTTTTCTATGACCGGTCAAAATTTACTGATTTATATCCACAGGCAAGTTAAATAAAGGACAGGATGAACAAATGGCACTATATCAAACTAAAAAGCTTTTGCACAGCAAAAGACAACATGAACAAAATAAAAAGAAAACCCATACAATGGGAAAACATATTCACCAACACGTCCGATAAAGGGTTAATAACCAAAATCTATAAAGAACTTGTAAAACTCAATACCAGGAAAGTAAACAATCCAATCAAAAATTGGGCAAAAGAACTGAATAGACACTTCTCTAAAGAGGACTTACAGATGGCCAATGGGCATACGAGAAAATGCTCAACATCACTAATCATTAGAGAAATGCAAATTAAAACCACAATGAGATACCACCTCACATCAGTCAGAATGGTGCTCATTAACAAAAACAACACATAACAAGTGCTGGTGAGGATGTGGAGAAAGGGGAACCCTCCTGCATTGCTGGTGGGAATGCAGACTGGTGCAGCCACTGTGGAAAACAGTATGGAGATTCCTCAAAAAATTAAAAATGGAACTGTCTTTTGACCCAGCTATCCCACTTCTAGGAATATATCCTAAGAATAACAAATCACTGATTCAAAAGAAGAAATGCATCCCCATGTTTACTGCAGCATTGTTCACAATAGCAAAGATCTGGAAACAGCCCAAGTTTCCATCAGTGGATGAGTGGATTAAAAAGCTGTGGTACATATATACAATGGAGTACTATGCAGCCATGAAAAAGGAAATCTTACACTTTGTGGCAACATGGATGGACCTGGAAACTATCATGCTAAGTGAAATAAGCCAAGCAGAGAAAGTAAAATATCATATGACCTCACTCATATGAAGAATCCAATGAACAATGTGAACTGAGGAATGGAAGAGAGGCAGAGAAAGGGTTAAAGAGTCCAGAGGGAAAGCAGTCATAGGGAAAGGGGATGAGAGGAAGGGATCAAAGAAAAGAAAGACATTAGGGAATTATATACATATATAACACAGAGAGAAAGAGAGCAGGATAGTAAATCATAGAGGGAAAGGGGGAAGGGTGGTGAGGGGAGGGGGCTTGGGGGTAGCAAGGAGAACACGGGGGGTGAAGGGAGATATATTCGGGGGAACACTTGTAACTATGTAAACACAACAATTTTAAAAAATAAAATATAAAAAGTAAATTAAAAAGCTGGAACCTAAAATGGTAGGAAACACCCACAACCCACATTCTCACTGGCGCAGCGCAGTTGCATCATCAGCCTGTGAGTGCTGTTTCTCCCACTGCAGCCTAAAATTCTGTTTACTTTTTTAGAAGCCACAAAGTACTATTTCGTGCTACTGAACACACGGCCAGTTAAAACGCCCTGATATTTTTTACATATACTATTTTTATAGCACACTCTTCTGTACTCACACACCATGTCTGAACCCAATGATTGAAGCTATTATTTGTTCCTTTTAAACTCACCATGTTGAATCTTTATCCCGCGTTTTCCTGATTGAGATAATGTTTGCACTTTATTCATATGATCACAGAATTTCAGTACTCACCATATTTCAGAAGCCAACTGGTCTGAACGCCTACTGCACTGATGACACCAAGGCTAATGGACCTGCCTCCAGGTGTGTGGATTTAGCAATTCCCCCTAGTTTTGCACCATCCATAACTGTGTCTTTTTCTTTACCTAGATCTTTTATCAAAACATAAAAAAGCACTTGACTGAAAGTGTTCTACTAGGTCTTGCCCTGAGACTGGCACCTACTCAGTCAGCTCTTATCATCTTAACAGCACCATCATCCTATTCACACCTCTCCATCATAGCCAGGAAATTCCTTGCTGACACTAATCACACTGCTTAAAGAATAACCCTTTGAAAGCACGATTTTGATCATGTCACTTCTCTGCTCAGAAACAAGTACTAGTGACCAACCCTATAAATCCAAGTCCCTTAGAATCTGTGACTGCACTACTGTCTGCACTACTTAGTAGTTCACAATACAAACACTGCAGATTACATCCACACTGCTGTCTACTGATCCCTATATAAAAATTCTTCTTTCTACTTTCAAGTGAGAAATACTGTGCTTTCCCATCATTGGGTCTCTAATTTATGTTCCTTTCTTCCATATTTGCTTTAAAGATCTGCTCAAAACTCATGTCCTCCAAACCATCTTACCCAGCTCTGATCCCTCTAACAGTGGATGCAATGCCATGCTATGCACCACATTATTTCTGCCAGGATGCCCTCCTTCACTCTAGCCATTGTTTTGTCTTTTCTATGCCTCTGTCAAACTCCTACTTGATTTTCTGGGTTGTTGGGGTATAGGGGGAGGAGTGAAAGGGCATGTCTTGAGACCCTGGTATACTACAAGCACCTATGCAGCATTAGGCAATGGTTCCAAAGCAGGTTAAATTTCATAGGATAGATGAAGCCAGTCTCTCAATCCAAATTTGCTACAAATCCCCTTCCAACCCCACACTATGCTCTGCATGGTAGAACACAGGCCAAATCAACTCTAAGAATCATCCTGAGGTACCAGATTATCCCTCAATCCCCAAGAGGCTCAGCAGAATTACAGACATGGAAAGAAAGGGGAGAAACGGGTGAGACAGCTAGAAATAAAGACCCATGTTCCCTACAGCAAGAGACCTTTCAACTCTGCAAATCCCTGTTCAACTCTAATCCAAATACACCACATACCCTGCTAATCTGAGTGGGAATTAAGACTCTGCCTGAAAACAAGAGCATAACTAGCTCTCTTCTTGAGAAGGCTCAAGTTGAGTCTGGGTTACGGCTAATCACCCCAGCCCCCCACCCACAAATCTAGTCAGTTACCCCAGCAAAATTCTTCAGAAATTAGCCTCCATCTTGAATAAAAGTCTATGTAAAATATATTCTAAAATATAACTGAATAAACCTAACAGCTGCCTTTTGTTCCCAAAACTATCTGAATGCCCCCTCCTGGAAGGAATCTATCACTTAGTTTAGTGGTTCCTTGATGCCTGCCTCCTACGCTGTCCCCCTCCGCTAGCCTGGAACTCTGAAAGAACACTGTCCACAGAGGAGGCTGTGGATACAGGGAGCCTTCTGGGGGGCTTTTTTCCTGTAAAATAATCCCCAAAACTGATCTGATTATTTATCCGATCCATAGAGATACATATATATTCATGCGTTTTCTGACACAGTCTGCCATTTCTGACATGAAAAGGTCTACACTTTCAGCATTACTGTATACACACACGCTCGCACAGCAATGAGGTGAAGAGGAGAGAAGGAGGGAGAAAAAGTGAGAAAAACAAGGGGTTCCTCCTAATGGAACTAGAAAACTTTTCAATAGAGAGGGTGCCCATACAGCCCCCCCTCAGCAAAGCAGATGAAAGCCAGATCTCAGCTCTCACGTGTCACTGGCAGCCGGGTTTCGTTTACATGTAGCCACTTTACAGATTTCAACGACCCTGGGGTTTGAATAGCAATTCCAACTTATCTGGCCAGCTGCTTCTCAGGCTCAGTCTCCCTAGTTAGTAACGCAGGACAGAGAAATGTGTTCTTTCAAGCTGCTTAAGTGAAGAGCCACTCGTCTAGAGAAAAGTTGACAATCCTGCAGCAGCGTGTCAGCTCCAAGATGACTGAGGTCTGGGCAGGAAATAAGCCCCTTTTCCAAATCAAAGCCTGTGTTCTGGGTCCTTATTTTCTCAGAAGAATGTTCTGTGTCTGCAGGGTGAGCCCAAATTGCATCCAGGGCTTTGCTGCCACTTAGCTGTTAGCTTTTTTAGTGAGGATTTGGTCATTAAAAAAAAATGAAACAACAAAGCAAAAACCCCATCACATAAAAGAAGAAGAAAAAAGGGGCGGGATTTACAAGAGCTATTTCAAAATCATGATTTTTTAAAAAAAACTATATAGAATGTGGAACGGAGGGGAAAAAATGTCTCATATGGGGTGTGTCGGCCCTGCAGCTGCTCCTCATTAAAGCTCCTCTTTACTCCCTCTGGGCTCGTTTCCAGCAAAAAATTCTTTAAACAGAACTCTGCTTTCAACCCACTTTCTTCTTGCTCTGGGCCTCTCTGCCCCCAATCCGCAGTGGCAGCCTGCCCTGGCTGAGCTCGAGAAGGGGGAGCTGTCGTTAAGGTAAATGAGGTAACAACAGGGTGGGGGGAATAACAAAACTCAGAAACCAAATTAAGCACTGGTCCAGCAACAAAGGTCTGCAGTTTGAAAGGGACCCCAATCAGCCTGTTCTTTTCTGTGACCAGAATGCCAGCCTAGTTTCCTGCCCCCACCCCTGCTCCGCCTGGTAAAATAGATAAAAATAATTGCTAACAGCCAAGACTAACTGTAACCAATGAAAGTTCCTATTTAACATTGAATTCCCAAGGCTCTGGTTACAAACTTCTAGAAGCCCTGTAGCCTACAGAATCAAGTAAAATAAACTCGGTTGGCATTCAAGAGGCTCAACCTATTAGTCTCACTCATGGTTTGCCTCCTCCCAATACCTCCACAGTCTGACATCTCACCAGACTGTCAACTTGTTAATTTCGTCACTCTGTGTAAAGGTAACTAACTGGGTTATGCTAATTACTGATACTGTGAGAAAAAGAAAAAGGAAAAAGAAACATAGTACATGAAGACTTCTAGCTAACTTCCTGATAGAGAGGAGAAGAAGAGAAGAAACTGTCATGTTGACTTCCTGCCATTCTCTCTCCCACTCTCACTCCCCACCAAAAAACACTATAGCTTACTCAGCAAGATGGGGAAACAAAACAAACAAACAAAACTTAAACAAAGTATTCATGTGCCTGACCTGTGGTGGTGCAGTGGATCAAGCGTGGACCTGGAACACTGAGGTCACCAGTTCGAAACCCTAGGCTTGCCTGGTCAAGGCACATATGGGAGTTGATGCTTCCTGCTCCTTCCCTTATCTCTCTCTCTCTCTCTTCTCTAAAATGAATAAAAATAATTTTTAAAAAAGACTAACATAAAAAGAAGTATTCATGTACAAATATTGATCTACTTATGACCTATGCAACTTATGACCATTCGACTTTACGACCACAATTGCTAGCCATGACTGCTCCGCGTCTGGCAGTGCAAGCGTTGCCCAGCTGGGCACATGACAGTGCGAACCAGCTTCCGGCAGCACTACCATCTCTACATACACCATTTCAACTGTTACCCCAGACTCAGTACAGCAATTTGTGTTTTGTGTCTTGGATATTTTTCATCAAACCCCTCCCAAGATGTCTACCAAGAGGAAATTGTCTTTGCAAATATTAAACCAGTTGTACTGGTAATGCAGGGTTTTACTTAAACCTGACAAATGTAAAAATAAGAAACAAAATGGTGTAGAGATGATACAAATGGCATGAAATGAACAAAGAAAATGATGATAAATAACAACAATAAAAGAAAATTATGATAAAATATGACAAAGATTTTTATAACATCATTTCACAGTACTGTACATATAGCCTACTCAACTTACGACCAAATTGTGTTACGACCGGTCTGTCGGAACCAACTGTGGTTGTAAGTCGAGCACTAGCTGTATAGAGTTAGAACCCCTATTGGGCTGGTTTGTGGTAAAACATTTTCCAGGGCTTTGCTGATTGGATGTAAAGGAAACAAAGTCAAATATACAATCAGTTCTCTCTCTCTCTCTCTCTCTCTCTCTCCCCCACACACACACATTTTACCACAACTAATAAATAGAAACTACCAGATACTTTAGGACAGCCCATTTTCCTACTATGTAAATTCAGCTTCCGGAACAGAACATTTCTGCTTTTCTTGCAGAGGTATTTCAGAAAATGTTAATCTTGGTTCCCACATTAGACTGAATGCTTCCAAATTAAAAGTTTCCCACAGGAAAAGAATTTCACAGGGAATTGTGAGGCTGGGAATCATCTGAAACGCCACCTCACTTGGTTTTCATGTGTTCAGGTTTTTCACTGTCCTCCCTTCATCTGAATAAAGCAGTAAAAACACACTGATTTTCATAAATCCAAACCCAAAAGAATCTGCGGGGGTACTGCTCTGAAGCTGTTCATTCACAGCATCATTCATCTTCATCAGGGACTCTGAAATCAGTAACCCCTGCATGGGAAACCAGGCTTTATTTACATAAGAATTTGCAAATGCCCTTATCTTCTATTTTGCAGTCTGGGCTCATTTATCAGAACTCCAACACCGAACTGAGCACCCAGTCTATTCCATCATCACCTGGAAAATTGGGCAAGGGCACACTAATGGTGCTGAAAGATGGTGCTGCCACTGCAACACAAGGTGGTCTTTCCTCTGTCTTCTAGCACACAATCAGTGCCTCACCATACGTCACCACAATGAACCCTCAGAAAGCGTCTACTGTGATTAAAACATGGCACACATACTCTAAACATATGAGTTTACAAAAGCACCCTTAACAGTAGCCAGTTGTTCCCAAGCTTCGCACTGTAGTAGTTATGGCAGAGAGCCTGCAAATGCTTAGAAAGCACTCTCCAGACTACTAATGTCCTGTCCACATTTAAGTGGATTTTAGATGCTATTGTGATTATTAAACTATAATGGTAGTATAAAATGGTTATTAAGTTCTTAGTGGATCCCCATATGCATTGTATTCAAACGAGAGACTGAGAAATGGTTTCATCCCAAGAGCATCCCTCCTTTACGCATTACATTCTTATGCATTACTCACTTCTTTCAGCTCCCAGAATGTGCTACAATACACAGCTTCTCACCTCCAGACCTTTGTACATGCTGTCACTCAGCCCAAAACACTTTTTCCCATCCTCTTCTCAAAGCTAAGCCCTAAAATTACTTTAAGGTTCCACTTAAACGTTTTTTCCTTGGAGAAAGAAGCTTGATACTCTCTGTATATTCTCATAACCCTAAACCAGCATATCTCTTATTATACTTTATTATGAACATGTATCCTCCCCAACAAACTAACATTTGTTCATCACCACACTCCAGGTGCCTAACACAGTAAGTGGCATAGAGAAGGCAGTCAACTATTCAGTGCTCATATTCTTAATAAAAGCCAAAAGGCAAAACAGAACAGTCTGTGGAATCTCTATACCTTAAAAAGACCCTATTTATACTAAAAGTCTGGGAGCTTCTAGGTTGAGATATTTACTCAAAGATTATCAAAACAAATTAACATTCCTGATATATAGAAGACTTTTTAACTTCCATTCATCCCTAAATCTTTCAAAGTGGGCCAGCCAATGCCATATGGAGACTTTTTTAAAATCACATTTTCCCCAAAACATGACATTAACACACACACACACACACACACACACACACACGGCTTCATTTCCTCTTGCTCTTTTTATTAATTTCTGATAAAACACTGACTGCATGAACCACCAGGAGCCTGGAGCCCTGCGGGACAGAACATCCCCAGCCTCAGAGGAGTGCACTGCTGGGTACTTCAGAGACTGATTAACAAGACTTTAAGGAAGAAGAGTGTGGTGCTTGCATCTGTTCTCTGAGTAAGTGGATGACTACTTTCCAAGTTCTGAACTCCAAAAAAAATGAACAAAACAGTTCCAAAAGCTATCGTTTGATCTGAAAAGATTCCTAGAGTTCAAAATAATTGTACCCAAATTGTATAAAGCCAAATGTGCCTGTAAAAGTAAGCTAGAGAAAAATCTGCATTTCCTCAAACTTTAAGAGGGCAAAAATATTTTTGTAGATTTTGAATAAATCATTCTCACCCTGGCCAGTTGGCTCAGTGGTACAGTGTCGGTCCAGCATGTGGAAGTCCCAGGTTCCCTCCCCGGTAAGCGCCCATCTGCTTCTCTACCCTTCCCCCTCTCCCTCTCCCTCTCCCTCTCTCTCTCTTTCTCTCTCCCTGTCCCCCCTGTAGCCATGGCTTGATTGGTTGGAGAACATTGGCCCTAGGCACTGGGGAGGGTTCCCTGGAGCGTTCACCTCAGGTGTTCAATATAGCTTGGTTGTGAGAATAGCCCCAGATGGGCAAAGTATTAGCCCCAGAGAGGGGTTGCTGGGTGGATCCTGATAAGGGTGCATGTGGGAGTCAGTCACTCTAACTCCCCTCCTCTCACTTGGAAAAGAAGGGGGGGAAAAACCATGTCTAGTGGCAGGTAAAATGTATTTAATGCATTGGAAAAATATGATACATATATATGAATAAAAATATAACTAGCATATTGTTTTCAAAAATATCTCACCCAAAACCTTGAAAGGCTCCCAGATCTTTTTGATAGAGTGGCTCCCAACAAACCTTCCTCTGGACCAGCCCTGGCTCTGCTACTAGAGGTTCACTTTGAATAAGCCACTTTTACCTCCCTGAGCTCAACCTCCTCATACATTAAAACAAGATGCTTGGGCAAATAATCTCTACTATTTCTCTAGTTCTAAAATGGTGTGATTCTATCAGGGACATTCCATAGTCCCTCGGATATGAGGAACTCAAAAGAATTTCTAGTGTTTTGTTTTATGGAACATTAAAAAACAAAATGTACAGCTAGAACTAAAATTCTTGGTCTTTCAGAAAAATTGCCTCGAAAAAGCCCTAAGTTTTTTTTTTAACCCTCCATATATATTATATATTAATACTATATATAATATAAATACATAATATATGTTAATATTCAGCCACATCAGTTCCTTGAGGGCTGATAGCAACAATAAAAAAATATAATGCTGAATCTTTCGATTGTCTAAGTAAGGCTGGAGAAACAACTTTCAGTCCCAGTCTACATTCTAATTAGTTATATAACACAGAATAAGTCATGTGGCAGTATTAAGCCTTGGGCTCCTCACATACAAAACAAGATGGGTAGAAAAGGTGCTCACCAAAGTTCCTTCATTGTCCTAAGTATGATGACTCTCCAACTTTGGCTTTTCAATTCCCTCAGCAATACTGCCCATGGATGCAATACTTGCTGATATTAATGCCTGGGGTCAGTGGTTGTGTATGTCTCGCCATTCTACCTATTCTAAGCAAGGGCTCCCTGGGGCAAGGAGTGCACCTAGTGCCTCTTCTTCTCTATTCTCCACACTGCCTACAAATTATCCTTGTAAATGCACTGACAGTTCAACACTTGTACAATGAACTGCTGCACAATTTATACTCTCACCTAACCCCTTGCAGGAAGCATGGGGAAGCAAAGAACAAGCAAAGGAGAAAGAAAAATATATTTAAACACATGAACGATAAAAAGGAATCCTGAACTTAAAAGAGAAAAAAAGTCTTAGCATCTTCCCCAAACAACTGGCCAACATGAGAGCCCATTTAGTTCAGCACAGAGTGGTGGTAGACCCTGAAGTCTCTTTATGGAATCTGAGCTGCTATTATTACACAAGGCTAAAAATGACTGATGTGCTTATAAAACAACAGTCTGGGAAGAGATGCACCAGATTTAAATTTGCAGGGAATCAAACACTCAAATCCATGCAGGACCTTTTTCCAGGTATCATTTTCACATATCCTCTCAACACATTAGGGCCTGTCTTAGTCCCCCAGGTCATGATGCTTAGAATTTAGGAAAGAATAGGTAATATACCATAATGCTTCTGTGGAGATAAATTATGAACACTGAGAATCAGTGACAGCCTTTGCCTGGAAGGAAATGAGTCAATGTTTCATTAGTAATCAAGCTGTCCATTTTTGAACAGTGACCCAGAAATTCAAGGCTGTAAGTTTTAACAGCGCGAGCTAGCAAATCAGACACTACAATCATTACATACAAATAGGACTAAAGCAGAAAAACTGAAGTCAGAGAGGTTCCTGAGGTACTCCAGGATGACTGAGGTTTCAGAAGGGGCTAGCTGCGCAGTGAAATAATTCCTCCAGGAAATGTGTCTGGCTTCTACAACAAGAACCAGCATTTCAAAATCTTAAAGGAACAGGTGATTAAATGGCTAAGGCTCTCCCATGGTTGAGGCAAGAGAATCATAACCACTGTCAAATGTTTTCCAAACAGAATAGGCAGCCTTGATTTACTCTGGATAATTGAGGGTTTGGAGATGTACTACGTCATCAGAGGAAACAGCAGTAAGAATGTGAGCTAATTTGGGGTAACTGGGCATCTGGCTAACAGATACTGGCTCACTCGGTATCCCTGACCTGACCTGGATCGAGCCAGTGAGGTGCTGGACAGAGATGTGAAGCTCGGATACCTGACTCTCAGTCCAGAGAAGGCCCTATGTTGTGGGTGAAAACTCACCCTGTTCTTAGTGTTGCTGCTTTCCCGTCATTCTGCCTATCCCAGCCCATTCTTCTTGCCTCGGAAATTCTTGAGTTATGACTGTCAATGGTGTCCACAAGCCTATCTGGCTGCTCTGTTCTGGAAGCAGTACAAGAATCTACAGTCAAGTCCAAAAAGGTGTGATGGGGACACAGGGAGGAGGTGAGTGCCCCAGCTGTCCCCTTGTCTTGTCCCCAGGTCTTACCCCTTATCTCTCACTCCTATATTCTACCTACAAGCATGCCAGCCAACATCTGCTAAGGAATGACTTTTAAGGCACTTGTCTGTTGCTACAAAACCAGATTAATCCACATACTGGGTTAGTAAACCTCACACAAAGGCAGAAGGGAGTGACCAAGATGTAGAAAAGTTTCAAAACTATGTCATTGAGAAAAAAAATGAGCCCTGGCCGGTTGGCTCAGTGGTAGAGCGTCGGCCTGGCGTGCAGGAGTCCCAGGTTCAATTCCCGGCCAGGGCACACAGGAGAAGCGCCCATCTGCTTCTCTACCCCTCCCCCTCTCCTTCCTCTCTGTCTCTCTCTTCCCCTCCTGCAGCCAAGGCTCCACTGGAGCAAAGATGGCCCGGGCGCTAAGGATGGCTCCATGGCCTCTGCACCTCAGGCGCTAGAATGGCTCTGGTTGCAACAGAGGAACAGCCCAGATGGGCAGAGCATCGCCCCCGGGTGGGCATGCCGGGTAGATCCCGGTTGGGCGCATGCGGGAGTCTGTCTGACTGCCAACTTCAGAAAAATAAAAAATAAAAAAAATGAAGATGTTGGTAATGATTCTGCCAGGAAATAATAGCGCTTTCACTTCCATCATTCTACCTATCCACCTCCTAAAGCATCAAGAGTATGTTCAAATTTGTAACCCTAAGTTACCCACTAAAACTCTTCTGATTTTCGTCCTCTGTCCCAGCTGCTCTCTTATCTGAATCACCATAGTTCTTAACATCTATGCTGCTATATCGAGCAATTACAAATGGTTTTATTTTTACACATATGTACGCCTCATCTCCCCAATAAGATGGTGAGGTGTCAGAGGACTGTCACCATGTCACATACTCTTCCCAATACCCACCACAGTACTCAATTATAGCAGCTGGCTCAAACAACACAGTGTGATGAAACTTAAACTCTTCCTTGAAGAGTTATAGACTGAATGTTTGTGCTCTTCTCTACCCCCACAAATTTGGATATAGAACCCACTTCCCCAATATGATGGTATTTGGAGGTAGGACCTTTAGGAGGTAATTAGGTAGATGAAGTCATGAGTGTGGGATGCTCACTATGGGATTAGTGCCCTTATAAGCAGATAAAGTAACCAGAGCTCTCTCTCCTTACCATGTGAGGGTATAGTAAGAAGGCTGACATCTGCAAACCAAGAAAGACCTCACAGAGAACCAAGTCAGCCGGCACCTTGATCTTAGACTTCTCAGCCCCCAGAACTGTGAGAAATAAATGTTTGTTGTTTAAGCCACTCAGTGTGTGGTAGTCTGTTATAGCAGCCCAAGCTGACTAAGACAAAGAGTGAGGATCCTACAGTGCTTTGGAGTCTATCTGACTTTCAGTATTCAGGATATAAATTTATAACATAGTAACTGCAGGAAAGTGGCCTGAATCTATAGAGACTCAGTACCCAAAATGCTACTGTTCTCTAGAAGTCCTAACCTGGTTATTTTCTCATTAACACCTACTTACCTTCTCCTCATACTTGTGGGAGGGAAAAGTATTGGTTATAATATTCCAGTTGGATGTATTCACTGAGTAATATCACCTGTTACTTAAATAATGCCTTTATTAGTCTTTGCTTTCACTTTTCTTTTATAAAGGCCTTTTCATAAAGATCCAAGTAGGACATGTTTAGGAGAGGAACATTTTAAACAGAATATAACTGTATTAACAAGGACAGGCTGAAGGCAACAGTATAAGAATCAGTGATACATTTTTGGACACAAAGGACAAAGTACTAGTGAAGATTCCTGGCAATGGCAAAACATAGACAACTTTGGGAAGCCCCAGAGAAACTATGGTATACCTTAAATTGGGATGTAAAGTAAAACGTAGCTAATACAAATATGGAAACAAAATTCCCACATAATACATACACAGTGGGGTGAAGGAGACCATAAAATTCATTCCCAACTACAAAGTCCCTAGGTACGGATGCTGAGAGGAAGCTTAATGAAACCTCCATCATACACACACATTTATGCTCGCTTAACAGAGAAGACAGTACTTGGAAATTTCTAGATAATCACATTTTTATCACATTCTGATATTCCCCGCCCCTCTGTATTCAATCTTGATAAAAGACGGACAGCCAATATTTAAAATGAAGGATTTAATTAAGCTACTCCAGATCCTGAAAGAGAAGTATTTCTGATCCTGCTTAGTCACAAGAACAAAAAAGGGGGCAAAATAATTCCTAAATGAATTAATAGTGCTGACACACCACTATGGGACAATAAGAAAGACACTATACACATGATTATGGTTAACCTGGGAACTGTGCTAAAAGACGTCTAGTTCAAGTAATGTCTCTTTGTGCCAGGTTTGCAGGCCAAAATTAGCTGATTTACTTATTGGCAGTTACCCAAGATAGGCAAAAAAAACACAGGCCTAGCCTAAGCACCACCCTCTCTTAACACTTAAGTTTATAAAAGTTCCAACCTAAAAAATAAAAATTAGTGAAAAGCATATGGGAATTCTGTTGTTATATATCGACAAGAAGCTGATAAGCAAGATATCCCTTATGAAAAATTCCCAAGGAACACTTAACATACTTGTTTAAGAGGATGTTTCAAGGATATGTGTCACTCACTTAGGAATGATACTGTTGAAGGTCCAGATCTAAGTCCTCAAGGAAACCTCACAGGACATATACCTGGAACTTGTTATGCAAATATAAGGTGCTATGTTTAATGGCCTGTGGTTCTGCTCTGGCTACAACATTTATCAGAAGTCACTGAATCTGACCCTACTCGGGTTCACAGCTGCCTCAAATCTGTCTGGACTTGCTCATCTTCCATTAAGAAGAAGAGAGAAGTTTCAAGTTTTTTCATTCAGTTTTCTCTGCTAAAGAGCATTTTAAAGGACAAGACCCTCTATCCCCACCTTCACTGCTCTCGTCTTATATTTAATCTGCAGGAATTATACTAAGATTTCAGGTCAAAGGCCACTTCCAAAGAATGTGGCATTAGCCAAGCCTGAACCCTGTACACTCATGTGGCTTACAAGCAGGTTCAATATCCTAGTATTCTCTGAGATGCCTATGCCTACCTAATATTACTGTCTCAATTTTATTTTTTTTTATTTTTTTTTTCTTTAATTTTTCTGAAGCTGGAAATGGGGAGAGACAGTCAGACAGACTCCCGCATGCGCCCGACCGGGATCCACCCGGCACGCCCACCAGGGGAGACGCTCTGCCCACCAGGGGGCGATGCTCTGCCCCTCCGGGGCGTCGCTCTGCCGAGACCAGAGCCACTCTAGCGCCTGGGGCAGAGGCCAAGGAGCCATCCCCAGCGCCCGGGCCATCTTTGCTCCAATGGAGCCTTGGCTGCGGGAGGGGAAAAGAGAGACAGAGAGGAAGGAGGGGGTGGGGGTGGAGAAGCAAATGGGCGCTTCTCCTATGTGCCCTGGCCGGAAATCGAACCCGGGTCCCCCGCACGCCAGGCCAACGCTCTACCGCTGAGCCAACCGGCCAGGGCCTACTGTCTCAATTTTAAAATCAGGAACTATATAGAGTTTTAACAATATCCCTTAGCTGAATAATCACCTTTCCTATTCTTTCAGATGTTCCACATTTCCTTAATAGAAGGTCCTGTTTGAACTACCACTTTAAAATAAGCAATTTTCCCCCATTTTACTGGTAGGCAAATTGAGACTCAGAGTGAAAGCACATTTCCTAAGAGGTCAGCTACCTAAGAGTTATGTGACTGTGGGCAAGTTATTTAACCTTTCTGAGTTTCCACTATAAAACAGACATAATAAGACTAAGTACTTTACATGCGGACTAAAATGCATGTAAAAAATTTAATTGAGCACAAAGTCTAGCACATAGTAAGTGCTTGATAAATATTAGCCAGCAAAATATTCTTTAACTTGTCAAAGATCTGAGTGGCCACAGGAATTACAGCTGAGAATCAAGTTTATCTGACATAAAATCCTATGTCCTCTCCACGTCACCAGACAGGGCACTTCCAAATGCCTTAATCCACTTACCAGTGGCAGACTGAGCTATACTGGAATCTGGAGCAAAAGAAAAAAATCATTAATACTGCTCTCCTCTTTACTTAATATTTGGATATCGCCTGACCTGTGATGGCAGAGTGGATAGTGTCAATGCTGAGGTCGCAGGTTTGAAACCCTGGGCTTGCCCAGTCAAGGCACACACAAAAGCAACTATCAGTTGATGCTTCCCACTCCCCACCCTGCCATCCTGCCATTCACTCTCTCTAAAATCATAAGTAAAATCTTTTTAAAAGAAATAAAATTTGGATATCTTTTATCATAGTGTTTTGAATTAATTTTGATTTGTGAACTACTGCATAAAAATATTATTTATCTTGATTACTGAGTTTTTTGGCACCCTCTTGAACTTTATGCCTGAGACAAACGCCTCACTCACCTAACCCTGGTGCCAGCTCCATTCACTGGCGGTTCACACTCAGTCATTTTACAGCTGACTTTATGAGACTCTTTAAGAAGTCCAGGTTAACCAACTGATAATTAATTATATGGCTTCCCAAAGAACTGTGAAATAATGTGATAACAATATCAATTATGACCACAGACTTGAGTTATGTATTACATGGTTACATACGGTATACATAAACAGCGTGCACTAAGTAATTCATGAATAACTCCTTAAGCATCACATTCAACACACACACTCTCTCTCTCTCTGTGAAAGGTAGTGAGCCAAAAAAGCAGCATTCTTCATTTGATGGTAAAGATAAAAGAATTATGAAAAGGTGGCCAGGCTTTTGCTAGCACCTGCCAGCAAAACTTGATGTGCTGCTCTGTTAAACAAGGAACCTCACCTGAAAGAACTGTGAGGGCAGAGCCAGCTTCAGCAGAGCAGGAGGAGAAAGGGACTGGGCAGCTGGTGTTTCTCCCAATACACCTCTGATCTACACTGCCCCAGAACAGCGCTGGGCACACTAACAAGGTACGTGAGAGGGGAAAGCCGTGACTGTAAAATGCCTTCCTAGGGGAGCACCATCACAGCACAAACACCGCTGATATCTCCTCTGCTCTGAGACAGCTCTGGAAGATTCCAAGGGCCTCTGCAGACCCTGACTACACAGAAACCTATTTACAGTACAAAGCAACTCCTCCAGTTTTCTTGGGTGGTTTTAGGAGGCCTGGACCACCACCTTTACTCCCTAATCCTAGCAAGGAAAGTCAATAGTCATGAAAAACTAATGTTTCTTATAGCTAGTAGACAAATTTTAGGTAAAATGTGACACAAAGTTGTATTTTATAACATATTTATAATGATTTACTTTAAAACGTTGTTTTTAGTTAGCTACTTTGGCAGAAAGTGGGGACTCTCAAATGTGACCCCCAATCCACAGGAACCTGTGTAACTTGTGGTGTCTTTCCACTACTTAACAAACAGTTTGCTAGTTACCTTGTTAGGGGTATGCAGATCATTTTTTTTTTTTTTTTTTTTTTTGTATTTTCCTGAAGCTGGAAACGGGGAGAGACAGTCAGACAGACTCCCGCATGCGCCTGACCGGGATCCACCCGGCATGCCCACCAGGGGCGACGCTCTGCCCACCAGGGGGCGATGCTCTGCCCCTCCGGGGTGTCGCTCTGCTGAGACCAGAGCCACTCTAGCGCCTGGGGCAGAGACCAAGGAGCCATCCCCAGCGCCCGGGCCATCTTTGCTCCAATGGAGCCTTGGCTGCAGGAGGGGAAGAGAGAGACAGAGAGGAAGGGGGGGGGGGTGGAGAAGCAAATGGGCGCCTCTCCTATGTGCCCTGGCCGGGAATCGAACCCGGGTCCCCCGCACACCAGGCCAACGCTCTACCGCTGAGCCAACCAGCCAGGGCCAGATCATCTTGAAAGACTACTTTATAACTATAATTTTTATCATTAAAACTACTAGCAAGTAACATATCAGAACAACTCTACTGCTTTTAATAATTAAAAACTCTGGACAAAATATTGAAAGTACCAGAGAGCAGCACTGGCTGGTGAGCTCAGTGGTAGAGCACAGCCTGGCATGTGGAAGTTCAAGGTTCAATTCCTGGTCAGGGCACACAGGAGAAGCAACCTTTTGCTTCTCCAACCCTCTCCCTCCCACTGCCATGGCTCCACTGGAACAAGTTGGCCCGGATGCTGAGGATGGCACCATGGCCTCTGCCTCATCCACTAAAATGGCTCTGGTTGCAACAGAGCAAGGGCCCCAGATGGGCAGAGCATCGCCCCCTAGTGAGCTTGCCAGGTGGATCCTGGTCAGGCACATGCGGGAGTCTGTGTCTCTGCCTCCCTGCTTCTCACTTAAGAAAAAAAAAGTACCAGAGAGCAACCACAAGCAGGCAAAAACTAGAAGGGATATGGGCCTCAAAAAAAGAAAAGCAAACTATATAAAACCTACATGCACACAGCTTTTTCCCTGAAGGTGTCCCCCAGGCCCTGTAGCAGAAAAGCAACAGAATGCAAGCAGAAAATGGACTGGCTGAGCAATCCAAGGAGTCTGGAACTGTCAAAACATCTGGAAGAGCCTAGAAAAGACAACACCACAGAGGGGGTAGTCCTAAAATATGCATGCAACTCCACTCAATTCCTTAAATGATTCCTGACTATGCATGAAAAAGATGATATTTAGGAACCCAAGTAGAAAGCAAGAGTTGGAAGGCTGAAAGGCTGAGCATGGTTCTAGGGAATGGGAGGTTTGAATTCAAGTGCTAACAAATTGGAGGTGCTAGGGAAACACCCTGGGTTTTGGGAAACACCTTACATTTCCACTGAACCTCCTTAGGAGTCATACATTGGGAGTAAGACTCATATCCCAGGACTAAGACTTAAACCATTGGACTAAGGGCAAAACAGACCCACCATAGCAAAGCCTAAAACCAAGTCTTTCATAGGATCAAGGTAATCTTCCAGTAAATGTAGCTGCCTGCTAGAACAAAACTCAACATTCTTTAGTGGAAGATAAACTATCAATATAAGATGCATCACCCACAAGGCCCAGTAAATAATAAAAACTACCATAAATATGAAGTAAAGGAAAACTGTATCCATAGTTGAGAGAACAAGTTATTGATAGAAACACACCTAAAGACAAACCAGATGTTAAGAATTGGCAGATAAGAACTTTAAATAATTATGATAAACATGGCATGAAAATAAACACTTTATGAATTTTACAAATCATAACATCATCCAGGCCCTGGCCGGTTGGCTCAGTGGTAGAGCATCGGCCTGGCGTGCAGAGGTCCCGGGTTCGATTCCCGGCCAGGGCACACAGGAGAAGCGCCCATCTGCTTCTCCACCCCTCCCCTTCTCCTTCCTCTCTGTCTCTCTCTTCCCCTCCCGCAGCAGGGCTCCATTGGAGCAGGGATGGCCCGGGCGCTGGGGATGACTCCTTGGCCTCTGTCCCAGGCGTTAGAGTGGCTCTGGTTGCGACAGAGGGTCGCCCCGGAGGGGCAGAGCGTCGCCCCCTGGTGGGCGTGCCAGGTGGATCCCAGTCGGGCGCATGCGGGAGTCTGTCTGACTGTCTCTCCCCGTTTCCAGCTTCAGAAAAAAGAAAAACAAAAAAAACATCACCCACACCCAAATTCTAGTGAACATGAATTGCTCATGATTTTTAATCAAACTGGGATTTGGAATGGTTTATATTGAAAGTCTGAGACAAACTACTTCAATGTGATTAATGACCGCTAAACTTAATTATATAGTTACACCTCCCAGTAGGGCATGGGAGAGAATGAAATGTCTCATCTCTCTGAAGTGAGAGGGCTTTACTAAGATCCGACAACAGCTATTTAGAAGCAATAATTGAGTTTTATGCAAGATTACACAGGTTCTTCTTGTCTGGCATCCCAATCTAATCACAGACTGATTGACTACTTAGGCTCCTAACAGTGAGAAAAAAAAAAATAGTTAAACTGTGTACAAAACTAACTTTCACAAGTACTTATCCTCATCCCTCAATGTGATCTTATCAAGGATTTCTATAATTTCTGTAAACAACCATTATATTTTAGCTGAATCTGTTTTAGCAGCATTATGCTCTTGAAACAGATAATCAGATACCTGTTACTTTAAAACATTTTCCATTAATTTCCACTCCCCCCCCAAAGGAATTTGGCTTTAACTTTCTTTTTTTAATCTACTAAGCAATCTCATGAATAAAAAGATAATGATATGCCCTGCATTTCTGATGTAATTCTTATAAACCTTCTAAGTGTTCTAATATTCATTTACAATTTTGTGAAAATAATATTTACTGAACAAGCTGGATTACCTACCGTCTTTCCCCAGGGAAAAGGCAAAGTTGATGAAGAATATCGAAAGGTCTGCTAAGTAGATGTTATTTTTGCTTAAAAGTTTGCTTAACATTCTACAGAGATTGGCATGGGATTGTAGGGATGCCTGACTTAGCCTCCCTGATACTGTTCTTGCCTGTTTTTCCTGTGTCCACTTATGCTGACACTGACCTCCTACCGACGCTAATATGACTTGTATGGAGGCTGAGAAACACTCTTTTTGCCCAAGTTTTGTTGTTCGTATTTGTCTCCCAAAAGGATGGCCTCACTTGTTTTTGTTTTTTCTTACTTAGATCATTCTCAGGGAGCTGTTTCCCTCACAACAGGCTTGGAGGACATCTGAGGGACCCACCCAGAACTAGACCCATACACAACCCATCCCATCAACAATTAACCAGTATCCAGGGACAGATTTTGGGCAGCTCTGTTTATGTCCCCCACAAAGTGAGTTCCCTGTTCCCTAGCAGTACTTCTTCAAGAAAATGGGGGCAATTTTGTCTCTCTCACCTTGGTCGAAGCATTGGAGAACAGCAGCCCATAAATCTGTTTCCTCCCAAAAGTGACCCTTAGTGTCTTCTCCTAGTAAGTGCTCTAGAACCATCTCTCTCCATGTCAGATCACATGTATGTAAGGTTGACTATTAAACCTATTCAAAATTCTCCTATGTAAGTCATCAAGATGAATTATCTCCAAGTACTGTAGTTTGAAAGTAAACTAAATCCCCTCCTTTTACAGTACTACCACCCTACATGCCATGTGAAGCAAATAAAATCTTTAGAGGATAAGACCAGTTTCTTAAGACAAATAGATTTTTTTTTAATGTAAATGATGATGTCTACTGAGCATTTCTGGTTCAAGAAACACATTACTAAGCACTAGCTACATGCCAGACATTACAACTACACAAGGATGCATAAGACCAGGAGGAAAAACAAATACATCAACCTAGTAGGAAAAACAAATACATCAACCTAATAGAAAAAACAAATACATCAATAAATGATCATAATGTAATGGGTTAACTATCACAAGAGAGCTGAATAATAGAATAAAGGAAGTAACTAAGACACCAGATGCCAAAAAGGGACGAAACAAGATTTCAGCAGCTGATTCTAAGGTATTAAGTTCCTTCCCTTATTATCTCCAGTTGTTTCCATTCTGTGGGGGAGAATGCATCACATATTTTGGGGTGGCTTTTTTCCAGCTAGGAAAACTAAGTAAACCCCACATAATCGGTTACATAAAATAATTCATTCCCAATGTTATCTTTATTCCAATCCAAACAACCTATTATTAAGCCTCACTGTCATTAGAGCTTAAAATATTTTCATTTCAGTGAAGAAATTTTTTTCTGACTTGGGGAAACTCGTGTTTATGACATTAAAGAACCTAGACTCTGGTCAGCATGAACTTGATGGGAACAAATGTCATTACTGTCTTGATGGTATTTGATTAAACGTCCAGAGAAGAAACAAAAGCATTTTGGATAAACTCCCTTAAAAAGTTTATTAAGCAAACACCTGTACCAAAGCAAAAAACAAAAAATATATATATCTCTCATAAAAGTATTAAAGAAGATAAATTTCATATTATTAAATCTTATTTTCTATGATATAAACAGAATGAGCACATATTCCTATAAGAATTTTTCAATTGAGTTAGAAGGAAAATAAAGATCATAGGATATCTAGAAAAGCTATTTACTATTGACTTTTCTTTTAGAGAGAGAGAGATGAAAGAGAGGGAGAGGGAGGGAGGGAGGGAGGGAGGGAGGGAGGGGGAGAGAGAGAGAGAGAGAGAGAGAGAGAGAAAGAGAAAGAGAAAGAGAAAGGGGTGGGGCAGGAAGCATCAACTAGTAATGTTTGCTTCTAGCATGTGCCGTGACCAGCAAGCCTGGAGTTTCAAACCAGCAACCGCAGCGTTCCAGGTCAACACTTTACCCACTGCAATACCACAGGTCAGGCGAAAAGCTATTTTTATGAGATTATCTCACAGGCTTCCTCAAACAAACAAAAAATATGGCTAGACTAGATGGTTGGAGAAAAAGAAAAGAAACACTCTTGAAAACTAGCCTCTGCTTCATCCTTATTCTTTTAAAACCACATGACACAGCCCTGCCTCACCCCATCCTCACAAGTATGTGTGTGTCCTCCTCCAGCACAGTCTCTTTCTGAGTGTGTATACTACCAAGGAAGAGTTTCATACTGTCATATCCGTGCATACTAAACAGAATTAAAAGTTAATATCTATCTAGTTTGACTTAAACACAAGATCATCACTAACATGTTGACAAGTGATTCTACAGGTTTGCCTTAAACTGAAAAATGTAAGAGAATGTACTCAGTATGTATAAACTAGCCTAGTTAATTAAAAACTAGCTTAGTCTTTCAAAATATTCACAGAAAAGTCTTTTCACAATGAAAAAGATAACAACAAGGCAATAAGGAGTTCTTATTAGCCATTCATATCATAATCGCATCCTTCCATCCTCATCCACACAAGAACTACATAAGAAAAGTTAGAGAGCCCATAATATTTCACAGAAGTATTGAAAATAGAACTGAATTTTGTCTAGTGTTCTATTGAGGGAAAATAAAATTTGTGACGAAAAAAAGCAGAGAAAAACTTACTTGCAGTATCCTGTCCCATTGTGGTAGGTAACACATATTCCTTCATTTACACAGGGCTCATAACCATCCCGACACTGCAATGCTAAAAATAAAAATAAAAACAAACACACATTAGAAATAAGTCACTAATCATGACCCTCAGGCATCAAAGAAATGTTATCCTGTCTAAGTCAGCATTCATTACCCATAGCCAGCCTGATCTGGGTTTCCTTTTAGAGTTTTAATCATTTTATTTTCTTTTGGCATCTGAGGTCATAGAAGCATGGGAGCACCTCCCAAATGTCTTCTCCCACTATAACTGCATTGTAGTCTTGAATGATGCTTTTAATTATCTGTCCTTGATCTCTCCAGCTGTTACTTCCCTATCTCCCAATGATCCTAGGGAGATACAAGCTATAACAGCCATGACATGCCATGAGTGCCTTGGAATTTGGATACTTCAGATGAGTAATGTAAAGATGCATCAGTGCATATTTAGGAGTACCTGGGCAGATGCTAGGTCACCATAATATTAATTACTTAAGCCTTCAGGTGAGATTTCCAAAAAGGCCACTTGAAGAAATAATCGGACACATCCATAATATTCATTCAACAAACTGTAGTTGAGAGCCTAGTATGCACCAGACATTATATCATGTATATTAGGACCCGGATAAAAAAGAACTGGAATACATCGAGAAATAAAACATAATCTTTAACTTGAAGAAGAACAGACCATGAACAAAGGTTACAGAGGAAAGGGATAAAAATAAAGAAAATGAAAAAGTTCATTTAAACATAAAGATAACATGATAATTCTCAAATTCTTGAACCCCAGTCCCTTTACGGGCCAATGAAAAAGCCCTTCATCACCTTAATCCCTCCCAAAAACAGACTACTCAGAAATAAACAGCATAGTAGAAAGTTTCATTGATTTAAGCCAAAAGAGGAGGAAAGCTATCCAAAGTCTGCCAATCATTGCTATATAATTAAAATATCTTGATTGTTTAGCTTTAGGAGTTGACAATTTCATCACCAAGATGCTTATTATAATTCTAATTACTGAAAAGGCAAGACAGAAAGAAACCTAGCTAAACAATAAAAACCAAATGAAAGTCTATGAACTTTTTCTGGAAGATTATTAATTTTTTTTTTATTTATTCATTTTAGAGAGGAGAGGGAGAGAAAGAGGGAGAGAGAGAGAGGAGAGACAGAGAGGGGGGGGGAGGAGCTGGAAGCATCAACTCCCATATGTGCCTTGACCAGGCAAGCCCAGGGTTTCGAACCAGCGACCTCAGCATTTCCAGGTTGACGCTTTATCCACTGCGCCACCACAGGTCAGGCTGGAAGATTATTAAGATTTTCATCTCCTAGGATGGTTCATACATAAATACCCGAAAGCAAAACTGAGAAGTCTCCACTGTGTTTCCGCCAGCCACACCACTCTGAACAACTGTGCAGTATCAGAGGCTTTAGGCCTGCCCTCCCTGGGCATCAAAACCAGCTTCTTATCACAGCAGGGCCCAGGCATTAGCTGGATGTTAGAGAAATTCCACTGATTACTGCATAAGAACCCTGTATTTGCCCAGTCCTGTTATCAACTGATGGAATTATCTGAGAACATGTTTACAAAAATCTCATCTCTTAAAATAGTAATAGTAAAAAA
Organism: Saccopteryx bilineata; assembly: GCF_036850765.1. Taxonomy (NCBI): domain Eukaryota; kingdom Metazoa; phylum Chordata; class Mammalia; order Chiroptera; family Emballonuridae; genus Saccopteryx; species Saccopteryx bilineata. The sequence continues at coordinate 164,112,578 of NC_089492.1, forward strand.
ACAGTAATAATACATAGCACTTAACTAAATAACAGGTACTGCCCTAAGCATTTCACATAGACTAATTCAATCTTCCCATCAATCCTATTGAGACAGTACAGAGACTTGGGCCCAGGAACAGAAAATACTGACTGGCCAGGAAGCCAAGTTGAGACCAGGTGGCTAGAAAGAATGCAAGATGTAACCACCCCTTCATTCTCTACTCAAAAAAGGAAGGTAGCTGATTTTATCTTCCTTCTAAATGCCTGCTTAAAATACTGACCCACATGCGCAGACGATCACGGCTTAGCCGCTATATGACCCTCATAGGGTGGCGATAATGAGCAATGCCACCATCTTACCCTCGTAGTGCAGGTGCAGAGACAGTTGCCAAGCAACCCAACAGAAGAAGAAACATGCCCTGACAAGAAAAATTCCACTCACAAGCCAACGTTTGCACAAGCCACGTTTTTGCGCAAGCCCGCCTTTTTGCGCAAGCTTGTCTTTTTGCGCAAGCCTTTTTCATGCAAGCCTGTCTTTTCATGCAAGCCCACTTTGTCCCCAGCTTATAAAAGCAGCCGAGCAGAGCCAGCCTGAGCCCCTTCAGAGGACTTCCTTTACTTGGTGCTGCCTCCCTTGCGCTCCAGCATAAATTTAATAAAATGTCTGGAAAATTTTCCAGGGTTTCCTCAATCTCTATCTTAGCGAGCCCAACAATCCTAATGATGGTAACATTTATGGCACTCTATGTGTCCCTATAGCAGCAGGACAAAGCTGAGAGAAAACAAGTCACAAGTTGGCCTCACTGCACTTGATGAGCAGTCAAACCTGAACCTCTGATTCAGCATCAGTGTGATCGGTGAGTGTGTCTCCCACCCCATCTCTAGCCCTCTCCTCCTGCCCAGATAGATTTTCTTTCCTAGACTGTTGGTCTTTTTCTCTCATATGATTGTCTTGTCTTGTCCTTATGTCCCTGAAAGTGGGTGGTCTTTTTCTCTCATATGATTGTCTTGTCTTGTCCTTATGTCCCTGAAAGTGGGTTTAAGTCCCACTGCAGTTCTTGAGGTTTGGTTCGAGTTCTACCACCACAGTTGAGTTAAAGTCTCACTGCAGTTACAGTGGCAGACAGATGGATTGCACCCTCTGTCCCAGCATGAGTGTCTTGGATCTGACTCTTGAGGTCAAGTTCCAGTCCCAAGGCAGGGTCCGACTTCCACCACAGAAGTTATGCCCGTAGGCAGACAACTGCTTCCCTCTGCTCTAAGCGTCTTGGTTCAAGTCACTCCCAAGGTTGTGTCCCAGTCCCACCTCAGAGGTTAGCTTGTTTTTGTGTTCTGTTTCTGTTTTGTGTGTGTGTTTGCTTCCACTTGATGAGACTGACTTATAGCCTACTCTCTTCAATACTAAAAGAATAAAATATAAATTAGTTTTCTTTTACAATGTGGCCTAGCCCCAATATTCTCGGATCAAAAAACAATACTGACCGTAAAGGAACAGCCCTGAATGGGCTTTCTGCCTGCAGTTCAGGGATCCCTGACCAGTAGCAACCTCTTCAGGTTCTGTCCAAGCATCTGCCTAGATGGATTTTTCCAGGGACGGACCTGTAGTGCTTACCACTGGTCAGGCTTAGCTGACCAACAGCATTTTCATTTTGCAGTGAGGAAATTAGGTAGTTGATTACTGGAACTGTATCTGTTATTTGTTCAATCAATGTCTCAACCTAGCCTTGGAGTTTTGTTTTAATGTATTTCCCCATGTATAAAACACACCCTTTTTTGAAGAATTTGGGGTCTACAAATTGGGCATCTTATACAGTGGTTGTGGCATTTCAAATGCCATAGATGAACTGAGGACAAGGCAATATATGAAGACAGTGATTCATCATCAGACACAGATGAGGACAAGATAATATCAATAGATGGGAGTTTTGACCGTGATGAGGAGTTGTATGAATTTTATGATGAATAAAACTTGAGTTCAATAACTTTATGTAACACTTTTTTTCCCCAAATTTCGGGCCCCAAAATTAAGGTGCATCTTATACATGGGGAAATATGGTAACAAATTGGTTTTGAATTTAGTGTAGAGCTAGCAAATTAAATCTGAAAGTACAGTATGTTGGGGGTGAGGGGTATATGAATGTATGTGAGAGAGACATGTTGTATGCTGATGTTCTTTTAAATGATTTGACTTTTAGGAACCACAGGTCTTGGTGACCACAGCAAACTCCTTTGTGAGAGTTGACAACGTAAAAGCACTGCTCTCTTCCCCAGCCTCTTGGGCAGTTCCTAGAGGCTTGGGGATGTCACACACTCTTCGGGCTTGTACATGTCAAAGCAGCTGGCAAAGGTAGCCTGTCCAGAGCACAGTCCCCTGATTTTTTGGCGGTGCCCAGAGAGGCATGCAGGTGGCGGATGTTCCGAGTTCCACCCGCTTCCCTGGGTTCTAATGGTTAGGACCTGGTACTCTTACCATCACAATCCCAGTTCAGTTCCCAGTCAGTTTAACCCATAACTTGCTTGCTGCAGCCACCCAGAAAGAGAAAATATCTCATTTTTGCAGTTTGCTCTCATTGAGGGGATCAAACACAGGCGTAAAATGGCATCTGAGGCTTCTACTCCTCCCCCAATCTGTCTCCAGACACCTGGCAGGGCAGGAATCATCCTGTGCTCAGGCTGCTGCCAGTGCCATCATCCTCTGGGATGCTTTAGATGTGGGTATTCTGAAGCTGCTCTTACCCTCTGAGCTTTCTAACTTTATTGTTCATCTTCACTTTCCATTTCCTGTTGTTTGTGTTTATCAACAAGTCCACCTTAAGAGGCGCCCTTGAAGGGGAGGATCCCAGGCCTCTCAGAGATAACAGAATACACTCTACGTATGATTGGCTATAATTTTTAAATGGCTCTAAAGAAATTCTTACAGCATGCAAAGCTGTGGTCAACTGAGCAAAATCTTAAATTAGTAACAGGCTAACCCAAATACTTTTCAGAATCACATGATTTGGGCTGGTTTGGGTTTGATTTGGTTAAATAGACATACCTTTTTTTTTTTAATTTTTATTTATTCATTTTAGAGAGGAGAGACAGAGAGAGAGAAGGGGGAGGAGCTGGAAGCATCAACTCCCATATGTGCCTTGAGCAGGCAAGCCCAGGGTTTCGAACCGGCAACCTCAGCATTTCCAGGTTGACGCTTTATCCACTGCGCTACCACAGGTCAGGCTAGACAAACCTTTAATATCATCAGAATTAAATAATACTTTTATTCTACCTGGGTTTATTAGTTAAATAAGTTCATGTTATTTCTGTGGCAAAATCATCAGCCAGAAAAATAACTTGGTATAGTAAAATTTTCATAAATAATCTAAACTTAGTAAGTTACTTCATAAGTAATCTAAACCTAGTAAGTTAAATATAAGTGGGATAAAAAGTTTCTCTTAGGTTAACTCTTTAGCGATAATTATAGTGTTTATGTAATTAAATTGTCTTATAAATCTCTCTGGTAACTTGAAACCTTTGCTAACTAAATTAAATGACTGGTATTCACTGAATGTCTTGAACATTTCCAAAAAGATAAAATAATAAAACATTAATTATTCATAATGCTTATTATAAAGAAACTAAAGACATTTGGGTCCACTGGTAAACATATTTTGTGCCACATTAAAAAATTGTGCTATGACCCTAGCCGGAGAGCTCGGTTGAGGATCATTTCGGAGCATGAAGGTTGCTGGTTCAATTCTCCCATCAGGGTACATGCAGAAACAGCTCGATGTTCCTCTCTCTCTCTCTCAAAAAAAAGTGCTATGAGAAATATATTCTTTAGAAAATTATTAAATGTATTCATAATGTATCAATCTAAAGAATACAAATTGCCTACTTTTTAGTTGTCACTAAAAATTAAAGTTTATAAGAGTTCAGGTTTCTAATTCAGTTGGAAAGAAACTATGTTTTTAGTGACAGAAGGCATATGATATGAAAATAATTTTTTGAAAGAATTAAAAGAGTGAGGTTTGTCTTAAAATAAGGTTGGTTGTTTCTGAATGAGTAAAGAGACAAACTAAGAGGTACTAGAAAAGTTACAGAAGGTCAGTGAAAAAAATCTTGAGGAAATTTTATATACTACAGTTTAAATAAGATTAAAATTTAAGTAAATGAATTTAAATATCAAGTCAGCAAATGCAGAATGCGAGCTTGGTTCTTTTTCATTCTGTTAAAAAACAAAGCTTTTCCTATATTTATTGTTCCATTCAGATAAGATTATAAAAATATTTCTGCCTAGAAAGCACAGATTCTATTTTATTAAAATACATGTCATATTGTTTTAATTAGACCCTTTGTTACTTACTAAAACAACCTTCTGAATCCTAAGAACTACAGTTTTGCTAACCTGCATTTTTATTTAAACCTTTTTATTGTCACTTTGGGTAAATAAATAATTTAACATTGTTTCCTAATGATATATGATCATTTTGGTGAGTATGTCTGACAAACTTTCCAGGTTCTTTGAACTGAAAAAGAAGACATTTTTCTTAACCTAGAAATGGTTTGGGGTTGTTCCAATGGGCCTCTGTAACATCTCAAAGGATTTGTTTTCTCTTTCTCTCCTTGCAGGGAGAAGTTTTGAACAAATTAATTAGTTCTATTTGATATGCTTGAATTGCACAGGAAACTTTGTCAGCTAAGGAAATAGTTGTGTTGCATCTGTGTGCATATATTTTTGTTATTAAATGGATATTATATATTGGAGACTATATAAAAATCTCCAGGAGTCTACAAAGTCCTGACTCAATACTCATTTGTAATTCTTGTTATATTAAAATATGTTACAGAAAAGCAAACTTATTTGTCAACTGCATTATAATCAGATATACAACTATGTCGTTTTAACTTTTAACATTTACAATCATTGTTTACTTTAAAGCTTCTGTGAATATGTTTCATCTTCAGAAAGATACACGGAAAGGACTCTAAGTTATTCTAAAATAAGAGTTTTTCTGAGAATATACTTTCAGATCATACCTTTAAATTGGATGAAGATTTATAAAGCTCTAAGGAATAAACTGGATTCATAAAATGCTGACAAAGGATCAAGACAGGCAGGAATTAATTATACAGGACTGAATGAACTGAGGATAATTATTTTTATAACTTTTTGTTGGAAATATTGCTGATTTTTAAATATTTCTGTCTTCTAGATAAAAGGAACTTGTTTTCTCCTAAACTACCTATGACTTAGAGCAGTTTGGTAAATTATGTGTTTGTAAGCCATATAAGAACATTTCTGGCCCTGGCAAGTTGGCTCAGTGGTAGAGCATCGCCCCAGCATGTGGATGTCCTGGGTTTGATTCCCAGTCAGGGCACACAGAATCTGCTTCTCTACCCGTTGCCCTCTCACTTCTCTCTTTCTCTCTCTCTCTTTCTTCACCTCCTGCAGCCATGATTCAATTGGAGCGAGTTGGCCCCAGGCACTGAGGACGGCCTGAGGCACTAAGAGCTTGGTTGCTGAGCAACGGAGCAACACTCCAGATGGGCAGAGCACCGCCCCCTAGTGAGCTTGCCCGGTGGATCCTGGTCAGGGCACATGCGGGAGTCTCTCTGCCTCTGCTCCTCTCACTGAATAAAAGAACAAACAAACAAAAATTTCTATTTTTCTCCCTACTTGATAACTCCAGAAATGTGGGGTCTCTGAATGAATATTATTATTTTCATGGCAATATGATTGTTTGCATAAATTCAAAAGAAAGTTTTCTCTTATTATAATAGGACACACTTGGAAACTCTTGATGTGGCATTGACTGAAATGTCATCTTTGAAAGAAACATGCGAAGAGGACATGAACAGACACTTCTCCCAGGAGGAAGTACAAATGGCCAACAGATAGATGAAAAGATGCTCATCTTCTTTAGTTATTAGAGAAATGCAAATCAAAACTGCAATGAGATACCACCTCACACCTGTTAGATTAGCTATTATTAACAAGACAGGTAATAGCAAATGTTGGAGAGGCTGTGGAGAAAAAGGAACCCTCATACACTGTTGGTGGGAATGTAAAGTAGTACAACCATTATGGAAGAAAGTATGGTGGTTCCTCAAAAAACTGCAAATAGAACTACCTTATGACCCAGCAATCCCTCTACTGGGTATATACCCCAAAAACTCAGAAACATTGATACGTAAAGACACATGCAGCCCCATGTTCATTGCAGCATTGTTCACAGTGGCCAGGACATGGAAACAACCAAAAAGCCCGTCAATAGATGACTGGATAAAGAAGATGTGGCACATATACACTATGGAATACTACTCAGCCATAAGAAATGATGACATCGGATCATTTACAGCAAAATGGTGGGATCTTGATAACATTATATGAAGTGAAATAAGTAAATCAGAAAAAAACAGGAACTGCATTATTCCATACGTAGGTGGGACATAAAAGTGAAACTAAGAGACATTGATAAGAGTGTGGTGGTTACGGGGGGGGGGGGGGGGAAGAGGGAAGGGGGGAGGGGGAGGGGCACAAAGAAAACTAAATAGATGGTGACAGAGGACAATCTGACTTTGGGTGATGGATATGCAACATAATTGAAAGACAAGATAACCTGGACTTGTTATCTTTGAATATATGTATCCTGATTTATTGATGTCGCCCCATTAAAAATAAAATTAAAAAAAAAAAAAGAAAAAAGGAAACATGCAAGGACTCTGGATCTCACTAGAGAGCTGTAGGGAATTAAGACTGATTTACAGGCTGATAAACACCCCTGGAAAAGCAACCTGGAATCTTCCTTATGTGGTTCACAGCAGTCTTTCCTGGTAAAGAACAAAGGTTACTTTCCTGGGAGATGGCAAAGGAAGAGCCTCAAGGCATTTTGGGAAACCTGGAGAACCAGAGTTCACTCAAATCTTTGGTATTGCGATGGCAACTATGTGGTTTGGCTTCTTAGCCCTGAAAGACTAATTAAAGTTCAATCTGGAAACGTCTTATAAAATTCCAGATTCAAAAAAGCCTATATGATCAATTACTATTCTTGTCATACTTTCATAACAAACAGGATGATTCAATAGAAACCATAATACACAATTGTAGTTCTTAGATTCTGGCCAATTGATTATCTTTAAATTTTTATTTTTTTCACCTGTGGACAGACTGGATCCTGATTTTTCCTAATGAAAGTGTTTGGCTGCAGTCCTCTGAGCTATTGTTTCATTTTTCTCCCATCCTTTGCCTTGGAATTATTGAAAAGTAACCTTTTTATTTTTTCTGAGCCTTGCAATTACAGACTTCAGCTGGACAACATAATGTAACCTTTGGAGAAATCGTCACAACAGGCTACCCAGTTAAAAGGAGTACACCCTGGAAATCCAAATTAAGTCTGGGAAACCATTAAAGGCTACCTACACTGCTTACCTGGTTCCTTCCCCTTTTGGAGCCCCTGGTGGCCCTTCTACTTCTACTATTATTTGGTCCTTACCTCTGTAACCTTCTCATAAAGTTTGTCTCTTCCAGATTGCAACAGTTCCACATAAAGTGATAGTCATGCAAGGTTTCCAGCCCATCCCAGACAAGGAAGACCCAGGCCCTTACTACTCTTTAGATCAGAGAGTAAGAGAATTGTATTTCTCTCAAGTATAGGGATAAGGCCCTTGTTCAGCAGAAAGTAGTTACAGAAGAGACTTCCAACTCTAAACCTTTAAGAACAGGAAGGATAAAATCTCTCAGGGGAAAGTGAGACTGTATAGGGACTTGGGCCCAGAACAGAAAATACGGGGTGGCCAGGAAGCCAGGTTGAGGCCAGGTGGCTAGAAGGAATGCAATAAGTCACCACCCCTTCATTCCCAACTGAAAAATGCAGAGGTATCTGATTTTATTGCTCTTCTGACTGCCTACTTAAACAACTGATCCACATGGGCAGCTGATCAAGCTTTGGCCACTATATGACCTTGCTGGCGTGGTGGTAATGAGCAATATCACCATCTTGCCTCCACAATACAGGTGCAGATACAACTGCCAAGCAACCTGGCAGGAGGAGGAAGCAACCTCACTCTGACATGAAAAATTCACTCCCCAAACACTTCACAGGTCTGCCTTTTCACAAAAGCCCACCTTGCCTCCCACTTAGAAAAGCAGCCATGGAGAGCCATCCCCTGAGCTGGATCAGAGCACCTTCCTTTCCTCTGAGTTGCCTCCCTGTACTCAAGCATCAGCTTAACTCTGGAAATTTCTCTGGGGTTCCCTCTCAATTTCTGTCTTGGGGAATGAACCCCAGAACCCTAATGCCAGTAACACTGAAATAGTTAATTTAATTATGCCCATTCCACAGAAAGGATAAGTAAGTTGCCTATTGTCATACCAGTGAATTAAGAAGCCAGAATTTGAACCTAGAAACTCTGGGTCCCATGAGTCTGAGCTCTTAACTACAATGACACATTTTCTTCTCAGGATGGGCAGCATGGGCATTATTATACCCACATACTAGAACGTGATGGCCAGGAAGGTTCAATAACCCATTGTAGGACACCACACCACTAACTTTGGCAGTACTTGGGCTTGGGACCCATGTCTCTTACGGAATTCAGGCCCCTCTCCGTGACTACTATTGGGATCACACAAGCAGTCACTAGACTGCAGCCTGAACAGGAAGATTCAGGAAAAGGGTCATCTTGTTGTCTATATCCCACTTCCCTGTAAGGCTCAAATGTTCCCTCTTCCCACACTGATAAGCCCAATGCTACAACTATAATTAAAACAGTTAATGTCAGGTTATTTCCTCCATACCAAACTTCTCAAAACTTTTTTTTTTTATTCTCTTTGGACATTTTTATTAGTTGCAATGAGAACTTCCTACTTTTTACTGTTTGCTTTTTTTTCTTTAAATAAAAAAAAAAAAAGAAAACCACTCAGAAAGAAATTACCCACAGGCAGAGAGCAAACTGCAGCTCGCACCATCCCATCCCCCTGCGGGAATCCTGGTGCAGTGGAGGGAGTCGGGAGACTGAAATCTTTCTCTACCACTCTTGAGCTGTGCTGCTGACTGTAAGCAAAGCACGACCTCATGCGGGCTCATTTCCCTACCTGTAAACCAAACTAGGGTGAACTAAATGCTCCTGAAGGTCCCATGTGACCCAGCAGTGACACCTCCCTCATTAGAAGTATATGAATGGCATGCCCGGTACCTAGAGAAATCTATGCAGAAAAGCAAAAGGACCTAGCTGACCATAACTCAAGAGAGCCATGAATGCAAAAAGGAAAAGAAAAAAAAAAATCACAGTCTGTTGCTAGTAAGTGTCCTGACAAATCAATACAGTGACAGATTTAGAGAAATGCAAACAAGACAAAGTCAATATGTGGCAATCAATCTTCCAAATAACTTTACAGCCTCATGTTGGTGAACCAGTCAAATTCAGTGACCAAAAAGGAGGTGGGTTTATCGGGCTAATAATTAATGCCATTTGGCGGACCTGCAGGGTCATGTTACCTTGAACCTCTAACATTTACTAAACCATGACTTCTCAAACTTTGGTGTGCCTCAGAATCATCTGAAGGGTCTGCCGGACTCCACCCCCATGATTCTGATTCAGTGATGCTGATGTTACCTGTCCAAAGAACACTTAGAGAACAACAACAGCTTAAGGCATGAGTGCCCACTTTAAGGGCTCCCCGAAGACTATACAATGCACTAGAGCAGTGGTCCCCAACCCCTGGGCCACGGACTGGTATGGGTCCGTGGGCCATTTGGTACTGGTCCGCAGAGAAAGAATAACTTACATTATTTCCATTTTATTTATAGTTAAGTCTGAACGATGTTTTATTTTTTAAAAAATGACCAGATTCCCTCTGTTACATCCATCTAAGACTCACTCTTGATGCTTGTCTCAGTCACGTGATACATTTATCCGTCCCACCCTAAAGGCCAGTCCGTGAAAATATTTTCTGACATTAAACCAGTCCGTGCCCAAAAGGGTTGGGGACCACTGCACTAGAGGTCTTGGATGCTCTCATATTGGCTGAATTAACTGAAGAAAAATAAAATTTGAGACTCATGACTTTGCCTGGGGGCCATTTCTAAATGAATACTGTAATTATTTGTTGTATGAAGAGAAGTTAAAACTCTGACAACTCAAAACCATGGCAGTGACTGGAAAAGACCTCATTTCAAAATTCAACGTACTTTTTTTCCAGTGTAAAACATAAATTTAACAGTAAAAGTAAAAGCAGCTTCACATTTGTGGGGTAAAAAACTCAAAATGCTCAAGTGTATGCGTGTGTGTGTGTGTGTGTGTGTGTACGCCCTCCACAAAGGAGACAAAAACAAGGAAGAGTAGTAGGTTTCAATTTCATCACCCCATCAGAGGGCAACGTAACATAAAATCTAGAAGCCAATTTCTAATTCTCCGTGCAGCATATTGGGGACTGGTCGTCTAATATTCAGAGCATACAGAGCCCCTAGTATGTAAGTTACAGGCCCTGTTATCAGGGATACCACAGCTAACAAAATAAATTCCTGATTTCTAGAAAAAACAGCTAATAAATAAACAAATAAAATTATTTCAGACAGTAGTAAGTAATAGATTCTGTTGGAAATAGAATTCAGTTATCACAAAGTAATCACAAAGGCTGGATGACTACAGAAGGCCTGTGTTAGGAGGTATCTTTAAGATTTAAATGAACAAGAATCACGAAAATATGGGGAAAGAGTTAAGTCCAGGCAGAGGAAACAGCAAGTGCACGGCCCTGAGATGGGAATGAGTCTGGTATTCCAGATTCAGACGGCTACAGATTATTGAGCAAAGAGGGGAGTAACTGGAGACAGGCCAGAGAGGCAGGCACGGTTAGATCACAGCTTCTGCTCCAAGCTGAGGGTAAACTACTGGGCAACTTTAAGCAAGAAAAAACGACAGTCAGATTTAAGTTTGAAAAGTGTCAAGACTGTACAATGTTCCAGTGACCATTTTTTTCTTCCTTATAGAAGCTTACTCAAGTCGTCCATTTTTAGACTAGGCTGAAGATGCCCACTTTCTCAGCTCCCCCAAAATGGTCAAGATTTTATTCTAATCACATCTAACCTTCCAGAAGCACCATGTGCAATGTGTCACTCCACCACTCTCTAACCCAGTGATTTTCAAGCACTGTCATCTCATGGCACACATAAGCTAATTACTAAAATTCTGCAGCATGCCAAAAAATCTATTTTTTTGCCAATCTAATAAAAAAAGGAATAATTTTTATTCGTCCACACTAGACAGCTATTTTGTATTGGCTCTTGTCATTTTTTATTTGACAACCTAAGGCTAATGAACTTGAATAAGTCCTAGAACCTTGTCTGGATGGACTGAGTTACACTTAGTCCTAAACAACAAGGGTTAATTTCTTAAGGTTCTTTTTGGAGTGATTCTGAGATTGATACTAAGAGGGTCTGCTAAAGGTATATAATAAAAGCAATTTTTATTTTGTTCATATTAGAGTCACTTGGGTTGGTGACATTCCCTCTTTTCCTACCCCTGACTTCCTTCCGTTAAAATATATAAACCATGACAATAAGAATTGCTTTATTCCTGTTTGATTTCTATACAATGCCTAGAAGAGGGCCATGCTCCCAGTAGTTGTTCAACAAATATTAATAGAACTATGTTAAAATTGAATGACATATTTTTCCATATGCATTTTAGTTTTAGGAAATCACTTCTTATGCCTGCAGTGCTATGCCTTTTCTTTCTTTCTTTTTTTTTTTTTTTAAAGAGCAGTGGTCTTTGGTTTTTTGTAGTAGTTTATACAAGGCAAGACCTTCCACCAGCAAGAAGATTACAGCTCACTTTATTGCAGTTTTCTGGAGCCAAACCTACAGTATCTCTGAGGTTTGCCTGTAAACACAACAGCAAACAACAGAATGAGCTGTCATTGATTTTAACCAGTTTCAATGCCTCAGGAATTTGCCCACATAGGGACAGGCCCAAGGTGTCTGAGCTTGATGGAATCATCCCTAAAATTTTCTCTAGGCATTTACCTAGGTTTTCCAGGGCTTTTCAGAATCGTGCCAGGTACCTATCACTGTTTCAAAGCCTCCCTTTGTGTTTTAGGAATCTCTTAAATAAAAGTCTGCACCCCAGCCAGTGTAATCTGAGCAGCCTTCGATGTGTTTCACTTGTTGTATTAACATGTAATCGCATTAAATTGGCATTACTGGTTGCTTTGTAGCCTCTTCAAATAAGCCTGTCCATTGTCTGTCTCACATGATTTTTTCATACCTTGTTCCCTCTGCCTGCAGTGCAGTATCTGTTTGTGCTTCCATCCATTGCTCACTCAAAAGACACGTTAATGCCTTGAAAGGTTGGACTTCCTAAAGTGGAGGTATACAGGGCCCTTTTAATTTCCTCTTCAATGTGCATGCAGATTTCAAAGTAGCAGCATTTTAGAAAGATGAAGTCTGAGTCTACACTCTAGGGCAGGGGTCCCCAAACTTTTTACACAGGGGGCCAGTTCGCTGTTCCTCAGATCGTTGGAGGGCCGGACTATAAAAAAAACTGAACAAATCCCTGTGCACACTACACGTATCTTATTTTAAAGTTAAAAAAAACAAAAATAGGAACAAATACAATATTTAAAATAAAGAACAAGTAAATTTAAATCAACAAACTGACCAGTATTTCAATGGGAACTATGGGCCTGCTTTTGGCTAATGAGATGGTCAATGTGCTCCTCTCACTGACCACCAATGAAAGAGGTGCCCCTTCCGGTGCGACAGGGGTCGGATAAATGGCCTCTGGGGGCCGCATGCGGCCCGCGGGCCGTAGTTTGGGGATCCCTGCTCTAGGGCTTCTGCTGTGGCTGGTTGCCATTGCTTCAGGCAAATGGTGTCTAGAAGGGGTTCAGGAAAATGAACACAAGCACAGTTCTCTAAAACGACTGCTTTCATTATTACTAAAAATAGGAGAAATGAGGGCAGACAGAGAGACATCAGGGATTTGCAGTAATTCTTGTAGCACCCTGCAACTGCAAACAACAAAGCTTTCACTAAATTTTTGTTCCGTTTTTTTGGGATCAAGCCATGCAAAAAAAAAAAATCCAAACAAACAGAAGAAGTGCAGAAGCTTCAAATCCCAAGTGGCACATTTAAATAAAAACAAAGTACAGAAACATCTGTCTTCCTCCTTGAAATTCGTCTTGATTAAAAGGCAAGTAAATGCAACAAGGGAGATACCAATATTTTTCTGATAATGTTCCAAGGACTTCTCTGCCCTTTACAGATATGAAAATATGTTTTTTCTACTTAAGAGATGTTGATACCAGACTCACTGAGAATATTAAGGCTAGCCTATAGGGCTCATAGCAAAATATTACTATTTTTCAAAAACACATATGCCTTTATTTAAGAAAATATACCAACAAGAAGTGAAGTTATAAATAAAGGTATTTTGACATTAGTAATAGAATTTTTGTTTTATAAAGATATTCATCCCAGTGACTTTCTCTCACTGAGCTGACAAATCTAAAATAATCTTTGATTTTAAAAAATCCCAATTTTGCCCTATTTTATAATATTGGATTTATTTCAGAAAACAAAACCCATCAACATTTGCTGTGCTATACTTACTTATACTAGGCACTGTGGGTCATGCTCCCTTTTTCTTTTATTTTTCCGTCTTTTTGAAGACTGAAGAAAATTTTAATTTATTTGTGAGCTACATTTTAATGTCCCAGTTTGGGGCATGAAAACAGGTTTGGCTCTTCCATATGAAATGCAAGATTTGAACTCTCTGCATATGAATCAGATGTGGCTCATTTGTTAATGATCACCTCCACACAGAAAACACTGCTCGCTCCTCTCTTCCTTCTCTATCTTGCTAAAGCCTACTTTCATACCATAGATAAGGCATTACGTTGCTTAAGAAGCCCTCAGAGACCCTTCAGTCTGATTCATACGGTACCTTTCTTCCCCCACTATATCTTAAGAAGATGTGTTGTTAGTGCTGGCTTACACATCTCTCTCACCAACCTCTGTACAAATTCCCTAAAGGCAGTGATCATGACTGGCTCATCTCTGTATCCCCTGGGACCTAGCCCAGTGCCTGGACCACAGCAGGTATACTTAGCACTCATAAGATAGTCAATGAACTAACTCCTGTAACTAAGACAAAACCTATTAACAAACTCAACAATCTATTTATATGTTTAAAATTATCTAAGGCTCCAATTTTATTTAGTAAGTATAAGGATACCCAAATGTGACTGTCCCTATTAATTCTGATTTCATTTTGTATACTCCTATACAAAATGAGGACAAAATGCTACAAATTTCCTGGCCATTAACAAGATAAAAAGTTGAGAATGGAACTATATTTTTCTAATCTTCGCAAAATTAAAATTTGTGTGAATAAAGATACACTCTTTCCCATGAATCTTAAGCCATGTGCATAATGTTAAGAATTGATGACCGTGGCCGGTTGGCTCAGTGGTAGAGCAGCAGCCCAGTGTGCAGGTGTCCCAGGTTTGATTCCTGGTCAGGGCATACAGGAGAAGCACCCATCTGCTTCTCCACCTCTCCTCTTCCCCTTTCCTTTCTCTCTCTCTCTTCTTTCTTCCACTCCAGCAGCTATGGTTTCATTGATTTGAGTACAGTGGCCCAAGGCACTACAGATGGCTCCGTAGAACCTCTGCTCAGGTGCTAAAAATAGCTCAGTTGGGCGCATGGCCCCAGATGGGAAGAGCATCGGCCCCAGATGGAGGTTGCCAGGTGGATCCTGGTCAGGGTGCATGTGGGAGCCTGTCTCGCTATCTCCCCTCCTCTCACTTGGAAAAGGAAGAGGAAGAAGAAGAAGGAGGAGGCAGAGGCGGAGGAGGAGGAGGAGGAGGAGGAGGAGGAGGAGGAGGAGGAGGAGGAGGAGGAGGAGGAGAAAAAGAATTGATTGAAATGGGTTGAATAGAAGCAAAACAATTTACATGTAAATGGAAAATACAGAAAACAGAGCAATAAAAATTCCAAATGAATAGTAAGCTAATATGTTTTCATTGTACTATGCCATTTTCCCCTTGAATAGATTCACTGATACACATCCACAGAACAATATGTACCAGTCTGATCCAAAACATCCTCAATGTGTTTCTTTGCTATAAATATGTACCCCTTTGTAAAATGACACTGACCAAAATAATTCCAACGTTTACATGTCCAAAAGGTTCAGGGTCTTGATGTAACAAAACCCAACAAGGGGAAGAAGCTATATTATATCTAGATGTTAAATTATTTGCCACAAAAAGGGCTACATATATTTGTGTACTTCTTACTAGTCAAAGAAGACCAATCGAAGTGTTGTTATTCCATTGTCTAATCTTATACTATTATCTATTCTGTTCTACGACCTATATCTGTTCTGTTATCAGAGACAAATTCTGCCTATCACCAATTTCCTGGGCTTTTAGTAAATGCCTCCTTCTTAAAGCTTCTTAGAGACTATTTTGTTAAGTACAGCTTCATTTTTTAAGCCCTTAATTTTAAATATATGCTTTTTAAAAAGTACCCTTGCTGAAAAAGAATTTTATAAATATATATAATCTTCTTCCTACCCATGCAAAAAAAAAACAGTGCTCTTTTCGTTTAAATTGTTTAGAATGCTTTTTAGATGGAGTAGGTAATTTCTATTGTTTGTTAATTTAGAATAGACCACCCCCAAAAAGAAAGAATAAGTTACAAAATTATGTTAAAAATGAAAAGAGAGGTCCTGGCTGGTTTGCTCAGTGGTAGAGCACTGGCCCGACATGTGCATGTCCTGGATTCGATTTCCAATCAGGCACACAGGAGAAGCATCCACCTGCTTCACCACCCCTCCCCCTCTGGCTTCTCTCTCACTTCTCTTTCTCTGTCCCCCTCCTGCAGCCATGGCTTGATTGGAGCAAGTTGGCTGCAGGTGCTGAGGATGGCTCCATGGCCTCTGCCTTGGGTGCTAAGAAGAGCTTGGTTGCTGAGTAATGGAGCAACGCACCAGATGGGCAGAGCATCACCCCCTAGTGGGCTTGCCAAGGTGGATCCTGGATGGGGTGCATGTGGGAGTCTGTCTGTTCCTCTCCTCCTCTCACTGAGTTAAAATAAAAATGGAAAACCTAAGTGTTATATGTTATTATATAAAATCATGGAAACTGCCTGGCCTGTGGTGGCGCAGTGGATAAAGCATCAACCTGGAAATGCTGAGGTCGCCGGTTCGAAACCCTGGGCTTACCGGGTCAAGGCACATCTGGGAGTTGTTGCTTCCAGCTCCTCCCCCCCTTCTCTCTCTCTCTCTCTCCTCTCACTTTCTCTCTCTCTCTCTCTCTCTCTCTCTCTCTGTCTCTCCCTCTCCTCGCTAAAATGAATAAATAAAAAATTTTTTAAAAGAAAAATAAATAAATAAAATCATGGAAACTTCCCAAAACCAAATGGGGAAATCCAAGAACAAACTCAGATTTCCCCACAAGCATTCTTCCCCACAGCCTTTGAAAGAACCCTTGGATGGTAGCAATGAAGTCTGCTCACAAGAACTGAGTCAACAGAACACCATAATAAATGTGCTGTACTAATGGGTTATAGGAATCTGAGTCCTACATAAAGCCCCACTACATGGATAGCTAACTGTTCTGAAGTCATAGTTTGTAGAAGAGAAGCTTCTAACATTTGGGTTATTTCTCTATTATCTGGGTCACAGAAGTTCTATATCTTCAGCCCAAAACAAACCCTATTCACCTATGGACAATATTCAACTCCAAATTCCTGCATATATCACTGAGAACTGTCTAAGCCCCAAAGCTCAAAAGGTCCTATAAATCCAGAATATTCCAGATAAGCATAGAAACCAGCATTGCAAAGAAACTATTTAAATCTGGAAGTGGTTGATACGTAGTATTCCCATTTCCAGGGAACATACCTGGGTCAAACAACCTTGAAACATAAAAGAAGCTAGCAAGAAAATATCCAATCTTTATTAAATATTGAGGGGAGATAAAAACATGAAATGTAGTCCCAAACTTCAATGTTTATTTAGCTTTGTTTTCGGTTGCTCCCTTCTTTTGTGTCTTCACACACAAATCAATGCCAACTCACATCAACATAACTTGGGCCCCAAGGTCAACAGAAAAAATATATAATAAAGTATACTTAAAGATACTTTAAGTTGATGAAGAGCTCCTAAGTTCAATGCCCAATCGACTCCTCTTAAATACCTAGTCCTCCAATTCCATGAATCTTGCAACTACTCATCTTTTTTCTTTACTGAGATTGTAAGCAAGAATTTATTTCCAAGACTAGTTTTCTGAGGTTTTAACAGCCCGTTTAATAAAAACAGCTCAGCACACCAACAGATAGTCAACGATCTGGTTTGCACAGGCTCATGTCCATTCTTGCTCCCTCAACTGCTGATGGATGAGCAAAGAAAAACAGCAAAGACAGAAGATGTGTGCACACCAATAAACAACAATACTGGAACTTAAACTCCACACCTGTGTCTTCAAACACGGGAGATCTAGGTTTCTCCATTTGTAGCAACATTTGATCTAGCAAACCCCAAAGTCACATTCCCTTTGACAAAAGTGATAGGGTGTTTTGTTTTGTTTATTTGTTTTTTGGTTCTAGAGGCCAAAAGACTTCTCTTGTTCCAGCTTCATTCAGTCTAGAGTGCTCAGAAAGAACAAAAGAAATTACTTAAACGCCAATATATTAAATTAAAATTTGGGCGGGTTAACCCTGTGGAGGTGTTGACTTTCTGGAGCCTGGTGCTTCCCCTTTTATAAGTAAGCCATAAATACCTAGAGAGAATACAGAAAAAAGAAAAAAGCAGATGCCCTGGCCCACAACCCATTTCATTTGCTTTATGGCCACTCCTCTTGCCTGGCAACCCAAGGGAGTTCCAGCAAGACAGACTCCAGACCGGGCAACACCTACACAGTGTCTGCTCCACCTGCTTCAACCCACTCGGATGCCAGGCACATGGCAAATGACTGCAAAACATTTGCTGAGCAAACTGGGGAAGGAGCAGGACAGTAGTTTTCTGTCTTCCTCCAAGAAAACATAAACAACTCCTTAATTTCCCACAAAAGGAGACAAAAATAAAATCTGCAAAATGATAGTTTATTCTAGCTTTCTAAGATCACAATGACCTGGCAGAGGAGATAATTTAATCTTTTGTTTATCACTCTTAAAATATTCTCCTCAATAAAAATTCATTTTATTTTGGAGACAAGGAGTGACACTCATGTTAAACAAAAGGGATTTAAAGAGGGAGTTTTACCAATTATACCACTCAGGCTCAGTGGGAACGTCCTCCTCACCATCACCTCATCACATTAACCGGATTAATGCTGGTTTTCCAAGGGACTTAAAGCAAGTAACCCTCAGTCCACGCAAAGGGGCAAAGGATTGAGTGAATGTGGTTATTAGCACAATGCTAGTAATAAAATAACATTTCTCCTCCTCCCTACCAGAGCACACAATTACCTCATCGAAAACATTAAAACCTAGCCATTGTAATCATTTTGGCTACAGGCCTAAATATAAGTTACCATAGGAAGTCTCAAATACTCTTAAGTTTTATATTAAAAACATCAAGTGAATCAAGTATCCTCCTCCTCAATGTAATCTGGCTTTAGAATGTTAAGACAAGTTCATAAATTTGAGCAGAGTGAGCTTCCCTTCCCCCTCCACAGAATAGAACCCCAAATCGGCATCCTTCCAAAAATGCAATACTTTACCCTCAGTAATTAGTCAGTCATATCCTTAATTAGTTAGCTGGTCAGTGTCCTTCCAGTAAAATAACAGTGACTGGCACCTACCCTACCTAAAGACAGAGCTGGTGTTGTCTTGGCAACATGTATTTAAGATTAACATCCCAGCTTCTAAATGTGCATGCAGGTAATTTCAGTTGATTTCTGAGTTCCCACTCAAACCTACCAGCATGCTAAAGCCCATGTGACACTTTGGCCAAACAAATCAGAAAGTTAACTTACAACCTTTGATTTCCCAGCCCTGAGAAGGCTGAATGAACCCATAGGAACTGCCCAAAGACAATGACAGTGCCTTCCTAATGTACAAATGTGTTCATACAATCTCATCTGATCCCCACAACAACCCTGGAGGGCCTGTAAATTGGTATGAGCACCATCTTACAGAAGAGGAAAGGACAACTCAAAGAAATATGGGACTTGCCGGAAGTCATTCAAATCAAGATGGCCAAACCAGCCTGAGAACACAAATTTTTTACCCACTAATCCAACATCTTTTCACTCATGCAGTTAGAAAAACCTGATATGCACCCAAACTTTCAAATCTCCATAATATACATTTATGATGGTAACATTCACATGTAGCTAAGCACCCATGGACTAGCTATGTATATAAAAAAGTTATGCCAAAGATCAGCTAATGACCACATGCTTGTTAAAAACAAACTCAGGACTGAGTTCCCAGGACTAGAGGGGACAGCAATGCTGCATTTCAGGACTACTCTTCACAAACATGCCCTAATAAGGACAGACATCCATTCATTAGCATCAGCCCTACCTCCACAACAACATTTTTCAAAAACTTTTGAAAACTTGCCAACTCTGGGATTCAATCTACTGCTATGTATTATTTCTCAGAAAAAAACAGAAAAACAAACTACCCTGTGAAGTAAAAGAATGGGTGAAATTGTATACAGAGTGCTTCCTTTGTAAAACTGTAACTAGATACTATTTCTTCTGAATAACAGAATAACATCACAGAAGCAAAGGAAATTATGGAATTAGAGCATAAAGATGATCACACATTATCATGACAAGATTTTACTCTTGAGAATGGTGACCTTATTAAAAGTAAGCAACTCATCACTATTTGATAAAGTTACCCACAACTTAATTGATCAGAAACAAGTACCTCCAAGAACACATCTGCAGTTAGGTTGGTGAAAACTGAACACAAATTGGAGAAGTGTGAACTGCTACCCAGAGAACACAGGGCACCACTAATGTTGTGAACCAGAAATGCCTAGCAGAGAGTATTTCCTTCATCGGGTCTGTTTCTCTCCAATTGAAGGAATCAACTGAGAGGAGAAAAAGACAAAAACTCACCTTCCCAAACCAAGAAATAAACTAGTCAGACACATACCCTGAATAACACTGGCTCCCACTTGAGGAAACTTCAGACAGCTCACAGCACTATTTTTCCACAAGGCTGAGAACACCAGATTCTTGTCTTCCAAAGTCAAAGGAATAAATTTCATCACCATTGTTTGGTACAACGAGCCATAAAACACCACCTTACTTCATGTCCACACCACTAAAGAACTGTAGAAAATAATGACACGGTAAAATAGATTACTTTTCTGTTTCCTTAAGACATTTGTTTTAAATTTATTTTTCCCATTGATTTAAGAAGGAGAGGAAAGAGAGAAAGGGAGAGAGGGAGAGAGGGAAAGGAAGAAATAAATGGGAGGGGGAGAGAGAGGCATCAACTCGTCCCACTTAGTTGTTCCATTTCGTTGTACACTCATTGGTTCCTTCTCTTATGACCCCTGACCGGGGATCAAACCTGCAACCTTGGCATACAGGGACAATGCTCTATCTACTGAACCACACAGCCAGGGCCCCTTAAGACATTTTTAAAGGATATCTGATGCCATTACCAACCGTGGTCCATGAATTGATAGGTGAATTCAAAATAGAGTTTTAAACTACAATTAATCTATAATAAATAACATACTCTATTCTCTAATTCAGTTCATCTGAAATCAGAAATCTAAGGAAAAAAAGGATTTTTGAGAAGTCGCACACAAAAAGAAGACTAAATGGCTATATAATTGAGAAAGAAAGGAAATGGGCAACTTTTTTCTTTTCTTTTTTTTTTTTTTTTTGCATCTAAACCCCACTTTTGAAACAACAGCTGTCTTTGCTCAGCTGGAGGAAAACCACAGGGCTTGGAATAACTCACTTAATGGACTGTCCCATCTTAAGCGAAAATGACACTGTTGACTCACCCGCAGTAGGACATGTGCTTGGTTTAACTCGTTTTTCCAGTAACAATAATGAACTGAGCTGCTCTAACACTGGAATGATCTGCACCCACACAATTGAAAAGACTATTTGGAAATACGTGTAAAGAATATAGATGGCCCGAGTTTGCCTGGCTCTGCTGTGTAGCCACAGTGAGTTTTACTCCTCTCTCCAACGTGCTTCCCAGAGTCTCTCCACAAAGGACAGCAAGTGTTATTCCTTTTTATTCCATTATAAAAACAGAATTTCTGCTAATTAACCAAAATAACCTTTCACTGCATTCGCTCACTATTATCTCTGTTTTAGCTAATCCCCATAAACCTGGGCTTCCAAACTCTGAAATGAAATACAGAGTTATTTTCTTTACTTCTGATTACAAGCCTTGCTCAACTTTGGGTGATACCGTAAAAGACCTACAATGAATCAACACCCCTTGCTTGGTACAGGTATCATTCAACAGTATTCCACAGGAAAGTGTTGTATATTCTCCATCCTACGACTCTGTCATTTCTAGTTTGTTCCCTAGTTCAGGCTGAAGGAATTATTACTTTTTCAAAAAAAGTAAACATTTACTAAGCGCCGATATGGATTAGGAAGCAGGTTAATCAATATAATGGTGGGGAGAGAAGGCTTCATGACATCGAACAAAAGTTCAGCCCCAACGCAGACCATGAAAGGGAAGATGTTCAGTCTCCTTAAATCAAAACCAGCATATTTTCTTAAGGGAAGATTCAACCTAATTCATAAATATCCTCCATCTTTATCTCTTGCACTCTGGAAAAACAGCTTTTTAATGCAAGACTTAAGTTCAAAAACTGTGTTGCAGAGGGACATTAGAAAAAATGCAAGTAAATATATAATCTATCTAATGAAATAGCTTTGACATGAAGGTCTTCAATTTTCATTCTGGACCAGTGGTCTGCAAAATGGGATGTACATCCGGGGGTAGAGGAGTGTAAGACCATTTACTGCAGTACCAGAAAAACTTTCAGACTATCTACATATTTACATTCTAAAAAACATATAATTACACTTTACTAAGAGATAACACAAGCATGTATGGTTTAATAGTTTGTACATGAATATAATTTAGAAATATCTATTTACTTACTTGGAGGAGAGAAAGGTTTATGCTCAAAAAAACGTTTTTCTTGAGGCATACATTTCTTTTTCAAGTTTAGCAGTTCCTGCTTTAGTCCTGCATTTCACAACTAGGACACACATAGCATTTGGGGGAAAATGCAAAGAAACGGGACAAACCTGGTACATGTTCCTGGTATCTCTATCTCTATTTCATTTACTCTTGGGTAACTGACAGTCATTCTTTTCTGTAATCAGGTGCTTTCAAAGACAACTCTGGCAAACAAGTCTTTGGATGAAAGGAACCCCAGAAGGATGACCAGGTTCTATGACCAGCTATTTGTCACCAAGCCATTTAGCTGAAGACCAATCACTTCACTGTTTAAGCCTTTGAAGCTCCTTCTCACTCAACTTCTGACTCACAAGTTAAGGTTTTCATCCCACCCTTCCTTGCTTCTACATGTCATTCCTCTAACTAGACTGCATTAGCCTCTCCTGCCCACCAATCTCGGCCTGGGTCTGCATCCCTGATGAGGTCCTGACTTTGCTGCCGTCAGCTTCCACAGACCATTTGAATGATGCTAGAAGGCCCCTGCTGGGAGGGTCTGTAAGCATTCATGTTATTCCCAAGTGACCCCCAGTACTTCTGGGCACACCATGAGCCCGTGGGAGTAAAGTGGGGCAACATTCTGCACGAGGTACCAACATATGTCGTCACCTGATCATGCTGCCGATCTGTGGTCCTACCCCCGATGCAAATCAGCAATATACTACATAATGTAAGGAGAAAGGTTAAAGGAACCTGAAGTCCCCACCTAACTAAAGTACGTGGTGTGGCACAAGAAAATGAAGCTGAGACCATGAGGAAAATGGCTCTGAACCTGGCAGGAACAAAATGAGGAACTGGGGACAGCACAGAGAAGTGTTAACTCGTGCTGGCGGGATGCCCCCTTCACTCAAAACAGCCAAGTTCACATCACAGCCACCCTGTCAAAATAATTTCTGATTAAACGAGTTAATACGTGAAACATGCTTACAGCCTGGCACCATGAGTTCATATTCTCTTCATGCCATCAAGCACACCAGAGCTAGCAGGAGAATTTAATCATTACCTACAGGCTTTGGGTGATCCGTGGCAGAATTTTCACCTACCCAGAGCAGGCTGGGATTCAACTTCCCTTTTCAGACTTTGTCAACATCTCTAAAGGTTCCATGGCATACCTCCCATCACATGGAAAGAGAAGGCTCAATTCCCAGGCAACGTGGCACACTTCTCAGGAAGCAGTAAGGTGTGAGGAATCAAGTAGAGCCCGGGGCAGAAGTCAAACATCTTGTCTCTCTTCCATTACTATTTTTATGCTCTTGAAAAATTACTTACTTCTCAAAGGCCTGAATTTTCCAATCTGCTTTAAAAAATGATTTGATGACCTATGATCCCATAACCAACAAGGCAGTAGCTTGTAAACATTTTTTACAGGGTTCTACTGTAAGAAATATAGTAAGTCAGAACTCAATGTTCACAGAGAAAACAAAAATTTCAAGAAACAATGCTTATTCTGACTGTAATATTTTCTACTTTATTCCATTTTTCCCCCAAAAGAGTGCTGGCTGAGACCTACCATACTGGTTTCATGACCCACCAGTGATCACAGTCTGTAGCTTAAACACTGGACTAGTGAGCGCATGGTGGCACCAAGTGTGGCCTTGAGGCGGGCAGACCACGCTCCACTACCTGGCGGCACACTCTTGGGTAAGTTACCAACAGTTTTGAAGCTGAAAACACCAGGGTTGTTCTAAGATTCAATGGGAGAAATGTAAAGCACTTAGCCACCCGGTGTAGGACACAGAATAAGCACTCAATCAAAAGTTATGGTGATGATTAATAACAGCAATGCCATTATTTCTAAATTCAAAGATTCCAAAAGAGAGTCAAATAAGTAGAAGGGAGCTAGGAAAAGAACAGGCTCATCTGTGAGCTGCAGTAATGAGCTGGACTGACATCAGGTTAGCCCTGGCCTAGGCTCATGAAGTTCACAGACGAGGGGGTTTCTGTGCACTTTCTTCACAGTATCCCCTAACAACTCTAACAGTCCCTGGCACACAGTGGATACTCACATTTTTGTTGAATTAATTAATTAATTAATACATCCGGAAGCTTTCCTCTGTACATTAGAAGAGCTATGAAAAAAATCCCAGCCAAGCTTGCATAGAGCTCCCTTTGCCCTAAAACTTGAACACCTGAAATTGCTCCTAGTCTGTGGTTCTCCGTGTGTAGCTCTCCAAACAACAGCAGCAGCACCTGGGAACTTGTCAGTAATGCAAATGACCAGGTCCCACTCCATGCCTACAGAATCAGAAACTCTGGGAATGGGCCCAGCAATCTGTGTTCTAACAAAGCCCCAGGACCTGAGACACACTCAAGTTGAAAAACCACTATTCCAAAACATGCTGACTTGGAATCGTATGCAGCCCCAGGGAGCAACATGGACAGTCAAAGGGACTCATGGGAAGTTCATTAGTCCTAGGAACTAGTTACTCATCTAATACTGTCAAGACTCTTTAGAGCTGGCTATGCCCTCCAAGGGAAGTTCCCAAGAGTTGCTTCTCCTCTTCTGCTTCTCCTTAGCTCACCAACAGGAGCCTACACTTGAAAAAGAAGTCCCTTGACACAGGCCTGACTTTTAAAAGGAATGCAAAATCTATTTCTTAAATGGTCTCTGCTACGCAGGTTCCCTCAGCTCACACTGTTCCAGACCAGGTCTCCTGACCACAGGCCCAGGGTGCTTCCTGAAACTACATCACTTTTCAAAAAATGAGTTAGGTCTCCCAGCCTGCACACAGCAACCTTGGCACTGAAGTTATATGGCACTGCTCTACCAACACCATACATTTGACCACCTGCCAAATCATCCATTCTGTACACAGATATATGCTTCAGAAATATCAATATTAAAACTTCAACATTGGCTCTGGCCGGTTGGCTCAGTGGTAGAGCGTCGGCCTGGTGTGCGGGGGACCCGGGTTCGATTCCCGGCCAGGGCACATAGGAGAGGCACCTATTTGCTTCTCCACCCCCCCCCCTTCCTCTCTGTCTCTCTCTTCCCCTCCCGCAGCCGGGGCTCCATTGGAGCAAAGATGGCCTGGGCGCTGGGGATGGCTCCTTGGCCTCTGCCCCAGGCGCTGGAGTGGCTCTGGTCGAGGCAGAGCATCGCCCCCTGGTGGGCAGAGCGTCGCCCTTGGTGGGCGTGCTGGGTGGATCCCGGTCAGGCGCATGCAGGAGTCTGTCTGACTGTCTCTCCCCG
This sequence comes from Saccopteryx bilineata, assembly GCF_036850765.1. NCBI lineage: Eukaryota > Metazoa > Chordata > Mammalia > Chiroptera > Emballonuridae > Saccopteryx > Saccopteryx bilineata. Next base: position 164,137,927 of record NC_089492.1, read on the forward strand.
TTTCCAGCTTCAGAATTTTAGAATAGTAAAGAAAAAAAAAAAAACTTCAACATTAAACTTTATAATATGTCAATAAGTCAAAGAATGCATTTGTATCACTAGATTGAGTCTGCTCCTTCAGAAAGTCATGGAGAAGCTTGCTAATTTCTATCAAAGCTTCATTTTCCAAAAGGCATCTTAATCAGAAGCCCAACAGTGCCACCAGACTCTTGTTAGAAACAAGACTTAGGCCCTGGCCAGTTGGCTCAGTGGTAGAGCGTCGGCCTGGCGTGTGGAAGTCCCGGGTTCGATTCCCAGCCAGGCACACAGGAGAGGCACCCATCTGCTTCTCCACCCCTCCCCCTCTCCTTCCTCTCTGTCTCTCTCTTCCCCTTCCGCAGCCGAGGCTCCATTGGAGCAAAAGATGGCTAGGGCGCTGGGGATGGCTCCTTGGCCTCTGCCCCAGGCACTAGAGTGGCTCTGGTCGTATCAGAGAGACGCCCCGGATGGGCAGAGCATCGCCCCCTGGTGGGCGTGCCGGGTGGATCCCGGTCGGACGCATGCGGGAGTCTGACTGTCTCCCCGTTTCAGCTTAAGAAAAATACAAAAAAAAAAAAAAAAAAAAAAAAAAGAAAGAAAGAAATAAGACCTAGAGAAAACACAACGATTTTTATCAAATGACAGAAAAACATAACTATCTTCTTTCCACTCTGGAAAGAATCGCTACCATAACTTCCAAGGGTAAAAGGGTACCCTTTAAAAACAGGGTCCATATTTCTGCCAATAAAATAATCATCCAGTTATACACCAAGAGACAGACAGAAGACCTGGCTTTGGTCTCAGCTGGCCCTGGCACCTACAGGGTAGCTCTGGATTAGGTCTCATAGGGTCTCTGACTCAGTATCCACAAATGAACACACAGCCTAGTAAAAGAGATAATGTACATGAAAGTGCTTAGATATTGCAAACTATTAGATAATACCTTCTCAACATGCAAATTTATTCCTGTGAATCAATTTCTTCCCTCCCAGTCACAGGACCAAAATGATTTATACTAGAAAGTGCTCATCAGTGGTTTGACAGCAGTTGTAACATAAAATGTAAACCAGAATAGACACTGAATACTTTTGTACACATAAAGCAGCAGGAAGCAACAGACATGAAGCCTCTCAAATGACAAAGATATATGTTAGAAAAATGATCCACAGTACTTTGGGCCCTTCCTTGTTAGGTTGGCAAAATATTTGAGCTGGAAAAACATCGTATTCAAGAAGAAAATGTTTTGCAAAATAAAGTGAATTACTTCAAAACTTCACAAAAGGGTATATTTAAAGAGAAGTCGGGACACAAAGGGTTAGGGAGGGCTAGTTTTTGTCAGATCTGACATATTCTTTACTATGGGCACACTGTCTTTTCATGTGGCCCCAGAGAACAGTGGAGCCATTGCTGTTGTTGATAATGACGACCAGATGCTGATGGGATGATTGCACAGCGACAGTTCTCAGACTCAGGTCTTGTGTAATTGGGTGTGTCAATCTATGTCACTCCACAAATGGTTATTAAACTAGTTACAACTTCCCTAAATCTTTTCACTAGACCTGAGCGACATTCTGGAAAGTTACTCTCTCTGCCAACTGAGAATAGGCACTCTTATATAATAATTTTTAAAAACCAGTTTCAAGGTCTACCCTTCCTCCCAACACACGTGCACATGCGCGCACATACACACACACACAGATAGCAGGGATGTTTATTTAATTTAAACATCATCAAATTTGAAATTTGAAACTTTACCAAAACCATAAGTATTCCTTTATAACAGTGAATGTAACATGTCTATTAATTTCAACCTGTCATAAATGAAAATATATACAATCAACCCCTAATTTTCTATGAACACATTATCTACATTTTGGATAATCTATGTGCCTCAGGAGTAATCCTGCCATCAAGGTTCTTGGAATGAAGGAGAAGAGGAAATGCCAGCTCTCATCATGTAGACATGCCAAATTCTTCCCAGCGAGAGAGAGATGTGGCCCTGAAGTGACCAGATGGCAGTGACCTGCAAAAGGAAGCTCTCAGATGACCACAGGGCATGGCCAAATGTTCAGCTGGATTGATGGAGGAGTCAAAATGGTCCACTTGGCATTCAGTTGATAGTAAGGTGTCAAACCTTCAACTTGCAATAAGCTGTCCTACGCTGTACACCAGAAGGAACGTGTGCTGAGATGGCTTCGGTGAGTGAAAAGCACACCTTGTGAAATGCACTCCGTGGGAAGACTAGCATGGTTTCATACACCAATACATGCAAACAAGACAGAGACTCATATAACTTAGCAGCCTTAGAACTAGCAAGCTAAACTGAAGTACAGTGTGTGTGAGCTTGATCATTTTTCTTTCCCCATGAACATCTGGCCATTAAAACTTCAGCCATCCTGCATTTTCTTTCCTGAAATGTATCAGTTACAGTTCCCACAGAAGCTAGCTATGCATTTCCTTGTGGGTGTATGTGTAAAACTACTATAACAAAACATTTTCTATTTCCTCATTTTGATCTAAAGGGAAGACAAAATGCTCAAGTGCACTTACATAAGTGACAGTGCAATCCTGACATGCTTATCACAATACACAATTTATATTCTGTTTAAACTTAAAGGTTATGATGATTAAGGAGAGAAATGCCAAAAGCTAAGAAATGAGGTTACACTAAGCAGTAGCCCATGCTGTGTGCTCTTAAGAGACCTTAGGAAAACTGGAAAGAACAGCAAAGTCACTTCAGGCCACTCAAGAAGAAAGAACTAAGGCTTTGAGATGTTAAAAACAGCTGAGGAAAAGTACTAAGAAATAGACAACAGAGCACATAAAATGCATGTACATGAACATGACATTATGGACCCAGTGGCAGAATATCTGGAAGTTGCGATGTAGTAAGCTGAGCCAGCCACATGCTGACATTTTTACTTTGGATCTACATCCTGTCCAGGTAACAGGGATAACTGGTTACTGCAGGCATAAAATTGCATTAAGAAAAGCCAATGACTCATCGAGGGAAAGAATCCTCCACCTCTGTTCACTGCTGACATGCTCAAACTGACACAGCAAATTAAACAGAAAGGAAGAGAATCCTTTCATAGCATGGAGAACAGAATTCAGGCTTATAGACATTATGGAGGAAGCAGTGTGGTATGAAACAAGAACTACAGCCCTAGAAATCAGAAACTGGGTTCGAATCCTGGCTTTACCATATACTCACCATGTGATCCAGAAGAATCTCCATAAGCCAGTGGTTCTCAAACTTTTTGAAGTCAGGGCACATTTAATTCCTACAAATAATTGTAGGTGCACTATATACAAATTTCTGAGAAACATGTTATAATAATTAAGTCAAATATTAAAGAAAAAATATAAAGTCCAAGCGTGCTTTTATGGTAATTAAATGAAATAAATATGACAAAATTAAATTTATTCTGAAATTAAAAAAAACATTTTTATGTTACATTTTTTGAGTTATGCTTTTTAGAATTCATAAAAAAGAGGGGTTAAAAAGTTTAAAAACGACAAAAAGTTATCTTTTTATATATATAGATACATTCTTAGTAAGATTTAGCAAATTCGGCAGGTCCCGGTTTAAATGTGTTAAGTTTTTTCATTCTTGTGTTTACGAAAAACATAAGCTTGATGTGTCCTAGCAATTTCTTCAATGTTTGAGAATATATTTGAAAGGCAAACTCTCATTTCCTCGTCAATAGATTGAATAATTCCTCTCTTTTTACTCTTAATTGTGTTGAGTGCAGAAAACCCCACCATACATATCATCTTAACTTTACACCAAACAAAGGATAGAAGAAACTTGCCTCCAGTCTTTCTAGGGAACATGGGGGTTAGTGCAAACAATCCAGCACCACAGCTTAACAGCCTTTTGCAACCTAATCAGGCAAGTGAGGTGGGGGGTTGGGCAGACTGTCAGCTTACAACCAATTCCTCACACCTCTGTCCCCCCAAAATCTAAACTCCAAAAACTCTTGTTGGTTTTTTTGGTCCCCAACAGGCACATATTTCTCTGGAATACCATAGGGCACACCTGGAAATCTTCTAGGGCGCACCAGTGCACCCTGGCGCACACTTTGAGAACCACTGCCATAAACTATTTGAGATATATTATTCTCATCCGTAAACTATCACCAGTCCTCCTTCCTTACCAGAGTTCATTAGTGGCTCAAATAGAATCATGTTAAGAAAAGTGATTATAAACCTGGAGGCACTATTTAATGTTAAATACTATTTTATGTAAACTTCTCAATCCTAAATTTTGTGAAACAAAAAACCCTCATCATCTAACCCAGAAATGATAAACTACTAATTACATGATTCAGATTAGTTTACATATATCTATAAGACCAGCCCAAATGGAGGTGAGAGATATATATGTGTTGGACTGGTGTAACCAACTTCAAAAATTTTTTAAATTTCCCTATTGCTCTCCTGGTGTCTCAACAATGCTCAGAAATGACAAGCAAGAGTGCTAATCTCCTCAGCCTCCCCAAGCCTTCTCTGGCACAGAAATCCGACATAGGCCACTTCACATGCCTGATTAGATAAGCTCCCCCAATGCTGAAAACCAACTGCTTCTAACATTTCAAATTTGATTTCCATGAAGATTCAGAGTTGAAAGATAGAAACAAATAAGCCAACCAAGTAGATCCTCCTCATGAAAAAAGTTTGCCAGCTTTGACTTGAAACACTAAATAATTTTTTTTTCTACAAATCAATTGCTTCTGAAGTCAAAGATGCAAGATGCTGCAAATCCTGAGCAGACAAAGTATCATGCAGTTAATCTACAAACTTGAAATTACTAGACAACAGTGCTTTACTCTTTTTTAGGTGACCCATAATCTGGCCTTGGCAATGGAGCGGAGCCTAAAGTCAATCATTAAAAGAAAACGGAAACAAGGAGGTCCAGAGACAAGTATTCCCAGCCCGTAACTTCCAACTGGGGGAATTACCATGAGGTTAATTAAGTTCAAACTTTGGGGGATCCCGCACTTGAGGGCCAATTCTGTGCTCAGAACCATGCAATTAAATGTTGTTTCCAACATTTACCAATAATCCTGCAAATTAGGTACTATTGCTATTATTCCCATTACATAAATAGGGGAACTGAGACTTATAGAAGTTAAATGGCTTGCCCAACATTCTTAGCTAAGAATCAAGAGCCAGGTCGAGCTGGTTCCAAAACTCACTAGCCACACTAAAGTAAAAATCAACATGTAGTGAGGAAGGGTATCTAAAAGTCATTCCAAGAGATAATTAAAAAATAAACAATCAACTTCCACTGTCATTTACCTCTTTCATTATCCTTAATATCCCTGGACATTCTCTCCTTCACCATTCAACTGGCAGCTAATACAACTAAACCTTAAAGAGAAAGTCCAGTATGTTTGCAAGGACCCACATGTCTGAGCATTCATCTGTAGGACTGTATCTTAAAACAAAAGGGATTATCTGTTGGTATCAAACACACTTCTCTCATTTATTACTACAGACAACCATCAATTTTCAGTAACAAAGGAGATAATAATAAGAAAAAAGTTCACAGAAAATAAACCCCAAGGTTATCTCCTCATGCTTTTTCTATAATGATATGTGTACAAATGCTGCACACAGTTAATTCCAATGTTCCCAGGCCAACATGGATAGTTTTAGTAATTGGCTATGTCCACTGTTCACAAGCTGAGGCATCCAATCATTTGACGAGCTCTCTTACAGCCTTTTCAGAATGACACAAGCACACAGTCAAGAAAAAGCTACTTATAACTGAAAAAGCTGACACACATATGACTCTGGATTGCCATTTTCAATCTTTCAAAATGTTTTTATTAAAAAGAAAAAGTTCCACATTCATTCCTGTTCTAAATTTACTGAAGAATTTCTTTTAGGATCAAGAAGTTAACAGAGAAAGAAATGCTAAATAACTCCCCTTGGATTATGACAAACATTATCCATTCTTCCCCTTTCAAAAAGGTTTAGAAAGAACAACTCAAAATGGAATATTGAAATATAAATCATTTCCATAGTATACAAATGTTTACTCAGAGGAAAGATGTCAAGAAGAGTAAAACTTAAGTCAGTTTAGTACACAGAATATTAGTAAATCCAAAGCTACATTCACCTGTGAGACTACAGACAGTGGCATCACTGAGAGTGAGTATGTATATGAGCTTTGGGACCGGGGAGAGAGACTCCAGCGCCCCCTGGTACCCCCAACACCACTGGCAAGCCGGTGAGCTGATGCCCAGCCATTAACCTTCTCGTAAATAGGAATCCTAACATCCACTGTGAGGACTAAAGGAACAAGTAAAGCACTTTTTCCCCAGGCAGCTGTCACATAACAAACCCTCAGTATATGGAAGCTATTGTTACTTCTTACAAGCTCTGTGAGGACAGAGACCGTTGTCTGTTTTTTTCACTCTATTAATAAGGAAGCATGCCCTTGTTAGCTTTCATGCAAATACTCCCAGTTCCTCCAAAGTGGCACTCTCATTTGTCTTTTAATTACATTCAAATACTGCTATCCTTGATGTATACCTCCTCTTTTACTGTAAATAAATGGCTTCAGCTGCCTTTTTGGAAAGATTTAAATTATTGGAAAATATTTCAAGTGTTTTAAGGGTATATGAGTTAACATATGCACCACTTACATTTTCTCTAAACAGTGTACTTATGCATAATTATAAATATCTCAGACTATAAAAGAAAACCTTTCATAGTACTCCCACAACTGAAAAACAAAGTCTTAGAAATAATTATAGAGGGAGCAGAAGGGAGTGGTAGGAAGAAGACTGTTTACTAAATCAGCAAATAAAATTTGGAGTTTTGTCTTAAAACAAAAAAAAACCTGACAACCATTGGCTCAAGGCTGCCAAAACTTCGAGAATAAGCAAACTGTCATAGGAAATGAATCTTAAAATGTAAAACCCTTTTCTGAGAAAGTACCTCCACCAGTCCTGGCTAAACCAATTCTGAATCACCAATGACACTAGCCCTGCTGGGTTGTCTTAACCACTACAAAGACGTCCAAAGGGACGGCAGGGGCTCACGGGCAAATATTTTCTCTGCTGTCACTGACGTGCTCAAAATGACCACACTGCTCCCCTCCCCCACTTTCCCCATTCCCTTAACTGTTCCATTTTCAGATCTCAAAAAACCGAGGGTTGACACACTGATACATCATTTGAGTAGTGAGTGTAGAGGAAAGGTCGTCTGACTAGAAAACAAGAGCTTAGATTCTGGCCACAACCTTGACTTTGCTCTGGGCCTTTTGGTCAGTCACATCTTTGGGCTTTGGACTACATGGGTGGTTCCCAGACTGAAATCCTCAAATCTCCGGAAGCCCCTGAACTTTTAATAACAGATCTTGGGATATTTTTATTATTTCAAAATATCAAACTGAGGGACAGTCCATTAAGTGCGAGAAGACTAATTAACATATCAAATATTCTGGCTTTAGGCTAGTACTCCACATGGTAACACTGGATGGCACAGGATGGTTGTCATATTGAGGAAATTGGGGAACAAAAGGGTTTAACCTGATATTGTCCTCAAAACTATACCTCAGAAAACTCAGTGTCTGTACTAAACATAACAACCAGCCACAAATGTCTAGTTAATAAATAACAGGGAAATAATTGTACACCTATCAATGCAATTTTTATAATAGACAAAAGTTGTTGTTTTTTAATTGGAAGTATACCCCATTAAGGGAACAGACTCAAATACAATGCCCTTATATGTTCATAGGGTCTCGAGAAACCAGTGAACAATCTACATGCTACAAAGGTGAAGTTCCTATTTCTCACCACTTTTGACTAAAGAAAAGTGAAAGCAAAAAAAAAAATCAGTCCATACTGCAACATAAAATAACACACCACCAGCAATGATTACTATTTACTGCCCTCTTGCTATGTGGCAGGTACTGTACTATGAATTTAACACTTATTAACTTATTTAATCCTCATAAAAACCCTAGCAATCACATGCTGCTATTATCTTCAGTTTATAAATAATGAAAATGAGGCAGAGTGCTTAAGAAACCTGCCCAAGGCCCTGCCGGTTGGCTTAGCGGTAGAGCGTCGGCCTGGCGTGCGGGGGACCCGGGTTCGATTCCCGGCCAGGGCACATAGGAGAAGCACCCATTTGCTTCTCCACCCCCACCCCCTCTTTCCTCTCTGTCTCTCTCTTCCCCTCCCGCAGCCGAGGCTCCATTGGAGCAAAGATGGCCTGGGCGCTGGGGATGGCTCCTTGGCCTCTGCCCCAGGCGCTAGAGTAGCTCTGGTCGCGGCAGAGCAACGCCCCAGAGGGGCAGAGCATCGCCCCTGGTGGGCAGAGCCTCGCCCCTGGTAGGCGTGCTGGGTGGATCCCGGTCGGGCGCATGTGGGAGTCTGTCTGACTGTCTCTCCCCGTTTCCAGCTTCAGAAAAATACAAAAAAAAAAAGAAAAGAAAAAGAAAGAAATCTGCCCAAGGATACAAGGCTAGTAAGTACATCTAGAGCCAGGCTTGGAAGGATCCCCACCCTCATTCCCCATTAGCTGACAACTCTCTTACAAAGAGAAGTCTCCAGAAACATACACAGGATGTCCCCAAGAAGAACCTTCAGGAGTCGGGCCTTTACTCCTGAGAGCAGCCCTTCGGAAGGCTCATAGCTGTGGCCCATTTGGGCCTAAAGACTCATCCTCAATGAGAACTCCCCTCCTTTCAACCCAATTGGCTTGTCCTGGTGATAAAAATCAGCTGAGAGAAGGTCCATCAGTCAACTAATGCCTATCCATTTTTTACTTATTTAAAAGATATAAACAATTCCTAACAGCTGGCCCCTACATTCAAAACTGAATACTTTTCTAGGTACACATATTATCAAAATATGCGTCTTCAGTGTACAGGAATGAGTAAGGGTTATAGAGACAGACAGGCTTAGCTTTAAATCCCAACTCTGGCACTTATTAATTGCATTTTCCCAAGCATGTTGTAGGCCTCAATTTCCCCAATATGCCTACTCCCCATCTTGTAGGGTTGCTGATATATAACTATATAAATGCACACAAAGCACCATGGTTGGCTGCAGGCCCTGGTGTAAGACAGACATTTGAATCCTGGCTCCATCCCTCACGAACCAGGAGATTCACTGCAATACCCAAAGCTATGAATCTAAGCTCCAATTTCCTTATCTGCAATATAGGTAAATACCATCTACCCCAAAGGATAGCCATGTGAATTAAATGAGGAAATATATGTAAAGGCCCTAGCAGAATGAAAAACATATAGTAAGATCTGACAAAAAAAAAAAAAAAAATTAGGCTGAAGTTTAAAAGTCAAACCCCAAGTTTAAATCCCAGCTCTGTCACTTACTATCTGTGGCTAAATACCGATACACAAGTCAGCTGAGCCCTCTGAGGCTCAGCTGCCACCAAGGTTTTTTGTGGATCAAAGGCTATAAGTATGTGCGAGTGCTCTATGAACGCTACATTGCTATGTAAACTTTGGGACTGTTTCACTTTATAAAAATAAGCTTTATGTTGATTGTATTTACTGGTCCTTCCAAATGCTATCTTTACCTTTAAAATGGAAAAACTGAGGCAGAGAAATTTTAAGCCATAGAGGAAGGCTAATGGTTCCAAAAGCAGGACAGAGAAAAGGACGGAGCCAAAATAAATTCAGACCACGACAGAGCAGAAAACTAATAAGCCTTCAAGAAGAAAGATGAGGATAATGCTCATCAACCTGGTTTTAATCGACAGCTTCACATGCTGATTAAACTTCATGCTGCATAGTCTAAGCACAGAATTCTCTAATTTCCTCCTAGAAACAATATTAGACTCCAGTGTGAGATTCCTTATCAAATCACTTTTCTCATCCATAAGTTAATTTTGTGGATCTGGCACAGAAACAGAGACCACTGAACACAAACTGAAATCTCCCTCTCACTGCTAGTCCCTTAACTACAGCTTAGAAAAAGGTCTCAATCTTTCAAGGGAGGTTTCCTTCTTTGGTTGGTCCAAAACATCCAGAAATGTGCATTTCCTTGTTCTTCAGGTCTCCTCATCCTAAATATGGCAATAGCTGACAAACAACCAGCCCAGTAAATTCCAATAATACTTCAGAAAGCATTCATATTGCCTGAAATTTCTCTCAATCAAACACTTAAGACCTGCAGGGCCTCTCTCTGCACAGAGCAGTTCAGCTGGAGCTCTTAATGTCACAAGCAGCAGGGTGTCTAAAGAACACACAAATGTGAAAAACAAGCAATCTACTCTTTTTTATTGCAACATTCTCCAGCAACAACATTGATCTCCTCCTACCCACTGTGCACAGGGCACTGCACTACCGCAGTGGGAGGCTGGAAGGAGAAATGGAAAAAACAGGTGGTGTCCATGGGGTGCCAAAACAACAGGTTGATTCAGTCAGTTCTGTCCCACAACTAATCAATATGATGAGGGGAGAGGGGAGGGAATTTCAGTCACCCTGTTGTCTGACCAAACTGAATATCTATTAACACTATACAATGATCAATTAGATCAAATGTCAGATTTATAGTCCATTAGCCCTGCCTCTCAGAGATGTTACCTCCACAGTCTTGGATATCTATCTAGGAAGAGAAGATAGAAACGGATTACCCTCCACCCACACAATATCACATATTTGGCTCCAGAATATACTGTTTTCCTCCAGTATCTTTTTATAAAGTATTAAAGCAAACGTGCATTTCTTGACAGCTTGTTGATTTATGATTCAGTCAGATTAGAATTTTAAAGTAGCTACAGCGAATGCCAGTATTTAACACACAAAATATTAAACAAGTTCATTAGAAATCAAAGGATTAAAAAAATTAACCTATTTAATAAACAACTTTTATATCAATATTGGTGGCAATTTTATACTATGTAGTTTAACCTGTTGCACCATATTTAAGATAAACAGAGGACTCATATATTTATTATTTAAAGAGCTTTTCAAATGAGTAACCAAAAATAATCACCTTAATGGGTTAAAAAAAAACCCCAAAAAAACTTAAAATAAGTAAGTAAAAGAAAAGACAATACAAATGGTCACTGACCATATGAAAAAACATTCACCATCACTGTAGTCATGAAGGCAAATTAAATTGAGGTATCATTTACCACTTATCAAATTAGTAGAGTTTTAATGGTTAGGAATGCTGACAAGCTGCTGATGGAAGTATAACTTGATCAAAGTATATGAAAGGTAATTTGGTGGTGTGTATCAAAAGCCACAGAAAGGTCCATACTCTCTGATACAATAATTTGACTTCTAAGAGTTTATGTTAATGAAATAATTATTCCTACAGTAGGTTATATACAAGAATGTTCATCATAGAATTATTTATAATTCTAAAAGTTGGAAATTATAAATAGATTTCAATTTAAATGAAATATAATAATTCTTAAGGTAAAACAGTGGGAAGCCTTTAAAACCAAATTCTTAAAAAACATTTACATATGTGGGAAAATGTTCACAATATTTAAACAGTGCAGAAGCAGGTGGTCAAACTATATGTACATTAAAATCCCAATTACAACAGACACAGAAAACATTAGAATGTATCAGACTAGTAACTGTGGGTTTTGGTTGAAGACGACTAGTAACTGTGGGTTTTGGGATTATTGGACATTTTAATTTTCTCTTATGTTTTCCTGATTTTTAAAAATCACTTTTTGACATATTAATTTTTCTTCCAGAAATCTAACTTAATGAAAAAATCCTAAAGAGGGAAATTTCTTTCTATATAAAAATGATCACTATCATTTATACAGGAAAAAAAAAAAGTGGAACCAACCAAATACACAAGCAGAACAAAGGAGAATAAACAAAACACAGTAAGCTTATTAATTAGAATGTTATTTAACCATTAAAAGTCTATTTATAAAAAAATATTTATAACCACTGAAGGCAGAACAGACAAATTGTACATATCTTTGGAATCACAACTTTTTAAACTAAAAATAGGAGGCCCTGGCTGAATAGCTCAGTGGGTTAAAGCAGTGGTCCCCAACCCCGGACCGCAGACCGGTACCGGTCTGTGGGCCATTTGGTACCGGTCCACAGAGAAAGAATGAATAACTTATGTTATTTATGTTTTATTTATATTTAAGTCTGAACGATGTTTCATTTTTAAAAAATGACCAGATTCCCTCATGTTACATCTGTCTAAGATTCACTCTTAACGCTTGTCTCAGTCACGTGATACATTTATCCGTCCCACCCTAAAGGCCAGTCTGTGAAAATATTTTCTGACATTAAACCGGTCTGTGGCCCCAAAAAAGTTGGGGACCACTGGGTTAAAGCATTGTCCCAATATGCCAAGGTTGTAGTTTCTAACCCCAGTCAGGGCACATACAAGAATCAACCAATGAATGCACATCTATGTAGAACAACAAATAAACGCTTTCTCTCTCTTGCTCTCTCTCCTTCTCCTTCTCTTCCACTTTCTCTCTTCAATCAATAATTTTTTATAAAAAAAAAAAAACTAGCCTGACCAGGCGGTGGCGCAGTGGATAGAGCATTGGACTGGGATGCAGAGGACCCAGGTTCGAGACCCCAAGGTCGTCAGATTGAGCGCGGGCTCATCTGGCTTGAGCAAAAAGCCCACCAGCTTGAACCCAAGGTTGCTGGCTCCAGCAGGGGGTTACTCGGTCTGCTGAAGGCCCGCGGTCAAGGCACATATGAGAAAGCAATCAATGAACAACTAAGGTGTTGCAACACGCAATGAAAAACTAATGATTGATGCTTCTCATCTCTCTCCATTCCTGTCTGTCTGTCTCTGTCTATCCCTCTCTCTTTCTGAAGAAAAAAAAAAAAAAAAAAAAAAAATCAAGTATGCAGCTGCATAACTTGAAAAGAAAAAAAAAAAACTAAAAATAGGAAAAAATACCAAAAAATGTACACCAAATACCACCACCACCTCCACAAATCTTGTACAAGTGCCAGAGAAAATCAACAAAATATAGATGAATTATGTGTATATTTAAGAAATAATGCTGTTGCTCTGTAAACCTACCTTAAAACGTTACAATGTTTGTAGTTATAACCATTTTCATTAAATCTCTTAGAAAGTATGTGTCACGGGAGTCATGATATAGTTACTTACTTTAAATAGTAACATAATGCCTAAGACTTGCACGATTCACAGGATTTTTTTTCCTCTGATAATCCTCATAAAGATTAGAAAGTGCTTTAAATGTTATAATAAAGTAAATATCCTTAATGTCTACAATTAAAGAAGATCTAGCAAATAAAGGCATGCTCACAGCAAAGAAAAACATAATAAAAAGTAATAACCAAAATACACATGTCCACAAACTTCAATGAGTCTCAACACTTTCTGGACAAACAAAAGCAGGTGAAAGCAAAGAATTAAGCAAAAGTTTCTTTGCCACTTACTCCAGTTACCATTTTGCAAAATTAACACACATTAGTTTTCTAACTATACATATTTAAAAAGTCAACAGAATATATTAGTGAGTAAACAGTATTCAATTATTCTTATTTGAATCTAGGGCAAGTATACCAACATAAGAACCTCTCCCTGTTAGGTTCCAGTTAAAATGGGCTAGTACATCTTTGAAGCATAAAAGCCTTCCAGGTCTCCTCACAAAAGAGGGATGAGAGTAAAAACAGATGAAAAAGAAGCAAACAACAATTTAGAAATGCACCTGCCTCTGAACAAGGTACCCTACTTTAGAATGTAACCACAGCTTCTCATACAACACTTTATTCAGCAAGCAAAATTGTATTTTAAAGGGATGCTATTTGTTCAAAGACAACATATTATTAGGGAGACAATATCTGACTCCAATCAAAATACTATCATCATGTTTTCCTTACCTCACAAAATACACACACGCTTTCTTCATGTGAATAAATATATATGAGGGTGGGAGAGCTACTCTTAACCCAGAAACAGGTTCTGCAACACCCACAGATCCAACCTGTCTTTGTGAGACAATGATTCTGTCTTGGCATGATGTGTGCTGATGTTAAAGAACCAGAGCCAGTGCCCCGCTGCCAATATCTTGCAATATCCTGCAAAAGAACTGAAGACCAGAAACTGCCCTAAGGCAGGCCTCTCGTGAAGGTGATTTATTCAGTCCAATGGGAAGAGAGACCCTCACTTCCTGGCCAGAAGACCAAAGGTACCAAAGCTGGACCAAGGCAATTTCATCGGTGGCAAGGGACAATAAAATGACAACCCCTCCTCAAGAGTTTGCTCAATCATATCTAGTAAAGCCCAAACTCTGAGGAGCTGGTAGAACAGGGTTTTGCCAAGACAAGCACAAGAGGGTGAGGGAGATGTTAGTATGATTAATCAATGCTACCCACCTAAGGCAGCAACTCTGGGTGTGTCCATGCCACACCTCAGTCATTGCTGGCTGTGAGGAGAAGATCCTTCAGCTACTGCCACTGGGAGCTAAAGCTTCCAAAGAAGATACTTCCACCTTAACTTGTCCTAGATCATGCTTGGCATCCAGGCTGAGAACACAGCCCTCTCTCTTGCCACAAACCCACTAAGTGACATAATAGATACCACAACATGTGCCAACTTTATATTTACACACTCGCCAGACAAAGGGTCTTTGTCTTTTCTCCAAGTCAAGTTTTTGTATTTCTAAATTACAGTGGAGAAAAAGGAGAGCAGCACACAAACCCAGCAGGGGTGAGCTGGGGGTCGCTGTTCCCTGGAGGACCTGGTGTTTATTCTCTCAGACCCTACAGCTCTCGATCACCCTGACTGCAGGAAACTGCGTTTTAGAGAGTGTAGATAAGTGACTAAATGACTGTATTTCATATTCCTACTGTATGCTCACTTATCTCTATAACAATGCTTGGGAGCAGGGCTCTATCTTCTACTTGGTCAGGGATTCCCACACATCTAGAACATACCCTGTACTCTCTACCATATGATGCTCTAGGAAACACACAAATTAAGGATGAAAATACACCACAATCTTCCCTAACATACCACTAAGAGAGCTACCAAGATAATAAATCTTAAGAGTCAACAGATAGGACTCCTACCAGAATACTATATGGAAACATATATCTACATATATAAATAAGTCAATACAATAACTGTTTCGCTTTCTCACTCCAAACTATGGCTTTTATCATCCCTCTTAGTCTTACTCTTCTTTTTAAGGTCACAGCTGCTATTCCCCTCAAAAAGGAGAGGTGGGGAGAGGAACAGAGCTACAGCAAACCTCTAACCACCATCAATGAATACCTCAGTCTGTCCCATCCAGAGGTCATGAGTGTATTCTTCCAGATCCAAAGCCACTTCCTTCTTCCAATCAAGGACAAGACCACTGAGTGTCTTGTCAGAGGAACACTCCTAGGCCCCTTCTGTAGACTGCTCTGCTCTGTTCCAAAGGTTCTTACTTCCTCCTTTCTTCTTCTTTTTTATTCCATGTGCTGCAGTGGCCCAGATACTCCACAAACATGGCTGCTTGAATGTGTGACAATTCTCTTTTTGCACTAACACATGCAAAGGAGAGCCCTAACATTAGATGTGTTCATGGGTTAACAAAGCAGATGTCTCAAGGGCACCATCATTCACAAGAGCTGAGGATCAAAAAGACTGTAGAACTCCTATTCACTCTGGCATCACAGCTAATACTCCGATGGAGAGATAAGGAGGCTGCCACCAAACTCATACATGACATACATGTCAGTCCTAAGATTTTGGATAGTTTGCAGATTTTTTTTAAGACAAAACAACTTTATTAACCTTATGGAGATACCTGAGCAGCTTCCTTTTGCCCAGTGACCTAGACATTCAACAAGAAGCACTTTCAAGAGGAAAGAAATGACCACTGGACCCATCAAAGCATCCCACACCTCTACCACCACCAGAGAACAAACAAATGAAACTAAACAAAAAAACCCTGCCTTCCTCAGATTTATTCTTCAGAGATTCCAAAACATCCCTAATATCAAAATTATCTGGTTATTTCTTCAATATACAAATTCTCAGACACTATTTCAGACCCACCAAGTCACAATGTCCAGGAGAACACCCCAGATGGGATCATCTTCATGCCCCTCCCTGGGCTGAACTCCTTGGGGGGCAGATGTCAGATGTCAGTTCAGTAAAAGGTACCCCTTTTAGATCCAGCCACCCACATAAGACTCATGACTACCTGAGGCAAATTCCTGAGAATATGCGAGTCAGAATAAGATAGATTCCTTGTAAGAGGATCACATCCAGCATGGGATGGACAGAAGGACTGGATAAAATTTAGAGTTCCTGCCAACACATAAGTTAGCAAAGAGGGAAGTTTCAGCTACTCATTAATTAACAAAAAGAGATAGCATAAAAGTCTGTAGGTGGGGTCAGCTTTCAACTGATCTTTCTTTTCAAAGGAGAAAGGAACATAAAGACACATCTGACTCACCATCAGCCTTTCCTCCAGGATGTCTCAGAGGTGAAAAGGACAGAGCAGGAGTCACAGGTGATGTGACCAAAGACTGCTGCTTGCCAACACTGCATATTGGGCACATACCAGACAAGTTTTGTGGACCAGAGAAGAGATGGATGTGACATAACCCCTGCCCTCAAGAAGCAAATCTTGTGGTGAAGATAGTTCACACATTTTATGGTTTTCTCAAATTTTTATTTATTTATTATCTTGCCTTTAGAGTTTCTGTCATTGGTAGTGGTTTTCCGGGAACTCTCTTGGTGGGAAAAAGCACTTTGCCAAATGTACATAATCTAGTTGAGTGAAGTTTGTAATATATATCTCAAAATGAAAAAAAAAAATCTCAAAAGAAAACCATCTAAACACAAACTTAGTTAAGTCTAAATTATAAAATTAAAAAATATTATTCCAAAAGTCTCTAAAATGATCAAATTACAGTAAGTTATGTATGGTAATTCTCAACAAAATGATAGAAATTGCTAGCGCAGTAACATAGTGATACAGGAAGCAGTAGGAGCAACTCAGGTGAGAGGCAGGGAGTGGGTGCACTGCCACTGCAGCTAACTTCCAGAGAGGCAAAGGAACCTTATGAACTGCAGAAGCAATCAAAAAAAAAAAAAAAAAAAAAAAAGAGAGAGAGAGAAGAAACCAGAGACAGAGAGAGAGAGAGAAATCCAAAATAACAAGTTTAAATAAAACATCTGAGGAAGGGGAAAAATTGTTTATTTTCCCCCAAATTTAAGGTAAGCAATGACCCTTGCAAATAGTATTTTTTAAAACTGTCTTGGCGTACCATAGTAGTGCAGAATAAGAGGATAACTAAAAGTTGTTCAGTTGAACAAACATTTATTGACAGTGTATCAGAGGGCAAAGCACTGTTCAAGGTACAAGGGTAGGGGTGTGAAAAGTAGAATAAATACATAAATGGAAACACAAGTTTTCCCCTTAAGAAGCACACATGAACAATAAGCACTGGAGGATGTTCTAAGTGGTTTGTGTACATGAGTTCACTTGCACAAGAGGTATAAGTGGTGTGTAGAACAAATGAGGTACTGGACTGAGGGCCAGAAGACAGAGATTCTAGTCTAAACCCTGGAAGTGGCTCAGTGACTAGGGACAAAGAACTGAGCAAACAGAGGACCAGTATAATAACCCTCCCACAAATTACCAGACTGATTAATAAGAGACCTGGAGGAGGATTCGCTCTTCTGGCTCCTAGTCCAGTGATCTTTCCAAAATATCATACATATAATATGTGTATAAAATACACACATAAAAAGAGAAATGTAGAAGAAAAGAAAACCTTTTTACTTCAAGTCATTTGCAGAGAAAGGAGGAAAGAGAGAAGAATCAGGAAAGGGTGGGAGGAAATTGTGGGGTCAAGTTGTGACATCTAGATAGAAATATAAAAAAATGAGTGGCCTGACCGGGCGGTGGCGCAGTGGATAGAGCATAGGACTGGGATGTGGAGGATCCAGGTTCAAAACCCCGAGGTTGCCAGCTTGAACGCGGGTTCATCTGGTTTGAGCAAGGCTCACCAGCTTGAGCCCAAGGTCGCTGGCCTGAGCAAGAGGTCACTTGTTCTGCTGTAGCCCCCCCCCCCCCCCCCCCCCGTCAAGGCACATGTGAGAAAGCAATCAATGAAAAACTATGGTGCCACAACGAAGAACTAATGCTTCTCATCTCTCTCCCTTCCTGTCTGTCTGTCCCTATATGTCCCTCTCTCTGACTCTCTCTGTCACAAAATAATAATAATAAGTGTAAACACAATATACAGAGAATGTAAGATCTCTTATCATACTCTCATCCATATCAGGGTTTTTATTATTTTTTAACTCTAAAGCCATTAAGGACAAACAGATAAAGGGTCCAAAATTATATATATGAATGAAGACTAAAGAAAAAGAGATAACAGAGAGAAAAAAGAGAGTGAGAAGCTTATAATGATATCATTCAAATACACAAAGCCCTTCTAAAGAGACAACGGGAATCTACTGTGCCCAGATGAAAAAGTGGTACTATATTCTATAGCTTTTATGTTAAACAGAGGGTTAAAGACTGGAATGGCTAATGTTAGGTTCATTCTAGAAATTATTAAAATTAAGAAGGAATGATCCCTGCCTGACCGATGGTGATGCACTGGATAAAGCGTAGACCTGGAATCTGAGGTCGCAGGTTCAAAACCCTGAGCTTGCCTAGTCAAGGCACATAGGAGAAGCAACTATGCTTCCTGCTCCTCCCCACCCCTTCTCTCTTTCTCTCTTTCTCCCTTTCTCCTCTAAAATCAATAAATACAATCTTCAAAAATATAAAAAAAACTGACCCCATATCATATACACACCTGAAGGCAGAGTAATAAACTATCAGTGGGTTCCAACCAAGTTACTGTATTAGAATCACCTATAAACCATGAAAAATAGAAATTCTCAGGCCTACTGTGTCAGAATCCCTGGGTGTTGAGTCCAAGAATCACTCCAGCTAATTCTGATGCAGCCAGGACATGGAGCTTTGTTCTATTACAGTGGACAGGGTAAGGAGGAGGGTGAGGAATGGCATCAGAGAGTGGGAACTAGATCAATGCAAATTTTGTGGGCAAAATAAAATTTCTGTGGGTATGCTATTTTTAAAATGTAATGTCAGGCTGTTCTAAAGCATCCAAGCATATCCCACTGAATTTAAACATTTCTAAAAGTCCCAAAGTCAGCAATCACAATCCAGGTGAAGCAGAAGTTACTCCTCCATGCCAAAAGACTGCAGAAGAGGCAGTAAAGTGGGAATGGTACAGAAGACATGGGTAAATATTTTTAAAAGCCAAAATATTGGGAAACAAAAAGAAACTAGAAATAATCACTCTCCTTCATCCCCCTTTCCCCCCAAAAGGGAATAATAATATAGCAAGAAAGAAAAAGGAAAATAGTTTCATTTCCATCTGAAAAAAAAATTGTTCTTTGTGATTTTTTTTAAGCAAAAGAAGATCTGCAGCTGAGAAATCATCTAGCAGGCACAAAACCAAGAAGTCACTTCAAATTGCAAGGCAAAAGAAAACAAGGAGCGAGGGGTGGTCTTGGGTAGCTGTTTAGACAAGCAGACAGATGGGTTGACAGCTCCTTGCCTTAGGAACTCAGTGATGTTTAAATTAACTGGCCACAAGCCAAATAAATACAGAAACACTCAAAAGTTTGGAAGGGTGTGTTAGAATGGGTACCTTGGCAAAACACAATAGAAGATTAAGAAGAGTCAAGACACTGAAAAGATTTAAGATTTGTACCAAGCCACAAGTTTTTAAATTTCTTCCACTGCAGTTTAGTATCTGAAGAACACCCGACTAAAAATCAAAATATCGAAATCTTGCCTTTTGAGCACTCAACTTGTCCACCTAAAATCTAGCTAGTACTAGCAATGTTTCATCAATACAGAAGTAAAAAAGAGAACATCTTTCTGTGTACTGAGATCCCAGAATGAGAGAAGCCCTGTGTGTCAGAATAATTCTATTTTTGATATCAGCCTTATCATTTAACACTTAATTTTGCAAATTGCTCTGCAATCATATTTATTATTACCTCCAACTCTCTAGAGTAGGTTGTTTCTTTAGTTCTAGTTCATAGGTGAAAAGACTAAGGATCATGAAGATGAAGTTATTTACTAAAACAAGTTAATGGTAGACCAAGAATTGTAACCCTCAGTCTAGCCCATTGTTTATACTCTGCGCCACTCTGAAATCTACACTTATGCTAAAGTTCTTACTCAAAGAAAAAGGCAAAACACATCGTATGTGTTTTGTTAAATGGTCCCTCCTCCTCCACTTCTGAAATTTTTAGGGACCTAGAGGTGTTTGGAATTTGAACTTTCCAACAAGGGTCTGTCTGGTTGGTGCTCAACAACCCAGCACTGTGATAACCTTGTTCTCTTTATAAACATCTGTGATTGGCATGTCGACTGCCTGTTAACAATGAACAAAGAGCAAATATTTTCTGAAGCTCATCTTCTTAACCTTTTCTTTGCAAACAGACATAGTTCATGTACCAGTTTTTTGGGGTCAAGCTGAAAAATTCCTTCAGATTAGGCTACTTTGAGTTCAACAGATACACACAAGGCACCATCCCACTGGAAACAGAGAGTACAGAAAAAAATAAAACACAGCCCTGTCCTGAAAGGACTTTATGAGTATCTTTGACTGTAATGGGTTTAATATACACTCTCTTAACTAATCCTATTAGCTGGATAATTTCATTCCCACTTTACTGGCGAATTCAAACAGCAGGGCTGCATTTGAACCCAGGATTACAGAACTGGGTTCCAAAGCCCAAGCTCTTTCCACTAAACAGTCTGAAGAAATTTGGAATCTTGAGATCGTGGGTGGGATGGGTAAAAATGATTCGATTTCCTTTCTTTGATCCAACCGTGTTCAGAAAGACTGTTGCAAATACCGAACCACAAAGAGGCATTCTAAGGAAGCACTTTGAATTAACGCCTCCACTTCTCCTCACCTCCCCGTGCCCCACCCCCAACCTGCCAAAAGAGCAGCGAACGCGGCTGCCAGGCTGGAGAAGTTGGTGATCGTCACACCACATTCCTGGGGCTGGACACAGACTCTGAAACAGCGCCGGAGCTCCGCGCCTCGGAAAGAATTACAGCAGTTGAGATTTTTAAATCATGTGCTCAGCATGCAGCTACACCAGTTTTCCTACTGCTCCTGCCTCCACCTTTCAGAGACTCGAGCACAACAGCCTGGGTTCGCCGGGAGCGCAGAACCGGGGTGTCAGGACTCGGGCGCGCCGCACCACCCTGGCCCCAGCCACGCCACCCCCTCCCCGCCAGCCTGCGTGCCTCCCCTCTGCCACACTCCGCGGACGGCGAAGGTGCGAGCAGCTGGGCTGGGAGGCTCTGCCCCACCGACCAGGCCAGAACCTGGCATTCCTTGGCTCGGCCCCTCTGCGGTCCGCGGCCGGCGATGGATTCTCGCGGACAGCCCGCCCTCGGTTCCCCTTCAACCCCAAGAAACGCGGAACCAAAAGGGCAGGACTGCCCAACACCCTGAGCTCCTTGCTCGAGAAAGGGAGTTTCTGAGTCCCGCCGCGCGGCCGAGAAGGCGTGTGTGGGGCCACCCGCCGAGGGAAGCGGGCGGCCGGGAGCGCGGGGGAGGGGACGTGCCCGGGAGCGGCCCCCACGATGTCCAAACTTTCGAGAACCAAGTGGTCTCGGTCTGCGCCGACGGCCAAGCCCGGCCTTCCCGCACAGAGGTGGCCGGCCGAGGCGGGGGCGATGGGGCGCGGACCGCGCCGCGAGGACAGCACCCCCAACCCGATACTCACCACGCGCGGGGGCCGCGCCGCACAGCCAGAGCGCCAGCAGCGCCCACAGCCCAGCCGGGCGCAGGGCGGGCATCTTCTCGGTCGCCTCCGCCGCCGCCGCCACCGCCGCCGCCGGGGCAGATCCACATGGGGAGGGGGTCCCGGCAGAGGAGCCCCCACTTTCACCTCCTTCCTCCTGCTGCTGCGGCTCACGGTCTCGCGCTGCGCCCCGAAACGCAGGCTCAATGCCTCCACTCCGTGCACCCTCAGTCACCCGTGCCCCAACCGCCGCCTCAGCCGCCGCCCGAAGTTTGGCTGCAACTTTCTCGGGTGTGCAGCAAAGCAGCCTTGTGTGTCCTTCCGCCTCGGCCGCCTCCTCCCACCTCAAGCCCCGCCCCCGGTCGGCGCGGCCCGGCCCCGCCGCTTTCAGCACCCAGGGGGTTCCCGCAGGAAGAAGCGCCGGCCGGAGCCGCGCGCGGAGTGATCTACTACGAGTCCTCAGACACCCCCAGGATCCCCCAACCCGCCTCGGGATCCCCCGAGGCGCCTCGACGCCGTCGGTGCTGGAGCGCCTGCTCCGCCCGGCCTCTCTGCTCGGGTGGGACGCCGAACTTCAGACACTACGGTGCTAAAATCTTGAACTTGCAGTGAGAGGCATCCCTAGTCCAGTGAACTAGGTATCGCCCCACACCCACACATTCACAGACTCCCCGGCTAACTGGGGGGAATGTGGGAGCGGACCAGTGCTGTCAAGGAAATGGGGGTAGGGTTCCAAAGCTATTGCAAGTGAACAGTGCCATCAACTGGGTTATGCTGCACCATTCACTCCCTCATTCATGCATTCATTCATTCATTCGGTCGTTTGCCCGGCACAATAGAATGGTACTAAAGACGCAAACGGAACAGCTACTTTTGAGTACCGAGATTTTGCTGGTGTGGGTTGAGAGATTCAGGGCAGGCTTCATGGAAGAGCTGGGATGACAACTGGATCTTAAAAGTTTAGTAAATTTAAAAGGACAAGGAGAGCAGCTAAGTTTATTCATTGTAACATTGTAATAGCCCCATATTAGAAACAACCTAAATGCTCACGCATAGAAGAATGTATGGTATATTTATAAAATGAAATGCAACACAACAATTAAAAGACTGTATTCACATATGTCCATAGGGATAAATCTTAAAAATAAAATAATATTGAAAAACTATCAATAATTGCAGAAGGAGATATAAAGTAGACCATGTATATCTACTTAAATTTTTTCATAACAATACCATATATTATTTAAGGATGCATACCATCCAGTATATAGTGAAAGAATAGAACCAGAACATTGGTTACTTCATGGGAGGAGAGGCAGGGTGTGATCAGGCATGGGTACAAGTGGGCTTGTTATTTGTAAGAAAAGAGCTGAAATAAACAACAGCAATAAGAGTTTGTGTGGGCACAGCATTCCAAGGGAGAGCCACCATAAAAGCAAGGGGACAGAATAGCAGTGACAGAACTCAAGGAGGGAAAGGGGTTTGGGACCAGGTCCTGCAAGACCTTGAATGACAAACTGAAAAGGGAAAGGGGTGAGTGAGAAGGGGGGGGGGAGTAGTTAACTCTCAGGTCATAGGAAATCATTGAAGGTTTTTGGTTGGGAGCGAGACTTGATGGAAAGAAAGGTTACTCCGATAATCCTGTGCAAAATTGTCAGGAAAAAAAGATGAACTTTTGTTTACCAAGGGGCAGTCAAGCGTTTGTAAAACAGTCCAGGCAGGCATGGGTGATTAAGGCTTGAATTAATGAGATAGATGTCAAAGGAAAAGAAAGGGATGTATCTGAGACAATCTTGAAGAAAAGAAAAAAAAGATTTGGGTTAGGGGAACAGGCAACCCTATGTGACTAATGGGATGGAGGTTTATGGTCCTGTTGGGAAGGGAAGTCCTAGTCACAGAGCCTTTCCCTGGCTCCTGCAGGATAAAGTCCATACTTCTAAAAATGATAAATACAAGGCTTTTTCTTTGCTGGGTCTCCTCTCTTGTCCTCTCTGCCCCATTGTGAACTTTACACAATAACGGTATTGAATAACTTGAGATTCCTCCAAACATATTTTCTTGTTTCAGTCTCTGTACCTTCTGTCCCTTGACTTGGAATGACTCTTGTAGTCTCCCTCCCCTCCTCCTCTTGGTGAACTTCTAATTATTCATCCTTCAGTCCTGAGAAGGTTTTGCTGATACTGTAACAAATTCCTCCCCCTCACAGACAGTCCCTCCACTGTACTGCTTCTGTATCATACACTGATATCTATTTTTCACACAGGACTGTTTGTATTTTTCTTTTCAACTAGACTTGGAGGTCCATATGGACAAGGACCATGACCTTATTCATTCCCAATGTCTATCACATAATTGATGTTGAATGTAAAATAGAACTAAACAAGTACAAGTCGCTATGATCATAAGCCTGTGAAATTCCCAACCGGATTTTAATAAGCACTTTATAATAGATAAGCAAGTGCTATTATTAAAAGTGAGTGCCTTGGGATGCTAGAAACCCTCTTCAAAAATAACATACTCAACTTGTTTTTGGAATTTCCCTTGTGCAAATAAGTTCAGAGAAAGATAATAACATTACTTTTTATTTGCTGATGCCTAGTTATTAACTTGATCATTCTCTTTACTCAGTAAATACAGTTCATAGTGACTTGGTGTATATGATTTTTTTTAAACCCCCCAAACCTTAGTTTTATCACTATTAAATATATTCAGAAGAATGTCAATGCAGTCATTCCCAAAGAGCATCTCCAGAAAGACTGTGGCTGTGACACTACTATGACAATCGGTGCAAGGTTTTTCAAGGTGATTGTTTAAATAAAGTGATTATTATGTTAACATGTAACATTTTGGGATTTGTTATAATGTTAAACTTATTGCATATATTCTTATAATGGCAAGAGGAATAAAGAGTAAATGTTAGGAATGGAAATAGAGGTTATGACTGAAAGGGTGTTGTTAAAGACATGTTTTCAATGAAATTATTGATATAAATAGGTAAAAAACAAAAAAAGGGAGCTGAAAATCAAGGGAAGAAACCAGAATCAGCAGAGATTGAGCGATGAAAACAAGTAAGTCCCACTCATCAACCAGCATTGAACCAGGTTGAATATTTACCACAGGACAGATCCCATATGAGGAATAGAGGGATTAAGAAAGAGAGACAGTGATCAACAATTAAGATCCAGTGGGACAGTTGAGGGACTATGAGTCCTGGCTCAGCCCGGGGCGGTTGGGAAGGCTTCCAAAACAACCTCAACACCTGGACTAAAATTGGTGAACCAAAAGATTATTTAGTGATCTATGCTGTTTCAACCAAGCAAGGGAACAAGTATAGAGGCAGTTGAACAATAGAAACCAGAGCCTGTTCCCGAAAGTGGGAAGATAAAGACTTAGGCAGGGGCTATGGGAATGTAGAAAAGATGGGCATTGGCTCCTAGTTAGTGATTGCTTCAATGAGAAAGGGAAGGTCCATCAAGGAATCAGCAATAACCTCAGTATCTTGAGGCATGATGGACACAGGAAATAAAGGGGAAGGGAAAAGGAGGTTTGCTAGATAAGATAAGCAGGCAAGATAAGAGATCTATGTAGCCAGAAGAGGGGAAACTGTGTTCAGTATCAGCAAGGACTGTTGACTGCTTTAGGGAGAGCTGGGAGTAGTGGGACTGATTAAAAGGATGAACTTGCACTGAAATATGCTTTCATATTGTTGGCCTTTCCTCAAAGCTAAGCCTCAATTCTACTATGTGCATGTAGGTGGCTATTTCACTATTTCCTTGATCCCAAGCGGAAGCCGGGTGTGGGTGGGGGAGTCTTACGGTGGAGTCCTAAAACTCAAAAACAGCTAAGGATGTGAAATGCCAGGAGCTGCCTAGAAATATTAGCCCCAAATGTACTCAGCAGTTTAACTGCTCAGCTGGGTTGGGAATGGTCTGCCCCAAGAACAGTGCTTCTAGTCAAAGCAAAATCTCCTTTATAGGAGGAATTAGCATGAAAACATTCATGTGATCCTATAACTAATCACAGCTATTGCTATTCCTCAACATTCCATAGTTTCACTGATACAAAAATGGATCTCACAAACTTTCCTCTGAAAAAAAAGTCTGTGTCCAAGCTCAAATTAAAATCTATGGACACCCACCCCCACCAAAAAAAAATCTATGGACTATTAGCAGTAGAGAAACATGAGAAAGGGCCATCACTAGTTTTTGTTTTAGTCAAAGCTAAAAATGTACGTATATGTCTTAACTAATTAAAACTTGTATGTAGAATTGAGCCCTTATTTGTTTTCATGTCTGTTCTTTCAGATCTAGTGAGCTGAATAAAGCCCCTCAAGGGCAGAGATCCGATGGTATTTGTTTATTTTACCTCACTTCTAGCATGATAGTGCACATATGTGCTCAATAATGTATGATTTAAATAAATATTGAATGGGGAGCATCTATATCTATGTGAATTGGAGAGAGATGCAAGAGTGGCAGAAGGTCTAGGTGTTTTGGAGAATCCCAGGCTGAATCAGTGAAACATGATAGATGCTGCAGACAAGCTCTGGCGTACATATCAAGCACAGGTTGAGCTATTCCACGCATTTCACCATGTGCCCCAGGAACCCAGGAATGTGTGATGCAGGAAACAAAAGGAAGGTTTCTTTGCAAAATAATGCCTTGCATTTGTGCAGTGCTTCAGGCTTTCCAAAAACACTTTTAAGTATATATCTCATTGGATTCTCACGGCAGTCAGCAGTCGTGAGAAAGAGCC
This sequence comes from Saccopteryx bilineata, assembly GCF_036850765.1. Lineage (NCBI taxonomy): Eukaryota > Metazoa > Chordata > Mammalia > Chiroptera > Emballonuridae > Saccopteryx > Saccopteryx bilineata. The sequence goes on from NC_089492.1 coordinate 164,164,479, forward strand.
AAGGCAGTCATTATGATTCCCATTTCACAGATGAGGAAACTGCGATAAGAGTTTAAGTGTTTTCCTAAGGTTAAATAAGTAATTAGTGATGGAGCTGAGACAAAACCCCCAGTTTATGCCTTCTGATCCAGTCTCATTCCACTCTTTCTGCAACAGTGGGAACTACATTCAAGATGATTTTTGGTGTAGTGACCTCTGGGCAAAGGTCCACCAGCTTCTTATACTTCCATATTGGTTTAGAACAAGCTGACCCACTATAATTATGAAGCCTAAGTAAGCAAATGCATTCTCTGATTTAAAAGCATTGTTTTTTTAGAGTCTACTCTCTGCAAAGCACATTCTTGACTCTGTGGCAATACAGACATGTATCAGCCTACACTTCTGTTCTCTGGAGATGACAGAGTGTTGAGAGGTTGGGGGAACAACATACAAACAACATAACTACAGCACAGATAAAGCACAGGGCTGTGGGGAAGTAGAGAGCACTGTGATTAATTCTAAGGCCAAGTTCATTTTGCTCAGTTCCCAGCCTGTAAGATATGAATGACTTGATGTGACCTGTACAACTAAACTATAAGTAGTGTAGACACAAGGACCTCCCTTGTTCATGTTTGTAAACCCTGTCATAGTTGGTTCTTTGCCTTGCACAGAACATAGAGTAAGTGTATAGAGCATAGAACACATTCTAGGAGGTCCACCAGGTTCAGTCAAACAGAGGCAAGTTCCAGAAGGCAGAAATCAACCCAACCTCAAGATTAAAACTACTCTTAGAATCAGGAACCAGTCAGACCCTTTAAATGAGCCTAGACACAATTGTCTCTGTTCTAATTGAGGGTATAAGCAATATAAGAAACTGTAATTTGGGCCCTGGCTGGTTGGCTCAGTGATAGAGCATCAGCCTGGCATATGGAAGTCCCAGGTTCAATTCCTGGTCAGAGCACACAAGAGAAACAACCATTTGCTTCTTTACCCACTCTTCTCCTCCCTCTCCCTCCCTCTCTTCCCCTCCTGTAGCCATGTCTTGATTGGTTTGAGCAAGTTGGCCCCAGGTGCTGAGGATGGCTCCATGGCCTCATCTCAGGAGCTAAAATAGCTCAGGTGCTGAGCAATGAGTAGCAGCCCCAGATGGACAGAGCATTCCCCATAGGGGGCTTGCCAGGTGGATCCTCACTGGGGCGCATGAGGAAGTCTATCTCTCTGCCTCCCTCCTCTCATTTAATTAAAAAAATAAAAGAAACTGTAATTTGAGCTTCTTGATATATTTTTGCCCTTTTAAGAATGTGATTGTTTGAATTTAATATCAAGGAGCAGGAAATTTAAGATTGTCCTTGTATAATTAACTCTTCTCATGTATATATACTATATGATGAATGGTACCTAGAAAACCTACCTAGGAATCCAAAATTCTCTGCTAGCCATGAGATAAGCAGGAAAGGTAGTATAGGAATGTTCACTTCCTAGCATTAACTGACTTAAATTTTTCTTTTTTTTATTTTTTTTTATTTTATTTTTTTTTCATTTTTTCTGAAGCTGGAAATGGGAAGAGACAGTCAGACAGACTCCTGCATGCGCCCGACCGGGATCCACCCGGCACGCCCACCAGGGGCGACGCTCTGCCCACCAGGGGGCGATAATCTGCCCATCCTGGGCGTCGCCATGTTGCGACCAGAGCCACTCTAGCGCCTGGGGCAGAGGCCACAGAGCCATCCCCAGCGCCCGGGCCATCTTTGCTCCAATGGAGCCTCGGCTGCGGGAGGGGAAGAGAGAGACAGAGAGGAAAGCGCGGCGGAGGGGTGGAGAAGCAAATGGGCGCTTCTCCTGTGTGCCCTGGCCGGGAATCGAACCCGGGTCCTCCGCACGCTAGGCCGACGCTCTACCGCTGAGCCAACCGGCCAGGGCCTTTAAATTTTTCTTTTAAGTATTTTATGCTAGGAGATAATACACATCAATTCTTAATTTATATATCCATTGGCTGGTTGGTTCAGGGGATAGAGTGTCAGCCTGGAGTACAGAAGTCCTGGGTTTGATTACCGGTCAGGGCACACAGAAAAAGTGACCATCTGCTTCTCTTCCCCTCTGTCTCCCCCTTGTCTCTCTCTTACCCTCTTATAGCCAGTGGCTCAACTGGTTCAAGCATCAGCCTGGGGAACTGAGGATAGCTCAGTTAATTTGAGCATAGTCCCCAGATGGGGGTTGCCGGGTAGATCCTGGTTGGGGCACATTTGGGAGTCTGTCTACCTCCCTTTCTCTCACTTAAAAAAACCCAGCTGACCTGTATGCACCAGGATGTCTCCCCACTGGAGAGCACCAGAAATCCACAACTGGGTAATTAGCAAACCCCAGTACTGTGGGGTGAGTTGTTTCAGTGCTTCAGTCACTTCAGAGGTTATGCAACTCTGGATATTTGTGAAATGTTAGGTGCTTGTTCTCAGAGACTTCAATGGTTTCTACCCAACATTGTTAATGTTCTTCCCTCATGGGTTAGCCAAGAAATTCTTGAGCAGTGAAGTCCAGACATACAAAAAGCTTCCACCTTTAAAGTATGGAAAAGATTTTCATAGTATCTGAGTGCAGATCACATCTAAGCCCCCTGAAGCAGAGGAAAAGGGAAAATTTTCTTATGTGGAATGCAAAGTAGTTAAATAAGTGTGAGGATGGGGGCATCAAAAGTAAGGAAAAGAAATCCCATTTTTGAAAGTAAGCATTAAAAAATCTCCTGCTAAAGTAATTCATCAGGAGATAATTAATGGCTGGCAACCTGTATTTACAATAGAAGCATACATGGCCTTAACGATGGGGTTTGCTTCTGAAAACATTCTAATTAAAAAGGGAAAGAGTAATTTTATAGGAAAGTACAAATCAGTGTTGTGTATGTGTGCTAATGTGTGCAGGGACAGGGGTAATTGCTGGCTGTAGAGTGTATGTGTGCTAATGTGTTGTGCGCAGAGACAGAGGTGGTAATTGCTGGGCTCTGCGCAGGTATTTCTTGCTGAAGATAATGACCTTGTACATATACGAATAGGGTTTCCAACAAAGCTGAAAGTACATCATTGTTATTTGTCAGCGTGGAATGGAATGTGAAATTGGAACTCATCAGGTGCACGGTCACTGTACCTGATCTGGATGCAACTTGTTTTTCTTTTTCATCATTCTGATTTCTGTACTAGAAGTAGTGGGGTGATCACATGGTAAGGTATAAAAATGTCAAATCACTATATCATACACCTGAAACCAATATAACCACTATGTGATTGTATACCAACTATACTTAAATATAAAACATGAATTAAATAAAGAAATTTAAAAATCATGCCATATGATTCCCCTGTTCTCTTGCTCGGATCACTGGGCTAATCATCTTCCTGTCACAGCTTTGACTCCTTCCCTCCTACCACACTCACTAAAAGTCTAAGCAAGACAAGAAGAAGAGATGCTAGCAAGGCAGAATGCTCCCCACATTGAGATCTACATCCGGAGCCAGGAAAGTACCCTTCATTGCCAAGAAGAACCCTGTGTACTGTTCACATCTCTGTTGGCTTCTTTTGCAAGATACAGTTACCTCAAAAGCACCTTCCTTAATGGTCCCAAATCTTAGTCTGTCTACTGATGTCTATCATTTAAGATATTTACTAAAGACAGTGGTTGGGGTTTAGTTATTCTGAAGGAAGTGAAGGAATGGATAGGCTGAACACAGACTGGTGTATATAAACTCCTGGAATTAAAAGACAACCTTCATGTTTGAAAAAGGCAAACTTAGAATGTGCCAGAAGTTGTCTGTTTTCTTACTCATCCACCACTTGTGGTTTTGAGGAGAAAAGGGAAGTAAGAAGAGCTGAAGAGAAGAAAACCAGAACAGAGGAGTGGGAGAGGAAGGGGAAAGGGTGCTCGGGAGTAAGATGCACCTGTTTCGAGGTGGGGAAGCAGCAGAGACACTAGCAAAAGAAGAACCAATGTGGAGTTCCTCTTTGCACGTCTCCTTCTTCCCTCCTGAGGGCCTGGGGTGAACACACAGCATTGTTCTCACAGGGAGAGAGAACTAACTGCCCTCAATATCCTCAGATACCTTCCTGGACTCCCTCCAAAGAATTCGAAATGGCCAGGCCACATGGGTCCCTCCATCATCAATATTTGTATGCAATAATAGCAATCACATTAACAGTGATCATGGCAGTAAACATTTCTGGAGTGCTGACTCTGTGTCAGGTATGACTGCATTAAGCATTTTACCTACTTTATTGTTTGTAATGCTCCAACCAGTTTATGAGTAGGTATTATTATTCCCACTTCACAGACAGACAAAAGTGAAGCATGAGAAGTTGCCCAAAAGTATATAGCCATAAACAGTGGCATAATCCAGGTCCATATGCCTCCCCTGGTGGCACAGAATTGATCTCGGGTTGGTATCTATGCCACCCTATGTGTCTCTGCCTCAGAGATCTGGTCTTGTTCATTGCTTGGACTACCCACTTGAACCTGGAATAAGTTGTCCTATAATCATCTATTGTAAACCTAGTCTCCCAAGTTTCTTGAGACAAAGGCTTGATCACATTTGTCCTTTGTGCTGCCCTACAGCATGATAGCCAGTCTTTCGCTTGTCAGCCTCCAACCCTGGGGTAACTCAAGGACATTATGTCCTTGCTTCTGTTCCTCAGATGAGAGAAAGTCAATTTTGCACGGTGGTTCCACACTGAAACTTTTTATTCTGAAATACTCTCTTCTAAGTGTACCTAATCAATAACGAAGCACCTGACCAGGCGGTGGTGCAGTGGATAGAATGTTGGACTGGGATGCAGAGGACCCAGGTTCGAGACCTCGAGGTCGTCAGCTTGAGTGTGGGCTCATCTGGTTTGAGCAAAAGCTCACCAGCTTGGACCCAAGGTCGCTGGCTCAAGCAAGGGGTTACTCGGTCTGCTGAAGGCCCGCGGTCAAGGCACATATGAAAAAGCAATCAATGAACAACTAAGGTCTCACAACAAAAAAGTGATGATTGATGCTTCTCATCTCTCTCCGTTCCTGTCTGTCTGTCCCTGTTTATCCCTCTCTCTGACTCTCTCTCTGTCCCTGTAAAAAATAAAAATAAAAAAATAAAATAAAATAACAAAGCCAGTAGGGAAAGAACCAATTCTATTTATTACCATATCTTTGCTTAAATCATAAACCAAAAAACTTATTTAAAAATTACAAGAAAATCACCTATAATACCACCACTGATCACATTTTGGAACATTTTATTTAGTTGTTCCTTCATCTGCACATTTCAAATAGTTATAACCAAGACATACATGCAGTTTTTATCCTGCTATCTCAGCTAAGTCATATATCATAAATCTTTCCTTTGTTGCTACATAATTGTCATATGTAGCATTGTTAGTTTCTGCATGGTGTTTTGGCACCAATGATAAATGGAGCTAGAATACTTTCTCCATTAGCATCGGCCTGGGAGTCCAGAGTTGTCTATTTTATTGCTGAGAAAGCCCCTGCAGACAATCCTCTTATACTGTTTCCACTGCCAAGACCAGAGGGGTGAATGGGTAGGCCCTCCAGCGGCTAAAAAGGATCAGCCCAAAGAGCCCCCTGCTGCTGTTTTGTAAGCTCACTGCCATCCCACCAGCACCACCACCGCTACCTCCATGGCATTTGCAAAACGTCACCACTCTCCTGCATACCTCTTTCCCTCTTTCTGTTCCCTGTTTCCGTCCCAACAAAAGGCTTCACTTCTCATTTCAATAAAGACATCTCTTGGCTTAGATATCATCTCCCCTATAAAAATACCCCTCGCTCTCCCACTTTGCTACTGGGGGCCATCTAAAAACTCCTCCAACCCTCTCGTTCCACCTCCCAGTTTCTCTCATGTACCCACCCTTCCTTCCAGTCCTGTGTCCTGGAGGAAAGAAAGTCTTTCCTCCATGCCAGTGCGAATCTTTCTTTTCTGGCCATCGAGCTCACCTGCGTCTGCCTTTTGCAAGACCCTTTGCCATTCATTATGCTTTTACCTCCACTGTCACTGTCATTCATCTCTTCTTCTCTGCTGGTTTAATCCCCTCAGCCAACAGTCTTATTTTAGCCTAAATGCATTACACACCACACACATTAAATTTGGCTCAAATTCCTGTTTTGTTTGTTCTTTTTCACTCCCAGATCTCTTACAAGAGTAGTTTATCCCTTGCTGTCTTTACCTACTCAACTCATGATGGGTTCCTTTCTCTATATTTATTGAGCATCTACAGTGTGAATACAATGGGTAAATAGATATAAACAAGGCAGTCCCTACTCTTGAGGAGTTTCTCGCTAGTGGAGAGACAAAGAGTAAACCAAACAACACTACACAATAAAAATACGTGTCATAATAGTATCTAAAGAAGGGCTGTCTGGAGAGGCAATTGAAAAGACTTCCTGAGAAGTGACAGCAGTTAGGCCTTGAACAATGAATTCAATATTGCCAGGTAGAGACTATATATATTGAGTTGGGAACAGTGCAGGCCTGACAAAGGAAACAACTTATGAAGAGGTCTGAGAAACCACAATATTAACGATTACTTAGGGAATAGCAGACAGCTCAGTTACCGTGAGAGCTGAATAAGATTTGTTTAGGTCAACGGTTCTCAAACGTTAGCATGCATGTGTCAGGATCACCCATGGGGCATGTGAAAACACAAATTTCTGGATTCCATACCCAGAGTTTTGGGGTGGGGTCTGGGGTAAGGCTGGGTAATTTGCATTTCTAGCAAGTTCCCAGGTGATTCCAATGCTGTCAGTTTGGAGGCCACACTTTGAGAATTACTGGTTTAGTAACCCGGCTTCTGCTTGAATTGTTCTAGTAAAATCACTTTTAGATGTCACCAAGATATTCAACTGCCAAACCCAATGAACCCTCGGTTCTCATCCCCTGGACCACTTTGCAGCATTTTGATACAATTGATGACCTCTTAACTGGTCTCCCAGTCTCCAGACTCACCTTCTTTCAATCCATTCACTACACTGAAAGCCACAAGACTGTCCAAAACAGAATGGTAAACCTAGCACTTTGTACTTAAAATCCTCCAGTGGCTTCACATTCCCTGTATTTAGAGTCCAAATTCCATTCTGGCCACCTTTACCTCTTCTCCTGCTGCTGCTCCGTACTGCACAGTCTATGTTCCAGGCACTGATCCTACCAGCCAGTCTCCAGATGTGCTGTGAACTCACATGCTCTTCACCTCTGCATACGTACTCCCCTACCCCAGTATGCCCTTATTCCTCCCCTCCTTCAACCATCCTACCCCTGACCTGTGGAATTCCAGCTCAAGGCCTAGATCCAATGTCATCTTCTCTGGAAAGCCTTCTTCACTTTTGTTGTGCTTTTCCCTGAGCCCCTCTACAGTTGGTTTCTGCATATCATATATAACATTTAACAATTACTTGAACATATGACTGCTGAATTGTGACCTACTTGAGTATATAGTCTGATTCTTATTATTTTTAAAATTTATTTAAAAATTATAGTTGGCATACAATATTATATTAGTATCAGGTGTACAACCTAATGGTGAGATAAGAATGTATCTTGTGAAGTGATCGCCCTAAGCCTAGTACCCGCCTGCTGTCATATGTAGTTATTACAGTATCATTGACTATGTTCCCTCTGCGTACTTCACATCCCATCTATCTTATTATTTTTGTTGTTCTCATAGAAGACATTCAATTAGGTGTGCTGAATAAATGTTGGGTACACAGAACACATAATTAATGACTTGAATACGTACTTGCTGCCTCCCCAGTGGAACCCAGTAGTGGGTAGCAGACAAAGGGGAGGGAGGAGGACATGAAGAGAAACTTCGTTAATGAGCAAGAGCAAAGGTGCTACCTCACACCCATCTGACTCCCTGATGGAAAGGATGAGCCATGGGCTTTTCTTTCCCATGACTCTCTTGCTTTAATGACATACCGGTTTGTCAGCTTCGTGGACCAAGGCAGTTATGCAGCTGCCTTCCTTGCTTTTGACAAAGTACTTTCTGGGAGACTCCTCCAAAGATAGGGAGTAACATCTGTGTTGATTGAGCAGGAAATGCTTCAATTGCTTGGCTCCCTGAGCCTGTCCCCAGCAGGTAGCTATTTGCGTCCCATTTCTGTCCCACTGAGAAGTGCTGCACACTTTCTGCCTTTGGGGAGAAAGATCCTTCCCATTCTTCTCACACACACCCCCCATGTTACCCTTGTATATTCTGACTTCTGTGGTGACCAGATCCTGCAGAAATAAAACAGGCGGGCTGTTGTTGCTATATGGCCAAGCTGCGTTCTCCCCATTCTCTAATGATACCATGGATTAAGGAAATATCTAGCAGCTAATGTGCTCAGAAAGCCATGCCTTTGGTCACCTAGGCTGTTCCTACCTCTGTGCAGATATTCCTGTGAGAGCAGTCATTTATTTCGTGACGACTATGTGCTAGATGTTTCCATACATGATATCATCAGCTCATCACAACATGCCTGCAAGATAGTTCTCTGTATCTTCATTTATCAAAGATTTTGAGGCTCAAAGAAGTTAAATGACTTCTCCAAAGTCAACAATCCAATGCGTGTGGTAGGGGTAGAATTTAAACCCACATTGTGATAATTCCAAAGCCTTTATATTTTCCATCTTCCTACCATCTTGGAGAATTGAAAAAGGTTGAAAGTTATAGACTCAGCAATGTCACAGCAGGGATTAAATATAAGGTGTCCTGATTTCCCAGGACAGCCTAGAAATAATCACTTTAATTATTAAAGGAAATGTTTAAGTGGGTATGTCTAATGTTCCAAAGATTTATAAAACTTAAAAAATATGTTGAGGCCACAATGTAAAAATGACCCAGAACTGGAAAAGCTTCCTAATTGCCCAACGGTGCACCCTGTCTCTGTGCTCTTAGAGCCAATGGTCAGTCACGTGCACTGAAGCAAAGATGCTTCCCTATCCCCTAAAGTCACACATTTATCTGTAGTTCAGACTCCCACTCAAAGCTGTGTTTTTAAATCTTCCCTTCATTCCTTCCCTTCCCTCTGGAGTATGAAGTATCATCAGGAAGAAGGAACAGGAGTGTGACCGCAGGCACAACTAGTTTGACTAAATATAAATGATTATTTGTAAAACAAAGCCAATTTTAATAAAACAATAACTTTTCTCTTTCTTCCTGGCAAACTTGACCCTTAAAGAGTAGGTTTTCCTGAATAGTTCCCTGTTCCACGGGTGCTCTTGGCATTGTGAATAAACAGAGCTAATGATAACATCCATCAGATTGTTAAGCACACAGAGTGGGTGATAAAGTCAACAAGAAGTTGAAAACAAGATTTACCATGGATAAGCTGCCAAGAGTTGGCTATAGATTCAAAGTGGACATTGTGGCTCATCCTCTTCCCCCCTCAGTTTTCCACCCCAACAACATCACCCCTGCATCAGCATTCACGACAAAGTAGGAAAGCAGGAGAGAACGGAAATTCAGTAGTCCGGTATGAGAGATGAGTACATAGCATAGACAATCTGACTAGTATAAATGCAAAGATTTACTGGTAAATTCTTTTTTTTTTTTTCAGAGGCAGAGATAGACAGGGACAGACAGACAGGAACGGAGAGAGATGAGAAGCATCAATCATCAGTTTCTCGTTGTGACTTCTTAATTGTTCATTGATTGCTTTCTCATATGTGCCTTGACCACGGGCCTTCAGCAGAAGGAGTAACCCCCTGCTGGAGCCAGCGACCTTGGGTCCAAGCTGGTGAGCTCTTTGCTCAAGCCAGATGAGCCCGCGCTCAAGCTGGCGACCTCGGGGTCTCGAACCTGGGTCCTTCCGCATCCCAGTCCGACACTCTATCCACTGCGCCACCACCTGGTCAGGCTTACTGGTAAATTCTTAATGAATACTATGAGAGAACAAAGAAGAGCATTTTAAAAGTCAAACAACCAAGTCAAGGTCAGACTCTAGAAAAACAAGTAGAGAAATGATTGTGGGTTTCCTCCAAGGAAGATTTTTTTTTTTGTCCTATCCTCTCTCAAGCCCAGCCAAGCAAAGTCTAGAGTCTGTCTATTGTTCAAAAATTTAAAATTGTTTTCTTTGGATTATTCTCACTCTTGTATTTTCCTTGCCTCTTTTTTCAAAAGTAGGTTAAAGATATTCAGGTTTCCCTGAACATATTAATGAGTTAGTCATGATTACAACTGCATCATTTAAATTGCCCAATGGGTTGAAAGGCTGCCATGAAAGGAACTTCTACAAACACAAGAAGGGCTATGTTTCATTTTCTTATGTTGTAAAATGTGCATGAGGAGTTACCTCCAAGATGATTAGCATAAAAGCTGAGAGGACATAGGTAGGCTACTATCTCAATGGAAACTGTTGCTTTTGTTTCTTAAAGGAACCTGTGCATTGAAACTAATAAGGAGAAGCTTCCTGCTAACAAATGTAAAAGGGTTTCACAGTTCATGGCACATAAAAAATGCTCAAAATTTGTTTCCTAGATTGGAATCTTCTCCATCATTTACTTCCCAGACAAGTAACCAACCCTAGCTACCTCTGTTTCTTCGTCATCCGCTCTTCTAAGTTAAACTTGTAACTCAAATTTCAGTCTTATAACCTATCACAGTGTTTTTCACTCCCCTCATTGCCCTCCTAAGCAGCATTTTTAGGCACTTTTCAATCACTCTCCCATGACATTTTAATACCACAGATATATGGTTATATCAGTTTATGTATGTATATCTGCATTTTATACATTTAAAAAATGAGCTGTTTTCATCGTCCTGAAGCCCAAGGGTTGCTGGTTCAATCCCCACTCAGGGGATATACGGGAACAGAGATCGATGTGCCTTTCTCTCTCTCTCTCTCCCTTTCTCTCTCTAAAATCAATGAAAGTAAATGTTTTTAAAAATTAAGTTGTTTTTATCCCTCAAGAACCATGTTGAAAATGCATGACCTATGAGATCAAAGTAGACACAACAGACGCAGATCACAGAACTAGATGCTACATGATACCAACTTGGGAAAAAATCCAAGCAGGTAGCAGGCATGGGAATTTGTCTAGATTGGGCTTAGTATGGGTCAAGACAGACAGCTGGCCACAGAGGTTAGCCAAGCAGGACATAGGTTGGAGAATACAGCTGAAGGTAGTTTTGGTAGAAGACAGGAGATCAAAGTTCAAAGAAGGCAGAAGTGTGGAGAATATTGGTCCATTGGGTCAGAGAATGCCTCATTCAGAGAAATCCCAATACCCAGAGAAGTTCCATGGAAGAGAAATTACTCTTAGGACTGAAGGAAGATTAGCCATTTTACCTTTGATCCTAAGAGCCTCTGGACCACTAGGTTGACTGTGCCCCATTGATGAGAACATCTGACTATTATAGGGGAACACATCAAGTTGGTCCCTGTATTCCCTGAGAACTACCCACATTACCACATACTTTGAACCCTCTATGTCAAATGAAAAAACCAAGCCTTCCAACCTGACTTGGCGCTGTGTTGCAGTGTCATGGACTCGGGCATTCAAACAGATTGATGGAATAAGAAGTTTAGTTCTCCTCTTCCTCGAGTCATTTATTCTCTGGAGATCCTTTCTTGCCTGACCTAACAACAGAGTGGTCTCAGGGCCCTGACTGAACACTCACTAAACTGTGCTTCCTAAAACCATTAGGACCTCTCAGTGGCCTTTCTCATCGACTTCCCAGTCAGCATCTCAGTGATTGTTGGTGCTGCTGTGCATGCTCTTCTCTTTACTTAGAGGTCAGTCACTAACTCTGCTCTTCATCACACTGCTTCTATGAGTCTCCTGACACTCTGTGTCATGTCCAATTTCTCCTTCCTTCTTACCTTTCTCAAGGGCATCCTTTGTCTTCGATTCTTTTCTGTGGCCCTCCATGCTCAGGCATGCACATGTTTGGTTTAATTTAACAAACTTGTTGATTGCTTGCTGTATGTCTAGCACTGTTATAAACAAGATATGGTCCTTGCACACGCTTGTGGGAAAACAAATACGTGCACAAGCAAAACAATGTGAGATATGTAATACAGATAAGTACAAAATATCTTAGCAATGCAAATGAGGAAGTGATTGTCTCTTGAGGAGATCATAAAGGCATTGCGAAGAAAAGAATTTTCATTTGTGCCTTGAATGAATAGAGACTCAAACAAAAAAGTTGGAGGAAGGGCATTACAGATAGACGTAGATGGGAAAGGCAGGGAAAAGAAGGGTTAGAAAGTCCACATGACTCAAGGGATGCCAGGTGTGACAGTGAGGCTGGAGGGGCGGGGGTGGGGTGGCAGGAGAGAACCCTGGAGAATCAGGGCACCATAGCTTTAGTTACCATTTAATTCTATATCTCTAAGGCTCATAAAAATAGGTCATCACTGTGCCTCGTACTTTTATTTTCTAAAAGTAAATTTTGTTCATATTTACTATACATCATGTACTGTATTGAGTGCTGGTGATATGAAGAGAAATAAGCTACCCTCTCAAGAGCTCAAAGTATGGTAAAGAGATAGGCATGTTTAAAAATTTAATGTACACACTGAGGCTAATCCAGGCCGTGATGGTATTATATATATGACACAAAACAGAATGGAGTACAACTATGTGGAAGGATTAACAGAGGATGCTTCAGAAAAAAATGCTAGCTGAGAAGTGAAGTATTGGCCCTGGCCAGTTGGCTCAGTGGTAGAACGTTGGCCCAGTGTGTGGATGTCCTGGGTTCATTCTCAGTCAGGGCACAGAGGAGAGGCACCTATCTACCTCTCCACACACACCCTTCCTCTCTCTCTCTCTTTACCTCCTGCATCCATGGCTTGATTTGTGCGAGTTGGCTCCAGGCACCAAGGATGGCTTCATGGCCTCTGCTTCAGGTGCTAAGACCAGCTTGGTTGCTGAGCAACAGAGCAATGCCCCAGATGGGCAGAGCATTGCCCCCTAGTGGGCTTGCTGGGTGGATCCCGGTCAGAGCACCTGCAGGAGTCTGTCTCTGCCTCCCCTTCTCTAACTGAACTAAAAGAAAGAAAGAAAGAAAGAAAGAAAGAAAGAAAGAAAGAAAGAAAGAAAAAAGAAGGAAGAAAGAAAAAAGAAAGAAAAGTGAAGCAGTTACCAGAGGAAGGGAGTTGTGGAAGAGGGAGTAAAAAGGGACAAATATGCAGTGACAGAAAATTATTTTAGTTTGGGTGATGGGCACACAACACAATCAACAGTTCAAATGCTATAGAAATGTTTACCTGAAACCTAGGTTCTCTTATTGGTCAATGTCACCCCATTAAATTAAATTTTCTACATAAAATTACTTCTAAAAAAAGAAAAAAAGAAAAATGCTAGCTGAGCTGAGCTTTAAGAGATCAGTGGGCATTGGATGGCATGACAGGCAGAATAATGGCTCCCCAAAGATGTCCGTGCTCTAACCTGTGAATATGTTACTTTGCATGACAATGGGGACTTCATACATTCAGAGAAGATGGAAAGATTACTGATCACCCAGGTGGGTGGATAGATTCACAAGGATCCTTGTGTAAAAGGGAAGGGGGAGTATCAGAGCCAGAGGAGATGTGACAATGATAGCAGAGGTGGGGATGGTATGGCCATCAGCCAAAACATGCAGGGAGCCTCTAAAAAAGACAAAGCACAGATTCTCTCCAGACCCTCCTGAAAATGTGCAGCTCTGCTAATAACTTGGTTTTAGCCCCACAACACTAATTTCAGACTTCTGATTTCCCAAAAGGTAAGATGACATGTGTGTTTGTGCCACAACGTTTGTGGTCACTTTTTGCAGCAGCCATAGGAAACAAATAGGGAGGGAGCAGTAAGCACAGGTGGGTGGAGCACAGTCGTTGGAAGGAATAGCATGAGCACAGAAGCAGGACTAGCATGCACACCCTCGGGCGGGGGCAGGGGCATAGGCAGCTCCATGTGCTGAGCTTCAAGGGCCACCAGGTAAGGAAGGAGCAGAAGAAAAGGCAAGTACTAAGGCCCTGGCCGGTTGGCTCAGTGGTAGAGCGTCAGCCTGGCGTGCAGAAGTCCCGGTTGGATTCCGGGCCAGGGCACACAGGAGAAGCGCCCATCTGCTTCTCCACCCCTCCCCCTCTCTTTCCTCTCTGTCTCTCTCTTCCCCTCCCGCAGCGAGGCTCCATTGGAGCAAAGATGGCCCGGGCGCTGGGGCGGCGCCCCAGAGGGGCAGAGCATCGCCCCCTGGTGGGCAGAGCTTCGCCCCCTGGTGGGTGTACCGGGTGGATGCCGGTCGGGTGCATGCGCGAGTCTGTAGGACTCTCTCTCCCCGTTTCCAGCTTCAGAAAAATACAAAAAAAAAAGAAAAAAGAAAAGGCAAGTACTAGATGTAGGGGGCCTTGTAAGGGGCTGTGCTGCCACAGGGGTTAGGTATTGCATAAGCTTAGAGCAGGGGTCGGGAACCTATGGCTCGCGAGCCAGATGTGGCTCTTTTGATGGCTGCATCTGGCTCGCAGACAAATTTTTAATAAAAAAAAAATAATAATGTTAAAAATATAAAACATTCTTATGTATTACAATCCATTCTTTTCCTACCACCCATGTTCATGGTTGCGGGTGGCTGGAGTCAATCACAGCTATCCTCCGGGACAACACCAAATTTTTATTGGATAATGCGTAACGTACACTGGTAGTTGTATAGCTCTCATGAAATTACATTTTAAAATATGTGGCATTCAGCCCTGGCCGGTTGGCTCAGCGGTGGAGCGTCAGCCTGGCGTGCGGGGGACCCGGGTTCGATTCCTGGCCAGGGCACATAGGAGAGGTGCCCATTTGCTTCTCCACCTCCCCCCCCTCCTTCCTCTCTGTCTCTCTTCTCCTCCGGCAGCCAGGGCTCCATAGGAGCAAAGATGGCCCGGGCGCTGGGGATGGCTCCTTGGCCTCTGCCCCAGGTGCTGGAGTGGCTCTGGTCGAGGCAGATCGATGCCCCGGAGGGGCAGAGCATCGCCCCCTGGTGGGTAGAGCGTCGCCCCTGGTGGGCATGCCGGGTGGATCCCGGTCAGGCGCATGCGGGAGTCTGTCTGACTGTCTCTCCCCGTTTCCAGCTTCAGAAAAATACAAAAAAAAAAAAAGTGGCATTCATGTCTCTCTCAGCCAAAAAGGTTCCTGACCCCTGGCTTAGCGGGTAAATTGGGAACCATTTCATGGTTTTAAACAACAAAGTAAAAATACTAGATTGACAGAAAGGCGGACAAGGAAAAGCCTGCCAGGGAGATCATTTAGGAAGCGATTGCGGAAGTCCTGGGGGAGGAGCTGCAGCTCAACTAAGCCCTGTGCAGAGGAGGAGAAGTGAGAATGGAGACTTTTTTAAGACTCAGAGAGTGACAGAACACTGGGGGTAAAGACAACAGGGAGAGTCAAGGAGGACCCCCAATTTCTGAGAGCCTAATGGATAGCCATGCTGCCTCCTACTTGGATGGGGAAAACTAGAGATTTCTCCCAATTTTCCTTAGATCTATATTTTCTTTATTTTAATGTCCACTAGGCTGATTAGTCTCACCAACCTATATTTAGATTGTTCTTAAATTCTCCTGGCTGGTTTTTTTTTAATGTTCTCCTTTTCCCTATACAATCCATGCTCAGCGTTGTAGTTACAACAACTAATTCAACAGTCAACAGATACTTATTTAGTGCCTACTAGGTACCAGGTACTGTTAACAGACCCAGGGGATATTCTAATGAACAAAACAATTTAAGAAATAAACTGGCTTGCATTTAACCTAGAAGGTCTTTCCAGAAGCTAATTTTGGACACACTTCCAGCACCAATTCACATCTTCCACAATGACTTTCAATTTCCTCTCACCTTAGGTCTAAATTTTTTGGTGTGTGCTCAAGCTCTCTGTCAACTACCTTGTTCCAAAATAACTGTAAGAAGCTTAACTTACAAACGGGTTGTGAACTAAAAGTAGTGCTTCTCAAACTGTCTGTGGGTTTCTTGTTTTTTAGTTTTTTCTAAAATTTCCAAACTACTGTGGTATCTCACCTCGTCGTCCTCCACATGACTTGTGCCCAGGTCATGTCCCATGTGAATCACTGTGTGAATTTCACAACACCCAAACACACCCAGTACCCTGCTTAATGACAAGTCCACTGATGAAGTGCTGTATGTCACAGCATTCTTAATTTATCAAGTGATTTTTAAAAAATATTTTATTTATTCATTTTTGAGAAGAGAGAGAGAGAAGGGGGAGGAGCAGGAAGCATCAACTCCCATATGTACCTTGACCAGGCAAACCCAGGGTTTCTCTCTCTTTTTTTTTTTTAATTTTTTTTATTTATTTATTCATTTTTAGAGAGGAGAGAGAGAGAGAGAGAGACAGAGGGAGAGAGAAGGGAGGAGGAGCTGGAAGCATCAACTCCCATGTGTGCCTTGACCAGGCAAGCCCAGGGTTTCGAACCGGCGACCTCAGCATTTCCAGGTCGACGCTTTATCCACTGCGCCACCACAGGTCAGGCCAAACCCAGGGTTTCAAACTGGCAACCTCAGTGTTCCAGGTCTACACTTTATCCACTGCGCCACCACAGGACAAGCTCAGCATTCTTAATTTGACTTGACAATTTTTAAATTCTTCGTCTCCATTTCAACACTGTCCACAGAACACATGTTGAGTCCCCATACTTACAAAGTCCCTTTCTAAAACAGTTTTGAGGAATCTGGAACAAATTATAGGGTGATCACATGTTCTGTTAGCCCACTAAAACCTATATTGGCCATGCTAGCTTATAGTATTCCTATAGACCCTGGACTACATGGAGGCAGGAGAGTAAAGGTTCTACAACTGCTGTTTGGTACATCACCATTTTAAAGAGCAAATACTTCCCATTTCCCTTCCTTTTTGTTTTTCTCTTACTTCTTTAGTCAGCTACCTCCTTAACCGAACCTCAACTTATGCAAATGAAGAATTAATGTGAATGCCCCTCAATTCTTTCTCAAGTTCCTGCCAGAGATAGTCTAATCACCTCAATTTCACTAGCTCTAAATAGATGAAGCCATTTTAGCATAAATCATAGTTTAATTCAACCTCAGGCTTGTGGGTCTGGGAAATAGGAGCCTTTTGTCTCGGATTCACTGGCTCAGAGCTGGGGCTGGCTTATGCTGGACCTCCTCCAGCCCCCAATGAGCATGTTTGCAGCCTTTTATTACAGCTCTTCCAGGACCTTTTATCAATCCTCACCATCTTTATCTTTTCTTCGGTTTCAACACCACTAACTCTTTCTTCTCTGTGGAATGAACTCTTTTTCTGTGGCTACCATGATTCCACGTTGGATTTGTTCCTACTTCTTTGTCTACTCCGGTGTCGTCTTTGCTGTCTGGCTCTCCTCTCTCTCCTTTCCCAGGAGTCCCATCCTAGCCCTTCTCCTCTCACTCACAGGATCTCCAGGTGCTCTCATCCTCTCCTGGGCATTCCATTATCATCTAGATATCCTCATGACCTGTATGCATTTCTAAGTAAGAAACACATAATTCCAACTCTCTTCTTAATATCTTTATGTATGTAGCTCACAAGCATCACAAATTCAATTTAATGTTATTTTCTAAAACCTCTTCTTCCCATATCCCATGTCAGGACACAGGTACCCATTTAAACAGTCAGGATAAATGCTTAAAATCATTCTTCACTCCTCTCTTTCTCTAGTTCCTCATCTTCAATTAGTCCCCACTCACCATTCCCCCGCCACTGAGTCTCTCCAATCATCCTCCTTTTCTCGTCGCCACTGCTGTGCTCCTGGCTCCCATCACCTCTCACCACCACCAGGCACAGTTCTCTGAACCCTCCAATTAGCAATGTCATGCTGGACTTGGAGCTGCGGCCCCAACCCTCTCTAGGGCAGCCTCTACTTAGCTGCTGCCTTGTCTTTCCTCTCAACAGGCTCACCCAATTATTCAGACTCTGGAATATTAAACTTCACAACTTTTTTACTAGCTCCTTAAAATACAATCAAAACTCCTTTCTTAGCATAGATTAGCAGGACTTTCACATACAGGCCTTGACTGGCTTTTGTAAACATTTCTACAATACTTTAACAACAACAACAAAATCACCATATCCCACAGTCCGTCCTCTCGGGTTTCTTTAACATTTCTCAAACATGCCACCATTTCCAAATTATCTCAGGCCTCTGCATCGCTATGCATTCTATTATTGCCATCAGATATGAACCAACCCCAGCCCTCTATCTTGATGGGCTATTGATCATTTAAGATGTGGTTCACACACTTTATCCTCTGGCACAGCTCCTCCAAGTACAGGTCAGGGCTCCTTCCACTGTGTCTCCATAGCACCTGGTAGGGACCTCTGTGGGCAGTGCCTTCAGTGGGGCTACATTCTAGAGGTACCACGAAGATGGTGCTGCCATCAAGGAGTTTACCTTCAATTAGTAGAGAAAGATATAAGTGTAAATAGTAAATACATTTATGAATTTTTTTTAAATCAATGTTACAGAACACACTAGATGCTATAGGATAAGTGTGAGCAGGACACAGTAGACAATAAACAAAGGAAGGAGTATTTAATTCTACCTGTGAGGGTGGAGATTAGAGAGGAGGAACCCAAGGAAATAAGCCTTCTCCCTTTTGTGAGAGAGGGCATTCCAGGTAGGGAGCAGTGTGGGCAAGGTCCTGGCAGAATGGAACAGCATGCCACATGGAGGGAAAAGTAATTGGTTCCCTATGTCTGATCTCCCACACTAATATTGATGCAGTTAGACAAGAGATCAGAGCACAAGGAGGAGTCACTGCAGGGTTTTAAGCAGGAACAGACAAAATGTTCCCATTTCTATATTTAGAGAAATCATTCTAGCAACAGTGTACCGAGTACAGTATAATGCTTTTGGGCGAGTCTATATATCCACTCTCCCTATTAGATTTTGAGTTCCTTGATGTGAATTGAAGTATCATATTTCCTTCGTTTCTACCTTCTCAGTGCCTAACACACTCATTCACCAAGCAATGAGCCAGAAACTATGTGACATCAGGTCTGAAGCGTGGATCTGAGAGTCAGGGGAGCCAAGCTTAGGCCAGCTCGTGTTTCAGCTCAGTGAGACATCAGCAAGTCACTCTGTGCTTCATCTGTAAAATGGTGGCTTACTCAAGATCATCTCTCAGTTCTCTTTTGCTCTAACATTCTGTAATCCTATAAGGGAGGTTTCTTTTTCTGAAAGTTTGCAATCAATATTTGGTAATATAAATAAGAAATCTGTCTCTAGTTTATAGAGGTGAGAGGTAAGAGCTTAGTGCACCATGAAGCTCAGGTTGAGCCAAAGGTTGAGCCATTCTCTGAATAGTGAGCAATGATCCTGGTTAAATCATTCACACAATAAAGGGGCAAGTTCTTCCTGCTGAAGTGGGTACAGAATTGACTCCTCAAATGTTTGAGACTTTTCTGAGAAAAATAAACAGAATTTAGATTATTGTTGTTGTAAGCCTCTACGTGGTAAGACAAACACATTTTGAAAACCTTAGAAGCTTGAGAGAAACTCAAGTCTTATCCACTTGTAAATTAGTTCTCTACTGATTATTAGCTCAGCAGAATACCCAGAGCCCTATCAGTTTCTCCATGTCCTTTTCATAATTTTTGTGTGCCTTTGACTTAGTAGAATATGCTGTCACATTTCTGCTTCATCAGTGGCATGCTGGTCTGATTACCAGAAAATGAGGATTTCTAGGAACAGGGCCAATTTCTACTAAAAAACAACAACAACAAAGGTTTCTCTTAGCCTTTATTCTATTTGATCTCTATCTGGCTGAGGCTTACAGCTTTCAGCTAACTCATAAAACAACTTTTTAAAAATTTTTTTATTTTGGGGCTTTTTTTTTTTTTTGGCTGATATGATTTTACTATCTTTTATCCAGAGGGTTTTTCTCTTTTTAAAAAATTTTTATTAAAGTAACTTATGAACATAGCTCTAAAAATTGCATAGTAATTACCATTCTTCTGAAGTTATATCATAATTTTTAAGCAAATCAACATTCAGAGTTGACACGATGATGACTCTGTAAATTTCTTTTTTGTCTGAGCTAAGTAGAATGGCATGACTTTGTTCTCTTTCTTATTCAAAATTTAAAAATATTCCTAGTTATTAATTGGTTCTTTTATTTTCTCTTAATGTATACAATTGTTAATTCTAAATTTTATTTATTTATTTATTTTTTACAGAGACAGGGAGTGAGTTAGAGAGAGGGATAGACAGGGACAGACAGACAGGAACAGAGAGAGATGAGAAGCATCAATCATTAGTTTTCCATTGCGCGTTGCAACACCCTAGTTGTTCATTGATTGCTTTCTCACATGTGCCTTGACCGTGGGCCTTCAGCAGACCGAGCAACCCCTGCTGGAGCCAGCGACCTTGGGTTCAAGCTGGTGATCTTTCGCTCAAACCAGATGAGACTGCGTTCAAACTGGCGACCTCGGGGTCTCGAACCTGGGTCCTCTGCATCCCAGTCCAACGCTCTATCCACTGCGCCACCACCTGGTCAGGCTACAATTGTTAATTCTAAATACTTCCGTAGCTCTGTCATATGCCTCTCAATTCTGTTTTCCACAGAATTAGGAAGTTAGTTTTAGCTTTTTTATCCAGCTCCCCTTCTCATATTCCAACCTAGATTGTTTGCTTCCTAGACCTCCTGTTTTTCTTAATTAAAATAAATTAAATTATTTTTTTAATTGAAAGTTTCTTTTGTGTATTCTTCTACCATCATCTTTCTCCACTGATATTGGAATATAATTATTTAAACCTAATTTATTAAAGAATTTGTTTTTAAACTTTAATAGCATTTTAGCCTTTTCCTAAGAAATAATACTATCTAATATTAAGCTCAAATACATAAATGATCTAATTTCTTAATATGCTATCTATTTTCTCTTTGACTACATTCTCATACTAAACAATGTCCCTGGATTCCTTTTTACTGTAAAACACAGGTGATACATTTGTGCCAGGGAGTGGCTTATAAACCAGCTCCAGTAATTTGGACATGATTCAACTGAATTGAGCCTCTTTTATTTATTTTTTTTTAAGTTTTTATTTATTGATTTTAGAGGCAGAATAGAGAGAGTGAGAAAGGCAGTGGTGGTTATGGGCTTAGTTGGAAGCATTAACTTGTAGTATTTGCTCCTTGCATGTGCCTTGACTAGGGAAGCCCCAGGTTTCACACTAGCAACCTCAGCATTCCAGGCTGATGCTTTACCCACTGCGCCCCACAGGACAGGCTAGCCTCCTTTAAAATAAGACTTTAGAAAAGGAAAGAAACCTGTTTAGTAGTTCAGTGGATACAAAAAGAAAGGTAGTGGTGACGGCACCCTTCCTTTATTCTCTCCCACACAAACTCGCTCCAGGTGGGCAGTGAAGCCTGTGATGCCAGTAACTCCTTGGGCTTTGACGTAGCTGAGCGTAGACTCTGTTTTCAATTGCTTGGCTTGTCCTTCGAGAATGAGCTAGCAGGATGGATTGGGTCTCACAATGTCATCTAAACAAACAAAATGTCGAGTGCAACAATTTTGCCTCCAGAGAGGGGCTTGGCTTCTAACAGTTGTTCTTAAGAAGAGACAAGACTGTCCCTGACTGGTCCATCTCTCTGAGGCTGTTCTTCTTCTTCTTCTTTTTTATTAAAAATTTTTTTTCTCATTGACTTGAGAGAGAGAAGATGGGAGACAGAGAGAGAGTGAGAAACATCAACTCATTGTTTCACTTAGTTGTGCACTCATTGGTTGCTTCTCATATGTGCCTGGATGGGGGATTGAACCCATGACCTTGGCATGCCAGGATGACACTCTGTTCACTGAGCCACCTGGCCATGGTCCTAAGGCTATTATTATTAAGGGGCTTATTATCATTGGCACAGTTACTGTAAACCCACTAACAGCATCTCATTTTCATTTTTTGAACTGCATCTGAAATATATTTAGGAGTATGGGATTAATGGTGCTTAGGAATAAAAAAACTCTAGCCAGGTCACTATGACACAGTAGAAAGTTCTAAAATTTGCAGCAAATTTTGAACCAAAATGCATTATTTGAAACTGAAGCAGGATATAATTTTAGCTTCTCTTTTATCTTGTGAAGAAAGTCAAAATAACATTCTATGGAGAAATTCCCAATAAAAAGGATGTACTTTCTATTCCTTTTCTTATCTCCAAAGTGAAATGATTATAAAAACTTAAAAAATATCCTATGCAAGAAATAATAATGGGAAGAAGAAATGTTATCACTCCAGATGAGTTTCTCTTCCCCATCCTAGACCTAGCAGAACCTGGAGAAAATAACATAAGAGTTACTGAAATACTAAAATATCATATATTAATACATAATTAGTCTGACTGCATTCCCATCCACTTCTTTTTGGTGACATTTTCCTAAGCTTATTAAATGTGAAAAGGTTAGCCTTATATCAAACCTGGGAGAAATGAGAGAAAATTGGGTATTAACTTCAGAAAATGGCAGATAAGAAAAATGAAAAGGACTTGGGAATGATCCAAGATGGTGGCAGAGTGGGTGGAAGTTATACGTATCTCCTCCAAAACCAAATCAGAATTACAACTAAATTGCAGAACAATCAACCTGAATAACCAATGGAAGACTAGCTGAACAGAAGTCTTATACTCAAGGATTTACAAAAGAAGCCACAATGAGACTAGTAGAAAGGGCAGATACATGAAAGGGCTGGCCCTGTACCCACAAGTGGCAGTTGAGAATCAGAGGGATATTTCAGCTGCAAAAGTGGCCCCTGAAGAGTGAGAAGTCTCAACCCACAGCACCAGTGCCAGGATGAGGAGCCCATGAAGTATCTGGCTATATAAATCAGCAAGGATTTTGTTTACCAGGATGAAATGGGAGATGGCTAAAAGCCCAGCTGCCCTCTTAAAGGACCAACACACAAAATCTAATTTGTGGGCACTCACCCTGGGCTCTAGCAGAGAAACAGATGTTCAAAGAGGACTGGACTCACACAAGGAGAGATTGGGTTGTGTGGCTTTGGGGAGAAGGCTGGAGAGACAGCTGCCAATATCCCTGTGCTGAGTCCCTCTTTCATGCCCATGGATGCCATCTTTCCTGGGTCAAGCACTCCCCTCCAAATGGCATCAGCCTAAGGGAATGACGCCCCACCCTCTTGACTCCCAGTGGTCCCATCCTGCCAAGCTCCTGCTAATTGGAGGAATTAGCTCGCTGCAGCCAGCCTGGGTCCATGTTGCAGACTTTGTTGGAAGGCTCTCGAGGAGGTCTG
Source organism: Saccopteryx bilineata (assembly GCF_036850765.1). NCBI lineage: Eukaryota > Metazoa > Chordata > Mammalia > Chiroptera > Emballonuridae > Saccopteryx > Saccopteryx bilineata. The sequence continues at coordinate 164,187,681 of NC_089492.1, forward strand.
GGCAGATTCAGGGGATGTCAGAGATGTACAGGGAGAAAGTGAATGGAGTGGCTTTAGGGTGAGGGCTGTTTTTCCCATGCCTCTGACCTGAACCACCCCCCTTACAGCATGGGCCTGAGGAAATACAGTAGCTGCATCCTCCCAATTCACTGCGATCTCTCCTTGCCAAGCTCACACCCTACGGAGGAGTCTTCTGGTTGCAGCCAGCCTGGGCCTGCATTGCAGTCTTTCTTGGAAGGCTCTCAGTGAGGTCTGAGAAGACTCAGGGGGTGTTAGAAACACATAGGAAGAGACTGAGTTGTGTGGCTTTGAGACAAGGATGATTTTCCCCCACATGCCCTGAGCAGTGCCACCGTTCATGTGCAGAACCTACCCTCCACAGGGCCTAATTTTAATTTCTTTTAGCCTGATGACCTCTACTGGTTCCACCCAGAGGACTCCCTGAGACCCGGCCCCACTGCAAAGGTCCACAGGCCCCAGGCACATGGTGGCTGGCATTGGTATACACTGAGATTTTTGCTGAGTGGCCTCAGACTCAGCACCAGTGCCAACTTTGAATCTATATTAACCTGGCGAACACTACTCGTCTCTATTTCATAACTCAGAATTTGCTTCACATATCTCATGTGCTGCCAGAGGCTCTTCAATGGCTGAGCCTAACAGGTAGCCAGCAGGTGGAGAACCTCAGAGTGCCGTAGGAATTGTGCTTACCTTCCCCAGACTCTGTACTAGTGAAAGCATGCCCCAGTAAACAGCTTGGCCCTTCCCACATACACTCAGGCCCAGAACAGGCAGTCACCATGTGGCTTGCTTTGTAGCTCCAAACAGGTAACTCAGGACCTCTTACAAGCAGCATTTGACACTGACCTACACAGGAGTCTCTCCTAAGAGGTACCAGAACCAATATATCCAGTGGCTGGCATTAGTGCACAAGAGCATGACTTGATTAACTCCACAAACAGCAAACCCAAAGGGAGATCTTGGCAGGCACCAGAACCTCCTGGGACAAATTCCACTTTATAGTGCCATCTTTCATACAATTGTACAATATTGCTCATACACTGTAGTCAGGGTCAATCCTTACAGTCAACCAGCTTGAGGGTCAAAGCCACCCACAGATTAGCCAACAGCAATGAAGACTAGACTCAGAAAAGGGATATTCCTAGAGAATCTAGATCAAATGATCAGAGAGACTGTACCAGTGAACCCCACAGGAAACCTACTAGATAAGGCCACCTTGCCAAGACTTGGAGACATCTCAGATACACCTAAAACACAGAAACAGATACAGAGAGGTGCCAAAATAAGGAGACAAAGAAAGAACAGAAAGAACTCCCAGAAGAAGAATGAAAAGAAATGGAGGTAAGCAATCTATCAGAGTTCAAAACAACAGTTATAAGCTCAAGAAACTTAGTGAGAACTTCGACAAAGAAATAAGCATACAAAAGGACATAGAAACCATAAAAAAGAACCATTCAGAAATGAGTAATATGAAGAATACACTAGAAGGAATCAAAAGCAGACTAAATGTAGCAGAGGATTAAATCAGTGATTTGGAAAACAAGGTAGCAGAAAAAAAAACTTTTTAAATGAGATTTCTCTCTCTTTCTCTTTTTAGAGAGGTAGGAAGAGAGAGAGACAGAAACATTGAGCTGCTCGTGTATGTGCCCTGACCGAGGATCAAACATGGCAACTTCCACACTCTGGGACAACACTCCAGCCAACTGAGCTATCTGGCTAGAGCTTAATTTTTTTATTTATTTTTTAACTTTTTTTTAGAAAGACAGAGAGAGCAAGGGAAAGAGAAGTATTTGTTGTTCTACTCAATTGTGCTTTTTTTTGGGGGGGGGAGTGCTTCTTGTGTGTGCCCAGACTGAGGATTGAATCTACAACCTTATTGTTTTAAGACAACATTCTTAACCAACTGAGCTAACCAGCCAGGGTCAGATAATTGGACAAAATTATGCAAAAAGAACCAAACAAAACACCAAACATGAAACTAGACTACCTTCTTATACTACACACAGTAATAAACTCAAAATGTATTAAAGACTTAAATGTATACCTCAAAATCATAAAACTTCTAGAAGAAAATATAGGCAGAAAAATCTCTGACATTTCTTTTAGCAATATTTCTTTTCTGACATATCTCCTTGGGCAGAGGAAATAAAAAAAAATAAACAAATGGGACTATATTAAACTAGAAAGTTTTTGTACAGTAAATTTAAAAAATGAAAAGACAACCTTCTGAGTGTAGAAGATATTCACCAATGATACAGCCAATAAGGAATTAATATTAAAAAGTCATGAAGAACTCATACAACTCAACACCACACACATACACACAAAACCCATTAACAAATGGGCAGAGGACCTGAACAGCCATTTATCCAGAGAAGATGAACAGATGGCCAATAGACACGAAAAGATGTTCAATGTCACTAAAATCAAAGAAGTACAAATTAAAACCTTAATGATATATCATCTCACACCTATCAGAATGGCTGTCATCAATAAATCAACGAACAAGTGTTGATGAGGGTGTGGAGAAAAGGGAACCCTTTTTTACTGCTGGTGGGAATGCAGACTGGTGCAGCCACTATGGGAAACAGTATGGAGATTCCTCAAAAAATTAAAAATGGAATTGCCTTAAGACCCAGTGATTCCACTTCTGGGTATACCATATTTCCCCATGTATAAGATGCACTCTGTTTTGAAAAATTTGGGGTCTAAAAACTTGGAGCATTTTACACAGTGGTCGTAGATTTTTTTACTTGCATTTTCCACTTGAGGAGTTGTATGAATTTTATGATGTATAAAACTTGAGTTCAATAACTTTATGTAATTCATTTTTTTTTCAAATTTTGGGCCCCAAAATTAAGGTGCGTCTTATACATGGGAGTGTTTTATATACAGGGAAATATAGTATATTTGAGGAAACCAAAAACACTAATGCAAAAGAATATATGCACCTCTCTGTTCATTGCAGATTTATTTATAGTACCCAAGGTAGGGAGGCAATCCAAGTGCTCATCAAGACAGGAGTGGATAAAAAAAGCTGTGGTATATATATACAATGGAATATTACTGGGCCATAAAAATGAAATGTTACCATTTGCAACAGCATGGATGGGCCTAGAACAGTGGTCGGCAAACCGTGCTGATGAGCCACATGCTCAATCAACTCATGCATGAATCACGCGCACCTCCCCTATGCTGCATATCCTATGGCGCGCCTCCCCTGTGCTGCTGCTGTGTATCCTGTGGCGCCTCTCCCCATGGCCTCACCAACCGATACCACCCCCGCGTACCTGTGCTCCCGCATGTGACATTTTGTGTAGAGCCACACTCAAGGGGCCAAAGAGCCGGAGAGCTGTGGTTTGCCAACCACTGGCCTAGGGAAAGAAGCAGAAGGTATTTTGTGGTTCCCAACCCCTCTGGGCCTTGTTTTCCCCATCTGAAAAATGAAGAATGTGAAAGCTGAGGCTGTGATTACCTTGGAAAGGAGAGGAGAAAGGAGGGGGAAAGGGGAGGAGAAACAGAAAGGGGGAAGGGGAAGGAATGGGGAGGGTTGGGGGAAAGGAAGGAGGAAGGGGGAGGGGGAGGGGAAGGAGGAGGGAAAAGGGAAGCCACATGCTCACTCAACTCGTGCATGAACTGTGTGCCTCCCCCCCCCCCCGCACTGCTCATTCTGTGCCGTGTCCCCTCACCTGACCCACCAACCGACACCCCCCCCAGAGTCACACTCAAGGGGCTAAAGAGCTGCATGTAGCTTGTGAGACACGGTTTGCTGACCACTGGCCTAGAGGGTAGTATACTGAGTGAAATAAATCAGGTCAAGACAAATACCATGTGCTTTCACTTATATGTGGAACCTAAAGAGCAAAAGAAATGAACAAACAAAATTGAAACAGACTCATAGATGCAGATCAGACTGATGGTTGCCAAATGGGAGGGGTGTTAGGGGCAATGGGTGAAAATGTTGAAGGGATGAAAAAGTACAAATTGCCAGTTATAAAATCTGCCATGGGGATGTAAAGTACAGCATAGGGAATGTAGTCAATAATATTGTAATAACAGTACAGTACCATACTGTACTGAACATACTGGGGAAACCACTCTATGAAGTATATGATTATCTAACTACTGTGCTGTACACCTGAAACTAACACCAAGTAATATTGAATGTAAAGTGTAACTGAAAAAAATTTTTAATGCAGTTCCATTAAGATCTTCAGCAATCAAGTGAAGTAAATAAATAAATATAAATAAAAAGAAAAGAAAAAGGTAATTTTTTTTTGTATTTTTCTGAAGTTAGAAATGGGGAGGCAGTCAGACAGACTCCCACATGTGCCTGACCAGGATCCACCCGGCATGCCCACCAAGGGGCGATGCTCTGCCCATCTGGGGCGTCGCTCTGTTGCAACCAGAGCCATTCTAGCGCCTGAGGCAGAGGCCACAGAGCCATCCTCAGCGCCCTGGCCAACTTTGCTCCAGTGGAGCCTTGGCTTCGGGAGGGGAAGAAAGAGACAGAGAGGAAGGAGGGATGGGGTGGAGAAGCAGATGGGTGCTTCTCCTGTGTGTCCTGGCCGGGAATCAAACCCTGGACTCCTGCACACCAGGCCGATGCTCTACCACTGAGCCAACTGGCCAGGGCTGAAAAAGGTAATTTGGTTATAAGATTTGGGATCTAGGGTTTGAGTTATACTTTTCTAAGGCAGTTAAATATTTCATTGGTTAATCAAGGGTATGAAAAATTATGTAATTGTTTCTCTGAATATTTAGATAGCATTTTAATATACTATTAAAGAATCATGTCATATTTTTAGAACTGCGTTTTAGATCTTTACTTTTGTTGTATAAATGAAGAATTGATATCTTATCAGAAAAAAAGGGTACTAAAGATGTGATCTTTAAACTCCTAGCCTATTTTATTGTTTTATCAGATAATTCACTTTTATTCAAGGTGAAGAAAATGAAATATATGGAATTAGAATACTAAAATTAACAGAAAGTAAAGAGAGAGAGAGAGAAAGAAAGAGAGTGAGAGAAAGCAAGGAAGAAAGAAAGAAAGAAAGAAAGAGAAAAAGAAAAATGAAAAGATGAGAGGTACCTTCCAGATTTTAATGCATATAAATAAACAAATTTTATGATCTTATTGAATATTAACATTACCGGTGTATAGGTTGCTTTCCCATAGTAGCAACTAGAACCTGTTAAAAAACGGGTTCTGAAATTCTGGTCCAGCTTCTTTAAGAATGGCTCTACATGGTTTGTTCTCAAAAAAGTAACTCTACACTTACTTTGTTTCTTAAAGGGTTACTACTACCTCTTGTGAAAAAGAGGGCAGAAAAAGATGATTTTAAAAAGTATGCTTGTCATTTTGTTTCAAAAAGAAAGTTAACAAATTTCAGGGGTAACAAATGAGCACCAAACATTTACACATCTAAGGGTGGTTTTAGGAAATTATTTACTTGGAGATACATACTAGGGCAGTGGTCAGCAAACTCTTTAGTCAATGGAGCCAAATATCAACAGTACAACAGTTGAAATTTCTTTTGAGAGCCAAATTTTTTAAACTTAAACTATATAGGTAGGTACATTCCTTATCGAGGTAGCGCCGGCATGTGGTATTTTGTGGAAGAGCCACGCTTGGGCCAAAGAGCCGCATGTGGCTCGCGAGCCACAGTTTGCTGACCATTCTACTAGGCCAGCTAAGTCTGCAGAGCCAATGCAGCATGGTGGCTGCAAGCGCAGCCTCTGGAGTCAAGTTGTCTGATTGTGAATCCTGGCTCTATCACTTTCTAGTCATGAGGTCTTGAACAAGTTACTTACTCTCTGTGCTTCAGTGTCCCCATCTATAAGATGGAAGCAACAATGGTTTCTACCTCAGAGTTTGAATGGATGGATGCATGTAAAATGATCAGAAAAGTGCCTGGCACAGAGTAAGCACTTAATAAATGTTAAGATTGAATTACACTGATTAAAATTCTTCATAGCAATGAATGGCCTCAGTTTTTGATGGGGTATAGATCATAGATCAAGAAACTTTAAAAAGGGATGGTAAAATTGTCTGTCTCCTAATATCCTGTTTACATTAAAGCAGCAATGGAAACCTTTATAGCTGGAGCCTGTACCTACAAACATATATCCAAAATTAAATACGGGTGAAAAGAAAACTTTTATTTTGGCTCCTCCTCTTGTTCATTCTCTTATTCTTTCCCCTTTTTCTACAGGCATAACTTTTTTTTTTAATTACTATAAGTTGAGTACCAGTTATAATAAAGTCACTGGGCTAGATTCTGTATAGGAGTCAACCACATATGTGTTTCAGAGTTAAATAAACCATTAAAGTGATCTTACAATCATGTACAACATTGTTACTGGGAAAACACATTCCACAATGGCAAATAGTTGAGTATTCATCTCCATGAAGGCCTAGGGTTATTGATGACACCATCTCTGTTTCTTCATTACTCTTTGAGTAATTAAGACAAATACTCTTGCCTGGGAGAACAGGCATGATCTTGTAGGCCTACTTGTTGGCTGAATGAACTAGGGCACATGCCCTAAGGGAAGTTCATTGCCAGGTTGCCATTATGAGTTAAGTGGTTACCAAATGTGTGTCTTAAAGAGTTCTGGGTGAGATCATCTCTCCAGAGTAGCCGCACACTGACCTCTGCTCCTGCAGTGACTTAAAATCCTTACACCCTTCAGAGGCTTCCCCACTGTGAATCATGGTTTGCCATATAATGAAGGAGTAATGGATCATGCCCTCCCCCGGATTTGCTGCTGTTTCTCCTGAGTGGTTTGAAATACAGTTGTTAACAATGGTTGGTAGGCCCCGCAATTCAGGCACATTGTTGCTGTTAAGACTGAACATAAAAAGCCACTCTTCCCCCATATATCATAACTGCGTTTCTGGAAATTACTTATAAGAAAACATAGTTAATTTGTTTATAAAATATAAAAAAATACCAAGTTGAGCATAGAAAATAAACACAAATTCCAGGTACAATGCAAGTATTGTATCATAGGCCATGCTGTCCCCAGCCTGACCTCACTGCCCAAGCTGATGTCTGCCTGGTGCAGATGCAGTCCTGTGCGATCTTCATGCCAGTGAGAGCCAGATGTCATTCCAGTTCTTTCTCCAGAAGAGTGGAGAAATCAGGAAATCGCTTATTTATAGCTTGATTCCCAGCACTAGGTCCAGTGCCGGAAGCCAAGCCTGGCCTATACAGAACACTCAGTAAACATTGATTGAATGAACAAATAGGAGCCCTCTAGGACAGTGGCTAGTGTGACTTGGGATGGATTTATCTGCTTGAAGCTTCTTATGTGCATTAGGCTTCACTTTCCCTACCTGCCTCTCACCATGTGTGGCTGACCATCCCAGCTGGCTCTTCTGATCCAGTCATCTGCTTCTAGTTTCCTCTCCAAATCCCCCGGGAGGATCCTGGGATAGTCTGCAATGCCAGCTGATGAACTGGAGTGAGGAGCTGGAGTGAGGAGGGGAGTGGGACGTGCCAGACCTTCTTAGTTGGGCCCACTGATTCCATTTCCCTAAGCTGAGGCCTGTTCCCAGGGTCTCTTCCATTGCCTAGGAACCTCGTGATCCACAACCTTGAGTCCTAATAGTGAGAATCCCTCTGCCCAAGGCTTTGTACTGCTTCCTGACTCACTCCTTGGATACCACTGCCAGAATCTTCTCTGTATTATGACTCAACTCTGATTCTTTTTGCCATAAGGTATTTTACTCTTATCTGTTTTGCAATTCAAATCCAAGTATGAAATCTACCTTAACGTATATTCACCACAGATTTGCTCAAAGCTCCCAAGGCTTGAGTTTACTTGGTCTGTTATGTTCTTGGTTTTCCCTCAGCCACTCTTATCTTTCTGAAAGAAATTGAAGTTACCTCCCTCTTAGAAGGAACCCTGCTTTCCTCATTTGATTTTTATGGGCTCCTTCTAGTAGCAGGTCAAATTCTTTCTTCCATATTTCTAACCAATCATCAATTTCTTTCCTTTCCATTTTTTTTTCTGTTTTTCTCATTTCTATCATATCAATTAAGGCTTTTGTTAGTTCTTGCCTCAGTTATAGCAATACCTCCCACATGGTCTTCTTACTTCTCATACCAGTTTATACTGCCCAGCCCTTATGATCTATGAGCCCTGAGGCAAGTTATTTTTCCTCTAAGGCCTAGATTCCTCATCTATCTAATGGGCATATTATAAATCCCTTGTAGGGTTATGATAAATATAAGCAAATGTGCTAGATTCCCCCAGGCTATAAATCCAGAAGCAAATTAAAAATCTTGGCCCTGGCTGGATGGCTCAGTGGTAGAGCATTAGTCAGGAGTGTGGATATTCCAGGTTTGATTCCTGGTCAGGGCACACAGGAGAGGTGACCATCTGCTTCTCCCCTCCTTCCCCCTCCTCCTCTCGCTTTTCTTTCTCTCTCTCTTCTCCTCCCACAGCCATGGCTCAATTGGAGCTTGTTGGCCCCTGGCCCTGAGGATGGCTCCATGGCCTCTGCCTCAGGTGCTAAGAAGAGCTTGGTTGCGGAGCAATGGAGCAACACCCCAGATGGGCAGAGCATTGCCCCCTAGTGGTCTTGCCAGGTGGATTCCGGTCAGGGCGCATGTGGGAGTCTGTCTCTCTGTCTCCTCTCCTTTCACTGAATTAAAAAAAAAAACTTAATAGTTCTCATCCTCTCCCAAATATTCTGGGAAACCCACAAAATGAATGAATTCAATGAATATCAAATACTCTGTACTAGTCACTGACCTGGGCCCTGGGGACAGAGCAGTAAATACATAGACCGAGACAGTGCTTTTGTGGTTATAAGTGCTATGGAGAGGAAGTTAGGGTAGGGGGTGCTAGGCAGTGTTCAGTTTTATACAGGGTGCTCTCATTGAAAAGGTGTTGCTTATGCAAAGACATTAGTGAGCAGATCTTATGTGTGTTCTTGAATTGGTCACACCATCATTTATTGTTACAATTAGCTTAACTAGATACCATGATGCTGGCTGTACCCACACCATAGTGAGCTAGAAGCCACCCCAGTGCCTCATTTGGGGACTTAACATTATTCCCCTAGCCAACAATGCTTTTGAAAAACAGGAAGTAAGAGCCTGACCATGTGGTGGCCCAGTAGATAAAGCATCAGCCTGGGATGCTGAGGGCCCAGGTTCGAGACCCCAAAGTCACCAGCTTGAGCGTGGGGTCACTGTCTTGAGCACAGGCTCATCTGGCTTGAGCATTGGCTCACCAGCTTGAGTGTGGGGTCACTGGCTTGAGTGTGGGATCATAGATATGACCCCACAATTGCTGATTTGAGCCCAAAGTTCACTGGCTTAAAGCCCAAGGTCACTGAGCTTGAGCCCATGGTTGCTGGCTTGAGCAAGGGGTCACTGGCTCAGGTGGAACCTCCTGGTCAAGGCACATATGAGAAAACAATCAATGAGTAACTAAGCTGCTGCAACTATGAGTTGATGCTTCTCATCTCTGTCCCTTCCTGTCTGTCCCCCTCTTTCCCTCTAAAAAAGAAAAAAAGAAAAAGAAAAAGAAAAGGAAAAAGAAAAAAAACAGGAAGTAAGAGAGCCCATTGTTTCAGCATTAATGCTCAAGCTAAACTGCTACTGAACCAATGTCGGCTACTATTATCTTGCTACAAGTTAGACAGTAACTTTCTATCACCATAGCTGGCCCCATGGTGCTAGCCTTGGGGGAAATTGAAGGCTGAAGAGCCCCTACGATGCCTGTCAGCACCCTTTTTCAAATTGTAAAAGGAAAAGCTCTCTTCCTGAGTGCTACATTCACTTACCCACTCACTGATAGGCCTAGGGCATTGCAGAGTTTCATAAAATGGTTCTTTCTGTTACACAGAAGTCTTTCTTTGTTTTCTCCTAAGAAGAAACATGCAAGGAAGCTGAGTAAGGTCCTGGCCCGTGACAGCCAGACTGACTTCCAGGACTAAAGCCCAGCTTTCTCATTGCAGACTTCTTCCTCAACAAGTTGTGTACTCCCTATCAGCAATCAGCCTATCCCTGGAACTCTCTCAAGACATATCTATCAATGGCTAAAACCCTACTGAAGCCAGGATTTGAATTTTACCCACAGCAAACTTCTCAGCCTCCTTGTAAATCAATGCATGCCAATCATCGCTTGAGGGGAAGGCATACCATCTTGTTCTGTATCACAGACAGATCTGTCTTAATTCTGGCTCATCTGGGCCTTTGTATTACACAGTTACTAGGAACATTATTATAAATTCTGGCATGATTCTTTTATGGAGTAGGTACCCCCCAAATTAGTAACTATCGTAATTATGAGAGTAGTTGAATCATGGAAAATTATAAATTTATTCTTTATTATTTTTACTTTTCAAAGGGCTTTGTGAAATTATGTATCATATAATCAGAATCAATTTCTTAAAATTAAAAGAAAACCAACTCTTGGCATGTAGCTGTTTTCTTCCTTCCCTTCTCATCTAAACTAGGCAGAAGTGTCGTCTTAGACTCACTCTTTCCACTTCCTCAACCTGCTTCTATCTGGTTGCTGCCCCAACCATTCCTCTAAAATTGCTCTTACTGAAACCACCAACTATTTCTTAATGTTATTCCCTCAGGACTATGCTGGTGGGCTGGCAAAGGAGGCACTCTTGGGTAGATGATAACTTGGAGCAGAGTTAATTTGAGTTGAAGAAAAGGAGGTTAGGGGGCAAGAAGTGAGACCATTTCATCCAAGCTAAGATCATCTTTAGCATGATCTAAAACCAAACTTGAAAATCCAAACATTCACCTTGTCCAAGAGTCAAGCATTCTAGTTGGAAGTCAACTTACCTAAGCAGAAGAGGAAGTCCAGCAACAAGTCAGCTTCAAACAGGTAATAAGCTGACAAAGTAAGGTAGTCTCAGAAGGAAGGTACAAGAAGATGGCAAGCCAAGAGGAATTGCAAATTCAGCAGGTTACCAGCTGCATCTGGTTGGGCTTTCCTGGGAATGCCTGATGCGAAGTCCTAACTTACAAAGTCACTTTTCAGAAATGTGAGATGGGCTCCCAGGAGCACTCCTACACTGGATATGTCAACAAAGTGCCTGCCACACCCAACTTCCTCTTCAAGATGAAACTGCCCCACCCACAGCCCCCTGTTCTGAGCAGCAGAGCTAGGTGGTTCTTTACCCAGGGATGGCTCCTGATTGGACCAAGGATTGGCCTTTGACATGCGGCTGCCCCCCAAAAAACCAGGGCGTGAATGCAAAAGATGAGTTCAATCAGACTGACAAGATGAGGTCCATCAGATTCTCTCTCCTTCTGGGATTTGAATTGAGAAACCTGGAGATAATGGGGTAGTTAGCTATGAAAACTGAAGATGAGAGGGTGCCATACAATGGAGTAGGGGCCCTTGAGGACTATGGTTATACAAACCAAAGTATGAGGAAGCAGAGAAATATGCTACAAAAGCAGAATTTATAAATAAGCAGCAATTATGCAGAAGAGAAAACACATGAAATGTAAACAGAATTTATTAGTTGGAATAGGATGAGGAAAAGGCAAACCTGCAAAGAATAGCTGAGAAATGGTGTACCCTGTTATGAAGAGCCTGTCATCTGGCTCTGCTAAAAGCTATTTTCCTGCCATCCAAATTTACTAAGGTTCTTGTGTCTTCAGCAGACCAACCCTAACTTCTGGGGTTCCTTGCTAATGTTTTTTGGGCTAATGTTTTAAATGAGCTAGGTCTGATTGTATGTGTTTAGGATCCATCACTGAACAAAAGGGAAAAAGTAGTGAGAAAAAATCTTTCATTTCTTTTGGTAGGGTCTCTGATTCAAAGGGCCAAATTAAAATGTGTCTTCACTTTTGCCCATGGTCCTATTGGTGAGGTCAGCCATGGTGTCATAATGAGTCTGCTTTTTCTTGGGAACACAATTATATTTATCCTCCCTCATCATTGGGGTGGTGGTTAAAGAATCAGAAGAAGAGAAAAGAATATAAGCTAAGAGACTGGATATAGAGGCAGCCAGCTAACATAGGACAATGGCAGTAGAGTGGCTGGAGGTTAGAAATTTGGCCATTATTGATCTTTGGTGAATCAGTTTTCTCAGCTAAAAATTGGAAGTAAAATACATAGTATCCTTCTCCTTGCACTGTTGTAGGATTAAGTGAGAAAATGTATGCAAAGCATTTAGCCCATAGTAAGTGCTCAGTAAATTATAGCTGTTGTCGCTGGTGGTTTTATTATTAACAATCGTCTAGCTTTCATGTTTGACTGTGCTGCTAGGGAGACAATTAGATGGCATCATATACTCAAGCCTTCTCTCTGTACCAGAACATGGCACCTTCATCAAAATTCCTTCAAATTGGTGCATATCTTCCCAAGTACTATCTCAGAGAAGTATCAATGGAACCAGGGAGAACTGATGCAAGAAAATTAAGGATGAAAACCACTGTTGCATAGGAAAACAGTTCTGGAAGGAAGGGAACAATAAATTCGAACAGCAAAGTCTGTGGTGGCAACACTGGCCAGAGCAGCCAGCTGTGTGGGAGAAAGAGAGAATGCAGGTATTCCCTAAGCACTACTCTTGTCATCCATCCAGGGGTGGTGGACAAGTGAAAGAGGACTTGATAGGCCCAGAGGCTCTGGTTGGAAAGCAGTGCTTTGACAGACCATGGAAGCAGGAACTCTCTTTTGTACCATCAGGGTACAGTGGCTGGAGTGGATGAAGGAGCGATGCAGGGAGGGAAGCATGCCATCTTTATGAAGCTGTCAGTCATGATTGGAAAAGAGGGCAGACAGAGATAGAAGTCCCACAGATGGAGTACTGGAGGTGTGTGTAGATCAGAAGTCACAGATGCTGTTCAGGAAGACCCAGTTATCTTTGCTTGAGGTCCAAGTGTTGTCATGGTTGTGAACACATGTTGAGAGGGCCACGGATTGTGTTTTGGGAGCAGAATGGATAGGTGTCAGCTGATGATGCAGTCAGGCCTTTTTGGTGAGATGCATGCCACCTTACTCTTATTCAGGACATCTCTGAGTTGCTCATAAGAGGTTCTAGATCTGGATGAGGCCCACATGGAGATGTCTGAAAGTTGACTACAACACTCAAGCCAGAGTCTCCCAAGGCTGAGTGCCTCTGCTGTCCCTGGTACCTAGGCTTACAATACAGGCCCCTGCTCTGTGGTCCTGTTGCTGGATGTGTGCTGATGGAGCACCTGACGCATCTGAGATAAGGTGAGCCACCCACATAACATGAGCTGAGCTTCCAGGTCTGTTCTGGCTGCTCCAGGCCACTGCAGACTGACTTCACTGACTTCACTTCACAGCTTAGACCCTTTGCCTTGAAGATATCTTGAGAGCAAGCCATTCTCCTTCCCAAACAGGGATACAAACAGGGATAATAGAAGACTGGACAGTATTCCTCCTCCATCAGGATGGTCCCTTCACAGTGTTGCCAGCATCAGTACCAAGAGTGTAAGGTTGAACTAGGTTGGGTGCCAGCTGCCTAGAGTTGGCACAGGTTAAGAAGACATATTCTGGGGCTGGACTGCCCACATTCAAATCTTAGCTTTTACTTCTTAGCAACATTTTTTTTAACCTAGAGGAATTACTTTATCTCTCTGTCTCAGTTTCCTCATCTAAAAAAAAGCAATAATAACAGCACATATCTCATAGGATTATTAGGACTATTAAGTTTGTTACTATAGACTCAGACAACAGTGTGGGGATTGCAGGAGGCAAAAAGGTGGGGGTGGGGGAGGAGACTTGACCAGGGATGGTGAACACACAATGCAATGTACAGGTGATGTTTTGTAGCATTGTTCACCTGAAACCTGTATAATTTTATTAACCAATGTCACCCCAATAAATTCAATTAAAACTAAAAAAAATGACTGTCTGGCACACAGTAAGTTCCTGCTAAAGCTATAATGGGGCAGAGGTAAAGGGAGTCTTGAGTTGCCTGAAAAATGGTGTCAACCTCAGCACATCAAACCAACTTCCTTCTCTTTTTTAGGAGGTCAGGAAGTCATGACTAGGTCAGTTGCACAAAAAATAACAAATTGTTATCAAGCATATCTTGGAATGTCTAGGTGTCCTCAAGTGACAAGGAAGGGGTCTATCAGTCCAGAATTAGCGGCACCTGGTCACAATGGACTTGGTCCAAAAAATGCCACACTTTCCTGGAGACTGTGTTGGAGGTGCCAATGCCTCAGGAAATCCAAGACTGTTGGGCTAGAATGTTACTTAGGCCTCATTGCACAGGGTATATGTGCAGATATTCAAGAGTATGTTAGGATATGGCTGAAGAAGTGCAAAAACCATCCCTTAGATAGCCATGCAGGATACTGAGCATTTAAAGTTGCCACAAGTTAAGGGACATCAGGTTCACTACGAACTGTCTACATTAGTGGTTTTTGATGCCAGATGCCAGTCCATGGACCTGTGCTGGTCGCAGAAATTAATCTTCATACAACATCAGGGTGGTTAACTCTTTCATGGACCAGCACAGAATGTCTGGTAGACTGTCAACTGTTGCAAAACACTGCTCTAGACACTTTTAGAAAATGATCTTTCATTCTTTATATTCCAAATACAGCTAGTGAAAGGCAAACAAGGTTATAGGAATGGAGACGGTCTAATTTCACGAACACCCAAAGCTGGCCCAGGGTGAGCATGAGGGGACCGGACAGGATCAGGACTGCAGTAGTCCTAGCAGAGGCCCAGTTCTTCGCTTTTCTCTTTCACAAAGTGTCCCAATGCCTTTTTGAGAGAAGTAGAGGCCCAGTAGACCCCAAGGCCTATGAATTCCACTGAGTCTTAGGATATGGGGGTTGCCAGATACTTACTATAGGACACCTAGTTGAATTTGAATTACAGATGAACAATGAATAATTTTTTTTAGTATAAGCAATCCCAAATGTTGTATGGCACATTCTTATACTAAAAAAGATTTGTTGTTCATTTGAAATTTAATTTTAACTGGGTTTCTTGTATTTATATTTAATATCTCTAGTAATCTACTGAGGGTGTGGAGGTGTGGTCGTGGTAGCACGGTGGAGACGTGCAGCCTCCAACTGAGTGCAAAGAGCAGAGATGTTAGAGGAGTCTGGTGCCTTCACCTTACAGGGGTTCCATAATACTGGCTCACTCAGTTCAGGTCTCTGGGAGTGAAGCAGGTCTGGATACTTCTCCATGCTAACACTGTAGCTGGCCACTCCATGGACATCAAAGGCTCTTGCCAGTTAGTCATGGCTGTGAGAAAGTCCCAGTGGTGCCCACAGAGTGATCTTCCAAACTGTAGTTGGGCAATAGCATCCGGCTTTTTCCATACATGATAAGTCCCACTTATATAAGTGTCCTCTGTCCCCAAATATAAATCGTGCATTTCCATAAACTGCTGGAACTAGATTAAAAAGCATGGCCACTAGGAGGGCAACTGAAGACAGAGATCTTGCTCTGACCACAGGCATTGCAAGACTTGGCAAGGTCTGAACAGTGACTTGTGATCTCAAAGCCAGCACCCCTGTTGCTAGTAATTTGTCACGTCTGCAGAGAAGATACAGCAGCCACCATCTGAGATCACACTCCTCATTTCCCTTCTGGGAGCTGAGATGCTGAAAATTAGCAGGAAATGCAGCCTTATAGACTGAGGGACAGTGTCTGACCTCACTCTCTCAAGTAAGAGTGGTTAGTAACCAAAAGTAGGGATATGGTTCATAAGCTAAGAGAGCATTTCAGAATCTCAGACATGTACAAACAGGTAGAGCCCAAAAGCCAAATCACAGAGACTTACCTAAATAGGTCAAACCATCAAGACAGTCTCTAGAGGCAGAGTTCAAAGAGAGTAAACCAGCGGCAGGCCAATGTTTCCACAGTCAGCACATGACTAGCCATCTGTGGTTCATTCTTTTACCCCTGGGGGTCTAGGGGGGAACATGGCTGGTTACAGATGCTTTTGGGAGGTTAGAGGTTCTGTCAGGGACTGGGCCTCCCTGTCAACAGCAATGGACATTTCCCAGCCCTGCTCTTTGAGTACTCTGCTGTCTGCTGCTATTAGACACTCTTTCTTTGTTATCACTCTCTACACACTTGGGTTCTGAGAATTTGTACTCTTCTAGTTTTCTCCTATCTGCTTTTTTTCTATTTTCTTCAAGGGCTCTTCTTCTTCCTGATTCTTTAAAAAAATATGTTTTCCCATTGATTTGAGAGAGAGATAAAAAAACAAGAGTATTATTAAGTCATTGTTTCACTTAGTAGTTCCTTTTAGTTGTGCACTCATTGATTGCTTCTTATATGTGTCCTGAAAGGGGTTTGAACCTCTGGTGCATCAGGTTGATGCAAACCAGCCAGGGCTTCCTGATTCTTAAATATTTATATTCCTCAGGGTCCTGCCCTTGATCCCCCTGCTCCTAGCTTCTCTTTTTTCCACAGTGCCTGGCTAGTCTCAGTTGCTATTGTGGTTCCAAATTAAGGGCATATTTGATTGAAATGTGGTTTGTGGAGACAAAGGATGTGGGTCATTTAACAATGTTTAATGAGACTTGCATGAAGTTTTTTTTTTAAGCTTCTTTAGGCTTCATAGTCTTATCTACACACTGAGGATGAATAAAACCAAGTAGCTTGTAAGACTGTTATAAATATTAAATAATATATGTGAATTGCTTTGTGCAATGCCTGACATAGTAAGTGCTCAATAAATGTAATCATCTAGCAATAATTTATTATTACTTATATGCTGCTGAATCTCAGATCTTTGTTGCTAGCTCATTACTTGCTTGGGGACCATACTCCTATGTCCATCTGTCTACTATATATTTCTACGTCATGTTCATTGGGTCAAAAATAAATCTGATCTTTTCTCCTTCTCCACCTCCTCTTCTTCTCTATTCACTACCTCAGCTGCTGGCACCATCATTCATCAGTCACCCAGGCTGGAATCTTGGAAGTCATCCTTGACTCCTGTCTTTTCCTTCACACTTGCCTTCTACCTCTGCTCCTCATCAAATCATTCATTAGAATCTGATGATTTTGCCTGTTCAGCTCTTTCAGTTTCTATTGTTCTCTTATTTCTTGATAAAAATCTCTTGACATTGTAGTGATTCAAGGCCAAGGCTCTGGCTCTTATGAAGTTTATGACTTTGGTGACAGACTCCTGTGGTTGATGATATTATTATTCAGAATACTCACTGCCCCTGCCTATGGGGCCTAGAGGAGAAATCTACATCTGTTCTATTGAATCTGGCTTGACTATCAACTTGCATTGGCCAATGATATGTGAACATATCTGACATGTGCCAATTCTGACTAGTTATGAGCAATCTAAGCAGCAGCTATCTTAGTTATCATGTGGTTTCACCATTGCCCTTTCCCCCTGCTGTGACACCACCGTGTCCCCAATGCAGTCTGCTCCTTCAGCCTAAATCTCAAATAAAAAGGATGAAACAGGGCAGCAACCATTACATGACATACACACAATATGAACAGAAAATAAATCTTTTTTTTTGTTAGACTATGGAGATCATTTGTTACTACATCATAACCTAACCTGAACTTACTGATACAGTCCTTTCAGGATTATTCACAGAATATTTGAAGCTGATGCACAATGATATGAAAATAAGTGAGTCATAATGATGCAGGTATGGGCTTCTCCAACAAAATGAGCAAGCTGGATATGCTACCAGGCATCCCCGAAATGTGACACACGAAAATTGTTCTGGTCCAAGTTCTGCTTGGCAAAGTACATTTTTACCATTTTGAAGATGTCAGTTGCTATAGGAGTTTTCAAAAGAGGCCAAAAAAATCAGACTTAAAATAAAATCTATTGTGTGTATACATAACAGGAGGGGCCTGAAACAACAGCTGACTGAACTGAGAGATACAAGGATGCACAGAGCTGTATATTGATGCTGAAGGAAAATGGCATTGCTGTGAATTTATTTGTGACCTACTTCAACATATTGGAAGAAATGTCAGCAATCTAAGGGTTGGTAACATAATTTTACAGAATTAGAATTTTACCAGCTTCAAAATTCTAACTTCATCACAAGGCCCAAATCAGCCTGACCATTTCTAGGGCAAGGACCTTTGCTTGGCAACAACAGTAACAATAACTATAGGTAATGACAAATGATCACATATATTTAACTGTGTTAATACCAATAGATGTTAAACAGACAGTACTTTGCAGTTTCATGTGACACGTCTATGTATTAACAGGGCCTTTCAAGAGCCTAAAATAGTTTTGACTCAATACTAAATACTCAATACTTAATATTAAAGCAGTTTCTGAACCTCAGCATATTGACATGTAAGGTCAGATAACTCTTTGTTGTGGGGATTGACTGCCTTGTGCCTTGCAGGATGGTTAGCAGCATTCCTGGCCTTATCCATTAGATGCCAGTAGCACCCACACAGTTGTGACAACCTGAGGTGTCTTCCTACTCTAAAGGAATGACTTTAGTGGTGGGAATTGAGAAACCATGGCATACGAAACTGAAGATACTCTGGAGTGGACAGGCTTTTAGGTTTCTCTAATTCATTCAGGTAGTTAGCACTTCACTTTGCTTATAAGTCAAGCCAACTCTGCTTCCATTCCTAGTAACAGCTGTTAATTGAGGGTCTATCATAAATATAATTTGCATAGCAAGCAGAGCATGGAGATTAAGCACTTGGTTTCAGTGACAGACAGGCTGGGTCAGAATCCTGGCTCTGCTATTTGTTTGCTGGGTAACCAAGGGTAAGTTTCTTTACCTCTTTGCCATTTTTCCTCATCTATAAAATGAAATAGCATAGTGTATATGAAATAACATAGGGTTGTGAGAATTCAATGAGTCAATGTTCCTAAGATGCTTAGAACTGAGCCTAGGTTATGTTTACTGTTATTCTTAACTCGACAACAATTCTGCAACTTAAACAATATTATCTCCGTTTTATATATGTTGAAGCAAATATTCATGGAAATCAAGTCCAAAATCATATAGCTGCTAAATTACTTGGCCAGCAAGAAGAGGAATCATGATTCAAACTCCAGGACTGAAGTGTCTCTCACTATACCCAGACTGGGTTAAGCCTGGGAGCTAAGGTTCTCTTTCAGGGAAAAAATTGGTACTTGTCCACTTGGCTTGTTGTCTTTGCATGGAGTAGTGGAAAGACCCACTGGGGCCTGGCCGGGTAGCTCAGTTGGTTAGAGTATCATCCCAATACACAAAGGTTGCAATTTTGATCCCCAATCAGGGCACATATAAGAATCAATCAATGAATGCAGAAATAAATGGAACAATGAATTAATTTCTCTCCCCCTTTCCTCTTTCTCTAAAATCAATCAATCAATCAATATAAAAATTTAAAAAACGCCTACTAGTTAGAGGTGGAAAACAGCCTTTAGCATTGACTAGTTGTGAGAAGTTGGGCCAGTCACTCGAAGATCCTGAGGCTGTTTACTCATCTGCAAAATGGACACAAAAACACCTGCTCTGCATTCTTCACGGGTGGTGGTCAGAGTGATGTGAGAAAAAGTGCAGCAGAGCTCACAATGTAAGATCAGAAATGACACCCTGGCAGCTTTATGCTGCTGGGTTGTAATGGCTAAGACCTCTCCTGCCCTTGGCCGGGTCATTCATCAGGCCCCATGTGTGCACAAGCACAGGCGGGGCCTTCTCCCTCCAGGTCTAGGGTGGGTAATCTGGGAGGTGACCCCAACATGAAGGCAGCAGCTGCTGCTTATCTGCAGTTAGTCATCCACCCAGACAGATGAGGTGTCCGTGGTGACCTTCCTGCCTCAGTGACTGTGGGAACTCTGGACTTTCCAAGGCCAGAGGGTGGGAACGTAAACAAAATGGCCCCTACTGAAGCTCCAGCCTCACCTCCTCCCTCGGGCTGCTCCAACCTAGAAGGAGGCACCAGAGATGATGCAGGCACCACCGCTGAGGGTGTGGAGTGAAAGAAGCCGGGGCGCTGGGGGTCGCGCCTCCCCCCAGCACAGTTCTGATTCCCGCAGAGGTAGATGCTTCCTGCCAAAATCTCCGCCACCGCCACCGCCACCGCCACCGCCACCGCCACCGTCGCGTCTTTGCTGTCTACACGGCAGAGTCAGAAATCTATCAACCGGGTGGAAACTCCTCTTCCTTGTTCCTCAGCAGGTTTATCACTGTGTTCCGTAGACGGCTTCCCGGTTAGTCATCTGTAAAGAGCAGGGAGTTCCAGTCTTTTTCTAGCAAAAGGCAGCAAACACGAGGGAGTGTGGCAGAAAAGGCTCCTTCAGCCCCCTTTCCTGGTCTGTGGAAGGCTCGGTCAACTGTGGGCTGCCCCGCGTGGACACCTGTGCTATTCTTTACACCCATTATTTCTCCACGCTTTTCCTGTGCATTGGAGTCTTTTTCTCAATTCCTGGCCATTTGCCGCTCCACATTTCCTCACTCTTCCAATGGCACCTCTCAGAGGATTCTGTAGCATTTAAGTCAATTTCTTCCTTCTTCTTAGTGTTCCTCCTCTCCATCTTTCTGTTGGCCAGCACCTGCTCTGCACTTAACGTATGTGCCAGACGCAGTAAGGGTACCAGGGACATGTCAATCAGCAAGCAAGATAAACTTGATGACTTCTTGTAGCTTACATTCTATTTGGGAAGACAGATATTGGGCAAGTACTCTCAAAAACAAGGCATTTTGGGTGTTTATATCCGTAGGTGCAAACCCAGACTAGCTCAGGAAAGTCTGGTTGATGAGATGTCAGGGTTAAGCCTAGAAGCATGGGTGTTGCTCAGGTGATGGGTTGAGGAGAGATGAGAAGGTGTGAGAACAGTGTATGTGAAGGTGCTGAAGAAAGACAGAGCATTTGCAGAACCCAAAATGAATAGCAGAGCAGCTTGTGGTGCATGCCCTGGGCTGTACCCTCCCCGCTGAGCTATGCTTTGTTCCTAAACACTTCTGCCTGCTCACCCACCATAAACCCTGTCATGTATGCTCTTTCTTTGAGGCTCTGCTTTTTTCCTTCCATGATTGCAATCTCAACTGATAATTTCCCAAAATGGGTTTGGAGTCTGGAGATTGATTCTTACTAATTATACCACGTGGCTGTACACCTGACCGAGTGACTCAGCTTCTCTGAACTGTGGTTCCTCACTAGTAATACGAGCTAGTAATGTGCTAATAGTAATATTTAATAATGTTTACTCTGGCCTGACCAGGCAATGGCACTGTGAATAGAGTGTTGGCCTGGGATGCTGAGGACCCAGGTTCAAAACTTGGAGGATGCTGACTTGAGCGTGGGCTCATCCGGCTTGAGCACGGGCTCAACAGATTGAACGCGAAGTCGCTGGCTTGAGCGTGGGATCATAGGCACGACCCCATGGTCTCTGGCTTAAGCCCAAGGTTGCTGGCTTGAGCCCACAGTTGCTGGCTTGAGCAAGGGGTCAATGGCTCAATTGGAGCCTCCAGTCAAGGCTCGTATGAGAAAGCAATCAATAAATAACTAAGGTGCTACAACTATGAGTTGATGCTTCTCATCTCTCTCCTTTCCTGTCTGCCTGTTCCTGTCTGTCCCTATCTCTCTCAAAAAAAATTTACTCTCCGCTAAGTGCTTATTGTAGTTTATTGCATTTAATCCTCGTCAACATCATGAGGTAGGTAATATTTTTATCCCTTTCTATCCTTCTCAAAGGCTTCTTGAAAAGTTCGAATGTGACACTATCACAAATGTGCTTTGTCACCATTAAGGGTTAACGCCAAAATAAAATAACATTACCACCATGTTCAATAAGTACATACGTAATGACTAAACTCATTTGTTGAGTGCCACAACAATTCTGGTCTATACATAATGAAATGAAGCTCAGAATCTTTTGTGTCTGACTCCTAAGCAAACCAAGCAAAAAGCAGTAGCAAGAATGAAAAATGTGGTCATCACCAAAGAGCTAATTGTATGTAGTGGCAAACCACCGAAGGGAGAATTCCACAGATGTGACCCTGAACCTCGAAGTAGGTAGTCTGATGACTGCCACTGTCTGGGACTCATACCCAGAGAACAGGGTGAAAGCTCAGAATCAGGTCCCGAGTAACACTGAGGTCATATCGAACTTACTGCCCACTGTGGAAGGGTCCTGCAGGGGGCTGAGTGGCCTGGGAGAAATTCATAGGTTTAGAGTAGAATTCAAGGTTGGGGCTGAAGCCAGAGGGTCTAAGTCTCCTGCTAGTCTTAATACATGTCTATCCCCTTTCTCCTCTGCATTACAGAATTTTTTTCATGCCAAACCCCAGTTCCGGGAAATTATTTATACATGATACACACACTGATGTAATAATGACGGATTCTTGAAATGTCAGTTTCTGAAAACGTGGGTGTGTATAACAAACTAATATGAATATATGAGCATGTGGGTTGATGTGTGTGGGCATGTGTGTCATAGAATGGCTCCTATAATTACACTCCCCCACTTGGCAAGAAGTGGCGCCGGCTCCCCGTGCAATAGTCAATGTGGGAGAAGTGACACCAAAAACAGATGAGGTGAAAGAGGGTAACTGTGGTTTGATGCTCACAGATTAGACAATAAGCAATGAATAAGAAAGTCAGCCAGCTGAAAATGACTTGCATGCAGACTCTTCCTAGGGATTAAACTCCTGTATACGATTATAGTACACTTTGTTTAAACTCTTTCAAAGTGCTGTGAGCTTTAATACCCATTTCCCCCTCATAGCAAAGACAGTCTATCTTAGAAGTGAGAACACATTCTGGGTTCAAATCCCAGTGCCTGCAGATTCTGCCACTTACTGGTTGAATGATATTGAGCAAGTCATCACATCTGTATGCCTGTTTCTTCGTCTCTGATATGGGATGACTACTATCTACCTTGTGGAGCTCTTATAAGGATAAAGGAAAATAAAACGTGGTGAGTGTTTTGCGTTCAATATTTAGGAAATGACTACTTGATAGTGTTTTTACAAGTGACAGCACAGATGCCCAGAGAAGACAAGTTCCCCCTCTGGGTCCCTCCCAGCCCCCCCCCCCCCCCCCCCCCGCTAGTTTAGTGGCAGTACCAGGGGAAGCAGTCAGGCATCCCATCTCTGGCCCAGGGTTCTTTCTACTCAACCACGTGGAGCACCCACCGCACACTGAAATGACTTTCAGGTTACAAGAGACTTTTTGCATGTAACCTCCTTAATTTGCACTACTCTGCCAAACACGCACATTAGCAGGTTCAGAACTCTGAAGAAAATGTTTATAAAAGACCTCCTAGAAAATTCATTTAGATCTGGGGTGGCCTGAGGAGACCCAAAGAGCTGTGTGTGAGAAAAAAAAAGACACCCTGCCATACACCTTTCAATTGTGGACATGGAGATTGTTTACTTTGAGGATTGAGGTGACACAATCTTTAATCCAAGTTGGCTATGCTCTGCCACTTTCCTCCACCATTAGTGGGTCTGTGTTCAGCAATGTAAACTCCGGAAGTAACGCAAAACCGGGGAAGTAAATCTGCCATTTCACCTCTCACCCCACACTGCCTCCTCCCCTCCTTTTCTGTCAGTGCCCTCAAGCTTTAGAAAAGCACTATCAATTCCCTCTGCTCAACTTCCATTATGAAAACAATAGACCCACACAGGACTGGGGTTAGAAGCCAGGGGCTTTCATCCAGGTGTGACATTGGTTAACTATGGCGTCAGACAAGTTCCATCAGTCCCTGGGCTTTGGCTTTTTATCTTTAACATGAAAAAGAGCATTGACTGAGTGCCTGCTTTGTGCCAAGTGCCTTTGGTGATGTCATTTTAGTCTTTTTAAATCTGTATTTAGGCAAATGAGAAAATAAAGGGGCAGAGAAGCTAAGTAAACTGCCACAGGCCCAGTTGACAAGAGGAACCTGAGCTGAAATTTGAACCCAAATTTCATCTTGAGCTAGTAATCCAATACAATCTATAATGCTCCTTTCTATTCTGATACTATGCTGTGCCCTGAACTCAGTCAATAGTTGGCTGAGTTAGTCACAATGAGTCATTCCTCCACGGCCTGCGGTCTTACACTGAATAGGCAGAGGCTGGGCAGGGATTTACAATAACCCTTATTTGGCCAGCTATTATTACATCAACTGTACACCTGATGTTATAAGTAGTTTCATCACCATCAATTGAAATTTGATACTTGCCTTCATCTTAAATGCATCTTCCAATAAAAAAACATTTCCCTGGAACTCCTTCCCTTATCCTTCATTGGAAGCTTAACATTTATATAATTGATTTAATTTCAAATGTGGAAGGCTGTTTATTAACAAACCAAAGATAGTTCACATTTTTATGTTTAAGAGATTCTAACCCATATAGTATTAAGCACTGGTAGGAAGAGTATTTGATTCCTGGGAAGTGGGTGGATGAGGATATTGCTGAGGAGCACAGAACAGGGAGTTTCCAGCCACTCATCATTGTGGTGGAGATTTGTCCTTCCCCCTCTTATTCTTGGGTGCCTCTCAAGTTGGACTCAAGTAAGAATTTAACACGTCTCAACTGTAACTTCACCGCATAATGGCTGGAAGAGGGAGACACAGTGGAGTACAGCCCTCTCTCTGGGGGGAGAGACAGGAATACTAAATGTTACCTATTCCTTTGGTAGTCAACCAGATATATCATGGAACCTAGTTAATTCACATTGTAGTTATGCTGTCTGAAGGTAAAGATGATGTTTGTTTTATTTTGTTGTTGCATCTTAAGGCAAGCCCAGTGGCTAAATATATAGCAGGTGCTCAATAGTGTGTTTTAAAAATGCACAGGATAAGGCAGGCCAGTAGGAAGATGATCAGGGGAACCTAGGCCTTGGTTGGCAAACCGCAAGCCACATGAGGCTCTTTGGCCCCTTGAGTGTTAGCAAAGGCCAGCTGAGGAGTACCCTAATTAAGTTAGTAACAATGTACCTACCTATATAGTTTAAGTTAAAAAATTTGGCTCTCAGAAGAAATTTCAATGTTGTACAGTTGACATTTGGCTTTGTTGACTAATGAGTTTGCCAACAACTGACTAGGCCATCACTTTATTAAATGTAAGTTCTCAATTTAAATCTACCTGAAACATATGACATCAGCTCCCTGAGAGTAGTGACCATATTTTAATCATCTTTGTGTTCCCTAGGATTTAGCCTTATATAATAGGGGCTTAACCATTTCTATGGAACTGAATCATCTTTAGGGACTCCAATATGTAGTAAAAACATTCTAGACGATAATATGTTGGAAGGATAAAAAAAAATGGTTGAGTGATTTGAAGATAGTAATGTAAGGATGATAACAATGTTCACAAATGTGGTAATGCTGGAAGACAGGATGTTCCTGGAAGGAAGGATGCCTGTGCCGGCGAAGCTGTAACCAAAGTTGTCCAGGGAAGTGTTGTGATGACTGAGTCCTCTCTCTGTTGCTCCCTGGTGCCAAAGGGAGTCCACTCACGCTGGCACTTTAGGGAAGGTGATTCCCCAACATTCCACTCCGTTTTGCCCCATCATCTCCTAACGTCCAGAGTATCACAACTCTCACTGATCAGACTATGTTTTCTTTTTTCCTGTTCTCATATACGGCCACTTCCTGATCATACAAGTTGAGGCTCAGGATGGATTTCATCATCTTTACTCCTGAATCCGGTATCACATCCCTCTTCCTCTCCAGTGACAGCTTTTCTCCAAAAGGGTAGGGGAGGAGGCTTTCACTGTACTCACGAGTCCTCTCCTTGTACTACCCTCCTAAAGACTGCCATGCTCAGTGACTCCAAGCTTATTTCCCATTCTACTTGTGACTGCCATCAGTGGCAACTTCTACTTAAGAGAAGAAAAACATACTTTTCCATCTTTAATGGGACACCTCTGGTTAAGAGGGCATCTCATTTTTTTAAAATTTACTGATTTTAGAGTGGGGAGAGAGAAACATTGATTTATTGTTACATTTATTTATGTATTCATTGGTTGATACAACTTGGCACATCAGGACAACACTCTAATAACTGAGCTACCTGATCAGGGCTTATTTTATTTTATTTTATTCTATTCTTTTAAGAGGGCATCTCATTATGTAAGAATCCCACCATGAGTAGAACAGAGGATTTAGTGATGCTTCATAGATTTGTGATTGTCGGGTTAACCTAGATGTTGACTCAAAGTTAGCATGAATAGGAATAAATAATGGTTTTGGTTGGGGGTGAGTAGGACTCGTTTAAAGTCTGGAGAGAGCCTGACCAGGCAGTGGCACAGTAAATAGAGCGTCAGACTGGGGCGCAGACGACCCAGGTTCGAAACCTTGAGGTCACCAGCTTGAGCGCGGGCTCATCTGGTTTGAGCAAGGTTCACCAGCTTGAACCCAAGGTTGCTGGCTTGAGCAAGGGGTCACTCAGTCTGCTGTAGCCCCCTGGTCAAGGCACATATGAGAAAGCAATCAATGAATAACTAAGGTGTCGCAACAAAGAATTGATGCTTTTCATCTCTCTCCCTTCCGGTCTGTCTGTCGCTATCTGTCCCTCTCTCTGACTCTCTCTCTCTCTCTCTCTCTCTCTCTCTCTCTCTCTCTCTCTCTCACACACACACACACACACACACACACAAAATAAACAAAACTAAAGTCTGAAGGGATCAGGGTCCTACATGGATGAATAAGACAAGAAATATTGGTGAACGGAGCAAGAAGGTGGGAAACATTTAGATAAGAAAATAGACAAAAGAAAGAAATGCAGAGAACTTTAAAGTCCATATTGAATGTTTGGGAAAATAACAATAATTAACATGACCCGGCCAGCACTCTTCTAAGCTCTTTACATAGATTACTTCATATAATCTTCACAAGTTTATGAGGCAATGAGCTAAAGCCTGCCAGGCTTACATGCCTCTGCTGTGAGGAAACAGGGACACTGGAAGGTGGGCTTCCCCCTCGCTCCTCTAAGGGAGGGTTCAGTCTCTTCCAGCCCTGCTCCAGCCACCTATGACCTAACTTTGCCCAGAAAGCTGGGGTTTGTCACTGAAGGCTGAAGGTGCCCAGGGCCGTCGGCCCCATCTACGACACTGTGGATGAGCCTAGGGTATTTCTTCCAAGAAGCAGGTAAACTGATCTCATTCGCACAAGGGCCACTTAACTATGTCTTGCCTGAATAGTCAGGTTTTTTATTCTTCCCTCAAAGATCTCTGTTGTGGGTGTTGATAGTCCTATTTTCTGCTGCTTTGCTTAATATATAGTGTTTCCTTTATCCCTCCTACCTCAATGCCCCACTCATATTTCAGGCTGGGACCTACTCTTAATTTAGAGCTCTCTTTCCTCCTTTTGCCAACTTGTATTATGAATTTACCTTTGCCACCCAGCTTAGTGTATCCCAAGGTTCTCTTTACCAGGCCACAGTCACAGAGCTCCAGGGAAAAGCAACCTGGTCTCAACTCTCCAGGCAGAGGAGAACAGGAGCTCCATATCCACGCATGCTGCAAATGGCTTTTTCCAGTCTACCTGAATCATTACCAGCTAGAAGCAGCGGTCATTGGGACTTGGACATGAGCTGCAAAGTATAGAATGGTGACAACAATTCCAGTGCCATGCGGACTTTTCCTGTGGGGAACTTTCCTGGACTCCTGCTCCCTGTGACAGCTCCTAACAGACTGAACTGTGGTTGGGTTGCATTTTTCAGGGATTTGGCATGGTGATGGGGTCAACTTGAACTTGGGGAACATGTTAAGGACACTACTCATTTATGGATTCTTGCTGTATTCGCCAAGAGTTTGCTTAAAGGCTCTTAATCACTGTAAAAAAAATAAAATAGAGGACTGGATGAAGAAGATGGGGCACATATACACCATGGTATATTATTCAGCTAGGAGAAATGGTGACATCGGATCACTTATAGTGGAATGGTGGAGTCTTGGTAGCATTGTGCGGGGTGAAATAAGCGAATCAGAAAAAAACAGGAACTGCAGGATTCCATGCATTGGTGGGACATAAAAGCGAGACTAAGAGGCATGAACAGGAGTGTGGTGGCTATGGGGGGTGGGGGGAGGGAAGGAGGGAGAGGGGTGGGGGAGGGGTACAGAGAGAACTGGATGGAGGGTGGCGGAGGACAATCTCTCTTCGGGTGGTGGGTATGCAACATAACTAAATGACAAGATAACCTGGAAATGTTTTCTCTGAATGTATGTACCCTGATTTATTGACGTCACCCCATTAAAATAAAAATTTATTTATAAAAAAAAAAAAAAGTTTATGAGGCAAGTGTTAGTATTATCCCCACTTTACAGAATAGGAAACTGAGACATAAAAGTATGGAGTAATTTACCCAAGTCCACATACAACTAAGTGGTAAAGGAAGCTGGAATTCAAAGCTGAAGCTCTCTTCTCCACTAACATTCATTCAGCACTAACTATGAACTAGGTAGTGTGCTTTGGTCTAGATCTGGGGTGACCTCATGACCCCAGGAGACCCAGGATATGTGGCAGAAACACATATCCTGTCATATCCTGTTCAAGTCTCAACATGTAGATTATTTACATTGTGAATTGATTTTACTTTGTGATTTGTGTGAAGCAATCTTTAAATCCTGTTGCTTTTTTTTATTTCTATTTTTTAAATATTTTATTTATTGATTTTTAGAGAGAGGAGAGAGAGAGAGAGAGAGAGAGAAGGGGGAAGAGCAGGAAGCATCAACTCCCATATGTGCCTTGACCAGGCAAGCCCAAGGTTTCGAACTGGCAACCTCAGTGTTCCAGGTCGACGCTTTATCCCACTGCGCTACCACAGGTCAGGCCTAAATCCTGTTGCTTTTTTTACACACATCCTTTCTACAAAATATTTGTATGTACACTTTGGAAATGTGTATAGGTTGTGGTGTTTTTGTTTGTTTTTTTTTGTTTTTTTTTGAGAGAGACAGGGAGAGAGAGAGACAGGAACATGGAGCTGCTCCTATATGTGCCCTGACCAGGGAATCGAATGGACAAGCTTCATGCTTCAGAGCTATCCAGCCAGGGCTTAACTTTTATTGATTTTTTAGAGAGACAGAGAGGGGAAGGGAGAGAGAAGGGAGGGGGAAGAGGGAATGAAAGCATTTGTTGTTCCACTTAGTCATGCATTTTTTGCTTCCCATCTGTGCCCTGATCTGGGATTGAACCCACAACCTTGTTGTTTAAGGGACGACACTCTTAACCATCTGAGCTAACTGGCCAGGATCATGTTGCGTGTTTAAATATTCAAACACAATTTACCATTATCCTTCAAGATCATGCCTCATTCGTACCTCTAGTTTTTAGCATGGTTTCCATTATATCCCTTGGAGGAAATAAGCCAGTCCTTCCACTTTACAGACAGTGAAAGTGGCTTGGAGGATGTCAATGACTTGAGCAAGGTCACAGGTCAAGTTAGCAGCATTTGGCTTACATCAGGATCAATAGCCTCACTCTCTCCAGCCTGATCCTCTGAGGGTCGCCTGTCCTGGGGTCCAGGCCACATTCCAAATTGGGTAAACTGGTGCATGCTGCCTGTCTGAAATTTCCCTTGTGGTTTTGCTCACATCTGGTGTTTTTCACTTCTCTTTCTAAACACGTGCTTTGATCCTAATGCTGCTACAGCAGAAAGATGTCCATGGTTCCAAGGAGCACAGTTAACTTAGTAGGAGGTGAAAGATACTCCTCTCAACAGGACTTATAAAAATAAACAGTATCAGAGCCTCACCATGTAGTGCTTGAAACACTTCCCGGAAACCCCAAGATTTAGAGATAGCTACATTGTCTCTCTGTAGCCTCCAATCCTCTAATGTGCCTGGACTCCTAGCCACCCCCCACCCCCTGCCCCTCTCAAATGCCCAAAGGGCTTGAAGTCTTATGCTAGTCTTGCTCTTTGTCATTCTCAGCAGACACAAGACAACAACTGGTTAAGCGTCTTCCACAAGAATTCTGTGGTCATAACTCTGTCTCATATACACTGAGCTGAGAACCATGTATATTTACTTCCAGAAAAGCCTTATCTACAACTAGCTTTCCTGTTGTATTTATTTTATCAAACTTTGTTATTCATTCTGCCCTTTACCTTATCTTAGTAAGTCTGTTTCTTAATTATAAAAGTATTTTTCCATTATAATGAAAACTTTTGGGGAAATAGAGAATAAGGAAAAAAATTCACAATCCTAGTACTCTAACATAACCACTATTAATTATGTGGTTTGTTTTCTTCTGGACTTATTTTCCGTGTGTGTGTGTGTGTGTGTGTGTGTGTGTGTGTTGTTTGTTTTTACATAACCAGAATCATAATTTACACACAATTTTTATATTCTCTTCTTTCATCACTTAATATTATATTATAAATGTTTTCCCATGTTACTACATAATCTTACAGATATAAAAGGAAAGGGGAAATGTATCTTTTGGCAAAGGGATTGGGACCTCCCACAATGGAATGGGTTGTGACTGGCATTTGTAGAGATACGAATCATCCCTTCAGGGCTAGGATTTAGGATGGGAATAGAGAAAAAATAACTGATTACAAAGAATTAAAACAGCCCCTTAATTTATTAAAATCAATTTGAAGTCACAGATAGCTAACTTGAAGATTCAAGACAATTAACCCTCCTTGTTGAGATAAGTCAGAGACAAGTCTAAATGTTTGGGTAGTATCTACCTAAACAGTCTCCAGAAAAGAACATCTTATCCCAGATACAGCCCGAAAGAGGGATATTTGGAAAATACCCCTCCTTGGGAAAGAGCATGTTCCTATGAGCTGTGGGAAGTTAGAAGCTCTATTGCTCACTCTGCTTCCATAGGGTTTTCATAGAAGAAATGGTGGGGCGAGGCATTCTTTGTAATGGAAGGAATTGTTTGCTGCCTGAATGCTTTCTCCCTTATCTTGATCCTTCTTTCCCTTTCAATCACCCATCAGACAGTCACCTCAAACTAAGACATCCCTCTCTTGCTTTTCTTTGCTGACCCTCCCAAACCCAAGGTGTCTAGCTAGCTCCTGTGCCATCTCACTCTCCACCTTCAGCCTTACCAGGTGAGGCCAGGGCTGAGCAGTAGCCACACCTCTGCTTAGCAGCCATGGTGAAGTCTTCTTCTTCTTTTTTGTTTTATTAAGTGAGAGGCAGAGATAGACTCCTGCATGCACCCTGACTAGACTCTACCTGGCACTGCAGGTCTGGGCTGCTGCTCTGTTGCTCGACAATTGAGCTATTTTAGTTCCTAAGGAAAGGCCATGGAGCCATCCTCAATACTCAGGGCCATCTTTTGCTTGAAACATTCGAACCATGGTTGTAGGAGGGGAAAAGGGGGGAGGGGTGGAGAAGCAAATGGTTGCTTCTCCTGTGTGCCCTGACCAGGAATCAAACCTGGGACTTTCACATGCCAGGTTGACATTCTACCACTGAACCAGTCGGCCAGGGCTGAAGACTTCTTTTAAGAACTGAGCAACCCCTGAATGACAAATGCCCTGCTTTACTTCTTTGAAACTGTTCTCCTGACTTTAGCGATCCCAACTGACCTACTAGGTGGTAGCTACTTTAATCCTTATAAGAATGCTGAGATGGGTGTGGCTCTTCTCAAATTACAACCAAGGAAGCCATAGCCCAGGATTTGTCTATGTAATAATAGATAATATTGTAGAGATAGATGTAAGAGAATCCAGAAAATGCCCAGAGGTGCAGGAAAATGTACGAAGCAACATCACCCATTATCATCCACTTTCCCAGAAGAACCAGTTAACTTATTTATAACCTGCATTTCCTTTCAGTTGTAGAGGCCAGGGGGAGAGAAAAAGGACAATCCATAACATGGACGGGTTTGGGATTATAGCGTTTCTGTTAGTTCGCTAGGGCTAGCACAGCAATGTACCACAAAGTGAGTGGCTTACACAACAAGAATGTATTGTCTCACGGTTCTGGAGGCTAGAAGTCTAAGATCAAGGTGTCAGTGGGATTGGTTCCTTCTGAGGGGAGTGAGGAAGAAAACATTCTGGCTGTTCCCCTGGCTTCTGGTGGTTTTCTGGCAATCTCTGTTTTTCCTTGGCTTCTGGTGCATCATCCCTTCCTGTGCCTACATCTTTGCTCACCCTCTCTGTGCATGTCCGTCTCCACATGGCATGCTTTTCATAAAAACAACAGTCACACTGCATGAAGGAACTACCCTACTGCAGTATGACCTCATCTTAACTTGAATAATTACATTTACGATAACCCTCTTTCCAAATAAGGGAACATTCTGAGGTGCTGGGGGTTAGGGCTTCAACATATGAATTGGGATGAGGAAGGGGACACAATTCAAGCAGAGCAACTATTTATATACTATTTAATCTTACTTTTTTTTTCGTCACTCACTACTCTCCATTGAAAATTTTCCGGGACAGGTACATTTTCATCAGGGAAAGGGTCTGCAGTGCACTGAGGCCTCTGTGGCCAGGGAGAGAAGGCCTGTGGGAGGCACCACCATGAGAAGCAGCCCAAAGTTGTGTGGGGGGAGGGCAAGAAATGAGCAAAGCACAGAGCAAGGGCAGGAATGCTGTCAGCATGTTGACTGCTGTGTTGTCTGCCTCACAGGTCTTCCCAGTGCTCTCAGGAACACGTGTTAGACAGACAGGCACACTGCCAGGGCCGCCCAGTTTCCTTGCGACCAGCCCCGCCCACCTACCATTATTTAGCTTGGAAGACATCCTGGAAGGAAGACAAAACCATAGAAACAGGCATGAGGGAATAAGTGTGAGGAAAGTTTTGGAAGGCAAATGTAGAAAATTTGTCAATGATGGAGCACTATAATATAACAATTCAGAAGTCCTATGTAGAGTCGGAAAAATGTATTTTCAAATTCTAGCTTTCACGCTCATTTTTTTTTTTTTTTTTGCAACATCTTGGGTATTATTATCCAGTCTTTTTAAGCTTCAATTTCCTGCCCTAGTAATAGTTTCTATTCATTAGTTTGCTGTAAAAATAAAATTGAGGTGATATAGTCCTGGTGGGATAGCTTGGTTGGTTAGAGCAGTGTTTTTCAACCAGTGTGCCGTGGCACACTAGTGTGCCATGAGACATGGTCAGGTGTGCCGTGGGGAAATTAACCATGGGTCCCCAAACTACGGCCCACGTGCCGGATACTGCCTGCGGAGACTATTTATCTGGCCTGCCATCAGCCGCCTTCATCAGAACATAAACATTCCCCTCACAATCCCTCCAACTATCAGCGACAGGAAGAGTGGAGGCACAGGGAACACTCACTGACCAATCACCTTCTAGGATTCATCCCGACCACTAGCGATGAACCAATAGTAGGCTGCCTCTCATCCATACCCAGGAAGGTCCCTGCTCGGGCTGCCGCGCACTTGTCATTGTGTGGCCGAGGCGAGTAGTTGAAGTTGCTACTCCTTCCCATGGTCCCGATTTCTAATCCTGGTCAGGACTGGAGGTAAATGTTGCCACCACTAGATGAAGCCTCAGCCTCAGCTGGTTATGTCTATCCTGATGGTGTATATAGATATTTGACATTTTTCTTTTTTTTTTAATATTAATATTTTTTTATTAAATTTAATGCAATGACATTGATAAATCAGGGTACATATGTTGAGAGAAAATATCTCTAGATTATTTTGACATTTGATTGTGCTGTATACCCCTCCCGCAAAGTTAAATTGTCTTCTGTCACCTTCTATCTGGTTTTCTTTGTGCCCCTCCCCTCCCCTAACCCCTCTCTCCTTCTTCACCCCCTCCCCCCTCCCCCAACCCCCCCGCCCCTGTTGCCATCACATTCTTGTTCATGTCTCTGAGTCTCATTTTTATGTCCCTTCTATGTATGGATTCATCTCAGTTTTTTTTCTGATTTACTTATTTCACTCCGTATAATGTTATCAAGGTCCATCCATGTTATTGTAAATGATCCGATGTCATCATTTCTTATGGCTGAGTAGTATTCCATAGTATATATGTACCAAAGTTTTTTAATCCACTCGTCCTCTGACGGACACTTGGGCTGTTTCCAGATCTTTGCTATTGTGAACAATGCTGCCACAAACATGCGGGTGCATTTTGACCTTTTTCTTTTTAAAAGAGGCCCCGCAGAGGGTGATATACAATGCATCACAATGCATCACAATGTTATCTAACTTTAAAGCTAAAGTTTGCTGATCTTCCTTTGGACAGTTTTTGGTTATCTGTTGCCAAGGAGTTCCCCATTCTGGCCAACAAAGCTATTTTGACATTGCTCCAGTTTTCAACCACTTATCTATGCGAGTTGAGCTTCTCAAGCTTGACTGCAATAAAAACTAAAAACAGAGACTGAGAACTGTTGAGGAAGAGCTTCGTGTGTGTCTTTCTACCATTCCTGCCAGGATATCCCTTTTGTGTTCATCGAAACAGGCCCAGGTTTCACACTGAGTATAAATACATTTATTATTAACTATATGTATAATATGTACTGTATTAGAGTGTCATTTTGGTAGGTGGTGTGCCCCAGGATTTTGTAAATGTAAAAAATGTGCCGCAGCTCAAAAAAGGTTGAAAATCACTGGGTTAGAGCATCATCCAGAAGCGCAGAGGTTACTGGTTCAGGGCACTTACAGGAACAGATCTTATAAGTTTCTTTCTCTTTCTCTCTCCTTCTTCTCTCTCACTAAAATCAATAAATAAAATTTTTTAAAAAAATTTAAATGAAGTGATAGATATAAAAGACTTAATGTAGTACCTGGCATGAAGAGAGCACTTCATTCATTCATTCTTTCATTCAACAAATATTTGGTATCTACTGTTCCCCGGACTGTGCTGAATTCTAAATACACAGTGTGGTAAACAAACCCAGCAAGGTTCCTGTCCTTATGGAATTTACACTCCAGAAAGAAAGGCAACTGTTTAAGCAGATATGCATAATAATTAAAGTCCATAATTTTAAACATAAGTATAAATAATTTAAAGAAGAAAACTAATTTCTAAGATGGAAAGTGGGACATTTTCGTTTGGTGGGGGTAGGGAGGGTAAGCACTCTGAGGAAGTGATAATAAATTGAGACCTGAAAGTCAAGTTGGAAATAGCCCGGTGGAGGGGTGAGGGGCGGGGAAGGGAGTCCCAGGTAGGGGAATGGGGCCCAAGGCCATAAGAACTGGGTCAGTAGAGGAACTGAAAGAAATACTGGTATGACTGGAGTATAGTGGGGGAAATGGGGGAATTCAGAGAGACAATGAGGACAGGTTTTAAAAGTCAAAAACTTAGAGAGGTTGAGGAGGATGACTAAATGGGACCAAAGGATTTTGCAAGAAGCCCTGTGACCCGTGAGGCAGCAGGTCAGAGTGGGAGTTAATTGCTTGAGGTGAAGAAGTACAATGTGGAGAGGAAGTGAAGGAAGAAGGAAGTTAGTATATATTCTTTTTAGAAGTGTTGCCATGAAGGAGAAGAGAAAGTTGGGTTGATAGCTACAGGGAGAATTTCTTTTTTATTTTTACTTTGGGTGGGAGAAATTTTGAGCATTTTTTAGGCTGAGGAGAAAGATCCAGTGGCTAGAGACTGAAAACAGGAAGAGAATGTAGGACTGAGTTAGCTTCCAGGAGGCCCCATTCCTGTGGGTATTTTGTCTGCAATTAGAAAGGGGTAGACTCTGGTGTCTTGATTGAATCTCAGAACGAAAGGATGTGATTTCAATTGTAGAGATGGTTAATCAAAACTCTGTAAAGGTGAAAGAGGTTATTGGGCAGATAAGTTTGTAAATTGTAATTTTATGTTCACTTTATTAAAGATGGCGCTGCCCACATGAATGGCCGTCACCTAGGGGATAATATTACTTTCTTGCTTAGGAACGAGCTTGGTTATGCTAATGTGTACTGGAGGAGGGGATTGTCCCACTGAAAGGTTTTAAAAGGAGGAGCTAGGAGGCTGTTTTGAAGAAGAGGAAACCACCTTGTTCCAGGGGAGAGAAGCCACATGGTTGCAGAGGAGGCAGGGAGCAAGATGGAGGTCTGTAGAGGGAACTGAGTGAGGCCTTTGATTCTAGGAAAAAACCAGAGAAAGTCAGTGGCTTTGGGAGCCCTGGGTGGAAAGGGAAGTCTTTTCCCGCTGTGTGTGTTTCCTCGCCCACTGGTTGTGAGCCGGAATAAAGGAAGGCCCACCAGTTCTTGGCTCCCTCGATTCATTACAATCTGCCCGAATTAAATGGGAATCTGCAAGAGCCAGGTGGCTGTGATGGTGGCCGCGTCTACTGGCCTTACAGAGGTCAAGAAGTACAAATTGCCTGTTATAAAAATAGTTACTGGGATATCAAGTACAGCATAGGGAATATAGTCAATGACATTGTAATTACTATGTATGGTATCAGATGGGTACTAGACTTACTGGGATGATCACTTCATAAGGTATATAAATGTTTAATCACTATGTTATACATCTGAAACTAATATAATATTGTATGTCAACTGTAATTGAAAAAAAATTTTCATCATTTTAAAAGTTCTGTATAAAGCATTTCCATTTATTTTTAAAAATCAAAACAGATTTTTAAATTTGGGGTTTTAAAGTAGTTGCATTTAAAGTAAAATTTCAAAAAGTTTACATAAGATGCAATTAATAATTTATTCCACTGACACCTTAGTGCTAGTAATAGCCCCCTGTGGGCAGCTGTGTTAGGTTTGCTTGCTGGTGTGCTGGCTGCAAGGGCTTTTGCCTGATTGATGTATGAGCACAGGGCAGCACCACGTGTGTATGGCCTATATAAGGCTATGCGTGCTTGCACTCAGGGGGATTGTGGACTGCCTGTCTGCCACTGTGAGGGTCCGTTTTGCTGTTTGTTTGTCTGAGAGGTGGTTTTCCCTGCCTGTGTGCTTGTCCGCCATTGTGCGACTTTATTAAATGGAATGGCCCAACCCTTTCCAGCTCCACAGTTTCTCTATCGTCTGCCCAAATCCAATGTGGACCAGCCTGGCCTTGGCCACCGGCGTTACATCCTCTTAATATAATCGCAGTTTTATTTTTGAATTGGCTAGAATCCTTTCTTGGCACCTTACCTTGGATCATTTCCTTGGATTCAAGCCCTCCTGGGACAGCTCCAGATTTCAGGTCAGTTTGGTATCAACAGCTCTTTTAAAGATTTTTAAAGTCTTAATTTCCCACTGCTAATCATTTTTCATTTCCTGCCTTAACAGGAGATGAAAAAAGGCCTGCTGGTTGATGACCTCAAGGAACAAGAGTGCCCCCCACTTCCCCTGCTCCCCTGTCAGCTGGGACTGGTATCCCTTTTGTCTTACCTGCTCTTTTTTCACACAGCAGAAGAAAAATATGTTAATTTAGTTATTTATATCAATAGAAGAATAGTTCTACATTATTAAATAGCAGTGCCTCCCTCCATCCCCTCCCATTTCTCGTCCCCAGAGGAAATCACTCCTAATGTTTTAACTAATCCTTGCCCCCATTTTTTGTATCACCAATCTCTAAACAGCTACTTCCTACAATCTATTAACTTCCACCTGCCCATACCCCCCCACACACACACACATTTTCTGACTTATGTACCTGTATCATCATTAAATTGATACTCAGTGCTTAAATTGTGTTGAGTAAATAACTGCTATTCACACCTGTGTTGTTAATAAATTATGATCACTTTCCTCAATAGTATCTTGCTTTCTCTGGAGTTAATTGCATCATTTTTCATTTGCCTAGATGTTTCTCTGCCTGTGTCACTAATGTAATTCCTACCCACTCTCCCCCAGTTGTTTGTTTCCTCTCAAATGTTCAAATTTGGTGTTTAATGAATTTCACCTTAAAGTTTTTCCAGAGCCTTCCGATCTGCTCTTAGTTGGGCTAATTCATCTCTAGGCTTGCTGTTGAAGGGAACCAACGTTTTGACCTTCTAAAGCTGCCTTTGGGACATTCATTTTAAGCTGTTTATTTTTTTTTTTATTTATTTTTTTTCTTCTTTTCATTTTTCTGAAGCTGGAAATAGGGAGAGACAGTCAGACAGACTCCCGCATGCGCCCGACCGGGATCCACCCGGCACGCCCACCAGGGGCGAAGCTCTGCCCATCAGGGGGCGATGCTCTGCCCATCCTGGGCGTCGCCATGTCGCGACCAGAGCCACTCTAGCGCCCGGGGCAGAGGCCACAGAGCCATCCCCAGCGCCCGGGCCATCCCTGCTCCAATGGAGCCCCGGCTGCGGGAGGGGACGAGAGAGACAGAGAGGAAAGCGCGGCGGAGGGGTGGAGAAGCAAATGGGCGCCTCTCCTGTGTGCCCTGGCCGGGAATCGAACCCGGGTCCTCCGCACGCCAGGCCGACGCTCTACCGCTGAGCCAACCGGCCAGGGCCTAAGCTGTTTATTAAGAAACAAGACTAAAAAAGAAATTTAAACACCTCCCTCCAATTTCAGGCCCAAGATCTTCAGGCAGAAAAAACTGTTTTAGGAAGAGACCCTTGGCTTAATCACCTTAAGTATCTTTAGTGTTAGTCAGGAAGACTCCAAGCCTGCTAGCTGGGTACCCCTTGTGTCCCATTGTTTCTGAGCTGCCTAGCAAGTATTTTCCTGCTGTATAAGTGTCCTCAACTACCTATAAATCACCTGCTGTCACTTCAGAAATATAATACCCCATCAACCCCCCTTTTTGTTCTTTGTACAAAGTGCCTTATATGTCCGATGTTGCATCACTGCCTGCCTTTGGAATTTCCAGTGTATGTGGATTCTCCATGTGCACACATTATATATAACTTAGATTTTTTTCCTGTTAATCTGTCAGTGTTAATTTGATTTTTAACCCAACTAAAAGAATTTAAAAGGTGGGAAGAAAAGGGAAAAGTATTCTTTTTTTTTTTAAGGCTTCACCCAGTACAGCTGTCACCTTGGGATCTCCCTTCATCACATCCTGGGAACTCCCTTCACCTGTTATATTGACTGCTCTGGTTCTTGGATTGCACTTCTTTTTTATTCTTGACTCACTCCATTGTTTGGTGGAGCACATCCTTCAGTAATTTTCTGAGGAAGATGTCACAGGCCACCAATGCCCTGCCCACAGTCTCGGCATCTACCACATCCATGCATTTTAAATTGCCAGCAGAAATATTTCTTACCCTAAGGACTTTTTCTGGCCACTGAAGGTTCAATCAGAAACTCTTAAGGAATTAACCCCCTCCTCCCTAGGAACAACCTTTAACCAAGGACTGATAAGAGGTGATAGATAAACACCCCAGTTTCTTCAGCCCTGAGTAAGGATAACTTGGAGGCACACTTTCTACATTGGTCTCCAGAATTCCCCGCAGGAATCAAGTCCCAGCTGTTTGCAGTAACTCGCTGGACTTGTTGATTTCCTTGTTGCACTTCCTACTGCCTTACAGGTGTTTCCAGAAATCATCTCCCAAATAAACTACCTGTGCTCGTCTGTCTTCTATGTTCTTGCTCTTATCTTTATGCTTTACTTTCTACTTTCCAAATCTCCTGAAGTTTTTCTTTTAATTTTGCCATCATATTTAAATTTCTAAACTCTGTTTTGTTCTCTAAAGTATCTTTTGTGCCCTGGCCGGCTGGCTCAGTGGTAGAGCGTCAGCCTGGTGTGCGGAAGTCCCGGGTTCTATTCCCAGCCAGGGCACACAGGAGAAGTGCCCATCTGCTTCTCCACCCCTCCCCCTCTCCTTCCTCTCTATCTCTCTCTCTCTTCCCCTCCCACAGCCAAGGCTCCACTGGAGCAAAGATGGCCGGGGCGCTGGGGATGGCTCCATGGCCTCTGCCTCAGACGCTAGAGTGGCTCTGGTCGCAACAGAGCGACGCCCCGGATGGGCAGAGCATCTCCCCCTGGTGGGCATGCCAGGTGGATCCCAGTCGGACGCATGAGAAAGTCTGTCTGCCTCCCGGTTTCCAGCTTCAGAAAAATACAAAATAAATAAATAAATAAATAAATAAATAAATAAATAAAGTATCTTTTGTTTTTAGAAGTTTCTTTTTTTAAAAAAAGTGTTCTGTTTTTATTTCATGTGTGCACTCTTCCCTCTTATCTCTGAGGATATTAATAACTTATTGTTTATTTTCTCAGAGATGCTGCTGTTGTCAAATTCTCTTTAGGGCATTTCTCTCCAGTGTGTCAGGTTCCCAGAGCAAACTGTCATCTCCCGGTTGAATGCTATTAAGGAAGGAGCCCCCCTCCCCCATTGAACCAAGAAGCTTCAAGGACATTTTATGTTTTAGGCCAAGCATTCAGAGAGATTTTGTAAAGGACACCTTTGTAATTGTATGACATGTACTGTTACTGTAATATACTTCATTTCCTGCTTTGGAGTGCCTGTGGTGTAGACAGCAAAGCAAGCAAAAGGGATAGAATGTTGGCCAAAATAAGTTTGTAAAAATATGATTTTTATACTTGTGTGTGATTTACAATGAGAGCTAGGCAACACCAGTTAAAAATGGTCAGTGAAGTTACAGATTGTCTTCCTGCTTGGGAAGGGCTATTATTTTTCTAATGGAGAGGTTTTCATACTAGAAAGTTTGAAAGAAGGAAGGAGAAATTAGACCACCCCCTCTCCTATTCACTGAGGAAGAAGAAAAGCAATGAGGAATGCGGGGGAGGGGGTCTAAATAACCCCTTCCTCTCAAAAGTTTAAGACCTTAATGGGCGATTTCCACCGCTTATTCTCTGATATCACTTAAACCTCCTCCCATCCTGAATTCGTGTGATTGAGGTGTACCTCTAGACCAGGGGTTGGGAACCTATGGCTTACGAGCCAGATGTGGCTCTTTTGGTGGCTGCATCTGGCTCGCAGACAAATCTTTAATTAAAAAAATAATAACGTTAAAAATATAAAACATTCTCATGTATTACAATCCATTCGTTTCCTACTGTTCATGTTTACGGTTGCAGTGGCTGGAGCAAATCACAGCTGTTCTCCGGGACAACACCAAATTTTTATTGGATAATGCATAACATACATGGGTCATTGTATGGCTCTCACGAATTATATTTTAAAATATGTGGCATTCATGGCTCTCTCAGCCAAAAAGGTTCCTGACCCCGATCTAGACAAAGAGGATCACGAGCCCCCTTGCATGTGAACTTGTGTTCTGTAAAGGGTATATAAGATGTAAGAAATCTAATTTCGGGGAGCATGTGTCTTTGGAGTCACTAGCCCCACATGCTCTGCTGGCTTCTTTTAATATATAAATTCTTTTTTCCTCTTATAAAGTTTCTGAGTGTCTGGACTCCCTTGGGTGGCTTTCCTGCAACACTATGGTTCTACTCCCTCCTTAAGGGAAGAAGGCAGGATTTCTGGGTAATCTTTTTCACTGTATGCTGTCCTTTCACACAACTGTGCCTGGTCTTCCCTCTGTCTTACTCTCCCACCAAAAGAAAAACTTCCATTCTTTGGCCGTTGTGGCCTGACAGCAGCAAGGTGCCCTGGGGATCCTTGGGACCTCAATGCCTCTGACCCAACTTTTAAGTCATCCTACTTATTTTAACCACAGCTTTACTCACAAAATACTCACAAGAGTACCTGGGGTGGCCAAGCTCATGGAGGATCCTGAAATGTAAAGTGAGTTGCTTTAGCTTTCTCATCAGCTAGCTGAGAATTCTGCTTTCTCGGGTCTCCTGAGAAACTCTGGAAACACATAAGAAACTGGTAACAGCACCTACGCACAGGAAGAAGGTCAATGACATACTTTTTGTAAGGTCGGTGGATGAGGGATGGTCACGTGGGGAACTCAGACCCGCCCACTTTGGCTAGGACCGCCCACAATCAAGCCCGCCAAAGGAAGCTTCCCAGGAACCATTTGGAAAGAAGCGATCATCTGCCAGCCAGTGAAATTTTACCACGTCATAGTAGCTCCACTTCCCTAGAGGGACCCTTTAAATATCTCCCATGCGGTTTAATCCGTGCAACTTCCCTAGCCTCCATCTTTCTTTCCTCGGGGCCAGGGAACCTTGCTGGGCTGGGATGTGCGCTCTGTACTCAATAAAGCCGTTTATTATTCCACACTTTGCGGCTCCGGCCCTCTTCCTTCCTTCTTGGCGGGGAAAAATACCTTACACTTTTTACTTTGTGCTTTTTTCTTTCTTTCTTTCTTTTGGTTTTTGAACCATGTGAATGTATTACTTCATCAAACATTAACTTTTGGTTGAGCCCTTGGAGAGAGTAAAGCACAGTGCATGTGTTTAATCTGTTGTCTTTAACGAGGAATCTCCAGTGTTGTTTTTGAGATTTCTGTGAGGCAAGAAAGCAAAAATAAAAGTCAGGACACCAAAAACAAATTGGAAAAAAAATATTTGCAACTAATATGAAAAAGAGCTTTTCTTAAAATATGAAGTTCTTACAAAAGAATTAAAAACAGATCAAAGTCTAATAGAAAACAATAGGCAAAGACTATAAATAGAATACATTGGAAAAATAAAAAAACAAAGAAAAGAATACATTAGTAAATCAGTGCAAATGGCTTTTAAATGAAAGAAAAATGCGGCCCTGGTTGGCTGGCTCAGTGATAGAGCATTGGCCTGGTATGTGGATGTCCTAGGTTTAAGTCCGAGTCAGGGCACACAGGAGAAGCATCCATCTGCTTCTCCACCCCTCCCCCTTCTCACTCTCTCTCTTCATCTCCCACAGCCATGGCTCTGTTGGTTCTAGCACATTGGTCCCAGGCACTGAGGATGGCTCTGTGGAGCTTCCACCTCAGGAACTAAAAAGAGCTCAGTTGCCAGCGTGGCCCCAGATGGGCAAAGCATTGGTTCCAGATGGAGATTGCTGGGTGGATCCTGGTGGGGGCAGATGTGGGAGTCAGTCTCTCTATCTCCCCTCCTCTCACTTGGAAAAAAAAGAAAAAGAAAAAAAAAAGAAAAATGCTCAACCTCACTCATGATTTTAAGAATGAAAATCAAAACAATGAGAAACCATTTTTAACCTATCAGAATGGCAACA
This sequence comes from Saccopteryx bilineata, assembly GCF_036850765.1. Lineage (NCBI taxonomy): Eukaryota > Metazoa > Chordata > Mammalia > Chiroptera > Emballonuridae > Saccopteryx > Saccopteryx bilineata. The sequence continues at coordinate 164,230,489 of NC_089492.1, forward strand.
TCATAAAAATATGATCATATGTATTGGCAAGGTGAGGATATAGGAAGATAAGAAATCTAAAACATTTTTTATGTTGTTGAAAGTTGCTGCAGTCTCTTTGTATTATAGTACTATTTTTTTTTTAATTTAGTGAGAGGAGGGGAGGCATCCCGCATGCACCCCACTGAGATCCATCAGCAAAGCCCATTAGGGGGTCATGCTCTGCCCATCTGGGGCCCTTGCTCTGTTGCAACCAGAGCCATATTTTAGCACCTGAGGTGGAGGCCATGGAGCCATCCTCAGTGCCCAGGGCCAACTCACTTCAATCAAGCCATGGCTGCAGGAAGGGGGAGGAGAAGAGAAAGAAAGAGAGAGAAGCAAGAGGGGAAGGGGTGGAGGTGGTGAAGCAGATGGGTGCTTCTGTGTGCCCTGACTGGGAATCAAACCCAGGACATCCACACACCAGGAAGACATTCTACCACTGAGCCAACTGGCCAGGGCCTGGTACTATTAAAAAGTTACATCCTTTGACCTAGCAACTTCACTGACAAAATTTATCCTATGAATATTCTTGTTCTGGGCATTTATATTTAAGACAGCCCTGGCTGGGTAGCTTGGTTGGTTAGAGCATTGTCCTGATATGCAGAAGTTGCTGGTCTGATCCCTGGTTAGGGCACTTACTGGAACAAATCGATGTTCCTGTCTCTCACTCCCTTCCTTCATTGCTAAAATCAATAAATAAAAATTTTTAAAAGATATACTTAAGACATATTTACAAGGATACTCATTACAACCTAATTTGTAGTTATAATAACTGTAAGCAACCCAACTGTTCACAATAGGAGACCGACTACATTGACTATAGTATATTCATTCTATATACTGTATGGAATACTAAGCAGATATTAAACAGAATGAGATACCTTTATATTTATGAAATAATTTCCAACATATATTGTTAAGTTTAATAACAAGATATGAATTAAATGCATCTGAATGACTCCATTTTTGTTTTGGTGATTTTTCAAGTATTTTTTCTCAGATAAATAGATGTATTTACATAAACACAGAATATCTCTGGAGAAAGACAGAAACTAGCAATTATGGCTACCTCTAAAGAGGGGAACTGGGAAAATAAGCAGTTAAGAAAGAGAAGACTTGCTTTTTTTTCCTCTTAAATACTTTTTAAAAACTTTCTTTTTCAAACCAAGTCCAATCCAGAAGGATTGGAGATCTAGGTTTAGAGGTTACATATCCAGAAACAACTTCTAGAGCAATGCTGTGAAGACACCAGTGCCTCCACTGCATGGATACGGCTGCTGGACAGTGCACATCCCATCTGGATGCTGATCCTTGCTACTGCAACCACCACTTCTGAAGCATCTGGAAACTGGATGTGGTTATTACAACTAATAGCTCTCTCTGCAGAGCAGATCTAGCAGTCTTTGCTATTTGAGGTCACTAGTTCCTGAATCAAAGTCTATTGAAGATCCCTACACTTGTGTATAGCTGGAAGGGAGGCTGGAAGTAAATATCTGATATTTTTAGCTTCTATAGTGAGAGGTTGCCTCTATATCCCATTAGAGCCCATAAAGTGGGGAATGTCCCAAACATATAGAGTTTAGATAACGGGTGTAGCAAGGGAGACAGGAATAGGGAAAGAAGTTGTTTCCCATCAATTTTCACTTAGTTTTGGAGAAAAGTGAGAAATTTTCACTTAGTTTTGGAGAAAAGTGAGGAATTCTCTCCTGGCTCTCATCAGAAAACTAACTTTCCTAGCTGGGTCTTTGAATGCACAATATTCAGAATCCTAGGTCTTTAGGATAAAAAGGGCCCTATAAACAACCTTGTGTTATCAGGGGGATAATCCAAATCAATTAAGTTTGGGCAAACTCAGGCTGCCCAAGATTACCCAGTGAGAGTTTCTGATGATGTTATTGGGGCCTCTCTATCGGGGTCCCTAGCCTGCATAGAACGTTTGTTTATAAATCAGTATTATAGCAAAGGCTGTAATGAAATATCAAGATATAGATTTGTTTTTGGTAGAGCCTCTTCTTGAACAGCTGGTGCCATTGATTTCAAATCTTATTTAAAAATTTGTGTAAGAATTTTAAGGTGTTTTAAAAACAATTTTATTTTTAATAACTAAAATAGTTATTAAAAATAGCAAACATGCCCTGGCCGGTTGGCTCAGCGGTAGAGCGTCGGCCTAGCGTGCGGAGGACCCGGGTTCGATTCCCGGCCAGGGCACACAGGAGAAGCGCCCATTTGCTTCTCCACCCCTCCGCCGCGCTTTCCTCTCTGTCTCTCTCTTCCCCTCCCGCAGCCAAGGCTCCATTGGAGCAAAGATGGCCCGGGCGCTGGGGATGGCTCTGTGGCCTCTGCCCCAGGCGCTAGAGTGGCTCTGGTCGCAACATGGCGACGCCCAGGATGGGCAGATTATCGCCCCCTGGTGGGCAGAGCGTCGCCCCTGGTGGGCGTGCCGGGTGGATCCCGGTCGGGCACATGCGGGAGTCTGTCTGACTGTCTCTCCCCATTTCCAGCTTCAGAAAAAATGAAAAAAAAAAAAAAAAAAAAAAATTAAAAATAAAAAAAAATAAAAAAATAGCAAACATTATAGAAGAATTTAAAGTAAAAAGTAAAATTCTTACTCTCATTTCCACTTTTCTATTCCACTGGAATAATCAATGTTAAAAGAATGATGGTGCTCTGGCCAGTATGCTCAGTGGTAGAGCCTTTGCCCAGCATGTGTATGTCCTGAGTTCAGGGTACGACACGCAGGAAAAGTGACCATCTGCTTCTCCACTCTTCATCCTTACCCTTCTCTCTTTTGCTTTCTTTTCTCCTCTTTTAGCCATGGCTCAATTGGTTCAAGTGCATTGGCCTGGGTGTTGAGGTTGGCTCTGCGGAATATACACCCCAGGCACTAAAAATAGCTCTGTTGCGAGCATGGCCCAAGATGGACAGAACATTGGCCCAAGATGGGAGTTGCCAGGTGGATACTGGTCTGGGCACATGCAGGTGTCTGTCTCTTTATCTTCCCTCCTCTCACTTGGAAAAGCAGGAAAAAAAGAAGTGTGATGGATATCTCTCAGTTCTTTTTCTATGTATATATACATATATTAATTTATCGATCTAGGTAACATTATATACTTATTTATAGATTGCTGTCTCACTCTATATGTAAGGTGGATGTAACTGGGACTTGAACTGGCTGTGTGCCAGTTAAGTTACTCGCAGGTTGGTAAGTGGTGCATGGAGACACAACGTCTGAGCAGGCTCATCATGCTCCATTGAAGACTTGGTGGCAAAACGATATTTTTGGTCCAGAGGGCTTCACAGTGCCCCTCAAAGTGTAAATCATCTCTTATAGGAAAACATCAACAGCTCTGGCCAGCTAGCTCAGCGGTAGAGTGTCGGCCCGGCATGTGGAAGTCTTGCGTTCGATTCCCAGCCAGGGTACACAGGAGAGAAGCACCCATCTGCTTCTCCACCCCTCCCCCTTTCCTTCCTCTCTGTCTCTCTCTTCCCCTCTCGCAGCCAAGGCTCCGTTGGAGCAAGGTTGGCCCGGGCGCTGAGGATGGCTCTATGGTCTCTGCTTCAGGTGCTAGAATGGCTCTGGTTGCAACACAGCAATGCCCCAGATGGGCAGAGCATCGCCCCCTGGTGGGCATGCTGGTGGATCCCGGTCAGGCACATGTGGGAGTCTGTCTCTCTCTCTCTGCCTCCCCACTTCTCACTTCAAAAAAATACAAAAAGAAAAAAAGAAAAACATCAACTTATTTATTCAGGATGGCTTTAAAGCAGGGGTCAGGAACCTATGGCTCACGAGCCAGATGTGGCTCTTTTGATGGCTGCATCTGGCTCACAGACAAATTTTTAATAAAAAAATAATAACATTAGAAATATAAAACATTCTCATGTAGTACAATCCATTCATTTCCTACCACTCATGTTCATGGTTGCGGGTGGCTGGAGCCAATCACAGCTATCCTCCGGGACACCACCAAATTTTTATTGGCTAATGTGTAACATACACGGGTCATTGTATGGTTCTCACGAAATTATATTTTAAAATATATGGCGTTCATGGCTGTCTCAGCCAAAAAGTTTCCCGACCCCTGCTTTAAAGCATGAAGGGACCTCCAAATCATCTAGTTCGACCTCATCTGTTGGTAAAGAACTACCCCCTAGCCCCTACCCCGGAGAAGGAGATGGCTTGGTTCCAGGCCTTGGCTAAGATCACTCAGCCAGGGAGAGTGACAAGAACAAGTTAGAAAAAAAGGTGGAGAAAGAGAACTGTAAGGTTAACTTGCTCTATTTTTTGTCCCTTCCCACAGTGTGTGATAACCTGGGAAGAGCTGTCGGTTAGGAATAGGAGACAAGCTCCACCTCAAACTTAAGGACTTTTGACACACCAATGAAGCTGAGTTTACTCATCTATTAGGAGTCCTAATAAATTAGCTCCACAGGGTTTTCTTGTCTGATGATCCCTAAACTCCATTCACAAAACCACCTGCAATCTGGACTGTCCCTCATCTCCAGGGAGAAGGTTGGAGGGAGGCTTGAGCTCAGGGATGCATACTCAGTCAGTGAGGGCTCAGACCACCCAGCGGGGGCAGCGGGGAGGGGACTAGAGACTCCAGCCAGAGCTGTGGTGGCCAGCCTGTAATTATAAGGAAACATTGCAGAAAACGTTTCTGTTGTGGTTGTTCCCTCTGTTTACTTTGGGCAGTTCTGTCATTTTTTAACTGACTCTTTCCAGATGAAGATTATCCCTTTTCAGCTTTTCAGCTGGGTAAAGTCAAAGCTTTGCAATTGATGGGGTATTTGCGGAGGCCTGGGCAGCTAATGACCCCCTCCAAACACACACACACACACACACACACACACACACACACACACACACACACACTTCAGTGAAGTGAAGCCAGGGCTGCAAACTTGCTGACAGTGGCCCGCAGCCTGCAAACCCAACATCCTCCTCTCCTCTGCCTCCCCTGCCTCCATGTAGCAAGGCAAAGAAAACAAAGCCATGAGCTTTTGAGCTTTTCAGAGCTGGGGAAGGCTGCAGCCATTCCCTTCCAGCCCCTCCCTCCTCCCTTGGGCTCACAGTCACACGGGCACAAGGTTATAGTTACAGTTGAGAACTGCTGACGTCTACTTTTCGGTTGTTGCTTAAACACACACACCCTTTCCTTCGTGGTTTAGCTTCGCATGGTTGATTCAAACCCAAAGGTGCACGTTTGCTTTGCTTTTCGTGTTTTCTTAAGTTTGAACAAAATGAATGCCGTATTTTAGAGTCAGAGAGAAAGAAAGCTCATTGACTTAGTTATTTTCCTAAAATTTTCAGTTTCCTTTGGCCTCTGAAAACCAAAGAATGGAGTCTTGTATGCCTAAGATTAGAAACATCTGGCTGTCACACTTGAGTCAGGCTGGGCTGAAGTCTGATGGAGCCAGTTGCAGTGGCCTGCCTACTTGAATTAGGGAAGTTTTAAGCACTGATGGGACTAAAAGTTACTAAATCCAATCTCTTGGTTTTACATGTAAGGAGACAAGTCCAGAGAGGTTAGGACTTACTTAATGTCACACATCTTTGTCCATGTCAGAGGTGAAGCCAGAACCCAGAAGATAAGTGGGAGAATCTCATTCCTGGGCCACAACTTTTTACAGGTGCCCATGCATAGGAAGAACTGACTATTGAGAAAAATGAAGTGTTTGTAAATACTCTTTGTAAGGTATTTTTCCCCGCCAAGAAGGAAGGAAGAGGGCTCGGAGCCACCAAGTGTGGAATAGTAAAAGGCTTTATTGAGTACAGAGTGTGCATCCCGCCCGGCAAGGTTCCCTGGCCCCGAGGAAAGATGGAGGCCAGGGAAGTTGCACGGATTAAACCACATGGGAGATATTTCAAGGGTCCCTCTAGGGTGGTCGAGCTAATATGACGTGGTGAAATCTCACTGGCTGGCAGACGGTCGCTTTTTTTCCAAATGGTTCCTGTGAAGCCTCTTTTGGCGCGCTTGGTTGTGGGTGGTCCTAGCCAAAGTTAGCGGGTCTGAGTTCCCCACGTGACCATTCCCCATTATCCACCAACCTCACACTCTTAACTACTCAATTTGACACACCTAACTATTTCCACTTTTGTGTATTTCCACCCAGCCCTTGTCCACCGGGTATGTATTCTTCCTTAGGAGGAGGGAGCACCCACTCTGAGCCAAGTGATTACTTACAGCTCCTCATTGAATTTTCATGACACTAATATAAGGGAGGCACCATTACACCTGTTTCATAGAGGATGAGATAGAGAGGTCAGACTTGCTTGCCCAAGGTCACACAACTAGAAAGGGGTGTAGCAGGATCCAAATCCAAGTCTCTCTGGAGTCTGCAGCTCCAGATTCCAGCACAGCAAATTGCCATAGCTGCTGTGCAGGTCACACTTTAAATATGTACACTTCTCACTTTCAAAATCATGACCTAGTTTTCTTTTTTCTAACTTTTTAAAAATTTATGGATTTGAGAAAAAGGAAGAGAGAGAGAAAAACTTGATTTGTTGTTCCACTTGTTTATGCATTCATTTGTGTATTCTTGTATGTGCCCTGACTGGGGTTAAAACCCACAGCCTAGGCCCTGGCCGGTTGGCTCAGCGGTAGAGCGTCGGCCTAGCGTGCGGAGGACCCCGGTTCGATTCCCAGCCAGGGCACAAAGGAGAAGCGCCCATTTGCTTCTCCACCCCTCCGCCGCGCTTTCCTCTCTGTCTCTCTCTTCCCCTCCCGCAGCCAAGGCTCCATTGGAGCAAAGATGGCCCGGGCGCTGGGGATGGCTCTGTGGCCTCTGCCTCAGGCGCTAGAGTGGCTCTGGTCGCAACATGGCGACGCCCAGGATGGGCAGAGCATCGCCCCCTGGTGGGCAGAGCGTCGCCCCTGGTGGGCGTGCCGGGTGGATCCCGGTCGGGCGCATGCGGGAGTCTGTCTGACTGTCTCTCCCCGTTTCCAGCTTCAGAAAAATGCAAAAAAAAACCAAAAAAACCCATAGCCTTGGTGTGTTGGGACGACGCTCTAACCCACCGAGCTACCTGGCCAGGGTACGACCTAGTTTTCATAATTATTACTTTTATGGATACATTCATTCTTTAAATAAATACTGATCAGGCAGCTACTCTGTGCCATGTATAGTCAAGACACAGAAGATAGAGTAGTGAGCAACAAACATGAATCCCTGCTCTCACTGAGCACAGATTCCACAGGGAGAATCAGACAATGACCCAAATGACTAAGTCACATGAGGTGCTAAGTGGAATGAGGAGGATAAAACAAGGGATGGGAATAGGAAATGCTGGGAGCTGAGGGTGGGGAAGATGGCAATTTTAAATAGGATGGTCAGGGACAGAAAGCTCACCTGTGACATATAAAGGGGTGAGATAATGAACCAAATAGATACCTGGGAAAAGAGGAAAGAGTGAGTTCAAAGTTGTGAGGTAAGAGAAGACATGGTGTCTTCAAGAAACAGGAGGCCTGTCTGTCCAGAGTGGAGTATGAAAGAGGAAAAGTATCAGATGAGGTCAGAAAGTAACAGAAGCCAACAAAAGACATTGGCTTTTATACTAAGTGAGGGGAGCCACAGAAGCTTTTGAATGGAAGAGTAATGCATTTAAATGTTCCCCATAGTTCCAATATCAACTGTAATTGACCAAAAAAAAATTTCCAAAAAGTTTCTATGGAGAAGACAAGATGGTGATGGAATAGGCAGACGTACCAACTCCCACCTCCCAGAACCAAAGTGGATTACAAACTAATTTTAAGAACTATAATCTGGAAAAACCAACTTTGGACTAAACTAAGAGGACTCTTCAACCAAGGAACACTGAAGAAGCCACACTGAGACTGGTAGAAAAAGCGGAAATGCGGAGAGGGCTGCCCAGCTCCCCGGCGCGAATGGTAGCCGGGAGAGACTTGCGTGGCGGGAAGTGAGTTTAGCATAGAGGGAGAGTCCTGAATCCCAGGAACAAAGCCCCAGCCTGCAGCCCCAGAGCCCAGAAGAGGCGTAAGGACAGTATTTAGCTGGAAACAAGTCTGGATACTGTTTGTGAGAAAGAGACTGATTTCTCAGACCAGGATTTTTCTTAAAGGGACCGCACAGAAAACCTCTCTCACAACCACTCAACCGGGGCTCCGGGAGACAGGGAGAGAGTAGAGGACCAGAGTAGCAGGAAGAGAGTGTAATCTAGGAGGCACAGGGAGAAACATTTCGGGAGACAGCCACCCTAACCCCTGGGACGAGCCACTCCCCAAATCTGAAGTGAATATTTCCCCTGGAAACAGCAATACCAGCAAAGGGAAGCAGGACACCAGCCAAACAAGCTCTCCTGCGGCACTCAGAGCAGAGTCGCTTAGAAGGAGGGAGCTTTCGGGGCTACAGTAGTGAGTGTTAGGGTCTGAGCTGCAGCGCCCCCACCCACATGGCTGAGGGCTCGCTGGAAGGCGGGCAGCAGGATGCAGAAGCGCGGTTCTGTGGGCAAGCGTGTAAGCTGGGTGGCCACCACTGGGCCCAGGTGTGAGCTCAGTCCTGCCCGGCTGGGGAGGAGGGGGCATGCAAAAGTGGTCAAGCCCAGCTGCGGGCCGCCTATAATCCAGCCTGCGGGAGAAGGGCGGGAACCCCAGAAGGGGTGGAGACCAGCTCTTGAACAAGGGTGCAGGAGCATAGCCTTGCCCCACCTGCGGAACCCAGGCTTGTGGCCTGACTTGAGAGCTGGCTCCTCCCGCGGGGGTGGAGCCAAAAGCCCAGAACAGGCGGAGTCCCGCTACTGAGTGTGGGCACGCAGTCCCGCCTGGCCTGTGGAGCCAAGGCTTACAGCCGTCCCATGAGCGGGATCCTCCTGCAGGAGCAGGGTGAAAGCCTAGAATCAGGTGGAGACCCGCAACTGAACAAAGGTGCTCGCCACTGCCCTCAGGGCCGAGCATAATGCCACCTATGGGGGTGGGCAAAGGCCAAGGCCACCAAGGCTTGTACACCCGAGCATGTGATCACAGCCACTCCTGTGAAGGAGAGTTAGAAACCTAAGCAAAAGTCCCAGTGGGAAGGCACTGGCAATGCCCATACCCAAACGCCCTAGGCAGCAACAGCAGAGGGGGTGGTGGGCCTGCAGACAGACCACACCTAGGGAACAGAGGCCACACCCAGTAGACTCCAGTGGCCAAGACTTTCTTTTACACAGAGAAGATGAGAAGGCAGAGAAATGCAACACAAATGAGTCAAGAGAAATCCCTAGAAAAGGACTTGAATGAATCAGATATAACCAAATTACCAGATGCAGAGTTTAAAATAATGATTGTGAGGGCCCTGGCCAGTTGGCTCAGCGGTAGAGCGTCAGCCTGGTGTGCAGGGGACCCAGGTTCGATTCCTGGCCAGGGCACATAGAAGAAGCGCCCATTTGCTTCTCCACCACCACCCCCTCCTTCCTCTCTGTCTCTCTCTTCCCCTCCCGCAGCTAAGGCTCCATTGGAGCAAAGATGGCCCGGGCGCTGGGGATGGCTCCTTGGCCTCTGCCCCAGGCGCTAGAGTGGCTCTGGTCATGGCATAGCGATGCCCCGGAGGGGCAGCGCATCGCCCCCTGGTGGGCAGAGCTTCGCCCCTGGTGGGAGTGCCGGGTGGATCCCGGTCGGGCGCATGCGGGAGTCTGTCTGGCTGTCTCTCCCTGTTTCCAGCTTCAGAAAAAGAAAAAAAAATGATTGTTAGGATGCTCAAAGATATTAGAACAACAATAGATGGTCATTACGAACACCTAAATAAAGAGATAGCAGATATAAAAAAGGACATTGAAATAATAAAAAAGAATCAGTCAGAAATGACAAATACAACATCAGAAATGAAGAACACAATGGAAGGAATTAAAAGCAGGGTGAATGAAGCTGAGAATCGAATGAGCAAGTTAGAGGACATGATAAATAAAGGCACGGAAGCAGAGCAGAAAAAAGAAAAGAGACTCAAAAAGTCTGAGGAAACTCTAAGAGAGTTCTGTGACAACATGAAGAGAAATAACATCTGCATCATAGGGGTTCCTGAAGAAGAAGAGAAAGAACAAAGGATAGAGACTTTGTTCAAGCATATTATTGCTGAAAACTTCCTTCAATTAAGGCAGGAAAACATCTCACATGTTCAGGAAGCACAGAGAACTCCATTAAAGAGAAACCCAAAGAAATCAACACCAAGACACATCATAATTAAAATACCAAAGCTAAGTGATAAAGAGAAAATATTAAAAGCTGCTAGAGAAAAAAAGGCTATCACCTACAAAGGAGCCCCTATAAGGATGACTTCTGACTTCTCAACAGAAACACTTGAGGCCAGAAGGGAATGGCAAGAAATATTCAAAGTAATGCAGAACAAGAACCTACAACCAAGACTACTTTATCCAGCAAGGCTATTGTTTAAAATTGAAGGAGAAATGAAAAGCTTTCCAGACAAAAAAAAAAAAACCTCAAGGAATTCACTACAACCAAACCAAGGCTGCAAGAAATGCTAAGGGGCCTGTTGTAAACAGATCAAAGGAGAAAAAGAATATAGCAAAAGAGGAATACAGTTTTAAAGAATAAAATGGCAATAAACAATTACATATCAATAATAACCTTAAATGTAAATGGATTAAATGATCAGATCAAAAGACATAGGGTAGCTGCGTGGATAAGAAAACAGGACCCATATATATGCTGTCTACAAGAGACACACCTTAAAAAAAAAGATGCACATAGACTGAAGATAAATGGATGGAAAAAATATTTCACACAAATAAAAATGAAAAAAAAGCTGGGGTAGCAATACTTATATCAGACAAAATGGACTTTAAAACAAAGACTATAGTAAGAGATAAAGAAAGTCATTACATAATGATAAAGGGAGCAATCCAACAGGAAGATATAACCATTATAAATATCTATGCACCTAATATAGGAGCACCTAAATATATAAAGCACACTTTGATGGATTTAAAGGACGAGATCAACAGCAATACTATAATAGTAAGGGATTTCAATACCCCACTAACATGACTAGATAGATCCTAAAGGAAGAAAATTAACAAAGAAACAGCAGACTTAAGGGACATGCTAGATCAACTCGATTTAATAGATATCTTCAGAACCTTTCACCCTAAAGCAGCAGAATATACATTCTTTTCAAGTGCTCATGCTACATTCTCTAGAATAGACTACATGTTAGGGCACAAAAGCTGTCTCAACAAATTTAGGAAGACTGAAATCATATCGAGCACTTTCTCTGATCACAGTGGCATAAAACTAAAAATCAACCACAAGAGAAAAACTGAAAAATACTCAAACACTTGGAAACTAAAGAGCACGTTATTAAATAACGAATGGGTAAACAATGAGATCAAAGAAGAAATTTAGAAATTCCTAGAAACGAATGATAATGAGCATACATCAACTCAAAATTTATGGGACACAGCAAAAGCAGTCTTGAGAGGGAAGTTCATAGCATTACAGGCATACCTCAAGAAGCTAGAAAAAGCTCAAATAAACAACTTGACCCTGCATCTAAAAGAACTAGAAAAAGAACAGCAAGTAAAGCCCAGAGCTAGTAGAAGGAAGGAAATAATAAAGATCAGAGCAGAAATAAATGACATAGAGGCTAAGGAAACAATACAGAGGATCAATGAAACCAGGAGCTGGTTCTTTGAAAAGGTAAACAAGATCAATGAACCTTTAACCAGACTCACCAAGAAAAAAAGAGAGAGGACTCAAATAAATAAAATTAGAAACGAGAGTGGAGAAATAACAACTGACACAACAGAAATACAAAATATTGTAAGAAAATACTATGAAGAACTGTATGCCAAAAAACTAGACAACCTAGATGAAATGGACAAATTCCTTGAAACATATAATCTTCCAAAAATTAATCTGGAAGAATCAGAAAACCTAAACAGACCAATTACAACAAATGAGATTGAAACAGTTATCAAAAAGCTCCCCAAAAAGAAAAGTCCTGGGCCAGATGGCTTCACAAGTGAATTCTACCAAATATTCAAAGAAGAACTAATTCTTATCCTTCTCAAGCTATTTCAAAAAATTCAAGAGGAAGGAAGACTTCCAAGCTCCTTTTATAAGGCGAGCATAACTCTGATTCCAAAATCAGGCAAAGACAACACAAAGAAAGAAAATTATAGGCCAATATCCCTGATGAATTTAGATGCTAAAATCTTCAACAAAATATTAGCAAACCGGATCCAGCAATATATGAAAAAAATCATACACCATGATCAAGTGGGATTTATTCTTGGGAGGCAAGGCTGGTCCAATATTCGCAAATCAATCAATGTGATTCATCACATAAACAAAAGGAAGGAGAAAAACCACATGATAATTTCAATAGATGCAGAAAAAGCATTTGATAAAATCCAGCACCCATTCATGATCAAAACTCTCAGCAAAATGGGAATACAGGGAACATACCTCAACATGATAAAGGCCATCTATGACAAACCCACAGCCAACATCATACTCAATGGGCAAAAATTAAAAGCAATCCCCTTAAGATCAGGAACAAGGCAGGGGTGCCCCCTCTCACCACTCTTATTCAACATAGTCCTGGAAGTCCTAACCACAGCAATCAGACAAGAAGAAGAAATAAAAGGTATCCAAATTGGAAAAGAAGAAGTAAAACTATCATTATTTGCAGATGATATGATATTGTATATAGAAAACCCTGAAGTCACAGTCAAAAAACTACTAGACCTGATAAATGAATTCAGCAAGGTGGCAGGATATAAAATTAACACTCAGAAATCAGAGGCATTTTTATATACTAACAATGAACTGTCATAAAGAGAAATTAAGGAATCAATCCCCTTTACCATTGCAACCAAAAAAAATAAAGTACCTAGGAATAAATTTAACCAGGGAGATTAAAGACTTATACTCGGAAAATTATAAAACATTGATAAAAGAAATCAGGGAAGATATAAATAAGTGGAAGCATATACTGTGCTCATGGTTAAGAAGAATAAACATCATTAAAATGTCTATTTTACCCAAAGCAATTTATAAATTCAATGCAATACCAATTAAAATACCAATGACTTACTTCAAAGATATAGAACACATATTCCAATAATTTATATGGAACCAAAAGAGAACACAAATAGCCTCAGCAATTCTTGAAAAGAAAGAATAAAGTGGGAGGTATCACACTTCCTGATATCAAGTTATACTATAAGGCCATTGTACTCAAAACAACCTGGTACTGGCATAAGAACATGCATATAGATCAATGGAACAGAACTTAGAACCCAGAAATAAACCCACACCTTTATGGACAACTGATATTTGACAAAGGAGGTAAGAGCATACATTGGAGTAAAGACAGCCTCTTCAACAAATGGTGTTGGGAAAATTGGAAAGCTACCTGCAAAAAAATGAAACTAGACCACCAACTTACACCATTCACAAAAATAAACTCAAAATGGATAAAAGACTTAAATGTAAGCCATGAAACCATAAGCATCTTAGAAGAAAACATAGGCAGTAAGCTCTCTGACATTTCTCGCAGCAATATATTTGCCAATTTGTCTCCACAGGCAAGTGAAATAAAAGGATAAACAAATGGGACTATATCAAACTAAAAAGCTTCTGCACAGCTAAAGACAATAAGAACAGAATAAAAAGACAAAGTACACAATGGGAGAATATATTTGACAATGCGTCTGAAATTTATAAAGAACTTGTAAAACTTAATACCAGGAAGACAAACAATCCAATCCAAAAATGGGCAAAAGAAATGAATAGACACTTCCCCAAAGAGGACATACAGATGGCCAATAGGCAGATGAAAAAATGCTCAACATCACTAATCATTAGAGAAATGCAAATTAAAACCACAATGAGATATCACCTCACACCAATCAGAATGGCGCTTATCAACAAAACAACACAGAATAAGTGCTGGCGAGGATGTGGAGAAAAGGGAACCCTCCTGCACTGCTGGTGGGAATGCAGACTGGTGCAGCCACTGTGGAAAACAGTATGGAGATTCCTCAAAAAATTAAAAATCGAACTGCCTCTTGACCCAACTATCCCACTGTTAGGAATATATCCCAAGAACACCATAGCACTGTATGAAAAGAAGAAATGCACCCCCATGTTTATGGCAGCATTGTTCACAATAGTGAAAATCTGGAAACAGCCCAAGTGTCCGTCAGAGGATGAGTGGATTAAAAAGCTTTGGTACATATATACTATGGAATACTACTCAGCCATAAGAAATGATGACATCGTATCATTTACAACAACACGGATGGACCTTGATAACATTATACTGAGCGAAATAAGTAAATCAGAAAAAACTAAGAACTATATGATTCCATACATAGGTGGGACATAAAAATGAGACTCAGAGACATGGACAAGAGTGTGGGGGTTATGGGGTGGTGGGGGAGGAGAGGGAGGGGGATGGGGGAGGGAGGGGTACAAAAAAACCCAATTAGAAGGTGATAAAAGACTATTGGACTTTGGGTGATGGGAATGCAGCATAATCTAATGTCAAAATAACCTAGAGCTGTTTTCTCTGAACATATGTACCCTGATTTATCAATGTCACCCCATTAAAATTAATTTAAAAAAAAGAAAAAAAAACACAGGAAAACTAATAAATAAATATTTTATGAAAAAAAAGTTTCTATGACTGTTACATTGAAAATAGAGTAGGGTGTGGGGAATAAGGATGAAAGAAGAAAGACTAGTTGGGAGGCCATTGCCATTTGGATGAGAGATGATGTGACTTGGACTGGGGGTCATAGAGAATGTAGTAAAAAGTGATAGAATGTGGGGTATATTTTAAAAGTGGAGCCAGCATGCTACTCTACCCTCTTTGCACGTCCTGATGTCATAAATATTTATTTTAGAGATATAGGTTGTTCCAGCTGGTGCTATTACAGATAACATTCTCATTAACATTGCCACTCATGCCTTTTGCATCTCTTATTTCCTTAGGATAAACTATTAGGGGTTGGGGCCCTGGCCGGTTGGCTCAGTGGTAGAGCATCGGCCTGGCATGTGGAAGTCCCAGGTTCGATTCCCAGCCAGGGCACACAGGAGAAGCACCCATCTGCTTCTCCAACCCTCTCCATCTCCTTTCTCTCTGTCTCTCTCTTCCCCTCCCACAGCCAAGGCTTCATTGTAGCAATTTTGGCCCCAGGCACTGAGGACGGCTCCATGGCCTCCACCTTAGGCGCTAGAATAGCTCCAGTTGCAACAGAGCAACGCCCCAGATGGGCAGAGCATTGCCCCCTAGTGGACATGCTGGGTGGATCCCGGTGGGTGCATGTGGGAGTCTGTCTCTCTGCCTCCCCGCTTCTTACTTCAGAAAAATACAAAAACAAAACAAAACAAAACTATTAGGGGTTGGATTACTGAATATGATCATCCTTATGCCTCTTGCTACATATCATGCCATGTTCCATAGTAGACTCCACTAACAGTACCTTAACGATCTTTCACTTTGATTGCTCCAGAATTCCTCTCCTATCCTAGCATCTCTCACCTTCTCTCCCACCATGATTTTCTTCTTTTACTCTCTCTCTTCCCTCTCCTTCTGGGGAACTTATAAAGGGACAGGGTAACAAAGACAAACAAAGGTTAAGGCTAGCCACAGAGAAAGGTATGAAAAGACAGGGAGAAATTTCTTCCTTTTCCCCCCTGTGTTACAGCCCTGAGAAAGGGCCAGCTGCTTCCCTCAGTCAGATGTGAATCTTCTTTGGTAAGAATCAACAAACCAACAATACTGCTTACTTAGAGACCTTTTTTTACTTCTGGGGAGATCAATGAACTTAACAATTTCAATTATTGTTCACAACATCCCCTGGTGCTAGATCAAACAGCCTTCTCTGAGCAAACATTTCTCTCGCCAGGGTGGGAAGTTAGTCAAACTTTTGGTCTCTTCATGCCCTTCCTCCAGCAGTTTGGTCCTCCTTTCCAACGAGCCCCGCCCCCTGCTTTCCACAACTCCGAAGTCCACTTCCTCCATCGTCCTTATCCAATTTCATTCCTAGTCTGGAAGAAAAAATTTTAATCAAATATTAAAAGTGAGGGGTTTCTTATGAATTTTAAGATCAATTTGTCAGTTTCTGCTGATCCTAAAATTCGTATGAAAAGGCATTGGACTCAGAATAGCCAGATGATCTTAAAAAAGAACAAAATTGGTGGACTCATGCTTCCTGATTTCAAACCTTACTGGAAAACTAGGTAATCAAGATAGTGTGGTCCTGGCATAAAGATAGACATATAGATCAATGGAATGGAGTGAAGAATCTACAAATAAATCCTAACAGTTACAGTCATTTGATTTTTGACAGAGAAGCCAAGAGCGTTCTATAGGAAAAAATTGTCTTTTCAACAGATGGTGCTGGGATGATGACTATCCACATGCAAGAGACTCTGGACTTGCATCGAATATCATACATAAAAATTAACTCAAAATGGATCATAGGCCTAAATGTGGGAGTTCAAACTGTAAGATTTTTAGAAGTAAAGATAGGAGTAAGTGACCTTGGGTTAGGCAATGATTTCTTAGATACAACATGAAGACCATAGGTGATAAAAGAGAAGATTGATAAATTGAGTTTCATCAAAATTTCTGTGTTTCAAAAGACATCATGAAAAAGTGAAAGGACAACCAATAGAATGAGGGAAAACATTTGCAAGTCATAAATTTGATAAAGGACTTTATCTAGAATATAAAAAATTCTTAAATTCAATAATAAAAAGACAAATAACCCAGTTTAAAAATAGGCAATTACAACCCTGGCAGGTTGGCTCAGCAGTAGGGCATTGGCCTGGCATGGGGATGTTCCAGGTTCAATTCCCAGCCAGGGCACACAGGAGAAGCACCCATCTCATCTCTCTCTCTCTCTCTCTCTCTCTCTCTCTCTCTCTCTTCTCCTCCCCATGTGCAGCCAGGACTCGATTGGAGTGAGTTGGCCCGGGGCACTGAGGATAGCTCTGTGTCTGCCTCAGGCACTAAAAGAATGGCTCTGGTTGCAACGGAGCGAGGGCCTCAGATGGGTAGAGCATCACCCCCTAGTGCTCTTGCTGGGTGGATACAAGTCAGGGTGCATGCAGGAGTCTGTCTCTGCCTCCCCTCCTCTACACTAAAAAAAAAAAAAAAAAAAAATAGACATTTTTCCAAAGGAAAATAAGCATATAGAAAGTTAGTAGGAAAATGCAAATCAAAATCACAGTGAGATACCACTTCTCACCTGCTAGAATGGCTATAATTTAAAAAAGCAGAAGCCCTGGCTGGTTGGCTCAGTGGTAGAGTGTCAGCCTGGCATGCAGGAGTCCTGGGTTTGATTCCCGGCCAGGGCACACAGGAGAAGCACCCATCTGCTTCTCCACCCCTCCCCCTCTCCTTCCTCTCTGTCTCTCTCTTCCCTTCCCGCAGCCAAGGCTCCATTGGAGCAAAGTTGGCCTGGGCGCTGAGGACGGCTCTGTGGCCTCTGCCTCAGGCGCTAGAATGGCTCTGGTTGCAACAGAGCAACGCCCCAGAGGGGCAGAGCATCACCCCCTGGTGAGTGTGCCGGGTGGATCCTGGTCAGGCACATGCGGGAGTCTGTCTGACTGCCTCCCCGTTTCCAACTTCAGGAAAAAAAAAAAAAAAAAAAGCAGACAATAACAATTTTTGGTGAGGATACGGAAAAATTGGAACCCTCATATATTGCTGATGGAAATGTAAAATGGTGTAGCGATTTTACTTTGGAAACCAGTTTGGCAGTCCCTCTAAATGCTAAAGATAGAGCTATCGTATGACCTACCAATTCCAATCCTAGATATCTATCCAAGAGAAATGAAAATATATATCCATACAAAAACTTGCACATGAATATTTGTAGCAGTTTTATTTGCATACCCCAAAATGTAAACATACCAAATGTCTACCGAATGATGAATGGATGAACAAAATGTGATAGAGCCATACAATGGAATATTATTTGGCAATGAAAAGGAAGGAAGTTCAGATATATGCTATAATACAGTTGAACCTTAAAAACATTATGCTAGGTAAAAGAAGCCAATCACAAAAGACTGCCATAAAAGATCTCATGTATATAAAATGTTTAGAATAGGCAGATCCATAGAAAAAGAAAGTACATTCTGGTTGCCCAGAATTAAGGGGAGCAAAAGGGTGGGGTGAGGGAGTGGAAATGGTGAGTGACTGCTCATAGGTATAGGTTTTTGGGGGGGATAATGAAAATGTTCTAAAATTAATGAAGGAAATAGATGCACAACTCTATATATATACTAAAAATTATTGAATTGTACACATTTGAACTTTACAGGTTAAATATTATATCTCAAAAAAGCTATTTTTGAAAAGTTGTTTCTTGTTCATTACTGGAAAAAGAACACCAGATTGTTTCATTCAGTGCCCTCCAAAAATTTGTTCTTGTCATGCATGGAGGAGCATGTTATGAGAATTGTCCTAAGGGTTGCTAGTAATAAAAGCTGGAGGCACCAAAGGGCCAGGGGAAGAGGAGGATAAAAGAAGGGATGGAGGAGGGACGATGAGGAATAGGAGAAGAGATGCACCAGAAATGAAGAAATAAATCACCTCAAGGTTGGACAGCCAGGTGGGAAAGGGAAAGGAAATGTGGGAGTGGAATCTGCAGAATATCCTTACTGCCAACTGTGTAGGAAGGGATTGATGGTTCAAAGCAAAGCGGCAAAGCAAATTATTTCGAAAAGAAAGACTTCCCTATTCACTGAGTACATAACGCCGTGTAGAGCTAATGGGAATCATTTGGTAAAAGTACACGAGCACTGCAGCCAATTGGAAAAAGCAATCATGATCGCTAGCATTAAATTTGTATCAGAGAAAAATTATAATGCACTTCTGCAAATAGCCAGAAAAAAACTAACCTTTTCTACAAACAAAGCTGTGGGTTAACATTAGAGAAACTCTAGAACAATGCTCCTTTTTCTAAGCAGAGACCTGTGGGCATAATCTTATTTGTTTAGCCCTTTGCATCTCAAGTTTGTTTGTTTTTTAATTTCTAAAAAGGTTATCCCTAAATTAGAGCCATTAAGAGAGATGTTGAATCTGAAATATGCCCATTTTTAAGGAAGAATTTAAAGATAAGAATCCAGGGCAGGTGAACAGTGCAGTGGGAACTCATTGCTCACAGGTGTGCAGACACACATCATCCCCAAAAGTTTAAAGCATGACAGGATGCCAGTCGTACCCCTAGTAGCCTCTTCCTTGTCAGTCTTGGTCCTGCCCAGTCAAGAGTCTATCTCTTCCTCACAGCCCTGTCATATAGGGTAGAAAAAACAGAGACAGAAAAGCTGTGACCAGGGCTTACTCATCAGTACAGTCAATAAATGAGAAGGGTCATAATAATTAACATGCGTGAAGGGCTTTGCAGTGTACAAGCCACTACCATGCACTTAATTTTTTTTTTTTTTAAGCAAGAGAGACAGAGAGAGGGATGGATAGGGACAGACAGACAGGAATGAGAGAGATGAGATGCATCAATTCCTCGTTATGTTACCTTAGTTGTTCAATGATTGCTTTCTCATATGTGCCTGAGCCAGTGACCCCTTGCTCAAGCCTGTGATCTTAGGTTTAAACCAGTGACCTTGGGCTTCAAGCCAGTGACTCTGGGGTTCAAACCAGCAACCATGGTGTCATGTCTACGATTCCACGCTCAAGCCGGCGACCCCGCACTCAAGAGGGTGAACCTGTACTCAAGCCAGCGACCTTGGGGTTTTGAACCTGGGTCCTCAGTGTCCCAGACTCTCTATCCACTGTTAAACTGCCTGGTCAGGCCATTTGATTTTCATTTAATTTTAATCTTTACAGAAACCTCCCCCAATCCCATGAGAAAAATCAAAGCTTAGAAATGAAATGACTAAGATTTCTTAGGACTTTTTCAAGTGTGTAAACATACCTAAACCTCTCTCAGTTAAAAAAAAAAAAAGAAAAAAGAAAAATCCATTCTGTTCTTCACATGCCCTCCAGCCAGCCTATGTCTCTTCTCTCATTAAGTAAGCTCTTTCAAAAAGTAGCTCACACTCCCTGTCTCTTTGCACTCACAATGTGGAGTTCCCTCGTCTAAGGAATGTAATGTACACAGGCGGGTCACAGGCTGAAAGATGGCGCTTGGGGAGCGCAGTCCCCAGCTCCTGCAGCTGGGACCACGCATAGTGTTAAACACAACTTGAGGGGTTAACAGGAGGAAATGTCCTTGATCTCTGGAGAGAGTGAGCAAACTCTGGGCAGGCAGTCAGGCTTGGGGAGCTTGCAACATTCCTCAGAGCTCCAAGGAGTTGCTTCTTCTATGGCTACTTTCCCTCCTTTCCTGTAGGAAGGGAAGAAAGAAAGGAAGAAAGGAAGGGATGGAGGCAAATAGGGAGGGAAAGAAGGAGGGAGAGAGAGAGAGAAGGGAGGGTTGTTTCCAAATAAATTTATCTGACCACAAACCCATTTATACTAGGGTCCCTTCCAACTCACTGCTGTTGGGGTTGCAAAACAGGTCACATTTTTAGAACTTGTAGCTCTGGCCTTGTGAGAAGAGAAGGTCCCTCTACTCCAGAATTGTTCCTCTCACCTCCTATCCAAAGTACCTATAATTCCTCCATTTCAACCTCATTGTGAGCTAGATCTTGAAAGATTTTTCTGAGTTGAAGAGTCTTAAGAAGCTGAACCCAACAGGAGAGGGTGAGAATGCTGCAGGGGCAGGGCCAGGGGGATGCCCAAGGCACATGCCACCCGCTTCCCAGTGCTGGACAGAGTCGGTCCGCAATCACTTACAGGATCAAAAGTACGGTGAAAAGAGGCCAGGGAGTAATGGTCTTGGGTACACAGTTAATTCTCTCTCCCCTCCCAGCTGCACTAACCATACTTCCTGTTCTGTTATCTAAAGTGTGAGGTTGGCACTCTCTGAAGACACAAATGCTCACTTCCAGCCAAGCCTGGCAGCCTTTCCTCCAGACCCAGCCAGGCATCCCTCTGCCCAGTGCTCTGCGGCTGCCGCTGTAAAAACAGGGCCCAGCACCCACCTCCAGGGATTTGGAGGTAAATGAACCACGATGAGACGACCATGCCCAGGAGTTCCCAACCTGACCAGTGTCTAAAATCTAGATGTAGTTCCTACACATTTTCTCACACTTCTCATCCCTTCTGTAATCCTTCTGCTCAAGAATTAGTATCTCCTTTGAAAGCAAAGGGGACAGCTCTAAGTAGTCAGGGCAGGCCATGGCAAAGCCACAAAGGAGGGGACATGTAGCTTTGATGCTCCTATCTCTTTTCTTTCTCCTTCTCTCTCTACCGAGGTCAAGAAAGAGTCTGAAAATACTCGTGTGTAACTTCATGTGTATAAAGTTCTCTTGTATCTCACAGAGCCTTTATCTGCAGTTATAGAATAAGCAAGTTTGGGGCACTACTAGAAGCAGCCTTTCAGGCAGGTAGCAAAGGGGTTGGCTTAGCCTGGGAGTCACCCCAGGTAGAGGGCTCTTGGAAACCCCGTGTACCCAGGATCTTCCTGCTCGTGGAGCTGGACCATGAGGGACTTTGAGATGAATGGTCCACAGTCATTCATTTCAGGGACTTTACCCCAGCCTCGACCTCTCTGGTGGTTTTTCTGTCACCACCCACCTTATTGGGCCAGTACCTGGTGACAGTCATGGTGACCCAGGAAGGCTGGATCTGGGGAAGTGAAGAGCAGACTGTGCTGATGATTATTAAAGCCTGTGGCTTCTGACTCCTCCACTGGCTCCTCATCAGAGTGCGGCCGGGGTCAGGCTGGGCACTCAGCAGCTTTGAGGTGGGTATTTGTTTGTGCTTCCTCCTCTTTGCTTTCGATTCAGCGCTTTCCTGTTGCAGCTGAGCTGCTCTGGGTAACTGCGGCCTCAGAGCAGCTACCACCGTGTGCAAACCAGGTCTGTCCAGGGCTGATGCTGGGCAACCAGGCTGGAAGGGTGGTGAGGTAAGAAACAAAAGTGGTAGAAGCCAGTTGGAACTGAGAAAAGAAATTCCAAAGATAAAACGTCATGATGAATAATAATTGAAAAAAATTTCAGCAATTTAAAAAACATGTTCCAGTTCACATTCAGTCATGGTAATAGTCAATTCTGATCTAAGTTAATTTGTTCAAATGTGTTTTCATTAGGACATACCCTTGAATATATTTTTTAAAGAAATAAGGAAATACATAGGATGAGATAAAGTTAATTCAAAAATTAAATTCATGGGCCCTGTCCAGTTAGCTTTGTTGGTTAGCGTTGTTCCCAAACACCAATGTTGTGAGTTTGACACTCGGTCAGGGCACATATGGGAAGTGGTCAAAGAATGCACAATTAAGTGGAACAACAAATGAATGCTTCTCTCTCTCTTTCTCACCTCCTTCCTCTCTAAAATCAATAAAAATAATAATTAAATTCAGGGGTGAGGGAAGACAAAGAGGGTAACCCCTCTTTTTATGAATTCTAAAAAGCATAACTAAAAAAATGTAACATAAAATGTTTTTTAATGTCAGAATAAATTTAATTTTTTCATATTTATTTCATTTAATTACCATAAAAGCATGTTTGGACTTTAAAAAAAAAAAGTTGAGCCTTAGCTGGTTGGCTCAGTGGTAGCGTTGACCCGGAGTGTGGAAGTCCTCGATTTGATTCCCAGTCAGGGCACACAGAAGAAGCAACCATCTGCTTCTCCACTCTTCTGTTTCTCTCTCTTCTTATCTTACAGCCATGGCTCAGTTGGAGCAAGTTGGCCCTGGGCACTGAGGAAGGTTCTATGGCCTCACGTCAGGTGCTAAAATAGTTTGGTTGCTGAGCAATGGAATAGTGGACCCAAATGGGCAGAGCATCACCCAGTAGGGGTCTGGACAGGTGGAATCTGGTCAGATCATATGAGGAAATCCATCTCTCTGCCTCCCTGCCTCTCATTTAATTTAAAAAAGGGGGGGGGAGTTCACAGAGAAGGAGGAGCTTGCAAAAATGCTGAAGATCTATGACTAAGACAGGAAAAGAAAGAATACTGCATGGAAACTAAGGGAAGACAGTAGGTCTTTCAAGGAGGTCAATAGCATCACCAGATGCTTAGAGTCAAGTAAGATAAAGACTAATGTGTCCATTGAATTTAGTGATATAGGGGGCATTAATGTCTTTAGCAAAAGCCCCTTCAATACAGTGGATGAGAGCCAATGCCAGATTAGACAGGGCTGAAAAGAGAAAGTGAAGAATCAGAATCAGCAAGGGTAGATAGCACATTCACTGAGGTGTGCCTACTCTCCCTCCCCCTAAATGCCCTCCCACACCAATCCTACTTGGTAAATTATTGCCCATTCCAGGATTGGACTGAAGTGAAAAGAATTTATCTGTCTGTCTTTTAGTTTTATTTTGTATTGGTTCAGGTATACAATGTTCCCCTCGATATTTCCAGTACTCACCTGACACCATATGCAGTAACCACAATGTTGACTATATTCCCTATGATGTACTTTAATATCCCCATGATTATTTCATAACTGCCAATTTGAAGTGAAGGGGATTTATAAACAAACAAAAATCTAAGGAATATATATATAATATCCTGGAGACAAATTCAGCCAGGGCTGGAAGTCAGGAAGTGAGTGATTTATTCTGTGCTCACCAGACCGGAACTTTGAACCAATAGAGGTCCACAGTCCCTGGTGCCCATGTGGGGGTGTTGGTCTGCATTATGCCAAGAATGTGATGCAATTCTTAAGAACAGGAAGAGGTTTGGCTGGAATGGAAAGATGACTCTGACTTGAGAATGGCAGGAGAGGGGGTGGAATGGGAAAGTTTTTTTTTTCAAAAGAGCAGAGCCAAAAGAAATGAAAAATGGTAACGGAATGCCTTGCTAGCCCATCTCCGATGGCAGTAAAGCAGACAGAAGCATCGGATTCAGAATTGGCTCTTTTATTATTTACGAGGAGAGAACAAGTGCCCACCCCTCAAGACTTCCTTGACACATGGGGCATCTCCCAGCACTTTTCTCTTTAAACCAAGAGCAGCTATCTGATTCCAGGTGAGGAAATGTCCCTGTGAGGTGGGGCAGGTGGCTGTCACCCTCACGGGAAAACAAGTGTGAGAGGGCCTCCTACGCTATTGGAACAGTTCACGTGTTAGCTGCTTGTGTTCTTACACAGTATAGAAGCACAGGGACACTTTCAAACAAAAGTGAATAATGAGACAATAAGAAAGGTAAGATATAGATAACATTTACTCTGACACGGACATGCTCTGACAGACATATTTAGATAGTGTTGGAAGTCAGTTTTTGGACTTAGGTCAGCATCTTCAATGGAAAGAATCAGGCCTGAACAAGTTTCTGTTTCTTTCTTCTTATTAAAAAAATTATTTAAAAACTAGTGCTTTACAAGATCTAAAATTCTAGAGTTAAATGGGAAAACACGGCTAGGAGTTTCTGATTGCACAGGTCAAATCATTAAAATGAGATGAAAGGCACAGCTCAGGTTTTTTCAAAGGATACAGAAGAGACAAACTATTATTTGAAATGAATGTTTGTTACAGTATTTTTCGTAAAGGGTCTGCCTCATCTGTCACTTACAGGCCATCATTTTTTAAAGGCTGTTCTCTTAGCACACTGATGGCTGCCAGAGGGGAGGAGGGAGTTGGGGGCCTGGGTGAAAAAGCTGAAGGGATTGAGAAGTACAGATTGCCAGTTAAAAAATGGTCACAGGGATGTAAAGCACAGCACAGGAAACATAGTCAATAATACTATAATAACTATGTTTGATGCCAGGTGGGTACTGGAACTATAAGGAGGAACACTGTAAAGTACATGATTGTCTAACCACTATGCTGTACATACATCTGAAATTAATACAAAATAATACTGAATGTAAACTGCAATTGAAAAAAAATTGTTTTAAAAGAATAGTAAAATATAATAATAAAAATAGAGGCTGCTCCCTTTACAGTATAGTTGTTTTCTTCTCAAGGAGACACTGAGGTTAGCCACTTTGCGGAAGTGATGAAGAATCTTTGAGCTAGTTTTGCTTCCCTCTTCTGGAAGCATGAAGACATGACCTGAGAAATGGACAGGGCTGAGGATCCTAAACCCTACGGTATAACCAGACCTCGATACTTCTGCAACAGGAGTAAAGTAATTATGGAGCTGGTTGTTAGTTTCCAGAGGAACAAAGAGGCTTGCACTGGTCACAAATGCTTCCCTGAAGTTAGGGTAATAATAGTAATAATGATGATGATATCCTGTGGTACTTACAGGTAGGTCACTTCACAGTTCATAAAACCCTGACAACCAATATTGCATGTCTACTTGCTTTTATCCTCCAATAATCCATATGAAGTAGGCACAGCAGATATCACTTTACAGGAAACTGAGGCCTAATAACTTACCTAACGTCCTAAAGGGGCAGAGGGGAGCTGGGTCTAGAAACCCAATCTCCCGAGTCCCTAGTTCAGTGTTTCCTCCCCTTTCACCTACGCAGACCACTGCTCCATGGGAGGACAGTATCCGCTCTGCTGCGCTTTCATGTCACTACCCTTCACCAAAAATGTCTCATGATGCTCACCGAATTGATGAAACAAATGTGCTTTGTATAGAACTGTATACAATTCTAGTAAGGCTACAATAATATTGTGTAGTAAAAACAAAAATATATCTACCGAAATCTCACAAACAAATGGACTATAGCAGAGCTTCTTAAACTTTTGCTTGGAAGTTCTTTAGTATTTTTAGTTTGTTTAAAATATTTTTTTCGGCCCTGGCCGGTTGGCTCAGCGGTAGAGCGTCAGCCTAGCGTGCGCAGGACCCGGGTTCGATTCCTGGCCAGGGCACATAGGAGAAGCGCCCATTTGCTTCTCCACCCCTCCGCCGCGCTTTCCTCTGTCTCTCTCTTCCCCTTCCGCAGCTGAGGCTCCATTGGAGCCAAGATGGCCCGGGCGCTGGGGATGGCTCTGTGGTCTCTGCCCCAGGCGCTAGAGTGGCTCTGGTCGCAACATGGCGACACCCAGGATGGGCAGAGCATCGCCCCCTGGTGGGCAGAGCGTCGCCCCCTGGTGGGCGTGCCGGGTGGATCCCGGTTGGGCGTATGCGGGAGTCTGTCTGACTGTCTCTCCCTGTTTCCAGCTTCAGAAAAATGCAAAAAAAAAAAATAAAAATAAAAAAAATAAATAAAATATTTTTTTCAAGCACAGTTACCATACAATATTATATTAGTTTCAGATGTACAACATGGTGACTAGACATTTATACAAATTATGAAGAGATCACTCAGATAAAGTCTAATGCTCACCTGGCACTATACATTGTTGTTACAATATTATTGACTATATTTCCTATGCTTGCTCTATATCTTGTTTAAAAACAAGTTTTGGGCCTGACCTGTGGTGGCGCAGTGGATAAAGTATCGACCTGGAATGCTGAGGTCGCTGGTTTGAAACCCTGGGCTTGCCTGGTCAAGGCACATATGGGAGTTGATGCTTCCTGCTCCTCTTCCCCCTTTTCTCTCTCTCTTCTAAAATAAATAAAGTCTTTAAAAAAATAAAAACAAATTTTGCTTCGTTTTCTTTTTAAAGATTCTTTGCACACAGTTTTGTAATAGCAAGGCCCAACTCTGCTACTGGGTAAAACTGAGTTTGAGAAAGATGGAAGAAACAGAAGACTATAAAGATTTAAAAAACAAAACAAGAAGAACCAATTTGAAGGTAAAAGTACTTTTATTTTACAATTCTAAGTGTGCAAGTAAATGCACGCTGCATATTAGTGAACCGGCCAAACAGAAGGCATACAAATTGGCGTGCTCCTCAGTCTTCACTTTCCTCGGCCTTACCACGTGCCCTTGCATACCCAGCCCAGCAAACCTCATCACACACCTACACTGGAACCACTGGGACAAGCTGGGCAGGTGCAAACTGCCACCAGCGGTCAAAGCTAAGCCATAACCAGTTTCACAACTTTAGCATGATAAAATACATCTTCCTTTACCGGGCACAATGGTCATCTTTGCCGTTGAGCTGGAGCCACTTTTCTGGATGACAAATTGGTAAGGAGTTAAGTGACATTTATGAGTATCCACACAACATAAAAGCAACCATAGGCATGGTGGCTCTGTGGCCAATTGGAAACATTGCCAGACCGAGATCTGCCAGTCTTAGACTTCGTATTTTCTTGTCTTATTTGCCTCCATGCCTGAATCTCCCACTCTTCACCCTCTTACTTCCCATTGTTTCTGCCCTACAGAATTGATTTCATCTGCTGTATTCCTCTTTTCCAACATGTTCACTGTATAAGGAGTCTTCCTGCTGGTCCTCTTTTGTTGCAACTTCTTTTTGAATGTGCCTATTTCTTTTCCCATATCCTTATTAGGCCTATGCCATTTTATTCTATTTTGTTTTGTCATTGAAATTATGTGGATATCCATGACTTACATAATTGCCTAGTTCCAGAAAACTTGTGCATGATTTTTGTTAGTATACTGATTCTGCAAATATTTTTTTTAATTTTTTTTTTTATTTTTCTGAAGCTGGAAATGGGGAGTCAGACTCCTGCATGCGCCCAACCGGGATCCACCCGGCACGCCCACCAGGGGGCGATGCTCTGCCCACCAGGGGGCTATGCTCTGCCCCTCCGGGGCGTCGCTCTGTTGCGACCAGAGCCACTCTAGTGCCTGGGGCAGAGGCCAAGGCGCCATCCCCAGCGCCCGGGCCATCTTTGCTCCAATGGAGCCTTGGCTGCGGGAGGGGAAGAGAGAGACAGATGGGCGCTTATCCTGTGTGCCCTGGCCGGGAATCGAACCCGGGACTTCTGCACGCCAGGCCGACACTCTACCACTGAGCCAACCGGCCAGGGCCTGATTCTGCAAATATTGCTGAGTACCTCTAACATCAGCCATTGCACTGAGCCAAGGATTCAAAAACACATATAACAATTGGTCTGTACCTCAGGGACCTCACACGGTCTACAACGGAGGAGACAGACAAGCACAGTGACTACATTGGGAAATTCCATGCTAGAAATGTAAACAAGTTGCTATGGGAGGATGAAATCACAGTTTCTCCCATGTTGGTGGGGAGAAGCACATGAGAATGTTAGAAAGGCTTTACTAGGGAGACATCAGAGCTGGGTCTTCCAAAGATTAGTGTAACTTGAGTAGACCGGAAGGAAAAAGAGCAGGGTAAAGTTTACAAAAAAAGATGTTCTGGAGAAAAGGTAATAATAAGCCAAGGCACAAGGTAAAGTGCTTGGCTGGTTAGAGAACAGATGATGTGATATGGCTCAAAGAGAAGAGGTGGGGGAGTAGCAGGTGATTCCAGAATGGTACACAGCAGTCAGATAGTGGAAGGCACACTGGAGTATGTGATCTTTTATTCTATAGGAAATGGGAGTGTGATTTACCCTTATAAGAAAACTTCTGGTATTAACATAGTAGTACTGGATTGGAAAAGGGACTTGTGTATGTAAAGTATTAAGGAGGCCACTGCAAGAATCCAGGGTAAAGTTAACTGAGCTAATGCCTAGCTCAGCTGGTTAGAGCATCAGCCCGATATATAAAGGTTGTTGGTTCGATTCCCAGTGAGGGCACACACAGAAACAGATGTTTCTGTCTTTCTCTGAAATCAATAAAGAAAAAAATATTTTAAAAAAGTTAATGAGAGCTTGAATCTAAGGCCAAAAGAAAGAAAGTGATGTATGAGAAGCATTACGGTGGTTATTAGAAGCAGGTTTTGGTTAACAGTTGAGAGGTGGGAGGCAGAAACATAGGAGTCAAATGCAGTTCATGACTTATGGATCTGGTAAAGGGATGGCAGGTGAGCCCTGAACACTGAAATACAGTAGGAAGCACAGGTGAGGTTTTTCCTGAGTACTGAAATGGAGGTAATGTTTTATTTAAATTTTTAATTCATTTTTTAGAGAGAAGAGAGAGAAAGGGGGAGGAGCAGGATGCATCAACTCCCATATGTGCCTTGACCAGGCAAGCCCAGGGTTTCAAACCAGTGACCTCAGCATTTCCAGGTCGATGCTTTATCCACTGCGCCACTGCAGGTCAGGCTGGAGGTAATGTTTTAGATACAGTTATGTATTTTTACAAATATTCAATCATAGATATCCAAGCAGCAGCAAAAAATTGGGGTCTGGACATCGTTTAAGGACAGACAGGAACTCTTTAGAATTATCTATAAGTGAAAGCTGAAGCCCTAGATATATTTAGAAGACAAACCAGTGGAGTTTGTTCTTAAAGAATTCTGATGTTTGAAGGTTTTTTTCCCCCAAAGTGAGAAGTGGGGAGGCAGTCAGACTCCCACATGCGCCTGACCGGGATCCACCCCGCATGCCCACCAGGGGGCGATGCTCTGCCCATCTGGGGTGTTGCTCCATTGCTGCTGAAGCCATTCTAGTGCCTGAGGCAGAGGCCATAGAGCCATCCTTGGCGCCGGGGGCCAACTTTGCTCCAATGGAGCCTTGGCTATGGGAGGGGAAGAGAGAGATAGAAAGGAGAGGGGGAAGGGTGGAAAAGCAGATGGGCACTTCTCCTGTTTGTGCCGACCAGGACTCGAACCTGGGACTTCCACATGCCAGGCCGATGCTCTACCATTGAGCAAACCAGCCCGGATGATGTTTGGAATTTTTAATAAAGGGACTCCTTAAAGCAGGGGTGTATTTACATTAATTAATAAGAGAACATAGTATACTACAAAATCAATAAAAGGTAAGATAATTTAATGCCTAAAAAGAAAAAGTAAATGAAAGTTGGTTTTGAAGGTCTTGCTTACAGAGCAAAGTTGAAGGGTTACTTTAACTCCTCAGTAAAAACAGCATCTAGGGAAATAAAATAAAAAGGAAAGGGATAAAAGAAGTGAAGGAAAAAAGAAAATGGGCAAAAAAGACTAGAAGGGGAGATATATATATATTTTATTCATTTTGAGAGGGAGGGAGGGAGAGAGGGAGAGAGAGAGAGAGAGAGAGAGAGAGAGAGAGAGAGAGAGAGAGAGAAGGGGGAACAGCAGGGAGCATCAACTCCTATATGTGCTTGACCAGGCAAGCCTGGGATTTTGAACCAGCAACCTTAGCATTGCAGGTGGATGCTTTATCCACTGCGCCACCACAGGTCAGGCAGATATATTTTTAAAAATCATTTTGCTAAACCTTATGTGAATCAGATGGAGATAAATGTTGAATTAACATTGAGATAAAATGAAAAAGTCAAAGTTAGGATGAGAAAGGGCAAATAAGAACTCAAGAGCAAAAAAACATTAAAAAGGAATACAGAAAAAATGACAAAAAATAAAATACAAAAAGAGAATAATAAAATGAAATTGTTAAAAATATATATATCTTTCCCAAACAAAAAGCAAATGAAATAACTTGACAGAACAAAGTAAAATGCCAAGTGCTTAAGACAAACATGTCCGCATGATTGCTAAGGGGTAATAAACAGACTAGTGTACTGGGCACGTGTCTAGCAGTCCTGGAGTTGAACTGAGGTCCTTCAACTTGCTGTGGTCTTGGGCAAGCTGGGAAATGGTTATGAGGATTGCAACAATACATGTAAACGCCTAATATATAGTGCTCAATAAATGAAGGTTATGGGAGAAAAAAATTGGACATCTTGATTAGTACGTGGAAGTCAAATTTCCAATAATTTTTCTAATCTAAAGCATGGATTCAGTTACAGCATTTAAAATAAACTTTACCAGAACTGAGTAACTGAATTGCTCGAAATAGTTTTACACTGCTGGGTTAACCTTCTCTGTAATGAGTAAGCAAATGATGTGACACTCAATTTGCCCATTCTATCTCAAACTACGTAACACATGCGACAAATTTTCTTGGGGATCTTTACAGTACAAGCTCTTTGGTCCAATCCATTAATTTGCAATTATAGCAATAATATCTGTACACCCACTGCTCTTTGCCTTTTTGCTGAGCTGTTTAAAAATACAACCAGGAGAGGGTCCAGTCACTTTTGGTAGCTTTATTAACTAAAAAGCCTTCACTATGTGGCCACCAACATTTAAGTTTTTAGGCATCAAAACTTCCAATAAGATGGGAAATTAAATTATGTTTTCTTATACATGTATTATTAAATATTATGTGCAGAGATAATTATCCATTTGTCTTCTTAACTTGCTTTTGCTAGACTTCCTACTGATAAAAGAAAATATAAATTTAAAATCCTTAAATGTAATTTTGCAGAACTGAGACCAGTTTTTTTTTCTGAACAACCCGATCCCTACATGGTAGAACTTTTTTGTACACAATCTTTCAGGAGTGCATTTCACCCACAGGTAGTTCGAATGACAGAATTCTTCCAGCTCATCAGAATTGAACAGTTTTCAAGGCTTCTGGGTACTTACCTTTGAGTTCTATATCCTACCTCTCTGAAGTTCTTAACTGGGGGATTGTGGACCACTGGGTTACAAGCATGCTTTATGGAGTTCTTGATTCCCTGACAAAGAATGTGATGATACTTGGTATGCATGTACGTCAACTTTTTCTAGGGTAAAGGCACAACAGATTTTCTAAGGCTTTCCAAAAAGCTTAAGAATCAGTTAGACATTTAAATAAACATATGTATGTACAATTTGCCAAATATTGCTGTATTTTAACATTTGCGAGATTTCTTAATAAGCATCTTAGGAAGTGCAGTGTCATAACAACCAGAAAAGCTACTTTAAAAAGTAGGTCTTGGCCCTGGCCGGTTGGCTCAGCGGTAGAGCATCGTCGGCCTGGTGTGCAGGAGTCCCGGGTTCGATTCCTGGCCAGGGCACACAGGATAAGTGCCCATCTGCTTCTCCACCCCTCCCCGTCTCCTTCCTCTCTGTCTCTCTCTTCCCCTCCCGCAGCGAGGCTCCATTGGAGCAAAGATGGCCCGGGCACTGAGGATGGCTCTGTGGCCTCTGCCTCAGGTGCTAGATTGGCTCTGGATGCAACAGAGCGACGCCCCAGAGGGGCAGAGCATTGCCCCCTGGTGGGCATGCCAGGTGGATCCCGGTCGGGCGCATGCGGGAGTCTGTCTGACTACCTCCCCGTTTCCAGCTTCGGAAAAATGAAAAAAAGAAAAAAAAAGTAGGTCTACATCTTCACTTCCTAGTAATTCCTACAATGCTTCAACCTACTGCAATCTGACTTCTGTCTCCAGTTCTCTAGAATTACTTCTGCCTTATAGAAGTCCAAATTACTAAATTCAAAATACATTTTTTTGGTACTTCTTTTGAACACTTGGTGGTAGACTAAAAGGGAGAAAAGCAGACCCTGGAGTCAAATTGCCTAGTTCAAATCTTAGCTCCATCACTTTTTAGCTCTGCAACTTTGGACAAATTAACTCCAGGCCTGAGAGTGGTATCCTTTGTAAAAAATTTCTTCATTCATATGGTATGTACAGAACTTACTTCAAAATGTCAATGTGAGAATTAAGTTAGCTTCTAACAAAAAAAAATTATGTAAATATTAGTTATTTGGTAATTGGGATTTCTTTCTTCAAAATCACTTGAAACCTGTCTCCAAAGTTTCATTCTGCCTTTGATTCTTCCAGGCTCATTCCTAATGTCTTTTACACTGTGGCCAGAATGATCGTTTGAAACTATAAATCTGATGCCATCTCTTGCCCCTGATGTTGGGGTAGCCTACGCTCCTTAGCCCAGTAGACAAGTCCCTTTATGAAAGTGGACCAGTCTAGCTCTTGTTCCTTAAGTCTCCATTCCTACACTTACCCTACCAGTTATACTGAACTAAGCTAATTACAATCCCCAAAATAGGCCTTATTCTTTTTTTTTTTAAAGAGCTTTTCTTTTTTTTTAATTTTATTTATTCATTTTTATTATTAGAGAGAGAGGAGAGAGAGAGAGAGAGGAAAGAGAGAGAACAGAGGAGGAGCAGGAAGCATCAACTCCCATATGTGCCTTGACCAGGTAAGCCCGGGGTTTTGAACCGGCGACCTCAGGGTTCCAGGTCGACGCTTTACCCACTGCGCCACCACAGGTCAGGCTGGCCTTATTCTTTTAACTTAGGACTTTGCATAAGCCATTGGCTGTCTAGAATATCCCATTCTGCTTGTCTTACCACATTCCTTCCCTAAGTAAATTAGGTGTCTTTTCTCAATGTGCCCCAATAACCCTGCAGAGTAGTCACACATTCTATGTGAGATGGGGGTTTGGTTGCTGATACATTTCCTCTAGTCAGATCTTCCCTTCCCACTTCCTCCAATAAAGAACAGAAGCAGGAGCCGTATTATGACAGACTTGTTCTCTCTTTTTCTACCCTTGTAATCTCAAACCAACTTCTTATTCCTGTATGGCATTTCACAACCCTCTTCTCATTTTTTAATAAACCCACTGAGTTTAGGTAGAAATATACCTAGAAGATTATATGTACTTAAATAAACTAGATAACAAAAGTTCACACTGAAGGGAACATTCTAGAAATATTTATTTCATTGCTGACCACTTGGTTATAGCATGCAATTCTCAATAACGAGCTGCCGCTCTCCACTCCTACAGAAGCACCAGATGCTACGGTGCCACCACCTAGCTTTTCAGCCTTTCAAAGGCTCTTATGACCAACATTATTACTTAGGGACAAGCCTTTTAGGGACCTAAAAGCACTTATTCTCTTTAAAAAGTAACTTAATATTTCATGCACAAAATGCTAACTGGTGGACTGAGGTCCAAAATGGAAAGAAAAATTTTATTCTAGTTCTATAAATTATTAGGAATAAAATAAGCATCTCTCCTTGCCTTATTATAAGGAAACAGAATTTTTTTTCTCTATCAGGAATCAGGACAGTAGCCTTAATGACCCCACAGAGCCATAAAACAGTTCAGTGGTTCAAGTTCTTTCTGAAAATGTTAAGAAATAAGAAGTTGGCTCATTTCCCTATATAATTTAAAGAAATATCTACAGTATTTGTAGGAGTTATAGGTTATATTGCAGACCCTTATGACAATATTTAAAAGGCCTATGCTCCCATTTAAAAAATTCTATCTCAGAAGGTAAAAGGAAATCCCCATTATCCCTGAGCAAAAAAGGGAAAAATCGTAGGTACTGGTGTTGATAGAAGCCACTATAAATGAGTTATCTAGCGCTAGCTCATTCTCAGCGAATTTATAGAAACTGAAGCAGGTGGGAGGTGCTCTTAGAGTTCTTCTCAGATCAATGTATTTAGTAGTTTGAGTAATCACACTGCAAAAACTTAATTAAATATATAGCTGAACATTCTCCATTTTGAATTTGAGACTGTCCTGAAAGGATGCTTATGGGACGTGAAACTATTGGGCACAGATGAATTTTAAAATATGTTAGCAAAGTGTGGCAGGAGGAAGACAGAGGGGAGGACTGTAATGGAGACAGTGAGAAAGGGCAGGACAAAACTGTAGT
Organism: Saccopteryx bilineata; assembly: GCF_036850765.1. Taxonomy (NCBI): domain Eukaryota; kingdom Metazoa; phylum Chordata; class Mammalia; order Chiroptera; family Emballonuridae; genus Saccopteryx; species Saccopteryx bilineata. The sequence continues at coordinate 164,264,857 of NC_089492.1, forward strand.
TACAAGCTGGGCCTTTCTGCTCATTAAGTCAGGGCCTCTGGCTATAGGTACTAATATAAACCAGATGCTGAAAAATAAAATTAAGAATGTCTCAAACTAATTTAAGTCTTTTAAGGAATAAATGACAGAAAACACTTTAGCTTCTTAATAAAGGAGTGCTATAATATAATTTCAAGGCATCTTAATATAATCCATTTAATCCTACAATAATTGTGCAATAAGCAAAATATAAAAGGAAAATAACAAAGGTTAACTTCCTACAGGGGCCAAGAGACAGACCTTTACAGCGCAGCAATAACCTTCACATACTGAATTCTTACTAAAAGGCCATCAAAAACTCAGATTACCAAAAATCACAAATGTTAGCAACAAAAGGAATGTTGATTAGATAGAGTCAAAAACTTTCCCAAAGGGCTGCCTTCTCTAAAGGAATTTCAGAATATTGCTGGCACGGGTTGGTTGAGTTAAATCTCACCGATGGCTCCGTTACAGAATGAGATGCCCCAGTCAGTGCTGTTTTAAAAATGTAAAACACTGGGAGGAAAAAAAATCAAAACAATCAACTTTTCCCTAACATATATGGCTTAGCACCCAGAGAAAGCCTCTGCCCCCAAAGGAGACTTCCTACATAGGGTTAAGCTTCATTAAATGAGGTGTAACCTTTCATTTTCAGGAGGGGTCTTTTCTTGCAAGGTCTTTAGAGGCAGAAGCTCCGCTTGGATTCTAATATACATCTCTGTGAGCTCAGCTTCCTGCAAACACACACCTGCCAGGCTCTAGGCTCTCCCTTGCCAGTGACTGGACTCACTACTTCACAGCCACCAGAATCGCACATACACTATTAACATGATGAAAAACACAGCAACTGCCGCAAGTTTGGCGTAAGTCGACCGCATGTTTAAGTACTTCGCATCCTGGCGGTATTTCTTGGACAGACTGGACAAATTGTTAGCCTTTGAATCCAATGCTGTTAAAGATGAAAAAAAAAAACAACAAAAACCAACAACATTCATTAGTCCATGGAAGTATTTTATCAAATATATTAAGTCATTAAAATAACCAAAACGAATGGCACTATACCAAACAACCACAGAGCTTAAAGTATTTTTATTTTAAAAGATTGCATGTATTGATTAATTCATGATCCTAAAGCACTGAAAAATCTGCAGTGCATTTTAAAATTATCAGACCAACTTATGTTCAAATTTTTGTGACTATAATGAAGTGGTTAGGAGTACAAGTTCTGGCCTCCAACTCTTTGGTTCAAATTTCAGATGTACCAGCCATGTGATGTTGGGCAACTCAGCCTCTCTAAAGACTCAGTTTCATCATCTACAGTAACGGGAATAACAGAAGCTATATCATAGGATTATAGGTACATGAGAATGCCTGTAAAGTGAGCACAATGCCTGCATATGGTAAAGAGTTGATAAATCTTAGCTGACATTAATGATATACATAATCTTTCAGTGGTATAAATCAATTCTCTCATAGTTTGAAAAAAAATAATCCATGTAAAATAAGACTCAGGTAACCAGAAAATGAGTATTACGCTATCTCTCTCTCTCTCTCTCTCTTTTTTTTTTTTATTAAGTAAGAGGCAGGGAGACAGACTCTTGCATGTATCCTGACCGGGATCTACCAGCAAGCCCCTACGGGGCGATGCTCTGCCTATCTAGGGGCACTGCTCTGTTGCTCGGCAACAGAGCTATTTTTAGCACTGGAAGCAAGGCCATGGAGCCATCCTCAGTGTCAGGGCTATTTGAGCCATGGCTATAGGAGAAGGAGGAAGGGGGAGAGAGAGGGAGAGAAAGGGAGGGGGAGGGGTGAAGAAGCAGAGGGTATTTCTCCTGTGTGCCCTGACTATGAATTGAACCCAGGACTTCCACATGCCAGGCCGATGCTCTACCATCAAGCCAACTGGCCAGGGCCTAAGCTATATCTCAGTGGTGACTGTTGCCAAATTTATAAGATTCTCCACATAATAGACTATTATGATGATAAAGCTATAAGCAATTATATTTCAACAGACATAGGAAAGTTGTACTGTAATTGAAATACAGTAACAGGTGCTAGAAAACCACCAATATTTACTAAATTAAGCTTTTTAGAATCTTTGCCTATAAGGGCATCTATAATGTCATTATCTTCACATAATTGTTAACTGAGCACTTAGAGAAATAGCCAGATAGACACATGTTAGACTGGACTAAAATATATGGCATATTTTAATAATAAAAACAGACTCTCAGTCTGACAAAAAAAATTCTGATCAAATTTTTTACTTCTTTAAATTTTTGAAAAACTATGTTATAATCTGAATTTGTTTGTTCTTCTTCACCAAATGCTTTTGGAATATTTGGAGTTGCCTAATAGAGACTGGTATTGATTGATAAATGTAGCATTACTTAATAACACAGGCATAGCAGTTACTTCTAAATTACCAACTTGTCCTGTGAGGAAGAAAAACACCTAGTCATGTAAGAAACCAACCAAAGCAAATAAACAAAAAAAATCACAGGATGAAAAATAACCATGACAATGCTGTAAGGAATTTTTCTAGCCAGTCTACTAGAGTGCATAACTTATTGGACAGAGGGGTTTTATTAATTAAAAATTTTTTTTTTTTTAATTTTAGAGAGGAGAGGGAGAGAGGGGGAAGGGAACAAAGGAGAGACAGGGATGGAGGGAAAGAGAGTCACTGCTTTGTTGTTTCATTTACTTATGCATTCATTGGTTGGTTCTTGTATGTGTCCTGACCGGGGATTGAACCTGCAACCTTGGTGTACTGGGACAATGCTCTAACCAACTGAGCTACCCAGCCAGGGCTGGACAGAGGTTTTTAACTACTATGTTTATTATTCTATCCCCAGTAACTAGAACAGAATTTGGCAGATAATCAGTGTTCAATAAATAAATATTTGCTAAATGAATCTAAATCTGCTGAGAAAAACTGGGCAGGCAAACAAGTATTAGGTCATATAAAATAAGTAATAGTTAAGAGAATTCTTTCCATAGAAACATTTAGAAGCACATGATATCATCAGGACAAAACTACTGCTTGGAAGTCATTTAGCAAATAAGTGACGACACCATGTGAAACCTAGAGGATCCAATGATGGTCAAAATATGTTTTTTGATCCCTGTATTTGTGGAATTTAGTCTAGTAGGGTGACACCTTTGAATAAAAAAACAAAACTTGGCCCTGGCCGGTTGGCTCAGCGGTAGAGCGTCGGCCTGGCGTGCGGGGGACCCAGGTTCGATTCCTGGCCAGGGCACATAGGAGAAGCGCCCATTTGCTTCTCCACACCCCCCCTCCTTCCTCTCTGTCTCTCTCTTCCCCTCCCGCAGCCAAGGCTCCATTGGAGCAAAGATGGCCTGGGCGCTGGGGATGGCTCCTTGGCCTCTGCCCCAGGCGCTAGAGTGGCTCTGGTCGTGGCAGAGTGATGCCCCGGAGGGGCAGAGCCTCGCCCCTGGTGGGCGTGCCGGGTTCGGTCGGGTGCATGCGGTTGGGTGCATGCGGGAGTCTGTCTTGACTGTCTCTCCCCGTTTCCAGCTTCAGAAAAATACAAACAAAACAAAACTTATGGCTTAAAAAAAACAAGTATATTTAGGCAGTAAAACAAGGCATAATTTGATCTTGCTGAAAGAACCCACAGAACTATTCATGCGTCTTAAATGTAAAGTAGGCTAGCTATACAACTTTAAAATTAGAATTAGAAGAAGGCATAAAAGATGGATTCTCATTATAAAGAAGCTTAAGGAGAAAGAAAACTTTTTTTTTGAGGTAAGCTAATCTTTTCACTGTCCTTCAAATATGCCCTGATCAGAAATGCATTTTTTCTCTTAAAATACCATTCTTTACTTCTTCCTAACCTATCAAATTTCAAGAAATATTTCCTGCTCACTTCACATTTACCTATTTCATTCTACATTTTTATAGCCCTCACTGTCTATACATCTATTTAAAATGATCATACACTAAAGACAAACAACAGCTTAGTGGGCCACTAAATCCTGCCCGGCACTAGACTTGACTTTTAGTAAGCTACTCAACTCTTCAGAGTCTCTGCTTCTTTATCAGGAAACTGGTCTGATACCACCTACTTCACCAGGAGTTACTCCAAAGAATAAATAAGATGTAGGCAGTCCCCCTACCATACTGCCTGCGCAAAGTGTTCAATGGATGTTTGTTTCCTTGTACCATCTGTAATTTTCTCTGTGACAATGTTTCTGATTTTCCCAATCAGATGAAGTCACTTCAGGGTATAAACTAACTTCTTTTTCAATCAGCATATCAGCTTTGTAGCTACCAGCAAAGCACTAGGAGAGAATTCTTTACATTTTTGATAAACTGACAAAACTCCTTTGCAGGTCTGCTTTATCCCAGGTAGAAACTATAAGTCTGTTATGATGAAAATATATACCAGGGGTGGGGGGAGGGAGGACATGGGAGGGAGGGAGGGAGAGAGTTAGGGGGAGGGGGAGGGGCACAGAGAACTAGATAGAGGGTGGCGGAGGACAATCTGACTTTGGGCGAGGGGTATGCAACATAATTTAATGACAAAATAACCTAGACATGTTTTCTTTGAATATATGTACCCTGATTTATTAATGTCATCCCATTACCATTAATAAAAATTTATTAAAAAAAAAAAAAGATGAAAAAAAAATATACAGACTCAAATTTTGATCTTTAAAGAATGTGAATCTATATATATATATGCTGGAATAACTGCCTACTACTAACATCAAGGTTAACATTTGCAATATATAATTTATAAAAACATTATAAATAGCAAGGTTAAATTCTAGAAATAGTCATCAAGACATCCACTTGTGATCATTACTATGAGACAAAAAAAATATATGAAATATACATAAACATAAGCACTACCTTTAAAGAGTACAGACCCACATTAAACACTTAGGTAATATTCAAACACTTAAGAAACATTTAAACACTAAATGTTAATTATAAATTTATTTATTATTAATTATATTATATAGTAAATATATATATTTACTTTACAGGTAAATTAGATAAATAAGCATATACATATATGTACACAAACATCCCATTATATGGTAAAAAAAAACCCATGTAGCTTAGTGCTTTAAAGAGCTTAATGTGATGTGGGCTATAAGGATCAGAAAAGGCTTCTTCGAAGAGGCAGTTCCTAATATAGATTTTAAAGAACAGGCCCAGGATGATGTGAGTCAGAATGTCAATGAACAAGAGAGCAGGAGAGGGATTTGTGATCTCCATGTCTTCCATTAGAGAACACAATGCTCTGCACATTATAAGCACTCATTAATAATGACTGAATGAATGAAAAGTAGGAGAGGCCAGACTAGAATTTATCTTGCAGTCTGAGGTTTTCATGTTTTTTAGCAGAGGAACGGCTTAATGAAAATGGCATTTTATAACACTGGATCTGGCAGCAGTGAAGTCCCCCCAGTGGCCACTCAGGAAACCACTGCCATTGACAATTTCCTATCATTCTTCTTTTCATTTCCTTTAACTTATGAGTTTCTATAAATATTTACTTAATTTTGTAAATATCTTGGAAACAGTAATTGCTTCTGATATGAAATAAGACCCTTACTCTGTTTCAACTCAACAAAAACTAATCATGCTTAAAAAAACATATTGGAAACTTTATAACGTAATCTGTTTCTGAGAGATGAATTCTTAACAGTGCTCGATAGCATCTGACAGCATAAAAGGTACCCAAAACAAGCTATCCTTGTCTATAGAATGAGAACCACCTCTTCCTAAGACCCATATTGCTTTCAGATACCTGAGAGTGCTTCTCCTCGTTGTAACACTTCTTCAATGTTGGCCACCATAAGCCTCTGCACATCTTGCAATTCAGTGTTGATGGAGCCTAGGTTTCTCCGAGCACGACTGTCAATGTAGAGTTTCTTGGTTTTCTGAATGTAGGTCTCTAGAAAGACAAAGAAAAATGACCATTAACCACTTCTTTCACACTCATCCAAGTAATGAAGTAGGAAATAGGGTATGCTGAGTTTAGTCCTGGATTGCAACTATCGATAGTTAAGCAAGCTCTTGAATAAGTATCACAATGTGAGTTTTGATTCCTTCATTTATAAAATGTAAAGATATAAGTAGATGGCCATACAGGAGAACTGTCCTTTGTACACCTCTGAATTAGAGGCATTTATCCTCAGGAACCTTTGAGAAATTAAAACCTACTACAGTAAGACATTCCTGAGAGCAGAAATTTTATTTTTATTTATTTTTTTATTAAAGAGACAGAGAGAGATAGGGACAGACAGACAGGAACAGAGACAGATGAGAAGCATCAATCATCAGTTTCTCATTGTGGCACTTTAGTAGTTCATTGATTGCTTTCTCATATGTGCCTTGACCGCGGGCCTTCAGTAGACCAAGTAACCCTTGCTCGAGCCAGTGACCTTGGGTCCAAGCTGGTGAGCTTTGCTCAAACCAGATGAGCCCTCGCTCAAGCTGGTGACCTCAGGGTCTCGAACCTGGGTCTTCCACATCCCAGTTCGACGCTCTATCCACTGTGCCACCAACTGGTCAGACAAGAGCAGAAATTTTTAAACTTTATATCAGGGACCCTTAATGTTTCATTACTTAACTTGATACATTCCCTGAAAAGGATGCTGATAACAATCTAGCATTTCTACAGCCTAACATGGCAAAAGAGTCACTCTATTGTTAAAAAGTTGAAAAAAATGGTCTTAAAGTATTTTCTTTAACATACACTCCCAATTTCACTCTGCTCCTAAGCTTCGGGCAAAGCAAACATGTGTAAGAAGTTTCACAAGTAACTACTATAAAACTGTAGTCTCTTCATGTCTGTATTTCTCAGAACTGTAAGAAGAATGACATTATAAAGATTCTCAACATTTGGAAAATCTTAAGCTATGTGTGCTGGATCCCTTTCCTTTGCTTCTTTCGGTCTCCTCTTTTCTCTCTTGCAACCTGCTTTTGCTCTGGGAAGCTGACCTACATGGGCTACATCAATGGGCTCCTTGCCCCATAGCCTACAGTTAGGATCAGCCAAAGGGGGAGTCCCAAGAGTAGGAAAAAGAATGAACAGTGACATCAGGATATTTACTGCTCGAGTTCCTCCCTGAGAAGTCACCTTCGGCAGGCAGTATCACTCCACTAAAAATTGGCTTTCTCTGTAAATGTCTCCTTCCCCAATCCAGAAGCCGCTCCTTTCTCTCGTCCCTTCAGGCCTAGGGATGGTAACAATGACTGTTACTGGCCCAGTACCTTCCAGTTCACCTTAACCTGTTCATATCTTTGTGTATAATCCTTTAACCTAATTTGAGTGAACTCACTATTTCCTGTGTGATCTTGAAAACAGAACTCTTAGTTTTTTTCTTCAGTTTACTGGACCGCTATTGTCTACAAAAGTAAAATTTGAAAAACTGGGCATTAAAAAAATTAGCACTTGGAGCGTTTTGAGTTATAAAATACTGGAGTATTTTGCTAAATTTTATTCATTTCTAAAAAGGAAGATGGCTTGCCTGACCTGTGGTGGCACAGTAGATAAAAAGCATCGGCCTGGAACACTGAGGTCGCTGGTTCGAAACCCCAGGCTTGCCTGGGCAAGGGACATGTGGGAGTTGATGCTTCCTTATCTTCCTCCCTCTCTTTCTCCCTCTCTCCCTCCCCCTACCCTCTCTAAAATGAGTAAACAAAAAAAGAAAAAACTGTAACAGAAGCAAATCTATTTTAAAAAAAGGAAGATGGCTTTTTTCTCTAGAAAACTTGAAAGACTTCAGAAATTCAGAGATCATAGAAACCAATTTCTTTTTTTAACTAAAAATGTCAGTGATGTACTCTGATCATACTTGTTCTCACTTTCTCTAGTTAGGACATTTCCTTTGATGCTGCCATCAGATACTTGAACAGGTCTGAGCAGTGAGAGTCAATAATTTTTTTGCAAATATAAACACCCATGCTCACTACTTCTACATGCAGTAATGTCATCCCCCAAAGCCATCTATCTTCTGGTAGTTTTCTTTAAAATTAGACAATCTTATTTTTCTAAAAGAAAGAAAACACCATTTTTTTCTGGTTTCTAAATTTTATCTCCATAAAACAAGCCTTACTAAGAGTGTGTGTGTGTGTGTCTATGGGTTTGGGAAAAAGACTAAGCCTCTAGGCACAGTTCTTGACCCTAATGAAGAACCAACCAAATAACCAAAAAGGGCAAAGGGCAACAAGTTCTACTGGGAAAAGATAAAAAGATAGAGAAAATTACTTATAAGAAGGAAGCCCCATTCATTCAAAAGGACAAAAAGAGATGGAATGGAAGAGGCAGAATCTAAAACTTCTGTAAGTAAACATCAGTAAACTGTGAAAATTATATCAGCATTACAAAGAGATTTTCCATATTCTTTGCTCCCTAAATAGAGAGGTGAGGAGCAAAAACTTACCAAACTCAATAAAGCAATAGGGTCTAGACACAGTGGGCACCTTCTTTCCATACTGCTCGTCAAATTCTGAGTGTAAATCTTCTAGGTAGGCAAATGCCAACTTCTTAGGGAAGGTAGCTTCACACAACACCAAGTAACACACCCCTTGCTCAATAATGTAGCTGGAGAGACAAGAAAAGGCAAGAAAAAGTTGTTTATAGTGTAACAATACCTCTGACAATCTGAAATAGATTGTCAGTGCCATATAAACTTTTAAAATGATTCTAACCTAAGCCTTTTGAGGCTAAATCAGAAAGCCAATTTCAAATCACAAATCCTTGGAATTAGAAAGCAAACATCTTTCTATTACTACAAGGATATACCAAAAGGAGTTTTCAAATACATTTAGTATAATTTGTCAACAAAATTATCCTAATACCTAAAGCTTTATCTTGAAAACTTGTGGAGTTGTGACTCCATCCATACTTTGATTTTGTATGTTAAACTAGTATACACAGTTTTAAACTCCTTCCAGCTATAAAAAGTGAAACAGGAAAATTTTGTGGATACTTAAAAGTTGGAAGTTAATGCCACAATATTACTGGGTACAGAAAATAACAACCTTGGGACTAATAATATTCCTAATATCTATAGTAAGAAAACTCTGTATCATCTGAAAACTATCCAGTAACAGAACTGACCTCCTCCTGTGAGAGTGAGCTTTCTGGCTCTGTGATTATAGGTCTGAGATAGTTTTGGAAAGATGTTAGGCTACTCGTGGTTTTCAGATGTCTTTTTAGCCATTGTACTCTTTATTTTAGGAAAACTTACACTTAGAAGTAAGTTATTTTGTTTAAGTAGGAGTCTAAGGGACCAAAGCATTATACACACCTCCCCTTACTAAGGCATCCTAGAACTTCAAATATATTTCAGGACTATAATGTAGTCTATTATATGATTTCTCAGGACATTTAAAATAACGATGATAATGATGATGACAATGATAATGATGATGATAATAAATAATAATAACTGCTGTGCTATCTCTTGCTTGGTTACCTGAATTAACTGGTCTCCTTGCCATCGGGCTAGACCATCTGCTAAACCATCAGTTTTATTCCTAAAAAGTGAATACAGCCATATTACCCTACTTAAAGACTCTAGGGGCTCACTAATACCTATAACATAAAATCACGTTCCTTGGTATATAGTATTTGTAGCCCTCCAACACAATTGTAAGCCACCTGCATCATATATCCTGTCTAAAAGCACATCAAATGACATGCTATTCTCCATCAAGCTAGGTTCATTCACATCCTCAGGGACTTCTACTTATGTTGTATTATTCTAACTGTAACACTCTTTAATATATCTGAAGAAACCTTAGTTTTCTAATTTTTTTCTAATTAATTTCTCTAATTCTCCCTCTACCCCCTTTCCTCAAATTTCCTCCCTACAAATAGGAATGTATTGCTTTGTTCTGTCTATTGTTTGCATATGCATCTCTCTCTGCTAGTCAGCTATGCTCTTTAAAACTATGGACATTAAAGATAGGACTTAGTACATGGTCTGGGAAAGAATAAATTTTTAAGAAATAGCTCTTGGATGGAAACAAAGTATGAGAATATTATTATAAAGGTCCAAAAGAAACAAAGAAAAAAAAGAAAAAAAAAAGCTCTGCTCAATTCCACGAGAACTTTCCTAGATCTTCTGTTTCATTTGTACCTAACCCATGGTAAAGATAAAGGTGCTTTATAACTAAGTGCCTGTAATTTTTTGATGTTAAAACTTTTATGGAAAATGTTTTATATATTCCACAAATTAATATCTTATAAAACTTAATATCCACTACTTTCTTAACCAACAGGCCAGGATTTTCGTTTTGGTTTTGTATACTTATTTGCTTGTTTTGGATAAGTGGAGGTTTTATTTCCTTTTATGTTAAATATAGAAGATTGCTCCCAGGCCTGTATTACCTTAATATCTGAGTTCCTAAAATAGCAAGGTATTCATCTACGCCTTTTTTATTTTTCTCTGATCTTCTTGTCCTCTCTTTTCTTTAATCTTCCTATTTTATCATCTTCAAACTTGACATGAATTAAATCAACATTTAATACCAATTATCTGTGGATAATCTGAAATCTAATAAAGTGCATTTTATTCCTCTTTCAGCTGTATGTGTTATCTATAACCACTGATTGAGATACTCTTAAAGTATCTTTTATAATTTTCTTTTTTCTAAGTAATAATGGACTTTTATTGACTATTCTCTATGTGCCGGGCAAGATATTAAAAGATACACATGGATTCCCTCCATGTATAATCAAAACTATGATTACTTCTCCTATTTTATAAAGGAAACTGAGGCCTGGAGAATCTCTGTGAGTTGTTCCAGGTAATGCTGTTAATCAAAGTTTAAGCAGGGTGCTAACCTCCATGCATCTGGTTCCCTGAAGCCCCTATTATTACACAAAGCACAAAGCTATCTATTATTACATGACAGCACTCACAAGACACAGGAGAATAAGTTCAATTGTGTGTAAGTTGAAAAAACAAACCAAGACTTCAGTTTTGCATAGCTAGAGCCAGGGAAGTTGCTTCCATGTACAGACCATACTTTCAAAGTTATCTTTACTTTTAAAAAATTGTTATCATTCTCATCAGGTGTTACTTACATTTACTGTATTTCATACTTAAGTGATGACAAAAAAGTCAGGGTTATACTCACTGAAAAGTCATGGCGCCAGCTTCCAAGGAACATCTCGTAGGGGACTGGTCATTCAGCTTCCGAAAGAGCTGCTTAGCCTGACTCTGGTACTTCTGAAGGTCCCGGACAGACTGAAAGAAAACCACTTCATTAAAAAAATCTTCCACACACCCTCAAAACACTATAAATTAGTGAGAAGCATCAGATTATGAGGACACTATGTGAATAAAGTCCTTCATTTACAGGTTAGTAAGATTGATTTTAACAAACAGGCCTACTTTTAGAGCAAAAAGGAAGATCAAGTTCCTGGTTTTCAAGAAAACCATATTAGTTATTTGCTAAGCAGCAAAAGGTACTTTTCAACTATTTTTAAGGCAATTTTAAACTTCTTTTTGTTATTGTACTTAAAAGATAATCACTTAAAAAATTTTAAATACACTTTACATTCCATTTTATTCTGTATTAGTTTCAGGTGTACACTATAGCGGTTAGACCAGGGGTCAACAAACTACGGCCCGCCCGGCCGCATGCGGCCCCCTGAGGCCATTTATCCGCCCCCCCACCGAACTTCCGGAAGGGGCACCTCTTTCACTGGTGGTCAGTGAGAGCACAGGATGCAGAATACTGTATGTGGCGGTGCCGCAAAGCGCCCAGTCGCTCATGTACAGTACTACTTCCGGTGACGCGGGACGCACACATCACGGCTCCGGAAGCGCATCATATCACTTGTTACGGCTAGCAGAGACAAATATGAAACCAACATTGACCATCTCACTAGCCAAAAGCAGGCCCATAGCTCCCATTGAAATACTGGTCAGTTTGTTGATTTAAATTTACTTGTTCTTTATTTTAAATACTGTATTTGTTTCCGTTTTGTTTTTTTACTTTAAAATAAGATATGTGCAGTGTGCATAGGGATTTGTTCATAGTTTTTTTTTATAGTCTGGCCCTCCAACGGCCTGAGGGACAGTGAATTGGCCCCCTGTGTAAAAAGTTTGGGGACCCCTGGGTTAGACAATCATATACTTTACAGAGCAGCCTCCCCCAATATTTCCAGTACCCACCTGGCTTCATACATAGTTATTACAATACTATTGACTATATTCCCTGTGCTGTAATTTATAGCTCTGAGACTCTTTCTTTCTTCTTTTTTTTATGTGAGAGGAGGGGAGATGGTAAGATAGACTCCCACAAACACCCTGACTGCGATCCACCAGGTACCCTGTCTGGGGCCGATGCTTAAGTCAATCAAGCCATTTTTAGCACTTGAGGTTGATGCTCGGACCAACACGGAGACACTGTCAATCCAGTGTTCTTTCTTCTATTAGATAAGTGCCTCCTAACCCATTTCACTTGCATAGTTACTGGTACAGAATAGAACAACATGTTCTATACTTGGAAAAATCATGGAAACAACAAATTGATGAGCCTCATTCTTATGCTGGAATATCAAGCAAAATCCTCCACAGAGTGTTACAGTATTGAGCATTTCAGCAAAATTAAATGTGTGCACCAATGGCTGCAAATTCTTATGAACACTGAAACTGAAACTAGGTAAAAATGAATTAAGTAAGGACAAAGACTGGAAAGTCAAGTATCCACTATGTGGTTCCCAAGTCTAGATAACAAAATTTGGAAAACAAAGAATATATGCATATAAAACTGAAAATATTCAGATGCTAGAATTATAGGTGATATTTTCCTGAACAATTTCTAAATAATTTTACAATTTTGTTAAAAAAGAACAACCCATAGGGGAAAGTCTACTTGAGGAAAGAACAGTGTCACCAAAAAGAGAAAAATTGTACCTCACTAACTGACTAGATCCAAAAGAGAAAAGAATGCATGAAGAGCCTGACAGTGGACAGAGTATCAACCTGGGACACTGAGGACCCAGGTTTGAAACCCTGAGGTTGCCAGGTTGAGCACATGATCACTGGTTTGAGCATGGGATCATAGACATGACCCCATGGTTGCTGGTTTGAGCCCAAGGTCGGTGGCTTGAGCAAGGGGTCACTGCTTGGCTGGAGCGTCCCCTTTCCTCCTCTGTCAAAGCATGTATAAGAAGCAATGAATGAACTAAAGTGACACAACTACAAGTTGCTCTCATCTCTCTCCCTTCTTGTCTCTCTCTCTATCACTAAAGAAAATAAAAAGAAGAATGGGAAGCAAAAATACATTATTTATTCACCTATGTACTGGGGAGAAAAAACTCCTGCCATGTGATGGCAAGGAATTATTTTATTTGAGGATTATTTATTTTGGTTTGAATGATAAAATACAGTCTCCCCTGATAGATGTTTAATAACTACATGTTTAAATAGAAAAGTGTTTATACAAGGTTTGCCCTAGGTCTGGACCTGAGGTCTAATATTGAGAAAGTATTATACAAAGCGAAATCTTAGAATTCTAGATAGTAAATCACTGAGCTAAGCAATAAAAACAAGGAAGCAATAAAAAAAATTGTTAAGTAGCAGATAAGCAATGTACAAGTATAGCTATATTTAAAATGCTGAACTGGAAATGCAAATCAAAACCACAATGAGATACCACCTCACACCTGTCAGAATGGCTAATACCAAAAAAGACAAGAAATAACAAGTGTTGACAAGAATATAGAGAAAAGGAAACTTCCATACACCATTGGCAGAAATGTAAATTGGTACAAACACTATGAAAACAGTATGGAGGTCTCTCTCTCAAAAAATTAAAAATAGAACTAGCTTATGATCTAGCAATTCTACTTCTGGCTAGTTATCCAAAGAAAATGAAAATAGTAATTTGAAAATATATATACATCCCTAATATTCATTGCAGTATTATTTACAATAGCAGATATGGAAACAACCTAAGCATCCAACAATACATGAATGGATAAAGAAGATGTAGTGGTATAAATCCACAATGGAATATTATTCAGCCATTAAGAAAACAGAATCTTACCATTTGTGCCATCGTGGATGAACCTTGAAGGCATTACACCAAGTGAAACAAATCAGAGAAAGACAAATACTCTAAGATCTCACTTACATGTGAACTCTAAAAAACAAAAAATCAAAAAAACAAGCTCACAGATGCAGAAAACACAGAGAACAGATTGATGGTTGCCAAAGGACAGGGGAGTCAGGGTGTAAAAATGGGTAAAAAGGATCAAAAGGTGCACACTTCCAGTTATAAAATAAGTAAGTCATGGGCATCTAACGTTCAGCACAGTGACTAATATTAATTAAAACGTATTGCATATTTGAAAGTTTCTAACAGAGTAAATTTTAAATATCCTCATTACAACTATGTAGGGTGATAGATGACAGCTAGATTTACTGTGATGACCATTTCACAGTCATTGAATCATTATGTTATATATCTGAAACTAATATAATGTTATGGGTCAATTATACCTCAAAAAATAAACAAAATAAAATGGTAAACTGAAAATTTAAATATGAGTAAGAAAGTAAATAAGCATAAGGTGAATGAACTAGAGGACTCTGGCAGAGACCACTACAAGATCTATCACTTTGTATATTTACCTTGTTTAGCACTGTCCTCGTGGCAATAATTTGTTATAATGCTCACTGGAGAAATGCTTTTCCATTAACGATACATGTATATATACACATGTACATGTGTGTATATGTATATATATACACATAGATTTATATATTAGTAATATTTTAAAATAATTAATATTATATACTATCATTAAACAATATTGTGAGCGCATGGGTGTGAGAGTGTGTGTGTGTATTTTTTTCATGGCTGGTCAGCCAGTAAAGGAGAGTGAATACTATCACATGCTTTTAACTAGTGCACAATATCCTACCTTCCGAAGTTTGAATGGTACTTGCCAATCTGTTTGCTTCCCTATGCCATTATGTGGCATTCAGACGAGTTCTGACCTCATGACAATAGATAAAAGGATTGCAAATAAAGTTGGAAATGCTACTAAAGTACCAAGAAATAATATCAATGTTGATTGATAATTTTCAACCTTGTTTTCACTAGAATCACCTGGAGATCTTTAAAAAGAAAAAAAAGAAAAACACTACTCATGTACAATCTCTAATTCCAAACCAATTAAATCAGCATCCTACATATGGAACTCATAAATTGCTATTTTTAAAATATCCACAACCACAGATGTTAAGTTGTTTGACAGTGAAAGGCAGGTGAGCACCTTAAAGATTATTTTACATTTGAGAAATCAAACTTGCTCAAGGACTTGGGACCAAAAAGGAAAGGGGTTACCATGCGAATACAAGTAGTCTAGTCTGAAGTGCCTGCTCGTAAGCATGCTATACCCCGTCTTTGGTTAAAACTGCTTTAGTGGCCCCAGCCAGTGGCTCAGTGGATAGAATGTCGGCCCAGTGTATGGACATCCCAGGTTCGATTCTGGTCAGGGCACAGGAGAAGTGACCATGAGCATAGCTCAGTCCAAAGGGCGACAGCCTCAGGCACTATAAATGGCTTGGTACTTGAGCATCAGCCCTAGGTGGGTTACCAGGTAGATCCCTGTTGGGGTGCATCCAGTCAGGGCACATGTGGGAGTCTGCCTCACTATCTCCCCTCCAATCACCTAAAAAAAAACCAAAACAAACAAAACAACTGCTTCAGTGACAGCAGATCCATTAAACCATATTCATAGGAAATACTCAAGAAATCATGTGGCAGCTAGGATCTAGATCTCACACATAATCACTGCTTTACAGAAAAACTCTGTTTGCTCTCAAAATTAAATTCACAAAGGGCCCATAATCAGCCAGTCTACCTAAAAATATATAGTTAGATTATATATCCTAATTCTGCTTCCTACTTCATTCAATACTAGAACAGACGTGACTTTATTATATACACTATAGTGGAAAGATAACTGTTAATAATCCAATAATGAAAAGGATATGAATGAACAAATTCTAAAATGAATCTGAGGTCATCCAGTAGCACATTAAGGATTTGGTTTTGTACAGAGTAGTAATTTATAACACAATTGCTGTACTTTTTTTATTGCTGTCACTAAGACTGCTGAACAACCAGTCATATCAAATGCCATCTTTTGCATTTTCAAAAATACTGTTATCACACATGTAGCCCCATGTTCATTGCAGCACTGTTCACAGTGGTCAAGACATGGAAACAACCAAAAAGCCCTTCAATAGAAGACTGGATAAAGAAGATGTGGCACATATACACTATGGAATACTACTCAGCCATAAGAAATGATGACATCAGATCATTTACAGCAAAATGGTGGGATCTTGATAACATTATAAGGAGTGAAATAAGTAAATCAGAAAAAAACAAGAACTACATGATTCCATACATTGGTGGAACATAAAAATGAGACTAAGAGACATGGACAAGAGTGTGGTGGTTACCAGGGGTGGGGGGAGGGAGGACATGGGAGGGAGAGAGGGAGAGAGTTAGGGGAGGGGGAGGGGCACAGAGAACTAGATAGAGGGTGGCGGAGGACAATCTGACTTTGGGCGAGGGGTACGCAACATAATTTAATGACAAAATAACCTAGACATGTTTTCTTTGAATATATGTACCCTGATTAATGTCATCCCATTACCATTAATAAAAATTTATTTAAAAAAAAAATACTCTTATCATTTTTAAATTCCTACTGAACTCAACTGGTCAAAGGCCAGAAGCACCAGCACTAACCACTTTCCTTTAAAAGCAATTACAGTAAGGTGATTAATCAAAATGTATTTAACTGTAAACAGACTATCTGCTTTCTTGGAGCTCCCTGTTGCCTACTAGGTTAGCTCTTCAAGTCCCCAGAGCTGGGGCAAAATGAATGAGAAGAGAATATTATTCATTTTGAGGTAGAACAGAAAGGTCGATGAAGAAACTGCAAACATGTGAAAAAGAGAAATAGCAGAATGGAACAGGAAATAGATGATCAGTTAGGGAATCTAGGTTTGAAGAGAAAAGTTCATCTCCCTACCAAACCTGGGCCTACATTTCTAGTTAAGCACAGAGGAAAGAGTACATAAGAAACTGCCTAGCCCTGGCCGGTTGGCTCAGCGGTAGAGCGTCGGCCTAGCGTGCGGAGGACCCGGGTTCGATTCCCGGCCAGGGCACACAGGAGAAGCGCCCATTTGCTTCTCCACCCCTCCACCGCGCTTTCCTCTCTGTCTCTCTCTTCCCCTCCCGCAGCCAAGGCTCCATTGGAGCAAAGATGGCCCGGGCGCTGGGGATGGCTCTGTGGCCTCTGCCTCAGGCGCTAGAGTGGCTCTGGTCGCAACATGGCAACGCCCAGGATGGGCAGAGCATCGCCCCCTGGTGGGCAGAGCGTTGCCCCTGGTGGGCGTGCCGGGTGGATCCCGGTCAGGCGCATGCGGGAGTCTGTCTGACTGTCTCTCCCTGTTTCCAGCTTCAGAAAAATGAAAAAACAAAACAAAACAAAACAACAACAAAAAAAAGAAACTGCCTATATCACTTTTTTATTTAACCCTCTATTGTATTATCTGAATAATTGTTCAACTACAGTAATCAGACAGCTGTACAGTGACTAGCACCTAGAAACTACCTAAAATATAGTTTCTATTTTATCAGTGTAAATAAATGAAAAGGTACACTGAATTATTTGGCCTAAGCAATTAAGGTACCTACTATAAAACTATTTGGTTGAGATAGCCATTTCTTAAAATGTTATTTCTGGACTCCTACTATGTTTTAATACATTATTAAAAAGTCTTAGAACAAAGCAGTAAAGTGTAGCGGTTAGGTACTAAGGCTCTAGTCTGGAGTCAGAGAGATGTTGATTAAAAAGCAGTGGTTTTCAAACAGGGTTGATTTTTGCCCCACCTCCCACCTGGGGACATCTGGCAATGTCTGGAAATATTTTTGGTTGTCACACTAGAGGGAGGGTAGAGGTAGTGTTACTGGCAATCTAAGATGTAGAGACCAGGGATGCTGTTAGTTACCCATCCCAAAATGTCAGTAGTGCCAAAGTTAAGAAACCCTTATAAAAAATTCCATTGTGCTACTTATGTGCAGTGTGACTTTACTCTTGAGACCCATCCTCTAACCCTCAGAGCTTCCTTATCTATAGATGGGGATATTAACAGTACCTATTGGTATGAAAACTGAATGATATCATACACTTAAGTCTTAGCACAGTGCATAGTATATAGTTAGCATTGTATAAACATTCTGTATACTGTTATAGTAATAGAAATTAGTCTATAATATTTTTGTATATATTATAAGTTTAGGACTTTATCATTCAAAGTCAATATTTCTAAAGGAAATCAACACGTAATTACAAGCACAAAAGCTGTTTCTTTCCTTGTCAATTGAACAAAGCAATCTATCTTGTTACACCGATACCTAATTTGGAATCAAATTAAAAAACACATGATAATATGGCAATGTTCCAATAAAGTATCAAAGTAGACAGTAAGCACCTACTAATATTGACTTCAAATCCATTTTGTACTCTTTGCCCACATTGAAATTCAATGCAATAGTTGGAAAACTGACCAAATTTCTCCCATTTTGGGAAAACTATTTCTCAAATGATATAACTTTTAAGGAATTTCCCCCACACTATCCCATTTGTCCAAATCATATTTCATTTTAAACTCTCAGTCATTCTGCAGGGTGGTCTTAGAAAATCTTAACAAATTGGAAAAGAGAAAATTACTTCACAATTTAAAATTTAGGACATGCTCAATTTGTTCATATTTTATATCGATGTTTAAACTTAGTTTTGTTGAATGAATGGAAAACATTCAAATGGCATGACCTGCAACTTCAAACTCTGTATCACTATTCTTCTAAAAGTGAAGGTAAACATATTTCCATATCAAACCTACAAAGGCACATAACCGAAGAGAAGCCTTCCTTATTACTAGACACTACTGTCAGTTTAGATGTCATTTTATCTGGGAAGTTTCCTGATCTCTCTAAATCAACTTAGATACCATACCTTTTCCATGTTAAACCACAGAAACTCCTTTCTCTTTCATAGCAGTTACACTCCATTAAAATTGTTAGTTATCTAGCTTTTCCACTAAACTCTAAGCTCTGTGAAAGTA
The DNA here is from genome assembly GCF_036850765.1 of Saccopteryx bilineata. NCBI lineage: Eukaryota > Metazoa > Chordata > Mammalia > Chiroptera > Emballonuridae > Saccopteryx > Saccopteryx bilineata. The sequence goes on from NC_089492.1 coordinate 164,284,039, forward strand.
GGAACTATGTCCCCTAATTTCCTGCATTAGCACCATGCTTGGCACATTTGATGTGCTTTGTAAGTTTTTTTTTCATGAATATATGAATGAAAAGCCCAAGAAAAGATATGTGCAAAATAATTTCTTCTACAACTCTTTTTGCGTTTGTGTGTGTGATAGAAACAAAGAGGGACAGATAGGGATAGTCAGGAAAGGAGAAAGATGAGAAGCATCAATTCTTTGTTGTGGCTCCTTGGTGGTTCATTGACTGCTTTCTCATATCTTCCTTGACCGGGTGGCTACAGCAGACCCAGTGACCCCTTGCTCAAGCTGGTGAGCCTTGCTCAAACCAGATGAGCCCGCGCTCGAGCTGGCGACCAAGATACTCCGCATCCCAGTCCGATGTCCTTTCCACTGTGCCACTGCCTGGTCGGACTGACCCATCATTTTTAAAGGCCTTGGGGTGTTTTTCTGAAACACCTCAGAAAAAGAGAAAGTAAGATAAAATTGATTACTTTAAATAGGTTATAAAAATTTCATTCATGGCCTCCCTTCTTCAGGCACCTCCCAACCTTGCTCCAGAAACTTCTCACGCAAGAAAGTTCCCTTGTGAGTTTAAGGCACAAAGGAACTCCCTTTCAAGATCCTGGAGTTGTTTTTTAATCAATTCAATACATTTTTGAGCACCTACTTGTATAAAGCTACTGTTGTAAAAGCTGTGGGAAACACAAAGCTGTCTAAGGTCTATTGTTTGCCTGCTGAAAACCCTATTAATAAAGACACAGGAAAATAGTAAGATAAAGGTATAAAGGGTAACAGGAATATAACACAGGGATTATAATTCCAACAGTAAGTATTTATTGAAGGAGGTAGGAACAGAGAGCATAGCCTTGAAAGAAGGTTCTGACCTGAACTTCAAAAAGTGCCTATATGTGGCAATATTACCTCACCCACGTCCAAAAGATGTCAGCAAGCTAGGACAAGGATCAGGTGCTAGAGTTGAATGAAGCATTTGAGAGTGATTTAACCCAGGGAACTATCAGTCAACCTTATTATCAGCAAAAATGTATTAACCTGAATTTGAACAAAGTCCCTAAAGAATTGCAGAACACTGGGCGATCACAATTAGACGAATTTATCTATTCTCTACAGCATTTTGTATGTTCGTTTAAAAGAAACAGGTAACACAAAAATCTACCTCCGCTTTCAGAACAGATTTCTTCTAACAGGTAGTTTCTCCAAAGTCAAAAGATAAAAGAGCCCTTCAGAGGGGACGGGAGTGCCTGGGAAGTCGCAAGTCTCCCGCGTCCTCAGAAGGAAACGGGTGCTCAGACCACAGCCCTCTGGCAGGGACTCGAGGTCGCGGGGATCTAGTGGCTCGCCTACCTGTTCGTCCTCCTGGATCGAAGCAGCCAGCGGGAGCCCGTCCGCCACTCGGGCGATCATCGTCAGCAGCAACATCGTCACAGGTTACAGGGAGCCAGCACGGCTGTCGGCGTCCTCTAGACTTCCTCCGCCGCTACAACAGTTATAGCTCTACCTTAGTTTCCAAAGATTCTGCTGCTAGAGCCTCCGCTTCCTGCTGAGGTGGCCGGAAACAAGTTCGGGAGCTTTCCACTACCGGTCCTCAGAATTGGATTCCCGTGGAGAATCACAGCTGCCGGAACACTGGTTCCGCGGTCTGTCCTTCCACTTTCAAAGCTTCCAAGGCTCCGCTCACTTTTCTGAATTTCGAGCTTCCAATAGGCCTTAACTCTTGAGGGGGCGTGGCACACAAACTGAAATAGAATCTTTTAGATCCTAAAACTTTAAATTTGGGAAGAGGGCCGAGAGGACAAAGGGAGTTAATGGGTACTTAGATGAAGGGTGTGTAAAATTAAAACCAGGCTATATATTTTTATATTTAATTTTTCTATTTTCTATATTATATTGATATATTTTATATATAATATTGTATATGTTCGTATATTTCTGGGCAGAGATTTTTTTTTTTTGCTTGTTTAAGCATATCACCTGGTCCTTACACAGTTTCTGGTTAAAAATAAATAAATAAAGTTATATAGGGTATGTATGAATAAATGACCAAGTACAGAACCTCTGCTCTACAACTATTAGGGGAAAACTAGTATTATTTCTTTTTTAAATATATTTTAATTTTTTTTGTTGTTTTTTTTTTGTTGTTTTTTTTTTTTTTTTTCATTTTTCTGAAGCTGGAAACAGAGAGAGACAGTCAGACAGACTCCCGCATGCGCCCGACCGGGATCCACCCGGCACGCCCACCAGGGGCGGATGCTCTGCCCACCAGGGGGTGATGCTCTGCCCATCCTGGGCGTCGCCCTGTTGCGACCAGAGCCACTCTAGCACCTGAGGCAGAGGCCACAGAGCCATCCCCAGCGCCCGGGCCATCTTTGCTCCAATGGAGCCTTGGCTGCGGGAGGGGAAGAGAGAGACAGAGAGGAAAGCGCGGCGGAGGGGTGGAGAAGCAAATGGGTGCTTCTCCTGTGTACCCTGGCCGGGAATCGAACCCGGGTCCTTCGCACGCTAGGCCAACGCTCTACCGCTGAGCCAACCGGCCAGGGCTAAATATATTTTATTTATTTTTTTTTTGTACTGACATGGTTTCAAGTGTCCCATTCAATATAACACCCACTATCCACTGCATTGTGCCCCCCATGCCCCATTCAAAGTGTCTTTCCACCCCTGTTTTACCTCCTTTCCCCACTCCCCCTATCTCATCCCCCCCCCCCTTTCCCTCTGGGAATTGCTACCCTGTTGTCTGTATCCATGTGTCATGTATATATTTGGCCAATCCCTTCACTTTGTTTGATCCTGTCTCCTCTTCCCCCTTTCTTCTGAGATCTGTCCATCTGTTCCCTGTCACCCTGCCTCTGTTTCTATTTTGTTCCTCAGTTATTAGATTATACATTTAGATGAGATTATATGGTATTTGTCTTTCTCAAAACTAGTATTATTTCTTGAGAGGTATTTCGGAGGAAGACTCAATAACACCTAATGATTGACTCCACACAAAAGCTGAAGAACAAGGATACAGGTAAGACAAGGAAATCAAAGATTCTATTAACAGAGGCCGGGAGAAAGTAAAATAGAAGGCAAGCCTTGTGTATATGAAAGCCTACATTGATTAAATCATAGTATCTAACATTTAGAATAACCCATTGTTAAAATCAGGTCTAACTTCCCATCCTCCACCTCAGTAAGTACATGCCTTCTACCACAGTATTAAATAATGGTTATCCAGCCTCTACAAAAACAATTCCAGTAATGAGGAATTATTAATACAAATATTTTACTAAGGATACTGCCATGAAGATCAGAGAAGCAGAGAGAGAATGTAGCAGGCATGCACAAGGAGCAGAGTTTGCACAAGTCCCAGCTTCTTTCCAGTTCTTAGCTCTAGGCTCTTCCCAAGACCCATAGACATTCCTGCACACAGATTCTGTAGGCTACCATTATTTCTTTACAATAAATCCCCCTTTTGTTACCCTCAGTTTCTGTTACTTACAACCAAAAAAAAATTAATTAATAGAGGAATGCAGAGTCCATCTGAAGCAATACTTTCCTGAAACAAAAATATTCATACTTGCATCTCTTAGCCACACTAGATCAGTAGTAGTCAACCTGGTCCCTACTGCCCACTAGTGGGCGTTCCAGCTTTCATGGTGGGCAGTAGCGGAGCAACCAAAGTATAAATAAAAAGATAGATTTAACTATAGTAAGTTGTTTTATAATGATTTATAATGCCAAACTTAGTGAAAATCTGACATAAAGTACTTGGTAAGTAATTATTATTATATGCTTTAACTTGCTGTAACTCTGCTTTATAAATTTTATAAAGTAAAGTTACTTCCTACTTCCCTCCTTTATAAATCACCATTACTGTGAAACCAGTGGGTGGTTAGAACATTTTACTACTAACAGAGATACAAAAGTGGGCAGTAGGTATAAAAAGGTTAATTACCCCTGCACTAGATGATTCTGACACCCTTTAGACACACTGAAATTATTCCTCCAGGGAGAGGGCAGTAGTCTTCTTAGGTCACAGAGCAGCCGTCAGGAGAAGGCCAGAGTTGTCTCTGTGTGACTTAGACCTCAGGAATTCTGAAATCTGAGTTGCTTTTGTTTCTGACTCCATCAGCATCATCTCATTCACACCCAGGAGTTACCTTTGAGCTCCTGCTCTTTGGTCCTTGGGTAATACAGTACTAAGTAATAATGGCAAACACTGTGATCAAAACCTGAAATGAAAAAGGTAGTAGCAAACATTATTCACAATCTTAGAGTTTAATAAAGCTTATGTATATCCTTTGCCTGAAACATGGCAACAGTGTGAAATGGGTCAGAATCATGGAGCTTGTGAATATTGTAATACTAATAAAAAAAAAATTTAAAAGGAAAACAGAACCCTTTAATATCAGAACTGCTAGCAAATTCTTAAAACTTATCAAAGAAACCGAGTAAAGCACATATCAAAATAAATTTAAATTAAGTTTCTAAAACAGGATAGATGTTTCATTAAAGAAAAGTCAGAAGGTCGCAGAGCTTTTATACAGGAGATCAAAGGAAGCAATAAAGGTTTGTGTTTGTTTAATCTTAAACAATTCTTGAGTACCTAATTATATGCTAGACACTGAGCTAGGTTTTGAAGATGAATAACAATCCTAGACTCCTGCGGTCCTTATCTACCCCCAGACCAAACACTGTGGCTTAGGAGAAAATATCTGTAATAGTAGCTCCTGTAATTACATGATTGCTTAAATGGAAAAAAAGCATTTCTCAGTTTGAGATGGTGCTCTTAGACACAAATAGATAGCCACAGCCACTATACCTGGGCTGATAGGCAGCCAGGTGCCAAACTATTTAAAAACTGAAACACTTTCTTACAGGTTAGTAAACAGCTATTGCGCCCCTACCACTCTTACGCTATCAGAATTCTTCTGGTTCGACCTCCGCCGGTCACTGAGGTCAGGTTCTGCTTGGTCGGTTTCTATGCCAGTCAGCCTCAAGAGCTCCGCCCCCTTGAGGGCGATTGGCTATTTCTGGGAAATACAATGGCCCGCCTTCATGTTGGTGCCCGCCCCTCTGCCACGCCCCCAGTTCTCTGTCCCTTGTAGCCATGCTCCGGCTGGAAGCGGCACCCTCAGATGGACGTACTGACACGGTCTATGCTGGTGACAATTTTGAAATATTATCCCTGACTAAGCCTTCGTACAGTGCGAGTCCCGTGAAAGAAGGAATTTGTCTTGTTCATTCTTGAATTCGCTCACAGACCTTACCTGAGTCTATGCACCTAGTCTGTCCAGACATTGAAGTGAAAAGTAAAGATTTGGGGAGGAAGGAGGAGAAAAGAACACAGTGCATATTATAAGTAATGTGAAAGCCCTTATTTAAAGGAATTACTGCTTTAGATAGCCAGTTTCAGATACCGAGCCTGCCTTCTAGAAACTACCTCATGAAACTGCGTCTTTCATTGTCACCATACTTTGCCAGGAAAACCAGGCCCAGCTTGAAGTTTGCAATAGTGGAGGTGTGGTCAGGAGGGTGGAGTGTTGAGAAAAATAGTTGGGATAGTTTCGATAGCATCTAAATATGTTATTGAAATTAAAATAATTTTTAACATCTTTCCTTTTTCCCCTACTAAATCCTTTCAGAGCAGAAAAAATAGTCATTTGTTATTCCCTGGAGTCTAGTATCCTGTACCCGGAACTTAGAAAATGCTTGATTAATGTTTGTTGAATAAATGCTGAATGAATGGTATGCTCATGGATTGAGACAATACTTCATTGGCTGTATACAGCACAATTTTCAGTGGTACTGTACTAAGTGAAAACATATTCATAGCCATTCCCTTCATCCAATTAGTTATTCTATAAATATTTACTATTCAAGAACTATGGGCTAAAAAGGATAGCAGGCACTGGGTTAACAGAGGTGAACCAAAGAGACGACGTTTGCTGGTAGAGGTCATATTCTTCCTGTCTCTGTCTCTCCCATTACCTACCTCCCAACCCACCTCTACACCCATTCCTTTCCCACCCCTCAGTTGGAAATAATAAAAGCTTTGGATAGCAACTTTTTTTTTTCTATCCTGAGTATCTACCCAGATGCCCTTCTCCCTTTCTTTGGAGTCCAAGTGGATTGAATTGTTCTTACTAGCCATTACAATTTCCTGATCTTAGCTGCTGTCTCAACAATCACTGTTGACTGACTTTCTCTTATCATAGTCCTTCAGCCATTGTGTCTTTATTGGACCCTCTCTCTTCTATCCACACTGGTCTCTCAGAAATTAGTGAACAGCTTTCTAAGTGATTTTCTTACCATCTTTAGAGTCAAATCCTTCAGTTATTACTGGTCTTTGTTGTCCTTCCTTGTTATAAAACAAATATATATACATATGCGTGACTTACTCAGCTTTACCTGAAAACTGAATCCAATATGTTTCAAATGTGACAAAATGGAGTACTACCTAACTGGCTGCCAGTGCTTTCTTGTGGTGAATTCTCTACTTCCCAAAGATGGAATTTTTGTTAATCGGTTTCTTCTCATCATCCTTCCCAAGCCCCCTAACCAAACCTCTCAGTCCATCATTAAATGATGTGACCTTTTTCCCCCTATTTTGTTAGGGAATGTGATCCTACGGTTCTGGGAAATCTGACAGACCCAAAGTACTATGCACTGTTTCTCTAAGGAGGCCTACCTCAGAGCCCTGAGGCAGATGAAAACCAACACCCCAAAAGCAATTCACTTTTTAAAATCTTTTTATTTATGTAGCCTGTTGCTTCTTGATACTATTATAATGGCAGGTTTGAGTCTGGATTTTAGGGGATTAAGACAACAATCCTTTCTTTTCTATGTTGAGATCAAACTAGGAAATAGACAGGAACCAAATAGAGAAATAATATTACTTTTATTACTGATTAAACTAAGTGAGGATATGGTTTTAAATTCATGATGATCTAAAGGTCTTGCTAAAAGTTTATCCCAGAATTAGGCAGATTTACCCACCAAACTGGGAAACAGCAGGTCTTCCCCAGAGAGGCAGGCAAACTCCTTACTTTGGAGACCAAACCAGAATGTACTTGCATTGTGGCCAGTGTCTTCTCAAAAACACCTACTACTGGGTTCTGGCCAGTTAGCTCAGGGTGTTGTCCCAAAGCACCAAGGTTGCAGGTTGGATCCCTGGTCAAGGCTCATTCAGGAAGTAACCAATGAATGCACAGCAAAGTGGAACAACAAATGAATGCTGACCTTGGTTTGCTCAGTGGATAGAGCATCAGTCTGGCATACAGACATCCCAGGTTCGATCCCCAGCCAAAGCACACATGAGAAATGACCATTTCCTTCTTTTCACTTCCCTTTCCCCCACAGTGGCTTGATTGGTTCAGGCATTGGCCCTGGATGCTGAGGATAGCTTGGTTGATTTGAGCATCAGCCCCAGATGGGAGTTGCTAGGTGGATCCCGGTTGTGGTGCATATAGGAGTCTGTCTCTCTATCTCCCCTCCTCTCTCTTAAAAACAAACAAACAAATGAATGCTTTTCTCTCCCCCCGCTCCTCTCTTTGTCTCTCTAAAATCAATCAAAAAAATAAAAATAAAAACTATTACTGGGTACAGCTGTACACAGAGGAGAACTGAGGCCCGCCAGTGGGCAAAAGTGATCTCAGCACCTTTGCATTCTCCAGTTTAGTGGTGGTGGTGATCCCATAGACTTGCAGCTGTTCTTTGTCTGGCAGCCTTTAGCTGGGAAGAAGTATTACAATACATCATTTGTGCAGGATTGAACTCTTGCAATTTGTGTATGATACAATGCCTTCCTTATCAGTCTCCTCATTCTGTATGCTATCTACCACTTTATGGCAAAGTTCTTTCTTCAAAAGTAAAATTATTAGTTTTTTATATTACTTTGGGATAGGATGTGTATTCTTGTTGGAATCCATCATTTTTGTTACACATGGCAAAACCTCAGCTTAAATTATCATATTTGAGCCTGACCAGGCAGGGGCACAGTGCATTGGTCTGGGATGCTGAGCACCCGGATTTGAAACCCTGAGGTCGCCTGCTTGAGCACAGGCTCATATGGCTTGAGCACGGACTCATCCAGCGTGAAGTCGCTGACTTGAGCATGGGATCATAGATGTGACCCCATGGTCACTGGCTTGAGCAAGGGGTCAATGGCTCAGCTGGAGTATCCCAGTAAGGCACATATGAGAAAGAAATCAATGAACAACCAAGGTGCCACAACTATGAGTTGATGTTTCTCATCTCTCTCCTTTCCTGTTTGTCCCTGTTGCTCTTGCAAAATAAATAAATAAATAAATAAATAAATTACTGCATTTCAGTTTAGATTTTTAGTAAGTTTTATGTTGCTACTTGATTTTTTTTCCAATATGCTATATGAAAAACGTCAGGAAGCTAGTATGTATGATGGATGATATACCAGTGATGTCATAAGCTCATAAAACTTGTATAAGTTTTAAACCACTTTTTTTGAAGAATGAAGGAAAAGGTTGAGGCAGTTTATATCCAGATAGACTGTATACAAATGCCATTTACCACAAATTGCACCAGAGGAAAATTTATATTTTTTTATAAGTCGGCCTTCGAAGCTTTGTAACTATTGAAATTTGTCTCAGATGGAATTTTCTGGGAGTTTTGTTTGGGGAAGGAGATGCTGGTGGAGACCCATACTTTTCTTCAAAATATAATACATGGGTCAGACCTGGGCAGGTGGCCCAGTGGATAGAGAATCATCCAGGCATGCAAAGTCACGGGTTCCATCCCGAGTCAGGGTACATGTGAGAGGCAACCAACGAGTGCACAACTAAATGGAACAACTAGGTGGGGCAACAAGTTGATGCATCTCTCTCTCTCACACACACCCCCTCTTCTTCTCTCTTTCACTCTCAAGTCAATGGAAAAAACACACATACACACACACACACGGGTCAAATATGCTGTACACCTGAAACTAATACAAAATAATATTGAATGTAAACTGTAACTAAAAAATGAAATTAAAAAAAAGAAAAGCTCAAAAAACCCACAGGAGTCAAATTAAAAATGAGAGAGAGGCTATTACTACTAACTTAAAAAAATAAAAAACTACTTTTAACAACTGTATGCCAACAAACTAGAAAAAAATAGATAAGACTGACAAATGCCAAGAGAGACACAGCTCCCTAAATTGATGTAAGAAGAATAGAACACCTTAATAGACCTATAACAAGGAAAGAGATTGAATCAGTAGTAGTAATAATAATACTAAAAAAGTCTAGGTCTAGGCAGCTTAACTTGTGAATTCTAGCAAAATTTTAAAGAACACTAATCCTTTGCAGATGTTTCTAAAAGACAAACAAAAAACAAAATAGCCTGACCTGTGGTGGCTCAGTGGATAGAACGTGGACCTGGAATGCTGAGGTCATTGGTTCAAAACCCCAGGCTTGCCTGGTCAAGGGACATATGAGAAGCAACTACTACGAGTTGATGCTTCATGCTCCTCCCCCACACCACTCTCCTCTCCTCTCTCTAAAATCAATAAATAAAATCTTTTTTAAGAAATAGGAGAACATCTCCTAACTTATTCTTTGAGATCAGAATTACTCTGATACTCAAACCACACAAAGACTTCACAAGAAATGAAAATGACAGACCAATATGCCTTCTGTAAAAATAAGTAGCAAAATAATAGTAAACTTTTTCTAGCAACATATAAAAAGGGTAATACATCATGACCAAGTGGGATTTATCCTAAGAATACAAGATCAATTCAACATATGAAAATCAATAAATGTAATACACCATATAAATAGAATAAAATATAAAAGCCACATAATCTCAGTAAATGCAGAAAAAGCACTTGAGAAAACCTAAACCCTTTTTCTGTTAGAAACAATCAATAAACTAGAAATAGAAGGGAACTTTCGCAACCTGATAAATGGTATCTATGAAAAGCCCACAGCTAACATTATACTTAAAAGGAAAAGATTGAAAGCTTTTCCTCTAAGTTTTGGAACAAGACAAAGATACCCACTTCTACTCAACATTATACTGGACATTGTGTCTAGGACTGAAAGTTAAGCAAGGAAAAAAAAAAAAAGGCATAAATATTGGAAAAGAAGAAGCAACATGAAGTCTATTTGCGGATGACTGGATCTTGTATATAGAAAATCCTAAAGAGTCCACAAAAAAATTAGAATAAATGATTTCATCAAAATTGTAGGATACTAGAGCAATATGCAAAAATTAATTGCATTTTTGTGAACTAAAAATGAATGATCCAAAAATAAAATTAAGAATACAATTCCACATTTACAACAGCATCAAAATATAAAAGCCATGGCCAGTTGGCGCCCCATCCCTCACCCCTTCTCTCTCTCTTCCTCTCCTGCAGCCAATGGCTCGACTGGTTGAATGTAGTGCAGGCATTGAGGATGGCTCTGTTGACTCAAGAGCATCAGGGTTGCGGGATGGATCTCAATCGGTGGTGCATGTGGGGGATCTGTCTCATTATCTCCCCTACTCTCACTTAAAAAAATTAATGAGTAAAATAATTGAAGTATTTTTGCAATTCTAACAAAAGCATTATTTATACACTGAAAACTCAAAAACATTGTTGAAAGAAATTACAGAAAACCTAAATAAATGGAAAGCTATCCCATGTTCATGGGTCAGAAGATTTAAAAGGATTAAGATGACAATAATCCCCAATCCACATATTCATTGCAATCCCTACCAAAATTTCAGTTGGCTTTTTCTTTTTGCAGAAATTGCAAGCTCACCCTAGAATTCATATAGAAATGCTGAGGATTCAAAATATTTTTTAAAATCTTCTTAAAAATTATTTATTGATTTTTAGAGAGAGAGAAAAGACAGAGAAACAGATTTGTTACTCCACCTATGCATGCTATCATTGGTGATTCTTTAAAAAAAATTTTTCCCATTGATTTGGTGGTGGGAGTGGAGAGTAAGAGAGAGAGAAGCATCAATTTATTGTTCCACTTAGTTGTTCCATTTAGTTATACACTCATTGGTTGCTTCTAATATGTGCCATGACCAGGGATCTAACCCTCAACTGCAGCATGCTGGACAATGCTCTATCCACTTAGCCACCCAGCCAGTGCCCATTGGTTGATTCTTGTTTGTGTCCTGACCAGGGATTGAACCCACATCCTCGGCATGTTGGGACCAACTGGGTCTAAACAATCTTGAGAAAAAAAACCCTCACACATCCCAATTACAAAACTTACAACAAGCAACAGTAATTAAGATAGTGTTATTGGGAGTAAGGATAGACATATAGGTCAATGGAATAGAATTGAGAGTCCAGAATAAACCATACATCTTTGGTCAATTGATTTTTTAAGTGGCTTTATTTATTATTATTATTATTATTAATTTTAATGGGGTGACATTGATAAATCAGGGTACATATGTTCAGAGAAAACATCTCCAGGTTATTTTGACATTTGATTATGTTGCATACCCGTCACCCAAAGTCAGATTGTCTTCCATCACCTTCTATCCGGTTTTCTTTGTGCTCTTCCCCTGCTAAGTGACTTTTTTTTTATAAATAAATTTTCACTTTAATGGGGTGACATCAATAAATCAGTGTACATATATTCAAAGAAAACATGTCCAGGTTATCTTATCATTCAATTCTGTTGCATACCCATCACCCAAAGTCAGATTGTCCTCCATCACCTTCTATCTAGTTTTCTTTGTGTCAATTGATTTTTAACAAGGGTGCCAAAATAATTCAATGAGGGAAAGAATAGTCTTCTCAACAAATTAGGTTGGTACAACTGGATATTCACATGTAAAAAATTATGATGGAAAACCCTCCACCTCATGTCATATATAAAAATTATCTCAAACTGAATCATCAACCTAAATGTGTGACCTAATACTATGTATCTCTCAGAATAAAACATAAGAATGAATCTTTATGATCTTGGGTTCAGAAACAGTTTCTTAAATGTGACACCAAAAGCACAGCAGAAGAAAAAGAAATTTGACTTCATCAAAAGTAAAACTTTTTTGATTCAAATGGCATAATCAAAAGACAAACCACCTAATGGGATAAAATATTTTCAAATCACATAGCAGGTAAGGGAATTGTACACACACACATAAACACTTTTTACAATTTTTCCACTGATTTTAGAGTGACAGAGAGAGAGAGAGAAAGGAAGGGAAAGAGAGAGAGGAAAGGAGAGATAGAGAGATACATCTATTTAGTTGTGCACTTATTGATTGCTTCTCACATGTTCCCTGACTGGGTATAGAACCTGCAACCTCAGTGTGCAGGGATGATGCTCTCTTCAGTGGGCCACCTGGCTATGGCCATGTACACAAACTCTTACAATTCAACAACCAAAGGAGAGAATAGATTTGAACAGACATTTCTCAAAAAAAAATTTACAAATAGCCAATATGAACACAAACAGATATTTACCATCATTAGTCATTAAGGAAATGCAAATCAAAACCACAATGAGATGTCACTTCACATCTACTAGAATGACTATGATAAAAAAGACACATAATAACAAATGTTGGTGAGTATATAGAGGAACTGGAACTTCCATGTCACCTGTTGTTAGTGGGAATGTAAAATCATGCAGCTACTTAAAAACAGTTGATATGTTCCTAAAAAAGTTAAACATAGAGTTACCATATGACTCAGCAATTGTACTCCCAGGTATCTACCAAAAAGAATTGAAAATTATGTCCACTCAAAACTATGTTCATGAATGTTCAAAACAGTATTATTCATAGTAAAAAATGCAAATAATTCAAATGTTGATCAACTGATGAATGAATAAACAAAATATGGTCTTTTCATACAATGTGATATATTTTCAACAATAAAAATAAATGGAGTACTGGCACATGCTACAAAGTAAGTGAACCTTGAAAACATTATGCTAAGTGAAAAAAGCCAGACACAAAGGGCTATATATTGTATGGTTCCATTTATATGAAATGTCCAGAATTAGCAAATCTGTGAAGAAAGAAAGTAGGTTACTGGTTGCCAGGAGCTGGGAGGAAGGAGAGCAGATGATGGGGATGGAAATGGTGAGTGTCTGTGATGGCTATGGCCTTTCTTTTTGGGGTGATAAAAATAGCATGAAATTAGATAGAAGTGATGGTTGCACAATTCTGGGACTGTACTAAAAAAACTACTGATGAAAAAAATCAAAGAAAAACTAAATACACAGATATTCCATGATCATGGATAGGAAGACTCAATATTGTCAAGATGCCATTTCTTCCCAACTTGATCTATACATTTCAGTGCATACCAATCAGAATAAATAGCAAGTTGACCCTGGCTGGTTGGCTCAGCGGTAGCGGGTCGGCCAGCATGTGGCTATCCTGGGTTTGATTCCAGGTCAGGAATCACACAGGAGAAGCAACCATCTGCTTCTTCACTCCTCCTCCTCCCCCTTCTATCTCTCTCTCTTCCTCTCCCACAGCATGGCTTGATTAATTCGAACAGGTTGGCCCCAGGCACTGAGAATGGCTCTGTGGAGCCTCCACCTCAGGCCCTAAAAATACAGAGCATCTGCCCCAGATGGGGGTTGTTGGGTGGATCTTGGTTGGGCTGCATGCAAGAGTCTATCTCCTCTCCTCTCACTTGGAAAAAGAAGGAAAAAATTATTTTAAAAAATACTGGCAAGTTATTTTGTGGATATCAACACTGTTTCTAAAATTTATATGCAGAGGCAATATTGAAGGAGAAGAAAAAAGAGGAACAACACTACCTGAGTAATCAAGACAGTGTGCCTGGTGAAAGAATAGATGAATAGATCAATGGAAAAAAATAGAGAGCCCAAATATAGACCAACAAAATAGAGTCAAGTGATTTTTGACAAAGAAGCAAAGGCAAATTAATAGGGAAAGGATACTTTTTTCAACAAATGTTGCTGGGACAACTAGACATCCGCATGCAAAATAATGAATCTAGATACAGACCTTACCCTTTTTACAAAAATTAACTCAAAATGGATCAGACCTAAATGCACATGCAAAACTGTACAATTCCTAAAAGATAAGAGGAGAAAATCTAGATGGCCTTGGCTTTGGTGATGATTTTTTGGATACAACATAAACATGAGCCATGAAAGAAAGAATTGAAAAAATGAACTGCATTTAATTTGAATTAAAAACTCCTGCTCGGCCCTGGCCGGTTGGCTCAGTGGTAGAGCGTCGGCCTGGCGTGCAGGAGTCCTGGGTTTGATTCCCGGCCAGGGCACACAGGAGAAGCGCCCATCTGCTTTCTCCACCCCTCCCCCTCTCCTTCCTCTCTGTCTCTCTCTTCCCCTCCCTCAGCCAAGGCTCCATTGGAGCAAAGATGGCCCGGGCGCTGGGGATGGCTCCTTGGCCTCTGCCCCAGGCGCTAGAGTGGCTCTGGTCCCAATGGAGCGACGCCCCGGAGGGGCAGAGCATCGCCCCCTGGTGGGCAGAGCGTCGCCCCCTGGGTGGGCGTGCCGGGTGGATCCCAGTCAGCGCATGCGGGAGTCTGTCTGACTGTCTATCCCGGTTTCCAGCTTCAGAAAAATACAAAAAAAAAAAAAACCCAAAAAACAAAAAACTCCTGCTCTGCGAAAGACACTGTCAAGAGATTGAGAAGATAAACTGCTCTTTATTTTGTCTTTCAATTTGGAATTTTCTACGGACCTACTTTCCATGTCAGTAATCCTGACTCCTGCTGCATTCGGACTGCTGTTAAGCACACTGAATGGGTTATTTCCAGTTACTGTAATTTTTATAATTAGAGTGTCCATATGATTTTTAATAGATTCCAGTTCTATAAGTAAAATTTATCTATCTTTTCATCTTTGCCCATCTTTTCTTCTGTTTTCTTAAACATATTAGTCATATTTAAAGTCCAGTCAACTCAAATATCTGTAACTGTTTCTATTAACTTTTCTCTTAGTGTTTAGTCATTTGGATTTGATTTTTAGCATGCCTCACAATTATATACTGGATCCTACACATTGTGAATAAAAAAAAATTGTAGAGGCTCTGGAAGATGTTATCTACCTTTAAAGAGTTAAGTTTTATTCTAGTAGACAGAATACTGGCAAATTACTTTGAACCTGTCAAGATTGGCTTTAAGCTTTGTTAGATCTGTTTCATTCAGTATTGCCCTTATGCTAATGGTGTGGCTTTTTCTGACTCTCAACCAAAAGCTTTGGGTGTCTTTTTACCTTAGAGCAGCGGTTCTCAACCTGTGGGTCCACAGGGGTCACCTAAAGCCATCGGAAATGTATTGTATAATAAATATGTATTTTCCGATGGCTTTAGGCGAACCCTGTGTTTTGGTCGTTCGACTCCCGCCGGGGTCACAACCCACAGGTTGAGAACCACTGCCTTAGAGAGACTTGACGTCCAACTTGTGTTGGATGCTGAAATCTCTGCTTAGCTCATTAGCCTCCAAACTGCTGTTTTCTGGTGTGGTTTTTGGCATTTTGCTTGGGTATGCGAGACTTAGGAATGGACCACTATCTCGAGAGGACTTTGTACCTAGATTATTGAGCTACTCTCTACCATTCTCTTCCTCGGGAGTTCTCCTTCAAGTCCCAGCCACTTTCGTAGCTCTGTACTTTGACCTTTAACTCTTTAGCCCAGGAATACTGCCATCTTTTACTTTATTTTATAGCACCTGGTTTGGAAAATGCCCTCAGAAGAAAAATCCCAGAGTGAATATGGAGCCTCACCTCATGTGCTTCTCTTCTCTCTGGGGTCATAGATTCAAGTCCTGCCTGCTTTGGTTATTCTTCAATGCCTTCAAAAAGTTATTTTTGTATTTCTCTAGTTATATATATAATAATTAGTTATAACTATATAAATATAATATGTTCTATTTTATTTCACTGTCCCTAACCAGGGGAAGAGTTAGTCTGACACATATTCCTTCATCTTGGCTGGAACTGGAAGTCTCAGCACTTCTTAACTTTTGGGTTTGTAGTAATTTTACTGAACTGTTTGTCTGCCTCAACTAAGGTTAATGATTCTCTTTAAATTAAGGAACCCCATTCCTATTCCTTTTAACTTATGTATTTTTTTTCCCTGAAGTTAGAAGCAGGGAGGCAGTCAGACAGACTCCTGCATGCACCCAACCGGGATCCACCCAGCATGCCCACCAGGAGGTGATGCTCTCTGCCTATCTGGGGCTCGTTGTTCTATTGTGGCAGGAGCCATTCCAGCACCTGAGGCGGAGGCCATGGAGCCATCCTAAGTGCCAGGGCCAACTTTACTCCAATGGAGCCTTGGTTGTGGGAGGGGAAGAGAGAGACAGAGAGGAAGGAGGGGAAAGGGTGGAGAAGCAGATGGGTGCTTCTCCTGTGTGCCCTGGCCAGCAATTGAACCTGGGACTTTCACATGCTGGGCAGATGCTCTACTGCTGAATCAACCAGCCAGGGCCTTAACTTGTGTATTAGATAAAATCTACAACTCTTCTGTGAGCAAAACCAAAGTCTGAGTCTGCTAGGATAGTAGCTTCAGCCAAGTAATACTACTAGAAGCCTGATTGTAGAGAATTCAATGGTAAAGAATGAATGGAAATCAGGAAGTGTAGACATCAAATGAACACAATGTAGTTAAGTAAACTGGTTCTAAGGGTAGTGAGAGATAGGATGGTGGTCAATGGAGGTAGGACTTTCTCAAATCAATAATAATAACAATAATAATAGCAATAGTGACTGTTGCCTAGATAAACCTCTCCCTTGCAGGCCTGAGCTATAGAGAATAGTGTACTAGAAGCTTTCTGCTTTTTGGAGACCTGATAGCTTCCTTTAGTTTAGAGGACACAGTGGGAATATACGAAAAGGATTTTTAGAACAAACATTTTGTGGATTTATTTAACCTATGAACTTTTTTCTTAACCATAAAAACATTCCCTTGACTTGATGGTAGATACCAAGGCATATATACTTTGAGTTTTTAATGAAAAATGGCCACCAGAAAGTCTTAACTGAAAGGAAAATTGAGTATTGTCAAGGTTTTACAATAACAGGAAAATTGAAAAGAAAAGTAGATTTTAAAACAGTGGTTATCAGGCTAGATAGACAACAACCTGGAGAAGTAGTGTTTCCAGGGAGAGAGTAAGAGGATGACTGGTTTGGAAGGAGGAGGAAGACACAAACCGGGAGAAGATGGAGAGAGGGAGTGAGAAAAGGGGAAACTTTTTGAGATTGGAAATTCAGGAAGGTAAAAATGGAGCTGATAGAAGAAAATTAAAGAGGTCTGAGAATGAAAACATCTCTAGGTTGAGGTAGTGGATGGGTAGCAAATGGGGAGATGAGAGAGGGTGAAGCAGCAGCGGCGGGTGTTTGTGTGAGAGGGATAGAGCCATCTGGGCGGAGAAGGTGGCAGAGGCAGCGGGGAGGAGGCCTGTTCCTTCCAGGTCTCCGCCACAGCAGTGTCAACCAGAGCGGATGCTCGTCCACACCCAGAGATTGCGCGATGGCAGTGCGGGAAGACCAAGCAGGGACCGTTACTAGGACTGGGGTGGCCAGGCCCGGGAAACCCATGAAGAGGACAGACAGTAGTAGGTCCTGGTGCTGCCGCCGCCGCTGCGCGTCCGGCCGGGCGCACCACGCACCTTACTGGCCCGGGGACTCAGCGCGAGCCCCAAAGTCATCGCGGCAGTCTCCAGGCCGGGAAAGACGGCATCCCGAGCCGGCAGGGAGCTGGGCAGCGGCGGCCGAGGAGGAAAAGGAACCCTGGATGAGGTGAGAGCACCTGAGGGCTGCTGGGTTGCAGACGGTGCCGTGCGCTGGGTTGAAGAACCGCTCCCGGGGTTGGAGACCAGGGCGTCTTCCAGGGGTTGTTGCGGAGTGACATTAACCCGGAGAAGGTTAGAGGGCACCGGGATGGCGTTGGGCGGTGATAGGGCCAGAGGCGGGGGCGGAGGTGGTGAGACAGTGGGGAGTTGCCTAGCAATAAAGGTGTGGCGCTGATTATACTGAATTAAAGCTTGGGCAACCCAGTCTTTATCCCAAGATCTTTGTCTATTGTGTCGGCACCCACTTTGTTGCTGGAGATGAGAGTGAAGGTCATACCGTTTGGGTCAAGGGAGAGATGAGCGTATAATTCAGTTGTGGTGCCAGGGTGGCAGCATTAGGGATAGTAGAAGATAAGCGTGTGGATGTTGAAAGAGTATGCACTGCCTTCTCTTCTTTTTTTGTTTATATTTATCTTAGATGTAAACAGCAGGTTTGGGGGTCAGAGATAGTTCTGTTTTCCTACCTACCTTTTTCCCCCTGCAGAGCTGAAGCCCTACATGTTGGCTGGATGAGGCAATGCAGGACAAGCGCCACCTTTAACCCAGTCCTGACTTGGAAGACCAGACAAATTAGATCCAAATTTTCTTCATGTAACAGCAGCGGGATGAAAATCTGTCATACACACGATATTTTAAAAAGAGACAGATTGTGCTGCTGCTTTTTTTTTTTTTTTGAAATAAGCATTTCCTCGTCATAGCATCTTTAGCGTATTCTTTCTGAGAGGCTCATACTCATAAATCCAAGTATAAGGCAACAATAGTCTGTCTCTTAGAGTCATTCGCTAACTGGGATCTAAAAGAAGTGGCTTTATTTCTCTAGGCTTCAGTTTCCTATGCATAATATCAGGATTTGGATCTTTTGGGTATTAATTAAGTATATATTAATGGACCCGTATTCTGTATTCAGGACTGTGCTTTATTTGTGAACTAGGATACTTAGTTTATTCAGACACTTGATTGTATTTATTCATCACAGTGTCCACTGTTTGAGAAAACCAAGTGAGATATTCAATCAACAATGCTTAAAGGAAACACATTTCTATTTTTAAAAAATCAATAATAAATTACTATTTAAGAAGGAATGGGCCCTGGCCGGTTGGCTCAGCGGTAGAGCGTCGGCCTAGCGTGTGGAGGACCCGGGTTCGATTCCCGGCCAGGGCACACAGGAGAAGCGCCCATTTGCTTCTCCACCCCTCCGCCGCGCTTTCCTCTCTGTCTCTCTCTTCCCCTCCCGCAGCCGAGGCTCCATTGGAGCAAAGATGGCCCGGGCGCTGGGGATGGCTCTGTGGCCTCTGCCTCAGGCGCTAGAGTGGCTCTGGTCGCAGCATGGCGACGCCCAATCCCGGTCAGGCGCATGCGGGAGTCTGTCTGACTGTCTCTCCCTGTTTCCAGCTTCAGAAAAATGAAAAAAAAAAAAAAAAAAAAAAAAAAAAAAAGAAGGAATGAAACAAGAAGTATTCATTATTTGTTTTTGTTTTTTTTTTTATAAAATATAATCTTATCCCAAACATAATTACTTAAAAAGAAAAAATATATATCTATGGGATGTTTATTTTTCACAGACAACTTTGAAATTTTTACAAGGCTGAAACCAAAAAAATAGGTTCATAACATATACTCCCATGTATAAGATGCACCCTTTTACAAAAAATTTGAGTTCTAAAAACTGGGTGCGCCTTATACAGTGGTTGTAATTTTTTAAATCTTATTTTTTATTAATTTTAATGCCGTGACATTGATAAATCAGGGTACATATGTTCCTATGTTCCAAGAAAACATCTCCAGATTATTTTGACATTTGATTATGCTGCATACCCCTCACCCAAAGTCAAATTGTCTTCAGTCACCTTCTATGTGGTTTTCTTTGTGCCCCTCCCCTCACCCCAGCCCCTCTCTCTCCTTCCTCGCCCTCCCACCCCAACCCACCCCCTGTTACCATCACATTCTTATCCATGTCTCTGAGTCTCATTTTTATGTCCCATCTATGTATGGGTTCATATAGTTCTTCGTTTTTTCTGGTTTACTTATTTCACTCTGTATAATGTTATCAAGGTCCATCCATGTTATTGTAAATGATCCGATGTCATCATTTCTTATGGCTGAGTAGTATTCCATAATATATATATATATATCAAAGCTTTTTAATCCACTCTTCCTCTGATGGACATTTGGGCTATTTTCAGATCTTCGCTATTGTGAACAATGCTGCCACAAACATGCGGGTGCATTTCTCCTTCTGGAACCGTTCTATGGTGTCCTTGGGGTATATTCCTAAAAGTGGGATAGCTGGGTCAAAATGCAGTTTGATTTTTAATTTTTTGAGGAATCTCCATACTGTTTTCCACAGAGGCTGCACCAGTCTGCATTCCCACCAGCAGTGCAGGAAGGTTCCCTTTTCTCCACATCCTTGCCAGCACTTATTCTGTGTTGTTTTGTTGATGAGCACCATTCTGACCGGTGTGAGGTGATATCTCATTGTGGTTTTAATTTGCATTTCTCTAATGATAAGTGATGTTGAGCATTTTTTAATATACCTATTGGCCATCTGTATGTCCTCTTTAGAGAAGTATCTATTCATTTCTTTTGCCCATTTTTTGATTGGATTGTTTGTCTTTCTGGTGTTGAGATTTACAAGTTCTTTATAAATTTTCTTATTAACCCTTTATCAGATGTACTGTCAAATATGTTCTCCCATTGTATAGTTTGTCTTTCTATTCTGTTCTTATTGTCTTTGGCTGTGCAAAAGCTTTATAGTTTGATATAGTCCCATTTGTTTATCCTGCCTTTTATTTCACTTGCCCGTGGAGATAAATCAGTAAATATACTGCTGCGAGAGATGTCGGAGAGCTTGCTGCCTATGTTTTCTTCAAAGATGCTTATGGTTTCATGGCTTACATTTAAGTCTTTTATCCATTTTGAGTTTATTTTTGTGAATGGTGTAAGTTGGTGGTCTAGTTTTATCTTTTTGCAGGTAGCTGTCCAGTTTTCCCAACACCATTTATTAAAGAGGCTATCTTTATTCCATTGTATGCCCTTACCTCCTTTGTCAAATATCAGTTGTCCATAGAGCTGTGGGTTTATTTCTGGGTGCTCCGTCCTGTTCCATTGATCTATGTGCCTGTTCTTATGCCAGTACCAGGCTTTTTTGAGTACAATGGCCTTGTAGTATAACTTGATATCAGGAAGTGTGATACCTCCCCCTTTATTCTTCTTTTTTAGGATTGCTGAGGCTATTCATGTTCTCTTTTGGTTCCATATAAATTTTTGGAATATGTGATCTATATCTTTAAAGTATGTCATTGGTATTTTAATTGGTATTGCATTGAATTTATAAATTGCTTTGGGTAATATAGACATTTTAATGATGTTTATTCTTCTTAACCATGAGCATGGTATACGCTTCCACTTGTTTGTATCTTCCTTGATTTCTTTTATCAATGTTTTATAATTTTCTTTAGTCTCCTTGGTTAAATGTACTCCTAGGTGCCTTATTTCTTTGGTTGTAATAGTGAAGGGGATGGTTTCCTTAATTTCTCTTTCTGACTGTTCATTGTTGGTGTATAAAAATGCCTCTGATTTCTGAGTATTAATTTTATATCCTGCCACTTTGCTGAATTCATTTATCAGGTCCAGTAGTTTTTTGACTGAGACTTTAGGGTTTTCTATATACAATATCATATCATCTGCAAATAATGATAGTTTTACTTCTTCTTTTCCAATTTGGATGCCTTTTATTTCTTTTTCTTGTCTGATTGCTGTGGCTAGGACTTCCAGGACTATGTTGAATAAGAGTGGTGAAAGGAGGCACCCCTGCCTTATTCCTGATCTTAAGGGGATTGCTTTTAATTTTTGCCCATTGAGTATGATGTTGGCTGTGGGTTTGTCATAGATGGCCTTTGTCATGTTGAGGTATGTTCCCTGTATTCCCACTTTGCTGAGAGTTTTGATCATGAATGGGTGCTGGATTTTATCAAATGCTTTTTCTGCATCTATTGAAATTATCATGTGGTTTTCTTCCTTTCTTTTGTCTATGTGATGAATCACATTGATTTGTGAATATTGTACCAGCCTTGCCTCCCCAGAATAAATCCCACTTGATCATGGTATATTAATTTTTTTTATATATTACTGGATCCGGTTTGCTAATATTTTGCTGAGGATTTTAGCATCTAAGTTCATCAGGGATATTGGCCTATAATTTTCTTTCTTTGTGTTGTCTTTGCCTGGTTTTGGAATCAGAATTATGCTCGCCTCATAAAAGGAGCTTGGAAGTCTTCCTTCATCTTGAATTTTTTGAAATAGCTTGAGAAGGATAAGAATTAGTTCTTCTTTGAATATTTGGTAGAATTCACTTGTGAAGCCATCTGGCCCAGGACTTTTCTTTGTTGGGAGTTTTTTGATAACTTTTTTTATCTCATTTGTTGTAATCGGTCTGTTTAGGTTTTCTGATTCTTCCAGATTGATTTTTGGAAGATTGTATGTTTCAAGGAATTTGTCCATTTCATCTAAGGTTGTCTAGTTTTTTGGCATACAGTTCTTCATAGTATTTTCTTACAATATTTTGTATTTCTGTTGTGTCAGTTGTTATTTCTCCACTCTCATTTCTAATTTTATTTATTTGAGTCCTCTCTCTTTTTTTCTTGGTGATTCTAGTTAAAGGCTCATTGATTTTGTTTACCTTTTCAAAGAACCAGCTCCTAGTTTCATGGATCCTCTGTATTGTTTCTTTAGCCTCTATGTCATTTATTTTTGCTCTGATCTTTATTATTTCCTTCCTTCTACTACATTTGGGCTTTACTTGCTGTTCTTTTTCTAGTTCTTTTAGGTGCAGGGTCAAGTTGTTTATTTGAGCTTTTTCTAGCTTCTTAAAGTGTGCCTGTAATGCTATGAACTTCCCTCTCAGTACTGCTTTTGCTGTGTCCCATAAATTTTGAGTTGTTGTATGCTCATTATCATTCATTTCTAGGAATTTTTTATTTCTTCTTTGATCTCATTCTTAATCCATTCGTTATTTAACAACCTGCTATTTAGTTTCCATGTGTTTGAGAACTTTTGAGCTTTTCTGTTGTGGTTGATTTCTAGTTTCATGCCATTGTGATCAGAGAAAGTGCTTGATATGATTTCAATCTTCTTAAATTTGTTGAGACCACTTTTGTGCCCTAACATGTGGTCTATCCTAGAGAATGTACCATAAGCACTTGAAAGGAATGTATATTCTGCTGCTATAGGGTGAAAAGTTCTGAAGATATCTATTAAATCAAGTTGATCTAGTGTGTCCTTTAAGTGTGCTGTTTCTTTGTTAATTTTCTTTCTTGAGGATCTATCTAGTGATGTTAGTGGGGTATTAAAATCCCCTACTATTATAGTATTGCTGTTGATCTCGCCCTTTATATTCATCAAAGTCTGCTTTATGTATTTAGGTGCTCCTATATTAGGTGTGTAGATATTTATAATGGTTATATCTTTCTATTGGATTGCTCCCTTTATCATTATGTAGTGGCCTTCTTTATCTCTTACTATATTCTTTGTTTTAAAGTCTATTTTGTCTGATATAAGTATTGCTACCCTAGCTTTTTTTAAATTTCTATTTGCATGAAATGTTTTTTTCCATCCTTTACCTTCAGTCTATGTGCATCTTTTGTTTTAAGGTGTGTCTCTTGTAGACAGCTTATGTATGGGTCCTGTTTTCTTATTCATGCAGCTACCCTATGTCTTTTGATTGGATCATTTAATCTGTAGTTGTTTATTGCCATTTTATTCTTTAAAGTTGTATTCCTCTTTTGCTATATTCTTTTCCCACTTTGATCTGTTTACACCATGCCCCTTAACATTTCCTGCAGCATTGGTTTGGTTGTAATGAATTCCTTGAGTTTTTTTTGTCTGGGAAGCTTTTTATTTCTCCTTCAATTTTAAATGACAGCCTTGCTGGGTAAAGTAGTCTTTGGTTGTAGGTTCTTGTTCTGCATTACTTTGAATATTTCTTGCCATTCCCTTCTGGCCTCAAGTGTTTCTGTTGAGAAGTCTAACGTCATCCTTATAGGGGATCCTTTGTAGGTGATAGTCTTTTTTTCTCTAGCAGCTTATAATATTTTCTCTTTATCACGTAGCTTTGGTATTTTAATTATGATGTGTCTTGGTGTAGGTTTCTTTGGATTTCTCTTTAATGGAGTCCTCTGTGCTTCTTGAACTTGTGAGAGTTTCTTCTGCATTAATTTAGGGAAGTTTTCAGCTATGATATGATTGAATAAAGTCTCTATTCGTTTTTCTTTTTCTTCTTCTTTAGGAACCACTATGATGCTGATGTTATTTCTCTTTATGTTGTTACAGAGCTCTCTAAGAGTTTTCTCAGACTTTTTTTTTTTTTTTTGTATTTCTCTGAAGCTGGAAATGGGAAGAAACAGTCAGACAGACTCCCGCATGCGCCCGACCGGAGTTCACCCAGCACGCCCACCAGGGGGCGACGCGCTGCCCACCAGGGGGTGATGCTCTGCCCCTCCAGGGCGTCGCTCTGTTGCGATCAGAGCCACTCTAGCTCCTGGGGCAGAGGCCAAGGAGCCATCCCCAGTGCCCAGGCCATCTTTGCTCCAATGGAGCCTCGCTGCGGGAGGGGAAGAGAGAGACAGAGAGGAAGGAGGGGGAGGGGTGGAGAAGCAAATGGGTGCTTCTCCTGTGTGCCCTGGCTGGGAATCGAACCCGGGACCCCTGCACGCCAGGCCAATGCTCTACCACTGAGCCAACTGGCCAGGGCCTCCTCAGACTTTTTGAGTCTCTTTTCTTTTTTCTTCTCTGCTTTCATGCCTTCATTCCAGTTGTCCTCCAACTCACTAATTTGATCCTCAGCTCTATTTATCCTGTTTTTAATTCCTTCCATTGTGGTCTTCATTTCTGATATTGTATTTGTCACCTCCAACTGATTCTTTTTTTAATATTTCAATATCCTTTTTTATACTCGCTATTTCTTTATTTAGGTGTTTATAATGACCATCCATTGTTGTTCTAAGATCCCTAAGCATCCTTACAATCATTATTTTGAACTCTGCATCTGGAAGTTTGGTTATTTCCATATCACTCAGTTCATTTCCTGGATGTTTCTCTTGTGGTTTTATTTGGATTGCACTTCTCTGTCTTCTCATTATATCTGTGTGTTTGGGTGTTTTGTTTGTAGAGCTGGTTGAGTCTAGGCTTGGTGTTGTCTGCCTCCAGTTTTCAATTGTGTTATTTCTAGGTCTTCTTGGGTTGGCATCAGCTATTATTTGTAATCCACTTTCGTATTTGGGCCACTTTGAAGGCTTGATTTGTTTGTTTTCTTAACAGGTGATTATCTTGTTTGCTGATCTCAGCAGGGGGCTTATTTGAAACTGTATTCAGGAATGTGGTGGGTGTAACCTGAGACTCTGAAGTCCTCTTCTGACAGTTAATCTCTCTGGAGGCGGGTTGGTTTCTCAGCTTTAGTAGGGGGAGGTGTATCTCAGATCTCCATGGAGACCTGAGGTACTGCCCTTCATCCCCACTTCTTGTTTTCAGCTGTGTCTTGTGCTGATTGGAGCTGGAGAGATGTCTGGAGATCTGTGACTTGGAAGCACTTCAGACTTTTGTTTTGTGGAAGGATCAGCCCCTCCCCAAGCTATGGCCACCTCCAGCACTGAATAAGTCAGCTTTTCAGGTCATCCCCTGCATTCCTCTGCCCCTCACCATCTGTCTCTCTCTCTCCCCTTTCTTTCTGGAAGACAAGCCAGCCCTTTCAACAACACCTCGTTCCCTGGTCACCAGGCAAGTGGCTGCGAGCAGTATTTACTGCTCTTTTCCTTGGAGTGAAATCCCTTCTGGGATCTCAGCTTCACCCCTCCTTCCTGTTCCTGTAAGCAGGGGAGATTCAGGCACTCCCTACCAGGTTTTTTGTGGCTTCTTCTTTGCTCCTTGGTTTTTGAGAGCTGTTCTTGTAGTCCAGATTTGGTTTTTCATGCTAATTGTTCATAAATTAGTTTGTAATCCAGTTCACTGGTGTGAGCTGGGAGTCTGTGTGTCTGTCTACTCCGCTGCCATCTTCAGGTCTCTGATGTAGAAATTCTTAATAAAAGTACTTGGAAGCCTGGTTCCGAGGGAGACCGCACTATGTCAATGTAGAAGCTACTGGGTGGAGGTTTTTCTTTTGATAACTGCTGCAGAAATGACATCTTGGAAGCTGATTCTGATGATCTTTTTAGCTTCCCATTTGCTTAGAATATTCACATACCAATTACCAGCTGTCCTTGACCCAAACATTGAAAATATGGGAGTACCACATCTTAGTGCAATTAATTACAAAATTTTATGGTGTGCCTCGGTACAGCTTAATGGGGCCCCATTGGCATGCTCATCTCAGCTGTCCTTGGTCAGAAGGCAGGGAGACAGTCCATGTTTAACATTGGAGTCTGAGCAACTGACCTGTAATTTTTTTAAACTTGCATTTCCTGCTTTTTTGTGCTTGTCTATTTTTTTGTGTGTGTGACAGAGACAGAGAGAGACAAGACAGAAAGAAGGACAGATAGTGACAGACCAGAATGGAGAGAGATGAGAAGCATCAATTCTTCATTGCAGCACCTTAGTTTCTCATTGATTACTTTCTCATATGTGACTTGACCGAGGGTCTACAGCAGACCGAGTGACCCCTTGCTCAAGCCAGTGACCTTGGGCTCAAGCTGGTAAGCCTTGCTCAAACCAGAGGAGCCCGCACTCAAGCTGGCAACCTTGGGGTTTCGAACCTGGGTCCTTCGTGTCCCAGTTCAATGCTCTATCTGCTGCGCCACCACCTGGTCAGGCCGCGCTTGTTGTCCTTGAGCTCATTGTTTTACACTTATTACTGGTATATTATGGTAGGTTATGTTTTGCCACGTTCTGCCCAGAAATGACTCAGAAAATATTTTTGTACAGTGCTGAATTCAAGTTAAAAATGATCCAGTTTTCAAAAGTGAGTGGAAATCGTGCTGCTGAACATAAACTTGGTCCTCTTCCAAGTGAGAAATCAATCGAGACTGGCTATGGGAAGAAGAAACCCTACTGAAAGTGCCACAGCAGAAGAAGGCCATAAAAGGCAAGTCAGCAAAGTGGCCTGATTTAGAGAGAGAATTGAAGATATAGATTGAAGAGCAAAGGGCAATTGGAATTCCTGTGTCCACAAAGATGGTTTAGCATGAGGCAAGAAGAATTGCTGATGAAAAAGAAGTTACTGATTTTAAAGGAGGACACAAATGGTGCTTCAGGTTCATGAAATGGAATAGACTAAGCATGTGTACATGCACCAGACTTGCCCAAAAGATACCTGAAAGCTATGAGCAGAAGGTCCTTGAATTTCATCATTTTGTCATTCAGTGTTGGAAGACACATCAGTTTGAGTTGGGACAGATTGCAAATATAGATGAAGTCCCCCTTCCATCTGATGTCCCAAGTAACAGAACTGTTCATAAGAAGGGGGTGAAAACTGTAACTGTGAAGACAAGTGGACATGAAAAGAGTCATTATACCGTGCTCTAGCTTGTGCCGATGGAACCAAGCTGCCTCCTATGCTGATTTTCAAACACAAGACAATGCCAGAAGAAGACATTGCTCGAGGAGTGATTGTCCACATTCATGACAAGGGTTGGATGGATCAAGACGGGATGAAGATCTGGTTTGAGAAAGTCTGAAGAAGGAGACCACGTGAACTCTTATGCAAACCTGCCTTATTGGTGCTTGATCAGTTCAGGGCACACATAACAAAAAACACAAAGAAGATTGCTGCAGAGCAAAAAACAGAACTTGCCGTCATACCTGGAGGCTTGACATCCCAGCTCCAACCACTTGATGTCAGCATTAATAAACCCTTCAAAGCTGCCGTGAGAGGCGAATGGAACCAATGGATGAAGTCTTCTGGGGACAACTTGACACCCACAGGAAGAGTGAAGAAACCAACTATAGATGTTTGTACATGAGTGAGAAGGTCCTGGGATAATATCAAGATTGAGATCATTGTCAAGTCATATAAAAAGTGTGGCATTTCAAATACCATGGATGGAACTGAGGATGGGCAATACAGTCATCCCTTGCCATATCGTGGTTCACTTTTCGTGGTCTCACTGTATCACAGATTTTTTAATTGCACATATCTAATTTTGTATCATGGATTTTTCTATATTGTGGGATTTTGTGATATATAGGTATTTTTATATATTATTTTAATTATTTTTGCAGTAAAATAAGCAGTTTTGAGCCTAAAAATGGAAAACAACATAAAAATATAAAAATATTCATTAAAACATATTAAAAGAATATTACTGTATATTCACTGCTGAGTGACCATATAGAATTTTATATGTTGTTAAAATTACATACATTTACAAGTGTAGAAAGTGTTTAAGGGCATAGAAAGTGTTTATAAGAGTATGGGAAAGGTTAATAACAGTGTGGGAAAGGTTTATAAGGTGTGAGGAGGGTTTATAAAGCCTTAAAATATATAAATATAATAAAATATAAGGTTGCTACTTTGCAGATTTTCGCCTATTGTGGGGGGTTCTGGAACCTAACCCCTGCAATAGATGAAGGACCACTGTATATAAAAACAGTGATTTGTCATTAGACACAGATGAGGATAAGATAATGGATGGGAGTTTTGACTGTGATGAGGAGTTGTATGAATTTTATGATGAATAAAACTTGAGTTCAATAACTATGAATACATTTTTTTCAAATTTTGGGCCCCAACATTAAGTTGCATCTTATACATGAGGAAATATGGTATGTACTTATAATTTAAAGTCTTTTTGAGTACTTTATATACATGGGGGTAAACTCTTTTTATCAAAATAAGTCAAATTTTAAATACATCATTACTTTGTCATAAAGGTGTGATTTTTTTTAACTGTCTTTGGTAACACGAAGTTTGTAGAGTCAGAATTTGGTTCTCTAACTTATAGTTTGTTGAAAAGATAGCACAGTTTCATTATTTCCCTGATAGTTTTTCTTCTGTCACCTCCACATTCCTCTCAGTTGATGTAATGCTGAACCTAGAAATGCTTTAAAGCATTTTTGGAATTCTCAAATGAGATTCTCAAATATCAGGAACTTCACCAAGTTTGCTGCTATTCTGACCTCTTTTAAAAACCAGTTCTCCAGGAAATGTGCAGCATACTTTAAAAAATATATCTGTTTTAGCTGTAGTATCAGAGGGTTCTGAGTATTAGAGACTTGCACATATAGAAGGGTGTTTCTGGTATTCAATATTCTAATTTTCAATCAACTGAAAATGTAAGAGAGTAGCTCTGCACATTATACAGATGTGATCTAATTCACGGTCATTACTGAGCAATGATGGTGGAGGCCATTTCAAAGCTGGATGCAAAACTACCCTCAGGTAGCTCAGAATCTATAGTTCAAACTATGCTCCTCTAGCTATAATATAAAGTACAGGTAACTGCTATAACAGAAAGATGAACTGTGGAAATAAAAAGTAAGTAAAAGGATCACTCTGGGCGAAGTTATCTACATCCCAAGAGGCCATCTAAGTGGAATTATGTAGGAAAATATATCAGAATTTGGTCTTTAGCATTAAACAAATCCACAAGACTATATGAACTGAGAATGGCTGATTATCAATTTATAATGAGGATTCTAACATCTTAGGGAACTAGACCCTCTTTCGTTATTTCAGTGAGGCCTCTTGACATCTTGCCACATTTGGAAGCAAAATTATAACCAAAAGATTATTTGTGTAACTTGACTTTAGAGCAAGAAGAGTTGATCAGTGAATTCTACTTTTTTTTTTTTTAAGTGAGAGGCAGGGAGGCAGAGACAGACTCCCACTTGAACTTCCACTGGGATCCACCCAGCAAGCCCCCTACCAGGCAATACTCTGCCTGTCTGGGATGCTGCTCTAATGGAGCCATTTTTTTAAGCGCTTGAGATGAAGCCATGGAGCCATCCTCAGTGCCTGGGGCCAACTTTGCTAGGACTATTCGAGCCATGGTTGCGGAAGGGGAAGGAGGGGGGTGTGTGGAAAAGGAGATGGTCGCTTCTCCTGTGTGCCCTGACCGGGAATCGAACCTGAGACTTCCACACGCCGGGCTAATGCTGTACCGCTGAGCCAACTGGCCAGGGCCAAATTCTACATAAAAAAAAAAAAATAATAGCTTCAACAGAGTATCAAGAGTTCTTTCTTCCCTGAATGGTGAGTGTCATCAATGAACAACCTCTCTTCTCATGTACACCTTTTTTTCTGTCTCTGATATGCTAATATGTTCAAGCAACTGGTTGGAATCCTGTGTCTCTTCTAAATGTCTGCACATTTCTGAACTAGTTTATCTTCATTGTAAAGTCTACATTCCAAATGACAAGCTTACATTTCCTTAAGTAAAATTCATGGTGGGGGTAGCGAAGTGAGATGGGGAGGACTTTGTATAGCCCCTACTGTTAAAATAGTAGAAAGGTCTCAAGGTCTGGGCCATTCTTACTAAATGCTATTCTTGCTAAATGTTAAAATGTAACCTAGTATTTTGCAGACCAGTTGTGAACAGGATAAGCTTGACAGGAACCCAATCTGGTAAGTAGCTAACTGCAAAGTAGAAATCTACATGTAAGTGACCACATAGTGTATAAGCAACTGTTAAGCCTTACTTCCAGGAATCAGAGCTTTGTAAATGAATCCCATCTTCTTTACTTGCTGCAAGTAAATAAAATTACCACGCAACAGTCATGTCTTGTTCATGAATAAAGAACTCCAAGTGTAGCCCCTTGAGTTCGGTAACAAATACTGCAACCCCCACCCTGCTTCCATCCTGAGATCCTGAGTTTGGTAACACTACATGCTGGCAATATGAACCAGGTGGTTAATGGCAATCAGACAGAGTAGTAAGAGGTGTAGATCAGAGAGGGCTTCACACACACAGGAGTTCAACTTTGGCCTAACTAGATAAGAAAGCCATTGTTGGGTGGGTAGCAAATTTAAGTAGAGGTATACAGATAAATGTATGGCCCTAGGAAAATGTCTCATTGAAGTGAGACCTGTGCTGTGATAGGACTTTTCTGGATTTAATTAAAGGCAATCCTCTTTCAAGTATACAACTATTTAAATAGAGGA
Source organism: Saccopteryx bilineata (assembly GCF_036850765.1). Classification (NCBI taxonomy): domain Eukaryota; kingdom Metazoa; phylum Chordata; class Mammalia; order Chiroptera; family Emballonuridae; genus Saccopteryx; species Saccopteryx bilineata. Next base: position 164,314,917 of record NC_089492.1, read on the forward strand.
ATTAAGTGAGTTAGCCACCGATGGCAATCTGCTTAAATGTGCACTTTTGAAGCCTAGCAGATTGCCTATTCTAGGCAGATAGCCTGAAACCAGCAGATGACTGTCAGGGGATGGGGTGGGAGGGCTCATGTCTGAGAAGGTTCAATGAGTTTCTAACATCAACCTTCAACCATTATGTCTCTTTAGCTATCTATACTTTTGTTATTATTATTTTTGGTTCTTTATTGAGATATAATTAACATACAATAAACTGGGCAGATTTTAAGAGTTAGAAAGAGACAGAAAGACAGGAACATAGAGTTGTTCCTGTGTGTGCCCTGACCAGGAATGGAACTGGCAATCTCATAGCTTCAGGACAAGACTCCAATCAACCAAGCTATCTGACCAGGGCTTAATTTTTTATTTATTGGTTGATTTTTAGTGAGACAGAGAGAGGAAGGGAGAGAGAGGGGAAGGGGAAGGGAAACATTCATTTATGGTTCCACTTAGTTATACATTCATTGGTTGCTTCCCATGTGTGCCCTAACTGAAGATTGAATACTCAACTTTGTCACTTTGGGACAATGTTCTTAACTGACTGAACTAACCAGCCAGGGCCAAAAAGTTTTGATATATGTATATATCTATGAAATCATCATGTTTATCATCACAAAAATTTTCCTTCATCCCTTTTAGAATCCCTCCATCCTGTCTATTCTTGACTCACTAACACAGAGATAACTACTGATGTTTCTGACACTGTTAGTTTACATTTTCTAGAATTTTACATAAATGAGGTCATCAAGAATATACTCTTTGCTTTTTCCTGGCTTCTTCCACTCAGCCTGGTTATTTTGAGATTTAAGTTGTTTGGATATTAATAGTTCATTTGCTTTCATAGCTGAGTAGTGTTTTATTGTATGACTATGTATGTCACAATTTGTTTAATTCACCAGATTTGGTGCTCCCAGTTTTTTGGGGAGAGCTATTACAAATAAAGCTGCTCTGAACATTCATGTACAAGTCTTTATGTGTACCATATGCTTTCATTACTCTTGGGTAAATTTCTAGGTGTGGAATTGCAATCATACACTTAGCTTTTTAAGAAATTGACAAACAGTTTGTCAAAGGGTTTGTAGCTTTACCTTCTCACTAGCAATGCATGAAGGTTCCCATTTTCCACATCCTTAGCAACACTTGTCACTGTCCTTTTTTACTGTAGCCATTCTAGTGGGTGTGAAATGGCATCTTAAATGGTTTTCATTTTCATTTCTCTACTTTTGATGTTGAATATCTTTTTATGTGCTTAATTACTATCTTCATATTTTTAGTGAAGTTTCTGTTAAAATATTTTCTCCATTTTTTTATTCAATCGTTTCTTTTTTATTGTTAAATTTAGGAGGTTTTTTATATTATAAATACAAGTCTTTATTGTATATCTACTTGGAAAATATTTTCTCCCAGTCTAGAGCTTGTCTTTTCATTTTAGCAATAGTGTCTTTTGAGGACCAAAGTTTTGAAATTTTGCTGAAGTAAATCCAAACTGTCAAAATTTTTTTATAGATTTGCTTTTAATGTAATGTCTAAGAAACCATTGCTTAACCGAATATCACAAAAATATTCTCCCATCCTGAAGCACAGAGGTTGCAGATTCAATCCCCAGTCAGGGCACATACAAGAATAGAGCTTGATGTTCCTGTCTCTCTACCTGCCTCTCTCTCTCTCTCTCAAAAAAAAATCTCCTATGTTTTCTTCTAGTTTTAGCATTTTACCTTTTAGTATGTATTTAGTATCCATTTGAGTTAACGTTAGTATAAAGTTCAAAGTATTGATCAAGATTTTATTTTTTACACATAGATATTCAATTGTTAAACACTGTTGAGAAATTTATCCTTTCTCCATATAACTGTGTTGGCACTTATATTGAAATCAGTTGATCATATACAGTGAGTCTATCTGAATTTTCTATTCTGTTCCATTAATCTGTTTCTCTATCTTTAGACCAATACACTACTATCTTGTTTAATGTAGCTTTATAAGTCTTGAAATAATGTTGTGTAAGTCTTCCAACCTTGCTCATCTTATTCAGAGTTGTTCAGGCTATTCCAGTTCCTTTGCATTTATATATACATTTTAGAATCTACTTGTCAATGTAGACAATAAGCCTGTTGGGAATTTCAATGGGATTGTATTGAGTATATATATTAATTTGAAGAGAATTGATACTTTAACAATATTAAGTCTTCGATCCATAAACATAGTATATCTCTTATTCAGGTCAGTGGTTCTCAGAGGGGGGGCAATTGTGTTACAAAAGACATTTGACAGTATCTGGACACTTTTGATGATCATAACTCATGGCAAGAGTGAGACTGGCATCCAGTAGATAGAGGTCAGAAATACTAGTAAATATCTTACCATGGACAGAACAGTGCCAATAATGAAAATTATCCAAAACAAAACATCAGTAGTGTTGAAGTTGAGAAACCCTCATTTAGCTTATCTTTAATTTCTCTCCGCAGTGTTTTATGTTTTTAGTATAAAAGATTAACATGTTTTATGAAATACTTATTTCTAAGTTCTTCATAGTTTTAATTATATTATAAAAAATAATGTCTTTAAATTTTCAACTTCTGGTTGTTCATTGTGAGTTTATGTTGATTTTTGTATATTGATCTTGTATCCTAGAGTTTTGCTAAATTCACTACTTATTTTTATTTTTTAGTGAGAAAGAGAGACAGTCAGACAGACAAGAAAGGAGATGAGATGCATTAATTTTTTGTTGTGGCACCATAGTTGTTCATTGATTGCTTTCTCATAGGTGCCTTGACTTGGGGGCTGCAGCCGAGCCAGTGACCCTTTGCTCAAGCCAGTGACCTTGGGCTTCAAGCCAGCGAGCGACCTTTGGGCTGAAGCCAGTGACCATGAGGTCATGTCTTTTATCCCATGCTCAAGCCGGCAACCTCAGGGGTTCGAACCTGGATCCTCAGAGTCCCAGGACCACACTCTATCCACCACACCACACCACTGCCTGGTCAGGCTCACTACTTAGTTTTAGTAGATTTTTTTTGTAGATTTCAAAGACTTTTCTACATGACGATTATGTCACCTACAAAAAGAGAGAAAGAAATTCAGTTTTAGTTTTTTCTTTCTTTCTTTCTTTCTTTCTTTCTTTCTTTCTTTCTTTCTTTCTTTCTTTCTTCTTTCTTTCTTTCTTTCTTTCTTTCTTTCTTTCTTTCTTTCTTTTTTTTTTTTTTTTCATTTTTCCGAAGCTGGAAATGGGGAGGCAGTCAGACAGACTCCCACATGTGCCCGACCGGGATCCACCCAGCATGCCCACCAGGAGGCAATGCTCTGCCCCTCTGGGGCATCACTCTGTTGCATCCAGAGCAGTGTTTCCCAACCTTTTTTGTGCCATGCTCCACCTTAACCTTTCTAAAATTTTTATGTCCCCCCCATGTAACATACATAATTTTTAACATTAAAAAATTGATTTGTTCCCTTAATAAACATAAATGATAGGTTCTAGGAAGAAATCACTATGAAATTGTCAACAAAACACAGTAAGTAAAATTTCAAAACATATAATGAAAAACAGAAATTTAAATTCCAAATAATTTTAATACAGATTTTTCTATATTAATTTATTATTTTAATTTAGTGTGATCCTTGCGCTTGATGCTTGCTGCAAAGAGATTTTATATTAGGTTCCAATTTGGTTAGCTTTAGTCTCAAGTCTCCACGTTGTGTTATAGCCAGCTGATTTCTTTTTTTTACCAGTAAATCATTTACAGCACTAAATCCACATTCAGCTAAAAATGAAGATGGAAACGGTAGCAATAGTTTTCTTGCACATTTGGTTGAATTTGGGTATTTCATTTCTGTTTCCTCACAAAGCCATGCCATCGCTCCTTTGATATTAAATAAAGCTTTAACTGACTCATCATTTTGCAATTCTGCGAGTTCTTCTTGATACTGCATATTTGATATATCAGACAAATCCACTAACATTGGCTGCATCATCCATGTTGGGAAGTCAATTTGTTTTAAATCAGAAATCTTTCTTTTAAATCAGCCTATAGAATATTCAAATGATTGACAATAACAAGTAAAGCAGTATCAGTTACTTCACTTTTTGGAGCCAATGAAACTGTTTAAAGTTTTGTTGTTAATATGTTTCTGACATAACTCAATATTGGTAATGAAACCAAAGATCTTTGCTTTTGCATCGACAAGAGTTTTATTTGTTCCTTGAAGTTGCTTATTTAATATATTTAGTTTTTCAAAGATATCGGCTAAATAACTCACAAATGCTTTACCATCTATTGTTAACAGATACTTCATTTCAGGTTTGTCGCTTAAAAAATCACTAAGAGTATCAAACAGTTCCATAAATCTTTTCAAACAGTTTCCTTTAGATAGCCATCTTACTTCAGTATGAAGTAAAAGTCTCACATGGTCATCATTTTGTTCTTCACAAAATAGCTTGAAAAGACACTCACATTTGGCACTAGCTTTAATAGCATTAACACACTTTATTACTGTATGTAATACTTCATTCAGAACAGGTGAGATGTTTTTAGCTACCAAGTTTTCCCTATGAATAACACAATGCACAAGAATCATTTCTGGATTCGCATCTTTCATCAATTTTAAGCAGCCATTTTTCTTGCCCATCATTTTGGGAGCACCATCTGCAGCACAAGATGTTATATTTTGCATTGGTATATCATTGACATCTAAGTAGTTTTTTAGCTTATTATATATATCTTTGGAGGTAGTGGTGCTTTCTAATCTTTTACAGAACATTTCTTCAGCAAAATGTCCTTTATCAATATATCTTACGTAAGTTATCAATACTGCCTCACTGTCTCTCAAAGTTGATTCATCCATTTGCAAGGAGAATTTTCTTGTTTTCAGCTTTTCAATAAGTTGTTTTTCAATATCCTCACTCATTTTGTCTATTCTTCTGCTAACAGAATTGTTACTGAATGGCATAGCTTTTACATCTTTGTCATCTTTTTCAAGAACCGTTTTAAGAAATGCTGATATTGACGGTTTTATTAAATTCTCTCCTATAGTGTGATTTTCTCCAGTTTTAGCGATGAATAAAGAAATTTGATAACTAGCCTCAAGAACACGATTATTAGTTGAAGTATGAGCAGTAAATAGAGACTTTAATGTTGTTCTTTTTTCAAAATTTTTCTTTAAAGTTTTAAAGTAACTCAAATTTGAATTAATATGAACACTATGTTTCGCCTTCAAATGCGCCTTAAGACGACCTCGTTTCATTGATTCGTTGGTCAAGCATTGCTGGCATAAAAGACAAAAAGGAATCCGCTCATCGTGAACAGCAGGTATGAACCCAAATTTTAAATATTCCTCCGAATATTGATGAGTTTTTTTCTTGCTTGCACCACTCATTTTGATATGGGCTATAATAAAAATAAGATCAATTAAAAACTAATATTAAAATATGTGTTAAAATATATTCAATGTGATATAGAGTAAACGTATACTAAAAATTCATATTTATTTAAATGTATATAACACATTTACTACACTACCACTGCAAATCAAAAGGTATCTATATTTTTTCCACTTGACAAAATTTTCTGGAAAGTTATGCTTCTAAAATTAAAATTGTCGTGCATGCACTATTATAGCCCCAATAATATTTATAAAATATTATTGCTTCTAGCCCCAATGCAAGAAGTACTTAATAAAGAGTTTAATATTGATAAAAATAAAATCAAACTTGCCAATTATATCTATACAATATATATGTATATTTATTAAATCAACAAGCGTTTACAACAGTTTTGACTGACACTTATTTCAAATTAACACCAACTGAATGATGTGAAACACTACAGAAGTTGCGATGGGCCAATTAGGTGAGAATAACTGCGTTGTTTAGCGAGTTTTTAAAACGTCCGGGGTTCCCCGCGGCAGGCGGCACGCTCCGCGGTGAACCCAGGACGAAGTTTACTTGACGACGCCAATCACCCAGTTGATATTTTGGTCTTGTCAAATGAAATTATACTTAATAATTATTTACCGCAATTATTTAAGAATTGCATTTTTTGTTAAATTTGGCACCGATATCTAGATTGCATTTAAATGGCCTGGGGCGAAAGAGTTAAAGTCGTGTCGAGTTCATTTTCAAATTGCCCCCCTTAACTATCGAATTGCCCCCCTGTGGGGCGTGGGCCCCACGTTGGGAAACACCGATCCAGAGCCATTCTAGCGCCTGAGGCAGAGGCCACAGAGCCATCCTCAGTGCCTGGGCAATCTTTGCTCCAGTGGAGCCTCGGCTGCCGGAGGGGAAGAGAGAAACAGAGAGGAAGGAGAGGGGGAGAGGTGGAGAAGCAGATGGGCGCTTCTCCTGTGTGCCCTGGCCGGGAATCGAACCCAGGACTCTGGCATGCAAGGCTGACACTCTACTGCTGAGCCAACTGGCCAGGGCCGTTCTTTCTTTCCAATCTCTATGTCATTTATTCACTTTCCCTTATGCTTTTGTTAGCATCTCTGATACAAAGTGGAATTCAAATAATGAGAGAAAACATCATTGTCTTGTTTCTACTTTTAGGAGAAAGGCATTCAGATGTTACCTGTAGGTTTTTCTTTTCTTTCTTTTCTTTTCTTTGTGTGTGTGTGTGTGTGTGTGTGTGTGGCAGAGACAGAGAGAAAGGGGCAGACAGATAGGAAGGGAGGGAGATGAGGAACATCAATTCTTCATTGCGGTTCCTTAGTTGTTCATTGATTGCTTTCTCATATGTGCCTTGACTGGGGGGCTACAGCAGATTGAGTGACCCCTTGCTTGAGCCAGCGACCTTGGGCTCAAGCTGGTGAGCCTTCTCAAGCTGGCGACCTCGTAGTCTCGATTCTGGGTCCTCCACATCCCAGTCCAACACTCTATCCACTGCGCCACTGCCTGGTCAGGTTACCTGTAGGTTTTTCATAGGTACCTTTTATCAGGTTGAGGAAGTTCTCTTCTATTCATAATTTTCTGAGTGGTTTTATTAGAAATAGATGTTTTATTTCTTGATATTAGGAGAGAGAGAGAGAAAAAAGCATTGATTTGTTATTCCACTTATTTATGCACCCATTGGTTGAATTGTACGTGCCCTGACTGGGATTGAACCTGCAACTTTGGTATATTGGGGTGATGCTCTAACCAGCTGAGCTACCAGACCAGGGCAGAAGTGGATATTTAACTTTACAAGTTAAGAATAAAAACCAATGTTCCTCCTCAACATAGATGCAAAAATTATTTTTAAAAAATCTCAGCAGCCTGACCTGTGGTGGCACAGTGGATAAAGCGTCAACCTGGAAATGCTGAGGTCGCCGGTTCGAAACCCTGGGCTTGCCTGGTCAAGGCACATATGGGAGTCGATGCTTCCAGCTCCTCCCCCCCTTCTCTCTCTCTGTCTCTCCTCTCTCTCTCTGTCTCTCCCTCTCCTCTCTAAAATGAATAAATAAATAAAAAATACATTAAAAAAAAGAATCTCTAAAAAAAAATCTCAGCAGATCTAATCCAACAATATAGGAAAGATAGGTTATCATGACTAGGTGGAATTTATTCCAGAAACTCGACATTCATTTTTACCAATCTTAATGTAATTTACCATATTAACAGTAAAAAAGATATAGGCATTTCAATGGATATAAACAGCCATTTCTTTTTTCTTTCTTTTTTTTTTTTTTTGTATTTTTCCGAAGTTAGAAGTTGGGAGGCAGTCAGGCAGACTCTCGCATGCGCCTGAGACTGGGATCCACCTGGCATGCCCACCAGGGGGCAACAATGCTCTTCCCATCTGGGGCACTGCTCTGTTGTGGCTGGAGCCATTCTAGCGCCTGAGACGAAGGCCATGGAGCCATCCTCAGTGCCTGAGCTAACTTTGTTCCAGTGGAGCCTTGGCTGCGGGAGGGGAAGAGAGAGGTAGAGAGAAAGGAGAGGGGGAAGGGTGAAGAAGCAGATGGATGCTTCTCCTGTGTGCCCTGGCCAGTAATCAAACCCTGGGATTTCCACATGCCGGGCTGATGCTCTACCACTGAGCCAACTGGCCAGAGCTAGCCATTCCTTTTTTATGTTTAAATTTTTATTTTTCAATTAAAGTTTATATTCAATATTTGTTTTTTTCTTTTTTTTATGCCTTGACTGGGGGGGTTTAAGCCAAACCAGTGATCCCATGCTCACGCTGGTGGCCCTGTGTTAAAGCTGGTGAGCCTGTGCTCAAGCCAGATGAGCCTGTTCTCAAGCCGGCAACCTCAGGGTTTTAAACCTGAGTCCTCAGTGTTCTAGGCCAACACTCTACCCACTGTGCCACCACTGGTAAGGCTCAGTATTTATTTGTATTAGTTTCAGGTGTACATCATAGTGGTTAAATAATCATGTACTTTACAAAGTGGTTCCCCAGTATTTCAGGTACCCACCTGCCACCATACATAATTATTAAAGTATTATTGACTGTATCCTCTATGCTGTTCTTGAAGTTCTAAACACAGCAATCAGACAAGAAGAAGAAATAAAAGGCATCCAAACCACAAAGGAAGAAATAAAACTGTCATTACTTGCAGATGACATGATACTGTATTTAGAGAACCCTAAAGATTCCATATATATATACACACACACACAAAAATACTAGAACTGGGAAATGAATTCAATAAACTAACAAGATACAAAACACTCAGAAATCAGTTACATTTTATATATCAATGATGAACTATCAGAAAGGGAAACTAAGAAAACAATCCCATTTACAATTTAATCAAAACAAAATAACAAAAAAACCCTAGGAATAAATTTAACTAAGAAGGTAAAAGACCTATACTCAGAAAATGACAAGACACTGAAGAAGATACAAATAAGTGGAAATATATATCATATTCATGGATAGTAAACATTAACATCATTAAAATGTCCACACTACCCAAAGCAATCAATAATTCAATGTAGCCTGACCAGGTGGTGGTGCAATAGATAGAACATTGACCTGGGATGCTGAGGCCCTAGGTTCAAAACCCTGAGATCACTGGCTTGGGCACAGGCTCACTGCCTTGAGTGCAGGGTCACCAGCTTGAATGTGGGATTATAGACATGACCTGATGGTGGCTGGCTTGAAGCCAAGGTCACTGGCTTGAGCAAGGGGTCACTGGCTTAGCTGGAGACCTCCCTCTGCAGTTAAGGCTTGTATGAGAAACAATCAATGAACAACTAAAGCGCTGCAACTACCAGTTGATACTTCTCTCCTCTCTCCCTTCCTGTCTGTCTGTGTTTCTCTCTCTCACTCACTAAAAAATAAAATAAAATAAAAATAAAATAATTCAACACAATTCCTATCAAAATATCATCAATGTTTGCTCTATATATTTAGTGCCCCTATGTAGGGTGCATAAATGTTTACAAGGGTTATATCCTCTTGTTGAATATAGCATTATATAATGTCCTTTTTTGTCTCTTATTATAGTTTTTGTTTTAAAATCTACTTTGCCTGATATAAGAATTACTACCCAGCTTTTTTTTTCCATTTTCATTTGCATAAAATATCTTTTTTCATCCCTTTACTTTCAGTCTCTGTGTGTCTTTCAATCTGAAGTGGATCTCTTGTAGACAGCATATATAGCTCTAAAGTGATTATTGGCAGGTATGTAATTATTGCCATTTATTATTTATATTTATGATTCTTCCCTTCCCTTCTTCTTAAAGATGTTCATTTCTTGTAATACTGACTTAGTGGTGATGATCTCCTTTAGATTTTTTTTGTCTGAGGAGCTCTTTATCTCTCCTTCAGTTTTTTTTTTTTTTTTTTTTTTTTTTTCTTAAGTGAGAAGTGGAGAGGCTCCCAGCTGGAATCTATGTGGCAAACCCCCAATGGGATGATGTTCTGCCCTTCTGGGGTCATTGCTCCTTGCTCAGCAACTGAGATATTTTAGTGCCTGAGGCAGAGGCCATGGAGCCATCCCCAGTGCCCGGGGCCAACTTGCTCCAACTGAGCCATGGCTGCAAGAGGGGAAGAGAGAGATCAAGAGAGAAGAAAGAGGGAGAGAGGTGGAGAAGTAGATGGTCTCCTCTCCTGTGTGTCCTGAATGGGAATCAAACCTGGTACATCCACATACTGGGCCAGTGCTCTACCACTGAGCCAACCTGTCAGGGCTTCATTCAATTTTAAATTATAGATTTTCTGGATATTATAGGCTTGGTAGTAGTTCCTTGCTTTTCATCTCTTTGAATATTTTGTGCCAGTTCATTCTGGCCTGAAAAGTTACTGCTAAGAAGTCAACTGACCATCTTATGGGAGCTCCATTTTAGGTAGCCATCTTTCTCTTGCTGCTTTTAAAATGCTCTTTGCCCTGCTTTTAAAGTTTTCTCTTAGGCCACTTACCTCAGTTGGTTAGAGCATTGTCCTGCTACTCCAAGGTTACAGGTTTGATCCCTGGCCAGGGCACATAAAAGAATTAACCAATGAATGCATAATTAAGTGGAACAACAAATCAATGTTTCTCTCTCTCTCTCTTTCTTTCTCTCTCTCTCTCTCTCCCCCCCCCCTTCTTACTCTCCCTCCCTCTCTTCCACCTCTTTAAAATCAATTTAAAAAATTCTCTCCTTTTGTGCTCTGACTGGAAATCAAGCCCACAACTTTGGTGTAATGGGATAACACTCTAACCAACTGAGCTACCTGGCCAGAGTTTATATGTCTATTTTCTTTACCAGATTAGAGAAGTTTTTAGTCATTATTTTTTTCAATAGGTTCTCAATCCCTTGCTCTGTCTCTTTTCTTCTTCTGATTCCCTTATGTGAATGTTGTGACAATTGATGTTGTCCCAGAGGTCCCTTAAACTATCCTCATTTTTTTTCTGTGTCCTTTTTTATGTTTACTATCCTTCACTGAAGTTCTCACTAAGTTACTTGAACATCTTTATAATCAGTGCTTTGAACTCTATATTTGGTAGTTTGCTTGCCTCCATTTCATTTAGTTCTTTTTCTGGAGATTTATCCTGTTCTTTCATTTAAGACATGTTTCTTTGTTTCCCCAATTTGGCTGCTTCTTTGTTTTATTTCTATGTATTATTACTTCTGCTGTGTCTCCCAGTTTTGTCAAAGTGGCCTAAGTAATAGGTTTCCTGTGGGGTTCAGCCAGGTGCTCCAGGGTTGTCCCTTGTGTGGGTATGCTCTCCTGTTATAGTTGAACCTTGATTGCTATTAGCATGTCAGTAGGTGGGACTGACCTTCAGGCTGGCTGGCTGTGAGGATTGGTCATGTTCAAAGCATATGAGCTGCTGTGCAGGGACTGACACCATTGTGTGGGACTTTTCCCAGTGAGGTCTGGTGCTGAGACCATTCTCTGGTTGTGCCTCTACTAGAACTAATCAGGTGGTCTTATGTTCTGGTCTAAAGCCAGCGACTGGTTATGTTGGTTCTGGGGCCTCTTAGGAGGGACTCCAGTGCAGATCAATATCAGAAGCTGCCTGTGACTGACCTGTTAGAAGCTACAAAGCAATCACAGTTTGTAGCTGCCTGCGCTGGACCTGGATTCATGTGAGAGCGGCCACATTGCAAACAGAATCTGGCTACCACCAGTACTCTGCCTGGGGCAGGTCAGCAAAAGGCACAAGGCATGCTGAGTTCTACCACTAGCTGCCTGAAGGGTTAGCCACTGAAAGAGCCTTGTGTGGTACAGGAGTTACGTGAGGCAGGGTCTCTGAGAGTCACTGAGAGGCCACCGCCTACCTGTGGCCTGGGACCTTTGGGTGGGGCAGGGTTTCAGTGAGTCCTCAGGATGGTGTTTGTGGAGTTCACCAGAATCATACAGATTCAGGTTTGGCCATGTAGGGAGAGGGCTCAGCCCAGGAAAATGACAGTGGTCCCTCAGTCCTTGCCCTGAGGCCAAACAGCTCAGTTTCTCCCTAAATGTTTCTGGCACCTCTTAGCTCCACTGAAACTCCTGGAGAGTTTTTTAAAGAAAGACTGCTGCACAGGTCTAGGCCAGCTGACTACCTGGAAAAAGCCTGTGGCATTATGAGCATTGGGAGGGTCATGGTCTCAGGAAGTCTTAGGGTGGAGCGAGTGGAGTTCACCAAGCTGATGCAGATTCAGATTTAACTGTGTTGGGGGAAAGCTCAACACAAGAAAGATGTCACCTATGTGTGCTGCATTGGAGGAGAACTCAACATAGGGGCCATGGCAGCTGTCCAGTCCTTTCCCTGAAGCCACACAACTCAGTTTCATCTTGTATATCTTTGGCAGCTCGTGACCTACTGTCCCTCCATTGGAGCCCAGGGTGAGTGCCTAGTGGTGAGAGTCTGTGTATGGGCCCTTTAAGAGGACACCTGGGCTTCCAGCAGTCTTCTATCTTACCTAGACATACAGAACTTTCTAATTTTCACAACCAGATGTTCTGTGAGCTCTTTTCCCCTGGCCAGAGTACTACTGCTCTGGGCTGGGGAGCCAGGGGTGGGATGAGCCCAGGGTGGGTGTGGGCTCTGCCCCTTGTACCAGTCTCAATGTGGCTTCTTCTTTATATCCTTAGTTATAAGACTTATGTTCATCTAGTCCTCAGATGGTCTCTAGGTTGATTGTTCTATAATTAAGTTGTAATTTTATGTGGTCATTGGAAGAAGTGAACACAGCGTCCACTTACTCCACGTAAAGCATACACCCATCTTGTATGCTTATTTTTTTTCCTTTCAATGATTCTAGATTTTCTTTTCCTTAAAAAAAAAAGAAAGAAAGATAAAGAAAACAAAAACAACCATAAAAAGACTTTGATTGAGCTTTGATGAAAATGGTTTTTTTTATAGGATATGCTTTATTTATTTAAAATCCTTTTTTAAATTTATTTTTTATTTTTTATTTATTCATTTTAGAGAGGAGAGGGAGAGACAGAGAGAGAAAAGAGAGACAGAGAGAGAGAAGGGGGAGGAGCTGGAAGCATCAACTCCCATATGTGCCTTGACCAGGCAAGCCCAGGGTTTCGAACCGGCGACCTCAGCATTTCCAGGTCGATGCTTTATCCACTGCACCACCACAGGTCAGGCTGAAAATGGTTTTGGGTTTTCCAAATTATCATATCATGTGTGAAATTTCATTTGTTTTAGAATAATAAGCTGCATTATTAAATTCTAACTTTGTGGGATTTGCTTTCAATTCATAGTACAAAATACCTTAAGGCCAACACAGAGAGATAAATAAATTAAAAGATAAATAAATTAAAATAAATTCTTGGTCATATGCTGGGGCATGACCAAGAATCTATCAAAAAAAACCATCAGTTAGCTAATATTTAGGTTAATAAAAATGAGTGAATGGCACATTTCAAAAGAGAATCTGGCACACTATTCAAATAACAAAGACTTAAAGCTCAGTGCCCAGAACAACTGACACACGTGTTCACAGAAGGGGGGCTTTTGTTTCCTGTGTGTGCTCATATATACCCACATTACCCATAGAGTATCTGCTCCAGGAAAGTGGAGCCAATAAAAGACATAACATGCACAAGTAACCTTAGTGTCCAAATGGAAACAATACCATATTTTAGCATGCTCTAATTTCCCTAATATTCTAATCTATAACATGATTTTGTCTCATTGCTATATAAACCTTGACTTTGTAATCTCCAACTAAATACTGCAACCAAAATGTATAGCTTGACTATAATCTCAACAAGAAACTTCTTGATGGATTTTAACTTTCTAAAGAATGTTTTTTTGGTAGTAATTAAAAGCAAATTATGGAGAGGGAGAGCTTAGGCAGTATATTCTACACTACAGAATGGTCTTATAAAGGTACTACTTTTCACTCCCTAAAAAATTTAGATAAATTTAGAAAATCTAAATAAATTTATTTAGAAAATCTAAATAAATTTATTTAGAAAATCTAAATAAATTTAGATTTTCTGTTGTGCTGCCATAAATAAGTGTTCTGGATTCTTTGTCCTTCTTCTAAAGAAAATAATAGCCTCTTTCTGAATGGTGAGGGTGGATCTCTAACTCTTCAGCATGATCTTGGATTGTAGGAAGATTCAGGAGTCTGTATCAGTTATCTATTGCTGCATAGCAAATCACCCCAAATTTTAGTGGCTGTAATGGTTAATTCTATGTGTCAGCATGATTGGATCACAGAGTGCCCAGATATTTAGCTAAACATTATTTCTGGGTAAGTCTGTGAGGGTGTTTCCAGATGAAATTAGCTTTTGAAATCAGTAAACTGAGTAAAGCAGAAAGATGGAGGAAGGGAAAATTTGCTCTCTCTGCCTGACTGCTTGAATTGGAATATAAGTTTTTTGACCAGATGGGTCCTCTGGTTGTCAGAACTCCAGCTTTTCTGAATGTCCAGTTTTCACACAACTGACCATGGGATTTCTCACCCTCCGTAATTGCATTAGTCAATCCCTTATAATAAATATCTTTCTAATACCAAGATTGTGATTACCGGGGATGGGGGGGTCATCTTAAAGACTGCTTATCACCGTCAGCATCCACTACCTCAGTTCCTAGAAATTAGATGAAAAATGGGATTTTTTCCTTTCCTTTCTTCCTTCTAGAATAAGGCCACTTCAAATCAAGCACAAAAATCAAGAAGTGTAGCTAGGTGGTTCAGTGAATAAAGCATAATCCCAGTCTGCATTTGATCCTCAGTCTGGGCACACATGAGAAGCAACCAATGAGTGCACAGCTAAGTGGAACCATGAGTTGATGCCTCTCTCTTTCTCTCTCTCCCTTCCTTCCCACTCCTCCTTCCACCTGACCCTTCCTCTCTCAAATGATAGGAAAATTTTAATTAATTAATTAAGTGAGAGGCGGGAGGCAGAGATACAGACTCCCACATGTACCCTAATCAGGATCCACCCAGCAAGTCTCCTACCAGGAGGTGCTCTACCCATCTGGGGCCATTTCTCTGTTGCTCAGCAACCGAACTATTTTAGCACCTGAGGCAAGGCCATGGAGCCATCCTCAGTGGCCAGGGCCAACTTGTTCCAACTGAGCCAGGGCTGCAGAAGCAGAGAGAGAGAGAGAGAGAGAGAGAGAGAGAGAGAGAGAGAGAGAGAAGGAGAGGGGGAGGTGTGGAGAAGCAGATGGTCTCTTCTCCTGTGTGTGCTGGCCAGGAAGTGAAACTGGGTCTTCCATGTGCTAATCCCATGCTCTACCACTTAGCCAACTGGTCAAGGTTGTAGAAAATTTTATTTTAAAAATCAGGGAATGTAACCAGAACTAAGGCTGAAGACTTTGCCAAGCTATGTATGTCATGTTAAAGATTTTCACCTGTATCCTCAGAACAATAAAATCCCCAGACTTGGCCTTAGCCGAGAATATCTAAATTTATGGTGAAAATTAAGGGAGTGAAAAGTAGTACCTTTATAAGACCATTCTGTAGAATATACTGCCTAAGCTCTCCCTCTCCATAATTTGCTTTTAATTACTACTAAAACAACATTCTTTAGAAAGTTAAAATCCACCAAGAAGTTTCTTATTGAGATTATAGTCAAGCTATACATTTTGGTTGCAGTATTTAGTTGGATAGGGATAGAGCGTCAGCCCAGCGATGGATATCCCAGGTTCAATTCCCGATCAAGGCACACAGGAGAAACGGCAATCTGCTTTTCTCCTCCTCCCTTTCTCCCTCCTCTCCCACTTCGCCTCCCACAGCTGGTGACTTGATTGGTCTGAGCATCAGCCTGGGCACTGAGGATAGCTTGGTTGATTTGAGCATCAGCCCCAGACAGGCTTTGCTGAGTGGATCCCAGTTGGGCACCTGTGGAAATCTGTCTCACTATCTCCCCTCTTCTCACTTAAAAAACAAACAACAACAAAAACCCAGACTCAACTTGTTCACTCAGCTCTGTAAGCATCTTTAGAAGACATTGCTGGCAGTGATTGGCTCTGGCTGTCTTCTTGGATGCCTTAAAGGTGAGGGGATCAAGTCCTGGACAGACAATATAACCTGTTTGCAGCACAAGAGGTACACTAGTTGGGAAGCTCTGCCTTAGTTGACCTGCTGCAAGACCACCTTGTACAAGGCGGGGCAAAAGAGGTTTGTAGTTGTGCATATGCGAAACAGTTTATTCTTGTATTATTATTTATTAATTATTGTATTATTTACTACACAAACAACTGTAAGCTTACTTTTGCCCACCCTGTATATTTAGTTTATTGATGGCCTCTAAGCCAGTATTCATTCACTAAAGATTGCCCAAGAAAAGCTTCTAGTTGATGTATCCATTGTCTCTCATAGGGACTACAATGTACAGTACTTGCAACCAATTTAAGTATGTTTGTAATATAAATTAGCAGAGCTGCACTCAGAACCCTCAGGGCTCTATAGAGCCAGGAACTGAGGGCAAATATGCAGTTAAAATAACTATTCATATTAATATTAATAAAAATAATAACTATTGATTTTTTAAATTAGTAGCTTTCATAGTGTTTTTATTATTGCATCATTTCACTCAAAGTAATAATTAAAATGTTATAGTTTGGAGGGTTAACAGAATTTCAACATGTAAAGTATATAAGGAGGTTTTCATTTCAAATTATATCTAGAATACTTAAGCTATATTTGAGACTAAATATTTAGATAGTAACAAAAATCTAAATGCCATACTTTATGTATTGCTAACATGTTATGCTGGTTAGATATTATAGTAATGCACATGAGCACAAGTTTACAGATGTCAGACATAATATGAAGTCAGCTACAGTAACCCACTCCTTCCCCTGTACTTGAGGGATACATTCTAAGACCACATTGGATGCCTGAAATCATGGCTAGTACCCTAAATTGATACTATGTTTTTTCTTATACATACTTACATTTTCACTTCAAGGAAGCACTATATGGCTTCTCTTTGGCATACTTGAATTGCTAGCATTCTATTCTAGCCCTTTGGGGATGTTATTAAATGAAATAAGGGTCCCTTGAACACAGCACCGTGATACCGTGGCAGTCAATCTGATAATTCAGACGGCTGTTGTGACTAACTGGCAAGTAGGGTATGCAGTGTGGATACACTGGATAAAGGGATCATTCGTATCCTGAGCAGATGGAGTGTGACAGCATGAGATTTCATCCATTAATAATGGCACACAGTTTAAAACTTATGAATTGTTTATTTCTGGAACTTTCCATTTAATATTTTCAGACTGTAGTTGACCATGGATAACTAAAACCATGGAAAAAGAAATTGCAGGTGAGGGGCGGGGGCACTGCTCCACTGGGTTTTGCAAAGCCAAAGCCAAACAGCAAATTTTGGTTCAAGGGCGATGCTGAACTTTGGTGCATCTCTTAAATTTTACACCCTTTTTTCCCTCTTTTAGTTTGACACAAGGGCTAGTTTTTCCTCAACCTTCAACTTCAGCTCTTCAGTGCCTGCAGCATCTTTTTTCTTTTTCATACTTCAGTGAAACCTTAAAAGACTGTTATGTATCTTACTCTCTGCTGGCTCTCAGGGCTTCCCTTTCCCCATCCTCCCAGGATGATGCCCACTCTGTCTGTCATCTCTCACCGGCAGAGATGGGAGGTCAAGGCAGACCAGAGGTAGGGCCCAGCCCCCCAAAATAAAGCTGACATACACTGAGCTAAAGAGCTACAATAAAGGAAATTTGAAGCAGTATCAGGCCCTTTGAAGGGACTGTCAAGAACTTGGTCAGCTCTTTGGGCGGTTCAGAGCTGTGACCCCAGAGGATAGGCTAAAAAAAAAAAAAAAACACAGGGACCCAAAACTAGCAAGGCAGCCTGGCCCTTTGAGGCAGATACAGGTAGAGAGACAGAAGGCAGGCCTAGGGTTCCCTACTGTTAAGAACCAGGCAAGCCATCTGAAGGAAAATGCAAATACTTGTTGCCTACAAATGGCCTGGCAGGTAATAAAAATTGTGAAGCTGGTCAGGTGGAAGACCTTGCCAGGTAGTGCTGGTGAGTGTGATCACTGGGAATGTTTATGTCCCTTCTAAGAGCCAACAGTATAAATGGTGAGGCCTCTCTGTAAGCTAGGTTCTTCCAGCAAGGGGCATCTGTTGATGGTTTGCACTGTCACAAGACCAGGTTTGGTATTGTGGATGGGCAGTTCTTGCCAAAGAAGAGGCTCCAACTTGGTAGCTTTCTAAGCAGCTTGAATTAACCAGCACTTGCATGAAGGTTGTGGATGGCTACTTTGATTTCCAGAGTCAACTGCAGTCTATGGGACAGGAAGACTAAAAGTAAGGCAGGTTTGGTTTTTGAGTTTCTTGGGCAGCTACCTCAGAGTGGGGACTCGAGTTTTCTGAAAAGGACAGGCTCTTTAAAATTGCTTCTGAGTTACATCAGCAGAAGCTCATGAGGTAACCTGTTCTTTTTCCCCCTCTCCCACCATATCCTCTTCCCACCTGTGCTACTGTCTCCTCCATGCCCTATATAAATCACAGAAGCTTGTCCTTGAACCTTGAAACTATTTGGGAAGGAGGTTGAAAGAGCTGGCCTTGGCTCTCATAGTCACTTTAGCCTTGTGTTATGTTAAAGGTGCCACCCAGTGTCAAAATGCACAGAGAGGTGCTGCCACCAAGGTGGGCAGAACATAGCACTAAAGAGCCCCAGTGGAGATGCAGCTAAAGGTTTGGCTCTTATCACCATCAGGAATGGACAGCCAGGGCCCCGACCAGAGTGAAGCAAGTAAGGCACTCACTCCCAAGGTTGTGCAAATGCAGAGGCAGATCCTGTTTTTGTTGAAAATATTGATATTTTGTTCATGATGAATTTTTGCACTTTGTTTATTAAACTGTTGTGTTAAAATCTTTATTTTGACTACTGAGTTTTTGGCATCCCTTAAATTTTGTACCACAAGTGAGTGCTTCATTCCCCTCACACTAGGTCCAGCCCTAAACACCTTCACAGTTGAATCAAAATCTTTTTTATGTTTTTAGTGAGAGGAAGGAAGAGAGACAGACTCCCGCATGCACCCTGATCGTGATCCACCAGGAAACCCCTGTCTGGGGCCAATGCTCTGACCATCTGGGGCCATGCTTGCAACTAAGCTATTTTTAGCTCAACACCTGGGGCGATGCGCTGGAATCAATGGAGCCATGGCTGCAGGAGGAGGGGGGAGGGAGGAGGGGGAGAAGCAGATGGTCACCTCTCTTTTTTTTTTTCTGAAGTTGGAAACGGGGAGGCAATCAGACAGACTCCCGCATGTGCCTGACCGAGATCCACCCGGCATGCCCACCAGGGGCGATGCTCTGCCCATCTTGGGGCATCGCTCTGCCGCAATCAGAGCCATTCTAGCGCCTGAGGCAGAGGCCACAGAGCCATCCTCAGCACCCGGGCCAACTTTGCTCCAATGGCGCTTTGGCTGCGGGAGGGGAAGAGAGAGACAGAGAGGAAGGAGAGGGGGGAGGGGTGGAAAGTAGATGGGCACTTCTCCTGTGTGCCCTGGCCAGGAATCAAACCTGGGACTCCTGCACGCCAGGCTGACGCTCTACCACAGAGCCAACTGGCCAGGGCTGGTCACCTCTCTTGTGTGCCCTGACCCAAGAATCAAACCCAGGTCTTCCACATGCCAGGTCAATGCTCTACTGCTGAGTCAACCAGCCAGGGCTGAATCAAAATCTTGAACCAGTTGAATAGTCCATCAGCACCAGAACCTTCTGGCCTTGTTTTTCCCCTTCATCTCCTGAGAATCTACCAAAACCAATAAGTAGAGAATACAGTAATTCTTTTCTGTATATTACAACCTCTGATTTAGAGTCAGCTAGTATTTTTGTACCTGTTGTTACATCACAGACCTATCCTAAAAAATGAGATATGCATGTCTAATTTAAATATTTTAGTTGAAAGGAAACATAGTGGTTGAGGTTGGATGCATTTGTTCTTTTACTGGACTGATATGATCTGGAATAGGATTAACTCTTACAGTCACTAACCTCACTTGAACTTCGCAAGGATAAAAGACTGTCAAGTTCTCATTTTTGTCTAGGATTGACAGATGTTTGATAATGAACTCCACAGTTCAGGATTTTGGCTTCTTTTATGCTAAGATGAAAATTAAAATAAAAACAGATACTCGAAAGTGGTATTTTTCTCATTAAAATTTTTCTTTTTAGTGTGAGAGTTTCTGAGGATGTATTTCAATATTTCTGGACCTTTGCTAGCTGGAAGAAAGGATAAACAGCTGCTCTAAACTGTGAAGAAATGGACTTCCAGTAGTTCTAATTGTACAAAAGAAAATTTGTTTTTGTTTTTTATTTCACTTTTCTTCTGGGAATGATAGTTTTGGTGAGACCTCTTTCTGCAGATATGAACCAAATATCTACGAGGAATAGCTCCAGATATGAATTAAGTAATTCAGTGAAGGTATTTCAGATTCTGCTTAATAGTGACAAAAGCTGACCTGGAAAAGGGTGATATAGTCTTTTAAATAATCACAGTAATTTAATTATTTTAATTATTCTTAGAAGATACACACTGAAATATCTAAGGGTGAAGAGTCTGTATCTTACTTTCTGATGGTTCATCAGTATTGCATGTGGGGTTTATAGGGAAGGGAGAAAACAAATGTCACAAAATGTGAACAACTGGTGAATCAAGTGAAGGATTTACAAGATTTCATTGTGTTATTTTTTCTTTTCAAATTTTCCATATGTTTAAAATCTTTAAGTTTTTAAAAAACTGATTTGTTATATGAAACTGGTTTATATCTATGAGAATATATACACACACACATATACATGCTTAAGATGTATACACTGCTCACAAAAATTAGGGGATTTTATTGCTTCATACTTATTTTGAAATATCCCCTAATTTTTGTGAGCAGTATATATACATCTGGTCCAATCTGTAGAGGAGACAGACACAAGGTTTCCCAGTGTCTGCCAGAATTTTAAATCCAGAGCAATTCATCTTGATTGATCAAGGGACTGGTAATCGATGGCGTGATACCAGAAACAAAGGCAGGGATCTTACATAGCTCTATGGCTGCCTTGTCCTTAGCAATGTTTTCTAATTCAGAATCCAGTCTGAGTCCTAACCCAGGATCGTGCACTGTGTTTAGGCACTGTCCCTCGAGGTTTTTAGTGGCCTACATTGCCTGACACCTGCTCCTGGCCATGGATCAGCACTACTTGTTCCCTGCGGGAAAATGACTCACGTTTTAGTGATGGTGCAATTGTCATGAATGCCTTGAAAGCTGTTTGTGCATTTATTCCAGTAACGTTACTGATTCCAGAAATGTTTAACCCTCATCACACCATTCCTATTTTTAAAGCCCAATATCTATGTTCAAAGCAATGAGAATTATTCAGGTATTCCACACAGGTCTTTCTTCACTGTTCCAACCCCTCCTCCTCCTGGAAATGTACATACACATTCCTTGCATGATCCTCCCCCCTCCCACATCAGATACACATAAGTAGTGGGTGTTGAAAGAATGTGGGGGATTGTATGAGTAAATTACCACCAGCTGTCTGAAGCCTTGATCATAATTTTTTCCTTGAGGCTCCTGTTACAGCTGACAGGGCTAGCTAGTGAAGGAGCTGGGTCTGAATAAAACACACACGTGCACACACACACACACACACAGTCCTCAAGATAGGAGAAAAGGTTGGGAGATAGAGGGAATACAGGATGAAGGCAGGTAGTGAGCAACCAGTTCATTCAACTTCATTGCCAGTGCCCTGGTCTCATATGATAAATCAGAGATCAGAGACGGGGAATCTGGCTCAGCCCTAGAGAGCAGTTTGGAACAGAACTGAAATTAAGTCCATGTCTCTATACAGGGTTGGAATCCTGCCTGGTATGCAAATTTTAATTAAAAAATAGCTATGATTTATTGAATGCTTAGAATGGCTAGGCAACAAATTCTATACATCATGTATTATTTTGTTCTCACAACTACCCTATTATGTAGTTAATATCATTAACCTTATTTTACAAATGAGGAATCTAAAGTATAGAGTTTAAGTAACTTGTCAAAATCACCAGACTGCTGGAGATTGACGAAGTGTGTGTGTGTGTGTGTGTGTGTGTGTGTGGCCCTGGGGGAAAAGGTGGAAATTATTCAACCCAAGTCTCTTATCCAAAAGTCAGAAATCTTAACCACTCTGTTGTTAATGCCTGCCAGTGACAGCAGCTATATGCTGTGTGGCTCTTCTGGGTGAATGGGACCCTAAGCAGTCACTCAGAAGAAACCAAACATCTCTCCTTCTACTAGTGAAAATTCAGGTTGGTTAATAAAAACACGATCTTTTGTAATCCTACTATATGATGATGTTTTGTATTATTACTAGCATCATTCAGGATCCTATTCAGATGCTGCCTTCTTTATGAAACCTTCTCTAGTCAAGTTAACTAATCATTGCCTCCTTTATGTTCCTCTTTGTACCTTTATTGTAGCACTTACACAATTTGATTTGTATTATAGTTTGACAACTGCCTGCCTGACTTTCCACACTAGGTTTTAAACATGTAATACAATACCTAGGATATGCTCTATGTTTGTTGAATTTATGTTGAATTGAATGAACTAAGGTAACCAAATTGCCCCTGAGTTTTATCAGACTGTGGGAATAAATTAAGTCCCATGAACTCCCACTTGTTCATTTAGGAAATAAAGTCTTTTACCAAGTCCTCTTTTCCACAAAAATATTTCTGTTTATCCCAAGGGTGTTTCCCAATCCCTAAAGCTGCTCTTGGTTTTGATCGCTGTGGCCCTAAGGCACAGTTGCCACTTTGCTTACTTTGTATGGTCCTCCTATCTCCCTAGCCCCTGCTCTGCTTCTGCTACTGAAGGGCAGATTCTTTAGTTCATCTACATACATCCAGTCTTTTCTCTTGGGGTTAGTTCATGGCTGGGGGAACCAGGCACATGCGTCTGAGCCTCCGTTTTGCCCATTAGCTTCATCTGTTGCACTAATAATACAGATCACAGATTTGAATTTATGAACTCTGTTGGTCAGTTTTTCACTACATGCAACTCCAGTTTTATTATACGGGGGAACCTGCTTCTCTTACTTGCCTGTCATTTCATCTCTTTAAGAACCTATTTTTTACCTGACCAGGCGGTGGCGCAGTGGATAGAGCATCAGACTGGGATGTGGAGGACCCAGGTTTGAGACCCCGAGGTCGCCAGCTTGAGTGTGGGCTCATCTGGTTTGAGCAAAAGCTCACCAGCTTAGACCCAAGGTCACTGGCTCAAGCAAGGGGTTACTCAGTCTGCTGTAGCCCCCCCCCCCCCCCGTCAAGGCACATATGAGAAATCAATCAATGAACAACTAAGGAACCGCAATGAAGAATTGATGTTTCTTATCGCTCTCCCTTCCTGTCTGTTTGTCCCTCTCTCTGACTCTCTCTGTCTCTGCCACCAAAAAAAAAAAAAAAAAAAAAGAACTCGTTTTCTCATTTATAAAAGAGGGCTGCCTTGCTGGGATGTTCTCTTAATGCTTCTTGGTTTCCCTTCATTGCACATACCAACATCTGGCATAGTGTAGTTTTTCTTTATAGTTTATATCAGTAGACTGTAAGCTCCATGAAAAAGGAGTCTTTGCTGTTCTCTCTCTTTTTTTTAACTGCTATAGCATCATAATGCCTGACACACATTGGTTCTCGGTATATATTTTTTGAATCAATGAATGAGAATGTATCAGAATTCTTTTGTAAATTAGAAGACATTGGTCCAGTTGTCTATTTCTGCACAATGATGTGCTCAAAAACTTAGTGGCTTAAACCAACAACCATTTAATTGCATCTACTGATTTTGTGGGTCAGGAATTTGGACAGGTCTCACTGAGCAATGTCTCTGCTTCGTGCTGTCAGTGGGTGGTATTCAGCTGAAGGTTGTTCAGGAGTTGCCAAAACAACCTCACTCACCGGCATAGAGTGTGAGTGATGCCTGACGCCTTCATGTAGACTGCTGGGTGGTCTTTCACAAGTGGCCTGGGGGCTCCCCTAAGGGTCTCTCCAGAAGAGTGGCCAGATTTCTTTTATGGCAGTTCGTTGTATTGAGCCCTCAGAGTAACTGCGAGGCTTCTCAGAATTTATGAGCTAGCAATGCATTCTGTTGGTCAAGCAAGTCACCAAAACCAGTGTAGATTCCAGGGGTGGAGAATTAGACCCCAAGTTGCAAGGAAAAAGTCGCAAAGAATTTTCAATTATCTCTAAGCTGCCACATTCCTCTAGCTTTTGACCATAAACATTACCACATGCATTACTCTTTCCTTCCCAAAGCCCCCCAAATTTTATAACATTTACTGCATCAGCTCAGTTCAGAATCTATCTAAATCAAGTTCAGCTGAAGATGAGGCTTCTGTGGTACAGCTCCTTAAATATGGTTCTTCTTCTTTTTTAATTGAATTTACTATGGTAACACTGGTTAATATAATTATACAGGTTTCAGGTGCCCAATTCTACAACACATCTCTATACACCGTATTGTGTATTCACTACCCCACAAGTCAAGTCGTATAGGGGGGGGATAAATGTATGGTTCCTCTCTCTTTTTTAAGATTTTATTTATTGATTTTAGAGGAGAGAGAGAGAGAGAAAAGGGGACATGGAGCAGGAAGATAGTAGTTGCTTCTCCTATATATCCTGACTAGGCAAGCCTGGAGTTGTGAACCAGCAACCTCAGCATTCAGGGTCAATCAGTGCTCTATCCACTGCGTCACCACAGGTCAGGATGTATGGTTCCTCTTAATCTGAAGACCTTTTGGTCTAGCCCCCTGGGCTCCTGGTTCCGTTCTTTGAGTCATTTTTTTTTTTTTCCATAAGAAATGGTACATATCTGTAGTCAGGCAACTTTCTTAGCCTGCTTCCTCTCAGTAGCAGGTTGATAGTCCAAAGGCATTTTTTTCATTCTGCACTGTTGTCGGGAGCCGATCAACGACGGCTGGCTGACAAAGTCACAGCAGAGAAGATCCACAACTGCTGGCTGACAAGGTCACAGCAGAAGAAGATCCAGAACTGCTGGTTGACAAAGTCACAGCAGAGAAGACCAATGGCTGCTGGTTGACAAAGTCACCGCAGTGAAGACCAATCAATGGCTGCGGGTTGACAAAGTCACCACAAAGGAAAGGCACAACGATACTTCCCCCTTTGACCTTTTTGAATTAATCTGGCCTTATATCCCCCCTTTTCTGGGTGTGTGCTATCATTTATGGCACAGGGATAATAGTACTGTGCTTTCCCTGTAGATTCGTAGTAATTTCTTTGGAAATGAGACAGAGGGTGTGAGTTCCACAGAAAAGCCTATAAGCCCCTTGAACTGGGCTCATAGACATAAGAGGCTGGCTATGATATCCCTCGTAAAGGGTTAAGTTTGTAGGAGAATTTCTTCTTATTAATCATGTTAGAAAAAATAGATTGTGACTTATGAATAGGTAGGAAACAGTAACTATACACAGAGCACCTTTCAACCTTCACTTAATTCATCACTTTACCTCCCTAGCCTTTTCATGTGGTAGAGTAAAGAAACTTTCCTTTCTTCTTGCATACCTGACCTGCAGGTGGTGGAACACTCTGAGAAGAATAAAGTTAGAACTTAACTAGTGTATGAATATAGTAAATAAATAAAATTTGACTAGATAATAGAATCTTAAGTAAGGTAGAGTTATTAATCAGTACTAACCTTTTAGAAGTTTGTACCAATATTGTTATTGCTATTCAAGTTATTGTATAACTGTACTTTGAATGACTTACCACCTGGTTTATAGCTTATAGAAATGAATTAACTGTTACCTAGAAAATGTAACCATAGTGAAACAAAAACAATTATTAATCAATGTATTCTGAATACCATGTGATTGTAACTTAGTGTGTGTGTATAAAAGTAAAGCTAGACCAGCATTTGGCAGAGATGCCTGGCAGTAAATGCTAACGAGAGAATAAAGAGAAAGAAAATAATTCAGCTCTCTCACTCGACTCACGACGACGCAGTCTCTTCCTGTGGGACCCCTGGATTCCCCCGGGGCTGGACCCCGGCACACTGTCTAATCTTTTTCAGTCCATGCTGGCACAATTCACTTAAAAACTTTGAGGGTATCTTTTTTACAAATTTATAGTCAGTTCCTAGACAAAAGCCATACACACTCTTCATTCTGACACAAACTCTTCTCTACCTTGGGCTTTCTATAAAGCTGCTGGAAGATAATGGATCCATAAAATTCTGGGCTCCTTTGTCTATTGGAGAGGCACACACTTAAGATTCTTACAGGTCTTTTAGTTTAACTGAAATGGTATATGAGACACCACTTTAAACCTTTTTGTGTTCTTAACCATCAGTCTAACAGTTACAACCCGGATTTGACTTTTGCCCTGAAACTATAGTTGACCCTTGAACGACCCAGGGATTAGGACTACCAACCCCCACTCAGTCAAAAATCTGTGTGTGACTTTTGACTCCCCAAAAACTTAATTATTAATAGTTATTGTTGCCCTGTCTGGATAGCTTGGTTGGTTAGAGTGTTGTCCTGATAAATAAAAGTTGCCAGTTGGATTACCAGTCAGGGCACATATAGAAACAGATCGATATTTCTCTTTGTCTCTCTCTTCCTCTTTCTAAATTCAATAAAATAAAAAAAAAAATTTAAGTCCATTGTTGACTGGAAGCCTTATTAATAACATAGTTAACACATATTTTTTGTTATATGTATGATATACTGTATACTTACAATAAACAAAGCTATAGAAAAGAAAATGTTTTAAGAAAATCATAAGAGAAAATACATTTACAGTACTATATTGTATGTTTACCTCCTCTATTTTATTTTACTTTATTCTTATTTTTTTAGGTGTGAAGAGGGGAGATAGTGAGGCAGACTCTCACATGTGCCCCAACCAGGGTTCACCTGGCAACGCTATTAGGGGCCTATGTTCAAATCAACCAATGCATTTTT
The DNA here is from genome assembly GCF_036850765.1 of Saccopteryx bilineata. NCBI lineage: Eukaryota > Metazoa > Chordata > Mammalia > Chiroptera > Emballonuridae > Saccopteryx > Saccopteryx bilineata. The sequence continues at coordinate 164,341,755 of NC_089492.1, forward strand.
AGTGCCTGAAGCTGATGTGCTTCAACCGAGCTATCCTCAGGACCCTGGGCCATGCTAAGAACAGTCCAGCTGGTTATGGGAGGGAAATAGGGAGAGCAGGGGGAAAGCAGATGGTCGCTTCTCCTGTGTGTCCTGACCAGGAATCAAACTCAGGACATCCAGACTCTGGGCCAACGCTCTATCCACTGAGGCACCTGCCAGGACCTCATTTTATTTTTCAATTACAGTTGACATTTAATATTATTTTATTAGTTTCAGGTGTACAGCATATTGGTTAGACAATTATATAATTTACAAAGTGATCCCCTTGATAATTCTAGTATCTACCTGGAACCATGCAAAATTATTACGATTTTATTGACTATATTCCCTATTCCGTACTTTATATTGCTGTGACTATTTTGTAACTACCAATTTGTACTTTTTAATTCCTTCCCATTTTTTTTTTTTTTTCATTTTTCTGAAGCTGGAAACAGGGAGAGACAGTCAGACAGACTCCCGCATGCGCCTGACCGGGATCCACCCGGCACGCCCACCAGGGGCGACGCTCTGCCCACCAGGGGGCGATGCTCTGCCCATCCTGGGCGTCGCCATGTTGCGACCAGAGCCACTCTAGCGCCTGGGGCAGAGGCCACAGAGCCATCCCCAGCGCCCGGGCCATCTTTGCTCCAATGGAGCCTTGGCTGTGGGAGGGGAAGAGAGAGACAGAGAGGAAAGCGCGGCGGAGGGGTGGAGAAGCAAATGGGCGCTTCTCCTGTGTGCCCTGGCCGGGAATCGAACCCGGGTCCTCCACATGCTAGGCCGACGCTCTACCGCTGAGCCAACCGGCCAGGGCAACTCCTTCCCATTTTTTACACAGCCCCCAAACCCTTCTTCTATCTAGCAACCATCAGTTTGTTTTCTGTATCTATCACTGTGTTTCTGTTTTGTGTATTTGCTTATTTTGTTCTTTTAGAGTCCACATGTGAGTGAAAATATGTGGTGTTTTTCTTTCTCTGCTGACTCATTTTACTTAGCATAATACCCTCTAGGTCCATCCATGTTGTCTGCAAATAGTTAGATTTTTTTTCTTTCTTTCTTTTTCTTTCTTTCTTTCTTTCTTTCTTTCTTTCTTTCTTTCTTTCTTTCTTTCTTTCTTTCTCTCTTTCTTTCTCTCTCTTTCTCTTTCTCTCTCTCTCTTTCTCTTTCTTTCTTTCCCTTCCTTCCTTCCTTTCTTTCTTTCTTTCTTTCTTTCTTTCTTTCTTTCTTTCTTTCTTTCTTTCTTTCTTTCATCTTTTCTTCCTTTCCTTTCCTTTCCTTTCCTTTCCTTTCCTTTCTTTTCTTTCTTTCTCTCTTTCATTCATTCATTCGTTCGTTCATTCATTCAGTGAGAGGCTGCGAGGCAGAGACAGACTCCGGCATGTTTTCCAATCAAGATCCACCTGGCAAGCCCCCTATCAGGGAATGCTCTGCTCCTCTGGGCCACTGCTCTGTTGCTCAGCAACTGAGCTACTTTAGTTCCTGAGATGAAGCCCTGGAGTCATCCTCAGTGCCTGGGGCCAACTTTGCTTGAACCATTCAACAATTTGAGCTATGGCTGCAGGACGGGAAGAGAGAGGGAGAGATAGAGAGGGGTGAGGGTGAAGGGTGGAGAAGCAGATGGTTGCTTCTCTTGTGTGCCCTGACCAGGAATCAAACCCAGGACTTCTACATGGCGGGCTGATGCTCTACTATTAAGCCAACTGGCCAGGGCAAATTTCATTTTTTTTTTATGGCTGAGTAGTGTTTTATTGTTTACATGTACTACCCTTCTTTATCCAGTAGTTTATGTTTCCATATCTTGGTTATTGTTAATAATGCTGCAATGAACATAGGTGTACATGTGTCTTTTTGAACTAGAATTTTGGATTTCTATGGATATATATGCAGAAGTTGGATTGCTGGATCATAAGCTATTTTCATAATGGCTGCACCTATTTGCAGCCCATAAGAGTTTTTTTTAAACATCATTGCCAACTTTTTTGTTGATTTATTGATGATAACCATTTTGACAAGTATGAGTTGATATCTCTGATGATTAGTAACATTGAGCGTGTGTGTGTGTGTGTGTGTGTGTGTGTGTGTGTGTGTTGACCACCTGCATGCCTTCTTTAGAGATGTGTCTAGTTAGCTCCTCTGCACCTTTTTTAATCAGATTGTTTTTTGTGTTTGGGGTTGTTTTTTTTTTTGGTGTTGAGTTGTATGAGTTCTTTATAAATTTTGGATATTAACCCCTTATCAGATGTATCATTTTGCAGATATCTTCTCCCATTTGTTTTGTTAATGGTTTCCTTTGCTGTGCAAAATTGTTTCATTTTGCTGCATAGTCCCATTTGGTTACTGTTTCTTTTGTTTTCCTTGCCTGAGGAGATATATGAGAAACAATATTACTAAGAGCAATGTCAGAAATTTTATTGCCTGTGTTTTCTTCTAGGAATTTTATGGTTTTGAGTCTTACATTTCTTTTTTTTTTTTTTACAGACACAGAGAGAGAGTCAGAGAGAGGGATAGACAGGGATAGACAGACAGAAATGGAGAGAGATGAGAAGCATCAATCATTAGTTTTTGTTGCACATTGCGACACCTTAGTTGTTCATTGATGGCTTTCTCATATGTGCCTTGACGGTGGGCCTTCAGCAGACCAAGTAACCCCTTGCTCAAGCCAGCGACCTTGGGTCCAAGCAGGTGAGCTTTGCTCAAACCAGATGAGCCCACGCTCAAGCTGACGACCTCGGGGTCTCAAACCTGGGTCCTCCGCATCCCAGTCCGATGCTCTATCCACTGCGCCACCACCTGGTCAGGCACATTTAATTCTTTAATTCATTTTGAGTTTGTTTATTTTTGTATATAGTGTAGGAAGGTGTTTTATTTATTTATATATTTTTTGCATGTATGTGTTCACTTTTCCCAGCAGCATTATTGAATAGACTGTCTTTACCTGCCTTCTATATCATATATTTAGTGACCATAAAGGCATGGGTTTATTTCTGGCTGTCTATTCTGTTCCATTGGTCTATGTGTCTGTTTTTGTGCCAGTGCCATATTGATTACTATAGCCTTGTCATGTAGCTTGATATCAGGAAGCATAATACTTCTAATTTTGTACTTTTTTCTTGTAGTTTAATATAAAGTTTTGGGTTATTTGTTTTAGTTCTATGAAAAATATCATTAGTATGTTGATAGAGATTGGATTGAATCTATAGATAGGTTTGGGTAATAAGGACATTTTAACAATGTTAATTCTTCATATCCATGAACATGATATATGCTTCCATTTATTTCTATCTTCTTCAGTTTCTTATAATTGGCCAAGTACAGGTCTTCTACATTCTTGGGTAAACTTATTCTTAGGTATTTCCTTTTTTTGATGTAATGATAAGTAAGATTGTTTTCTTAATTTCTCTTTCTGTCATTTCATTATTGGTGTATTAAAATGTGACTGACTTCTGAATATTAATCTCATATCCTGCTACTACTTTACTGAATTTACATATCAGTTCTAGAAGTTTTGTGGTTAATCTTTAGGTTTTGTATGTATAGTATCATGTCATCTGTACATAATGACAGTTTTATTTCTTCCTTTCCAATTTGGATGCCCCCCCCTTTTTTTTCTTGTCTGATTGTTGTGGCAAGGACTTCCAATACTGTGTTGAATAAAAGTGGTGAAAGTGGACAACTCTGTCTTGTTCCTGATCTTCTTCTTCTTCTTCTTCTTCTTTTTTCTTCTTTGAGAGACAGAGAGAATCAGAGAGAGGAACAGATAGGGACAGACAGACAGAAAGGGAGAGAGATGAGAAGCATCAATTCTTTGTTGAGGCACCTTAGTTGTTCATTGATTGCTTTCTCATACGTGCTTTGACCAGGGGGCTACAGCAGACCGAGTAACCCCTTGCTCAAGCCAGTGACCTTGGGCTCAAGCTGGTGAGCCTTTCTCAAGCCAGATGAACCTGGGCTCAAGCCAGCAACCTCAGTGTTTCGAACCTGGGTTCTCTGCATCCCAGTCTGACGCTGTATCCACTGTGCCACCACCGGATCAGACTTGTTCCTGATCTTAAGAAAAAAGCTTTTAGGCCTGACCTGTGGTGGCGCAGTGGATAAAGCGTCGACCTCGAAATGCTGAGGTCGCCGGTTCGAAACCCTGGGCTTGCCTGGTCAAGGCACATATGGGAGTTGATGCTTCCAGCTCCTCCCCCCCTTCTCTCTCTCTGTCTCTCCTCTCTCTGTCTCTCTGTTTCTCCCTCTCCTCTCTAAAATGAAAAAAAAAAAAAAAAAAAAAAAACAGGAAAAAAAAAACCAGAAAAAAAAAAAACAGAAAAAGGCTTTTAGCTTTTTGAACATGTTAGCTGTGCATTTGTCTTATATGGCCTTTATTTTTTTTTTTCTTTTTTTTTTTATTTTTTATTTATTAAATTTTTATTAATGGTAATGGGATGACATTAATAAATCAGGGTACATATATTCAAAGAAAACATGTCTAGGTTATTTTGTCATCAAATTATGTTGCAAACCCCTCGCCCAAAGTCAGATTGTCCTCCGTCACCCTCTATCTAGTTCTCTGTGCCCCTCCCCCTCCCCCTAACTCTCTCCCTCCCTCCCTCCCATGTCCTCCCTCCCCCCCCCCCATCCTTGGTAACCACCACACTCTTGTCCATGTCTCTTAGTCTCATTTTTATGTTCCACCAATGTATGGAATCATGTAGTTCTTGTTTTTTTCTGATTTGCTTATTTCACTCCTTATAATGTTATCAAGATCCCACCATTTTGCTGTAAATGATCTGATGTCATCATTTCTTATGGCTGAGTAGTATTCCATAGTGTATATGTGCCACATCTTCTTTATCCAGTCATCTATTGAAGGGATTTTTGGTTGTTTCCATGTCTTGGCCACTGTGAACAGTGCTGCAATGAACATGGGGCTACATGTGTCTTCACGTATCAATGTTTCTGAGGTTTTGGGGTATATACCCAGTAGAGGGATTGCTGGGTCATAAGGTAGTTCTATTTGCAGTTTTTTGAGAAACCACCATACTTTCCTCCATAATGGTTGTACTACTTTACAGTCCCACCAACAGTGAATGAGGGTTCCTTTTTCTCCACAGCCTCTCCAACATTTGCTATTACCCGTCTTGTTGATAATAGCTAATCTAACAGGAGTGAGGTGTTATCTCATTGTAGTTTTGATTTGCATTTCTCTAATAACTAATGAAGCTGAGCATCTTTTCATATATCTGTTGGCCATTTGTATCTCTTCCTGGGAGAAGTGTCTGTTCATGTCCTCTTCCCATTTTTTTATTGGATTGTTTGTTTGTTTGTTGTTGAGTTTTATGAGTTCTTTGTAAATTTTGGATATTAGGCCCTTATCTGAGCTGTCGTTTGAAAATATCAGTTCCCATATAGTTGGCTGTCTGTTTATTTTGATATCAGTTTCTCTTGCTGAGCAAAAACTTTTAATTCTGATGTAGTCCCATTCATTTATCTTTGCCTTCACTTCTCTTGCCATTGGAGTCAAGTTCATAAAATGTTCTTTAAAACCCAGGTCCATGATTTTAGTACCTATGTCTTCTTCTATGTACTTTATTGTTTCAGGTCTTATATTTAGGTCTTTGATCCATTTTGAATTAATTTTAGTACACGGGGACAGGCTGTAGTCGAGTTTCATTCTTTTGCATGTGGCTTTCCAGTTTTCCCAACACCATTTGTTGAAGAGGCTTTCTTTTCTCCATTGTGTGTTGTTGGCCCCTTTATCAAAGATTATTTGACCATATATATGTGGTTTTATTTCTGGGCTTTCTATTCTGTTCCATTGGTCTGAGTGTCTATTTTTTTGCCAATACCATGCTGTTTTGATTATCGTGGCCCTATAATATAGTTTAAAGTCAGGTATTGTAATGCCCCCAGCTTCATTCTTTTTCCTTAGGATTGTTTTGGCTATTCGGGGTTTTTTATAGTTCCATATAAATCTGATGATTTTTTGTTCCATTTCTTTAAAAAATCTCATAGGGATTTTGATGGGAATTGCATTAAATTTGTATATTGCTTTGGGTAATATGGCCATTTTGATTATATTTATTCTTCCTATCCAAGAACAAGGAATATTTTTCCATCTCATTGTATCTTTTTCGATTTCCTTTAACAATGCTTTGTAATTTTCATTATATAGGTCCTTTACGTTCTTTGTTATGTTTATTCCTAGGTATTTTATGTTTTTTGTTGCAATCGTGAAGGGGATTATTTTTTTGAGTTCGTTTTCTAATATTTCATTGTTGGCATATAGAAAGGCTATGGACTTTTGTATGTTAATTTTGTATCCTGCGACCTTACTGTATTGGTTTATTGTTTCTAATAATCTTTTTGTGGAGTCCTTCGGGTTTTCGATGTATAGGATCATATCATCAGCAAAAAGTGATAGCTTTACTTCTTCTTTTCCGATATGGATGCCTTTTATTTCTTTGTCTTGTCTGATTGCTCTGGCCAGAACTTCTAGCACCACGTTGAATAAGAGTGGAGAGAGTGGACAACCCTGTCTTGTTCCTGATTTAAGGTAGAAAGTCCTCAGTTTTATGCCGTTTAATAGGATGTTGGCTGATGGTTTATCATATATGGCCTTTATCATGTTGAGATATTTTCCTTCTATACCCATTTTGTTAAGAGTCTTAAACATAAAATTGTGTTGTATTTTATCAAAAGCCTTTTCTGCATCTATTGATAAGATCATGTGGTTTTTGTTCTTTGTTTTGTTGATATGGTGTATTACGTTAACCGTTTTGCGTATGTTGAACCATCCTTGAGATTCTGGGATGAATCCCACTTGATCATGATGTATTATTTTTTTAATATGTTGTTGTATTCGGTTTGCTAGTATTTTGTTTAGTATTTTAGCATCTGTATTCATTAGAGGTATTGGTCTGTAGTTTTCTTTCTTTGTGCCATCCTTGCCAGGTTTTGGTATGAGGGTTATGTTGGCCTCATAAAATGTGTTTGGAAGTATTGCTTCTTCTTCAATTTTTTGGAAGACTTTGAGTAGAATAGGAACCAAGTCTTCTTTGAATGTTTGATAGAATTCACTAGTATAACCGTCTGGGCCTGGACTTTTATTTTTGGGGAGATTTTTAATAGTTTTTTCTATTTCCTCCCTGCTGATTGGTCTGTTTAGGCTTTCTGCTTCTTCATGACTCAGTCTAGGAAGGTTGTATTGTTCTAGGAATTTATCCATTTCTTCTAGATTGTTGTATTTGGTGGCATATAATTTTTCATAGTATTCTACAATAATTCTTTGTATTTCTATGATGTCTGTGGTGATCTCTCCTCTTTCATATTGGGTCCTGTGTCTTTTTTCCTTGGTGAGTCTTGCCAAGGGTTTGTCAATTTTGTTGATCTTTTCAAAGAACCAGCTCCTTGTTTTATTGATTTTTTCTATAGTTTTTCTGTTCTCTATTTCATTTATTTCTGCTCTGATTTTTATTATCTCCTTTCTTCGGCTGGTTTTGGGTTGTCTTTGTTCTTCTTTTTCTAGTTCCTTAAGGTGGGAAGTTAAGTGGTTTACTTCGGCTCTCTCTTGTTTGTTCATATAGGCCTGAAGTGATATGAACTTTCCTCTTATTACTGCTTTTGCTGCATCCCAGAGATTCTGATATGTCGTATTTTCATTTTCATTTGTCTGTATATATCTTTTGATTTCTGCACTTATTTCTTCTTTGACCCATTCATTTTTTAGAAGTATGTTGTTTAGTTTCCACATTTTTGTGGGTTTTTCCCCCTCTTTTTTGCAGTTGAATTCTAGTTTCAAGGCTTTATGATCAGAAAATATGCTTGGTACAATTTCAATTTTTCTAAATTTGCTGATATTGTCTTTGTGGCCCAACATATGGTCAATTCTTGAGAATGTTCCATGTACACTAGAGAAAAATGTATACTCTGTCGTTTTGGGATGAAGTGTCCTGTAGATGTCTATCATATCCAGGTGTTCTAGTATTTCGTTTAAGGCCACTATATCTTTATTGATTCTCTGTTTGGATGACCGATCTAGAGCCGTCAGTGGTGTATTGAGGTCTCCAAGTATGATTGTATTTTTGTTAGTTTTTGTTTTAAGGTCAATAAGTAGCTGTCTTATATATTTTGGTGCTCCTTGGTTTGGTGCATATATATTAAGGATTGTTATGTCTTCTTGATTCAACTTCCCCTTAATCATTATGAAATGACCATTTTTGTCTCTGAGTACTTTTTCTGTCTTGTAGTCAGCATTATTAGATATGAGTATTGCTACACCTGCTTTTTTTGGGGTGTTGTTTACTTGGAGTATTGTTTTCCAGCCTTTCACTTTGAATTTGTTTTTATCCTTGTTGCTTAGATGTGTTTCTTGTAGGCAGCATATAGTTGGATTTTCTTTTTTAATCCATTCTGCTACTCTGTGTCTTTTTATTGGTAAGTTTAATCCATTTACATTTAGTGTAATTATTGACACTTGTGGGTTCCCTACTGCCATTTTATAAATTGCTTTCTGTTAGTTTTGTATCTAGTTTGATTCTTCTCTTTTGTTTTTCTATCATTTGTTTTTGTTTGTTTGTGTTCCATACTTCTTTCCTCTGTTGCTACCTTTTTTAAGTCAAGTGTTTTTGTGGTGGTTTTTTTGAGAGTGGTTACCATTAAGTAATGAAAAGGGTACCTACCATATTCATTGTAGTACCCTATCTTATAAGTATTTCTGCACTTCATCATCCTTTGCTACTGTTAATCTCCATCCTCTCCCCCCTTTTTTTCCTTTGTTGTCACAGTTTAAGTTTGGTTTTATTGTGTTCTTGGTGGAGCTGTTACTTGTGGTTTTGTTTTCTTTTGTTCTTTGAATCTGGTTGGAAAACCCCCCTTAGTATTTCCTGGAGTGGGGGCTTTCTGTTGATAAATTCTCTCATCTTTTCTGTATTTGTGAATGTTTTTATATCTCCTTCATACTTGAAGGATAGCTTTGATGGGTATAGTATTCTTGGCTGAAAGTTCCTCTCTTTCAGGGCTTTAAATATTGGGGTCCACTCTCTTCTAGCTTGTAGAGTTTCTGCTGAGAAATCTGATGATAATCTAATAGGCCTTCCTTTATATGTTGTACTCTTCTTTTCCCTGGCTGCCTTGAGAATTTTTTCTTTGTCATTGGTTTGTGTCATCTTTATTATGATGTGCCTTGGAGTGGGTTTGTTGGGGTTAAGAAAACTTGGTGTTCTGTTTGCTTCTTGAATTTGAGGCTTTAGTTCCTTCCACAGGCTTGGGAAGTTCTCATCTATTATTTGTTTGAGTATATTCTCCATTCCATTTTCTTTCTCTTCTCCCTCTGATATACCTATTATTCTTATGTTATTCTTTCTGATGGAGTCAGACAATTCCTGTAGGGCTTTCTCATTTTTTATTATTTTTGAGTCTCTTTCTTCTTCTCTCTGTTGTGCCTCAAGTTGTTTGTCTTCTATTTCACTAATCCTATCTTCAATCTGGGCTGTTCTGTTAGCTAAGCTTGTTACCTCATTTTTCAGCTCGTGAATTGAGTTTTTCATTTCTGTTTGATTTGTTTTTATCATTTCAATTTCCTTGGTAATATATTCTTTGTGTTCATTGAGTTGTTTTCTGATCTCCCTATATTGCCTTTCTGTGTTTTCTTGTATATCTCTGAGTAGTTTTAAGATTTCTATTTTAAATTCTCTGTCATTTAGCTCCAAGGCTTCCAATATGTTAAGTCTTTTCTCCATAGATTTTTCCACATCTATTTGTGTTACCTCTCTTTCTTTTGTATCCATAATATTCGATTTCCTCTTTCTTATCGGCATCTGAGGGTGGTCTTATTGATAGCACTAATTAGAATTAATAAAGAGTAAAAAGAAAAAAAAAAAAAAAAAAAGGGTAAAACACCCCACAAAAAAAACCAGTAATAATTTATTATTTCCCCCTTTTTTTCTCTCTTCTCTTTCCCTCCTCTCCCCTCCTCAGGGAAATATCGTGCCTATAATAGAGGGCCTGATTTGGGGTGAAGAGTTCAAGGGGCAAAAAAAGGGAGTAGGGACCTACTAAATGCAAAAAAAAAAAAAAAAAAAAGGAAGAAAATCTTAGACAAGCATAAGATGATTTGCTTGTAAGTGATGGTCAACTAAGAGATATAATGAGAGGGATAAGAGGGAATCAGAAAAAAGGACCAAAAAAGAATAATAAAGAAGAAAAAATAAAAATAATAAGAAAAAAATCTGTTGTATTAAGTGGAGCGAAGACTAAATACAATGGAGACCTTGGGTTGGGAGGACCCAAAATGCCACAAAAATAAACAAACAAGAGAAAAAAAAAATAAAAACAAAAGCAAAAAAGAGAAATAAAGCCAAAAAAAAGCCTTGAGTCCCAAATTAACTAATTTGTTTGTGATTGAGGATTATATGGGAGGAAAGTAAAATGAGAAAAGAAAAAACGAATAGAAAGGAAAAAATAAGAAAAAGAAAAAACGAAGGAAGAAATAAAATAGGAGGAGAAAAAAACAAAATAAAGCAAGACAAAAAAAAAAAAACAAAAGAGGAGAGAGTGAGAGTTAAGTGTTTTGGAGTATAACCTTAAAGGAGGGTGAGGATGAAGAAAAAAAATAAAATGCAACACTCATGGGTAGTGTAGTTCAAGAAAGGGGAAGCATAAGATGGGCAGAGAATAGAAGGACCGAGGTGGAGGAAATAAAGGCAAAAAGATAGAAGAAACAAACAACAACAACAACAACAAAAAATTAGTGGATCAAGTTGTAAAGTCTGTGGGTTTTTCTTGATTTTGAGAGGTTAACTTCTTCCTTTTTCTTTTCTCTCCCTCTTCCTAGTCGGTGACTCTGTACCCCAGGCTCTGCCCCTGTGTCACTCTTAGGTAGGGATTTGCAGTTGATGGGATTCTATGGCAATGTCATATAATTGGCTTTAGTCTTGCTGGAAGTAAAGGCTTGTTGGCGTTTGCAGGGTCCAACGATGAGAGAGTTTGCTTTCCTGGATTCTCTCTCCTAGTCCCCCCTTTCTGAATTAGCAGCCTGGTGATCCAGCTATAAGGCTGCAACTGCTTCTGCCTGGGGAGTAAGAGGCTCAAAGAGCTGGGAAATCCCCACTCTATCCCCACTCAGTGCAAGGCTTTGGGAAAGGCTCTGAGAGTCAGGGCCTCCAGTGTAATCAGGCGGGGGTGGGAGTCAATTGTTTTCAAGGTGACTGTTCAGCGCCTATCATTTAGTTGGACCTCTCAACCCAGGCTTTCCACACTTTGTAGCCTGTTTTTGTAGGGAAGAAGAGGCACTAGTCTCTGCTTACGACTAGTGTAGTATAGACCTTATTATCTGCCAAGTCCTTCTTGTTAGCGTTTATCCCTGAATATGGAGGCTCTATCAATCAGAAGTTGCCCCCGCCCCTTTAGCGAGAGGCACTAAAAAATATCACGCCTCTTGTCTTGGATCGCTGAACTGAGAGAGATCTTATCAATTAGAACCGAGGGTGCGCAGATTTTATGGGTTAAGCTAATTTCAGTGATTGGGTCGCAGCTGTGTTTCCGAAGGTATTTTAGGCTGCCTGTGGGCGCCCCTCCCCCAACGCTTGATTGTTAGCTTGAATGGCTGGGTGAGGTGCCCCGCCCACGGAGAGAATCTCCCAAACCTCTCCCGCTCGGCCCGCCGCTGGCGGCTGGACCGCACCAGGCGCAGGATAATGGAGCCCCCTGGGTGTGCGGGCCAGTAGGGCGCCCTGGGCGCGTGGAATGCCCAAGGCACGCGTGCGAATGGGGCGCTCCGGGCACCGGTGGCCAGCGACCCCCACTCGCAGTGTGCGGGCCGCTGGGAACGTCAGCGGTGCTCAACCGGACCGGGCGCGCGCGCGGAGGCTCCTGGCGGCCGCTCGCAGTGGCGGTTCGCGGGGGTTCGCGGCGGCTCGCGGGGGCTCGCGGCGGCTCGCGGTCGGCCGCTCGCGGCGGCTCGTGGTTCCCAAGTATATGGGCTGACTCACCGCAGGCGCACTCCCTGGCGGCTTGAATGAGCGTCGCTGAGGTAGCTTCCTCCACACCCTCGTCTCTCAGATTCAAGTGATAACAGTCCTTTTGCTTTCAGTTTGTGTGGAACTCCGGAATGTTCCGAGGATAAATTTTTCTGTTTCTAGTTGATAAATTTGTTGTGATTTAGGGGAGAGCTGTCGGACGCGCTTCTCATGGCGCCATTTCCGTGAGGTCACCTCTATACCATTTTTTTATATGGCCTTTATTATGTTGAGTTGTATTCCTTCTATTCCCACTTTGCTGAAAGTTTTTATCATAAACTGATGCTGGATTTTGTCAAAAGTTTTTTCTGTATCTTTTGATATGATCATATGACTTTTGTGCTTTAGTTAAGTGGTGTATCATGTTAATTGATTTGCATATATTGAATCAATCTTGCATCCCAGAAATAAATTCCACTTGATCATAGTATGTGATCGTTTTACTGTATTGCTGAATATTTTGAATGTGGAAGGGGCCACACTGCAAACTGAGGCCTGTTTCCACCAGTACTAGGCCTGGGGCAAGTCAATAAATTGCAAGGTACCCTGAAATCTGCCACCACCTGCTGGCTGCCCATAAGGCTCAGCCACTGAAGGATCCTCAGGCAGTACATGAGTTGGGTGAGGCATGGTCTCATGGAGTCACCAGAGTAGGGGGAGTGGTATTCATCAGATTAATACAGAGTCAAATCTGGTTCCAGGGCTGGCCTGAGGCCACTCAACAAAAGTCTCAGGGTACACCAAGGCCAGCACCACCCACCTGGGGCCAGTGAATCTTTGCACTGGGGTGGGATCCCAGGGAATTTATAGGGTGGAGCCAGTGGAGTTTACCAGGGTAATACAGATTCAGTTTTGGTCATGTGGAGCAAGGACTCAACACAGAAACAATGGTGGGTATCCCTACAGTCCTTGTCTTGATGCCACACAACTCAGGTTTCTCCCTTTATGTCTCTCACACCCCTGAGCCTGATAGAATCCCTCGAGAGATTTTTAAGAAAGACAGCAGTGCAGGCCCTGGTTGGTTAATTCTGAAAGAGCCTCAGGCCGTGTGTGAGTTGGGTCAGGGAGAGTCTTGGAGTCATCAGGGTGAAACTAGTGGCATTTACCATACTAATGAGGGTTAAGATTTGGCATCTGGTGTGGGGATCCACACAGGAAAAATGGCACTCTTTCCTGCAGAAGGGCTTAACACAGACACTATGGCAGCTGTTCCTCCAATCCTCTCATTGAAGCCACACAATTCAGTTTCTCCCTGTGTGTTTCTGGTAACACCTGAGTTTGATGAGAATTCCTCAAGAGATTTTTTAAGAAAGACTGCAGTGCAGGTCCAGGCTGGTTGGTGCCAAGAAAGCCTTGGGTCATGTGCTACTTGGGTAAGGTAAGGTCTCAGGGAGTTCTCAAGGTGGAGCTAGTGGAGGTCACCAGGCTGATGAAGATTTAGATTTGGCCATGTAGGAGGAGGGCTCAACACTGGGAAGATGGCACCTGTTTCTCCAACCCTCACCTTCAAGCCACACAACTCAGTTTCTCCCTGTATGTCTCTGGTGTCCCCTGAGCCACTCCATCTATACTGGAGCTCAAAGTCAATGCCTATTATGAGTGAGGGTTTGTGTGCTGGCTCTTTAAAAGGACACTTACATTTGCAGCAGCCCTCCATCTCACCCTGATAGATGGAATTCTACTGATTTCCACAGCCAGATGGTATGTAGGTACCTCTTGTTAGCACTGGTGTTCTGGACTGGGGAGCTCAGCATGGGGCTGAGAATCCTTGCTCCTCAGTGGTGACCTCTGCAACTGAGATATTTCTCTGGATTCTCAACTGCCACATGTGGTGTATGGCCAGGCCCTTTTGAATCTCCACCCCTTCTACCAGTCTTGACATGGTTTCTTCTTTATATGCTTAATTATAAGATTTCTGATCAGTCTTCAGATGGTTCTCCAGATTGACTGTTCTATAATTTAGTTGTAATTTTGATGTGGTCATGGGAGGAGGTGCCATCTTGACCAGAATATCTACATTCTTTGTTTACAAGATGAAAAAAATCAGTATATAAGTGGACCAGCACAGTTCAAACCCTTGTTGTGCAAGGGTCAACTATAATTCTTTCTTTCTTTTTTTTTTTTGAGAGGTGGGGATGCAGAGAGACAGACTCTCGCATGTGCCCCAACTGGGATCCACCTGGCAAGCCTCCTACCGGGCAGGTAATGCTCTGCCCATCTGGGGCTGCTGCTCCATTGCTCAGCAACCAAGCTATTTTAGCACCTGAAGTGAGGCCATGGAGCCCCTCAGTGCCCAGGGGCAACTTGCTTGAACTGAGGAAGGAGGGGCAGGCCTCCTCTTCCCTGAGAAGGAAGAAATGAAAAGAATATGAGGGAAAGGAGCCAGCTGGGGTAACTGAGTCAGCCAGTGATAAATTATCTATATCCCATAGTTACAATACAAAACAAGAATAGCAGGATCTGTATGTAACTATGGCCAGTGATCTGGAAACCCCTTCCCCCTTCTTTACCCCATCAAAACTTTCCCTCCCCTCTCCCTGAGTCCTGGGAAACCTTAAACACAGAAATCACATGCCCATTGTTTAGATACTGTAAAGGTATATAACCTGTAAGAAAGTCAACTTTGGGGAGCTCGTGTTTTGGAGTTACAAGTGCCATGTGCTCCATCAGCTTTAATAAATCCTACTTCCTTCATCAAGTTGTCTGGACACCTGCAATAGAACCATTGAAGCTATGGCTGCAGGAGGGGACAAGGAGGGGGCGGGGGTGGAGAAGCAGATGGTTGCTTCTTCTGTGGGCCCTGACTGGGAATCAACCAAGGACTTCTACGCACCAGGCTGATGCTCTACCGCTGAGCCAAGTGGCCAGAGCTAATTCATATATATATATATATTGACTATAGAGAGAAAGAAAGTGGGTAAGAGAGAAATCAATGATTGATACTTATATGTGCCTTGACTGGGATCCAACCTGCAACCTTGGCATATTGGGATGATGTACCAACTGACTGAGTAAGCAGCCAGGGCCCATAGTTCTTATTCTGAAAGCTCTTGCAATCTAGAGAGACTGGCCTTAAGAAGTAGTTTGGTTTTTAACCTGGTCCTACTCTTTATATTTCCTCTAAATTCTGCTTAAAAACAGAATGGTTCTTTTCTTTCTTTTTTTCTCTCTCTCTTTCTTTCTTTCCCATCTTTTTATATGTGGTTAAAAGAAACCATTTAGTACTTTGGAAATTCTAAAGATTTCCTTTGCTAGATCTATTCATACATTGGGTACATTTTCTATTTTCCACATTCCAAGGAATAATAGTTTTGCTAAATTTCTGCCACTACATAAGACAGATTATTTTATTTCAGCCCCAACAATATTTTCTTTACTGTCCTTTATAGTTTCTCCACCAGTGTTCTTTTCTCCACCAGTTTTCTCCACTGAGAGATGCATCAGAATTAGGGTGTGCATTTAAAGGCACCTCCTCCATTTTAGGCTGTTCCAGCTTTTGCTGTATCCAGGTCCCAAAGTCATGCCATTTATTTTAGAGTTTTGTTACAGTGACACTCACTTACAGGTACCAAATTTGGTCCAGGTATCTATTGCTACATAGTAAATTACTCCAAAACTTATGGCTTAACATAAAAGACATTTTATTATATCTCATGATTCTGTTGTAAAGTACCATTTCGCTGGGTTTACATAGAGACACCAAGTCCAAATGAATTTTTAAGGAATTTTATTAAAAGGAGGAAATTTAATATGCTGGCTGTATATGGCTAACACGGGACATAGCTGACCCAAATCACGCGGGCAGCTCACAGTCCTGAGGCAGTTTATATACCTTTGATCACACACAGGTTGGTGGGAAAAGGGGGAGGGGGAGTGATGACACAATACATTAGCAGGCTTATAACACTCATCTATAGGATTTATAAAAAAAATTTCTACATATCAAAACTTATAAGGTAACACCATAGCGAAAAATGTTGTTCTACATATCAGAAGATATTTCCAAATTTTTTACTGTTCATTTGCTATTTCTTTGTTTAGAGGTATAAACATCAATCACATGTTTTTCAGGAGGGGAGGGAGAATTTACATGACCTCAGGGGATTAAGCCTGCCAATGACCCATTTAAGAAGAAAGAAAGAGAAAGGAAAGTGGCTTGCCTTGTCTCTCCCTCCCCTCCCCACACCTGGCTAGGTGTTTACTGTTTCTCACAGAGGTGGGGGAGGGGGAATCTAAGTCTCCCCAGCACAAAATCTCTTTACAACACAATGTTCTTGTCTATCCTGAGTTGGTGCAAATCACACACAAGTATAAAATCATATTCACAAAATCTCTCTGTATGCTTAGCCCAAATTATAAAATGGCCTTTAAGCTTCCTGGTAAAAAGGGTTTCCTACACAGTATGTCTCTGCAAGCCAAAAAACTCCCACATTCCTTTACTTTCACTCCCTACAGAAAGAAAAGGACAAGAAACCTGACTTTAAAACATCAATATTAATTTTTCAATTCTTTGGTACCTTACCACAGTTTGGGGGATCAGTAATTCTAGCATGACTCAGCAGAGCAAATTCACTCCATATAGCCACAGCTGGGGTTGCTTGATTATGTCCCGCTGTTGGCTGAACTGATCTGGAAAGTCCAAGACTGCTTCACTCATGCACCTGGCACCTTGATGGGAACTGCTAGGCGGTGCTCAGTTAGGCCCCTTCCTCTCTCCTTGTAGTCTCAGGACCTCTCCACATGGATTCTCTAGCAGAGGGGTTATTATCTGGCAGCAGGGCTTCAAAAGCGAGTCTCACAAGAGTCTTGCATGGAAGTTACAAGCCTTCATTTTGTATTGGCTTTGGCAGTCCCAGAGAGAATGTCTCTTACACTGCATTCTACAGTCAAGTGAGTCCCTAAAACCAACCCAGATTAAAGGGAAGAGAATTAGATTTTGTCCTTCCATAGGAGAAGAGGAAAGAATTTGTGGTCATCTTTAACCTATCACAGAAACTATCTTTGATTGCAGAATGATTCCTCTCTGCCTGGAGAGGACATGTTTTTTGAGGTTTTGGGTGTTTATTTTGTATTTTTCTGGAGTGAAAATCAGGGAGGCAGAGAGACAGACTCCTGCATGTGCCGACCAGGATGCACCCGGCATGCTCACCGAGGGGGATGATTTGCCCATCTGGGGCGCTACTCCATTGCAACTGGAGCCATTCTAGCGCCTGAGGTGGAGGCCATAAAGCCATCCTCAGTGCCTGAGCCAACTTAGCTCCAATAGAGCCTTGGCTGCGGGGAGGGAAGAGAAATAGCGAGAAAGGAGAGGGGGAAGGGTGGAGAAGCAGATGGGTGCTTCTTCTGTGTGCCCTGGCCAGTAATAGAATCCAGGACTTCCATATGCCGGGCTGACGCTCTACTACTGAGCAAATCGGCCAGGGCCTGGAGAGGACATATTTTAAACCCAAGGTTAGAGAGAATGACATGGAGCTTTGAAAGACAAAGGAGACATCTGCTGACTAACCAAGTTAGCTGAACCAACATCTGCTGACTAACCAAGTTAGCTGAACCAATTGCAGAATTGCAGTGATCAGTGAAGGGACAGATGTTGCAGAGATAGTTTCCCCTCTGTAAGTCTCAGTGAATGTAAGGGGTCAAAATCAGAAAAGCAGTATACAGTGCATAGTGAGTGGTTAGGCATGATGTTCTGGAGCTGAAGTGATTTCAGATCTCAGCTTTGTGAATGTAGGCAATATAATTTACCTCCTGCCTGTGCTCTACATGAGTCATTTACAGAACAGAGATAACTAGAGTCCATGTCATTACATTATTTTGAGGATGGAAGGAATCAGTACATACAACACTTTTAAATCTTTTTTTAAATTAATTAATTAATTTATTTATTATTCACTCATTCATTTTTAGGGAGAGATGAAAAAGAGGGAATGAGAAAGGGAGAGAGAGAAGTGGGGGAGGAGCAGTAAGCATCAACTCCCATACGTGTCTTGACCAGGCAAGCCCAGGGTTTCAAACCAGTGACCTCAGCATTCCAGGTTGATGCTTTATCCACTGCACCACCACAGGTCAGGCAGGTGTGATTATTTTTGTTATTGCTTTATAACAAAAGTTCACAGAGTAATCCACATCCAGATCAATAGTCCTTTCTATCCAGAATCAAGCGGGGGAGGAGAAAGGAAAAAAAGGAATAGAAAATCTTAATGGATGGTTAAAGTACAATTGGAATATTTGCAGCCAACTCTAAGATAGATGCCTTCTTATTTTTTGTCCTTTGTCATTAATTCAAACATTTCCTGAAGCACAATCAGTTGACAGGTTCAAGAGTAGTATATTCAGGAAAGATTAACGTAACTGGTTTAATTTATCAACATTAACTACCCAGATTCTGTGAATTCTAATCCAGAAAACTGTGACAGAACATATTTGACCTTCTACATAATGAGCACTGGGACCTACAGTCTCTCTCTGCCTTAGTCTCGAAATGAATTAAAAAATAAAATAATACGTCGAGATAGCCAGGTTATGCTTCAGCAATAAAGAATTCCCTGATTTCAGTGACTTAACAAAACAAAAATGTATTTCTTACATATTGCTTATGCTCAATTGGGTCAGTAGGAATGCTGGTCATTAGAGTCATCCAGAGACCCAGGTTGATTAAACTTTCATCTTGACACATACTGATCTTCAAGGATCAATACAACAGTGGAAATTGACAGTTGCCTATTGTATACTGGCTCTTAAAATTTTCTACATTCTACCTAGAAATGGCTAGATGGTGACTTTCTCTCATTTCAATGGCCAAAAGAAGTTATATTTCATTGGCCAAAAGCCACACCTAATTTTAAATGGTGTAGGGAAGGAAAAATTACCATGTATCCGCAAGGAGAAAAGCTTAACAAAAAGAAGGAAATAGAGTAACTGGTAGATTGTATTATTGTTCCACAAATACTCACCTCTCCTGCACTCCTGTGTTCTACTTTGAGAACAATATTTCTCAGGTAGCTGCTACTGCTTCTTCAGTGTGGATCCTGGAATGAGAGATACATGGAGTAGATTTGACCCATGCATGACCAATTCAATCCTGAAACACAGATATTTGAGTGGAAATGGATATTTGTTGTACAATACTGAGATTTGGGAGTTCTTTGTTAAGCAGCATTGTTTCAGCAAAAAGGTGACTAATATGGTCTAATACAATGGTAGTCAACCTGGTCCCTACTGCCCACTAGTAGGCATTCCAACTTTCATGGTGGGCGGTAGTGGAGCAACCAAAGTATAAATAAAAAGATAGATTTAACTATAGTAAGTTGTTTTATAAAAATTTATTCTGCCAAACTTAGCAAAAATCCAACATAAAGTACTTGGTGAGTAATTATTATTATATGCTTTAACTTGCTGTAACTCTGCTTTATAAATTTTGTAAAGTGAAGTGACTCCCCTACTTTATAAATCACCATTACTGTGGAGCCAGTGAGCGGTTAGAAAATTTTACTACTAACAGAGATACAAAAGTGGGCAGAAGGTATAAAAAGGTTGACTACCCCTGCTCTAATATATATAATATACAGTGATTCAACACAACAGAATTCATGATGATTGGCTACTACAGATAATAGTTTGTATATCAGTATATGGAAAAGAACTTATTAGTTAGTATTCTGAGAAATAGAAAGTAAAATGCAGTGATGTTAAATATATATATATATCTAAAATATCCATGCCCTGGCTGGAGAGCTTGGTTGGTTAGAGCTTTGTCCTGAAGCACAGAGTTTGTCAATTTGATTCCCAGTTAGGGCACATACAGAAACAAATCAATGATTCTGTCTGTCTGTCTCTCCCTCCTTACTATCTCCCTAAAATCAATAAATAAAAATAAAATATCCTAACTATCAAATTATTTCTTATCTACTAAGTAACAAGAAAAAATAAAATGATGAATCCTAGTGCTGTTGAGGCTATGTAAGATGATAAAATTAGTCCTTTTACCATAAAATTCTTATACCTTCAAAACACTAAAATAATGAATGCATGAAACTTCATTAACATATTGTTTATAAGTCTAATACTAGAAATAGAATAAGTGTGCAGTAATAGAACATTATTAAATAAACTATGGTTATGTTGATATTATATAATATACAATCATTAGAATATGAATATGAACACTCACTAATAACATGGTCAAATATTTAACAAGTGAAAAAAGGAGGTTATAAATTTATGTCTAAGTTGTAGTTGTAACTCTATGAATGGATATGTAATATATATGGATAATGACTAGAGGAATATGGAAAAATTTCAACAGTTGTGCTGGAGGGTGAATGGGTTGTTTTCAAAATATAACAAAAAGTTTCTTTTTTGATAATAAATGTAATATCTAAAACAACACATTTCTCAATATACGTGTGTGTGTGTGTTTGTGTAAGAGTCATTGGTTTAGAAAATACATTTTTAAAAGATTGGAAATAAATTAAATGAATTTTAATATTGATTATCTCTGGGGAGTGCGGGTAATTTACTTTCTACATACTTTTCTGTGTTTTTCAAATATTTTACATTGACTATATGATGAACTTTGTAAAAAAGTAATTTTAAGAACAAATGAGCATATTTTCTAGCCTCACTTCTGAGATCTCACACTTTATATAGTTAATATATCATTTCTTGAATGTAGTGCATGTCTGGCTATAGACAAGAGTTCCTCTCCAAACTCACTAGCCCATAATTTGATTTGACACAAAACTAAATATAGTGACAACTTTGAGATGGAGGGCAGAAACCTGATTTTCCCTGCCCTCTCCCTTTTAATTCCTTCAGAGGCAGCAGTAGAATCTTTTCAAGACCGGTGGCCTGTGAGCCTTGTCTCATTAAATGTTTTAAAATGTTTGCTGAAAATATTCTAAGTTCTGCAGCACTATGGCCTTAGGTAGAAGTTAAGTGTTAAGGTTTGGGGGTCTTTTAGACAGTTCCTCTAAACTCTCAAAAGTTTTAGTGTTATCGTACCTGCCCAGCTTCTATTCTATACTGATAAGTATGAGAACTAATCCAAGAGATGGGAAGCAGGGTGACAGTTTGCCCCAGGATACAAGTTCCCAAAATCTCAGTCATGGGAGGGTCCTTCCTGAGTTTAACTGCTAGGATACCACTTTATTCTAGAGAAGCCTTGTTGATCTGATCTTCAGAGAGCATGTCTCTAGGGCCATACTTTGTAGAAAACATCCTTAACAGAGACTTTCAGCCTTTTAGGGCCTCAAATTTATCCTCCGAGAAATAACTATAAATCAGTACTGCCACATGTGGGCACTATAAAATTTTCTACAAATTAAAAAGTCAGTGGTAATGCTAATAATAACAATGATTATGTCACTCAATAAAAAGGTTTTATTTTAGAGCTAAAAAGGAACTTCAGGGCTCTAACCACTTTAATTATAGCATGTCTGACTTGTTTAAATCTTGTTACATAAATAGATAGCCCAGGGTCTCAGGCAGTGCTATTTCCAAAGGGCCTTTTCCATGATTTTAGAACTGTTGTAAGGGAGAGATTCTAGGTCCTGATGGCCAGTGTCTTGAAGCTTTTCTAGTGTTCTGGGAAGTTCCAGAGCCCTTTGTCCTCTTGCAGCTAGTGGTAGATCCCAGTTGCTTCTGTGCTTGGGGAACTGAAACCCAGAAAGATAGAATACCATAAAACCAGAGATATCTGAAATGGAGATAGCTGAGAAGGCTGCAGGGTTTTGTTAGGATACTTCCCTTCCTGAGAAAGGTTCCTGCCTCCAAATTAATGATAAGACTGACATGTCAGATCTCTAGGAAAGTAACAACACGTTTATGACCATTTATGTAGTATGTGCATTTATCTGCATTCAGCCAGGAGTGCGTCTAAAACCTTTCTCCACTCCAGCTCTGCCTCGGGATTCCCTGTGGGTGGGGCGGTGCAGGCACACAGAGGACCTCCTCTCTAAATTCTCCCAACAGTTGGTTGTTTTTTTCCAAAGCCCCTCGGTGGAGTAGGCGAGGTGACAGAGGTTTGGTGCGAAGTAAGCCCTCTATCCTTCTGCCATCATCCTCAAGGCAGGGAAAGCTGGAGGGTGTGGACCAGCGGCAAGTAACCTGGGCCGGCTCAGCCCCTGCGCTGGGGCCGTTGGAGCCCCGCCTCCCCTCGCGGTTGACAGCTCAGCTGGTGCCGAGCCACTCGTGCCAGCCAGTCGTGTCTCAGCCTGCGCTGTCTGCCCAGCTCCCAAAACAGCTCCGGGCGTCCGGCTTCCTCCTGAGAACAGTCCCTCCCTTGTGCCCGTCGCACCGTTAGCTGGAGGTTCGGCCACGTCAAATCGGGTTTTCTAAAAACAACCAGGAGCAGAGCTCTCTCTTGGCGGACTCAGAAGGAGCGAGCTGGGGAGGAAAAGGCTGCTGCTCTTTGAACTGGAGACTCGTGGGCGAGCCTTCTCTTTTTCCCAGGCTGCTTCCCCTCCCGGCTGACGAGCGCCCCGAGAGTGAGGACAGCGCCTGGAAAATGGAGCAGACGTGGACAAGGTGGGTGATGGCTACTTCCTCGCCACTCCCGGATTTTGTTTTCCTCCCTTCAGCCCCCAGCCCCAGCCCCAGCCCCGCGCCTTTACCGAGAGGTCGCCGCTCGCCACTAGGGGCCTTGGACAGCTTCTCCTTATGTCGCCTCGCCCTCCCTGGCTCCCAGCCCTTTGCTCTCGGTCCTCCTGCACACGTTCGATTCTCGGACGGGTCCTTGCCCCACGAATCTCCCCTCCACCGAGTCTTGATATTAAAAATACCCGTGAGGCTGCCTGGGAGTTTTTGTAAAAATGTTTCTCTGTCTTTTCCTTGTTCCATAGATGAGCGATTCCCGCAGATCTTTCTTTAGAAATACCTTTGATTTCAGATACCTTGAAAAATAGAAAAATATCACACTTCCTCCTCTCCCTGCCACGTTTTCCTTTCCTAACGTCGCCCTCCACGAGTCATACAAAGGCAGAGGGCTGAGTGAGCAGAGCCCAGCCATGCTCATCTCTGAAGCCTCCAGTTGGAGCTGACTGTGGGAGAGGAAAGGAGAAAGAGAGACCCGGGTCCCCTTCATTGCTCAGGCAGGCATTGTGGAAGCCAGGGCTACAGCCAGCTTTTAGGTCATGGTTTGGAGCTGCCTGGTGGAATTCTGTTTTATCTGTCTCCCACTCCTTCCCCCAAATATACTTTACCATGGAGCTCACTCAAATATAAGAGATGATGTGTTGAGACCGAAACTTCGTTTTTGTTTTCAGTGGGAAGGCAGGTGGAGAGACTATTCAGAGGCATTTCCGTAAGCGAGATTCCTCCATCTCCAAGACTTGGCTTTAGAGAATTGGAGTGGGTTCAAAGGGTGTTCCGAGTCCTAAGGGAGCTCCCAGGCTGGACAAACACAGACAGTAAATGTGGACTTAACCATACTTGTGAAAAAGACCTGAGGAGTTCTAGCCAACTGCTCGACAGGAGAGAACTGTATAATGTGAATGTTAAAGAAAGGGCAAATTGAAGCTTAGGGTGTGCTGGTAAGAAGTACACCATCTAGATTTACAAGTGATGATTCCACTCTTCACTCTTTTCTGGTCTTCTCAGGCCTTTCCTAGGGGACTGTGCTCTGTTCTGGGCATCACGAGGTAAAAGGAAGGCAATCGAGAGATAAGAGGGACTAAAAACTGTACCGTGAGGGGTGTATGCAGGACCTGGAGCTCTTTAGTCTGGAGAAGTGAAGACTTGTGGAGCAGGTTATATGGTAGCTCCTTGCAACTATTTGAAGAGCAGCTGGTGGTAGAGGGAATAGGTCTGTTTGGAATCTGTTAGGACAGAACACCTGACGGGAGCAAGTTGTGGGGAGGCAAGTTACGGCTGAGAGTAAGTGGAAGGCTTTCTGGCATGTGACTTACAGGGGCAGTAAATAGATTCCTGACCCTGGAGGTACTCAACAAAGGCTTGATGACCACTTGATGGTAATGAGAGGGAGTGTCTCAGGGATTCTTGCTCTGCATGTGTTTTTCACATTTAAAAAAATAGTATTATTAACTTTTGAACTTTATTTTTAGACAAAACAATTTTGAATTCTGAAATAATTTAGAAAAATTACAAAATATATGTTTATAGTCCAGCTAATTTCAAAAACTGAGTATACCCATGTAATGGGTACTCAGACCAAGAAAGAGAACATTGCCCACACCCCTGAAGCCCTCGTGACCTTAAGGATAACCATTATTCTCATTTTTAACACCAAAATTAGTTTTGCCTGGTTTTGAACTTTATGTAACTGAAGCTATCCACTGTGTACTCTTTGTGTCTGGCTCCAGTCACTCCATTGTGTGCTTGCGGGATTCTTTGACATTGTTGCGCATAGTTGTAGTTCATTCAGTTTTGCTTCTATGTGGGATTGTATTGTGTGTAAATATGTCAAATTTATTTATCCATTCTATTGTTAATGAGCATTTGGGTAATTTCTAGTTTGGGGCTATTATGAGTGGTGTCACTCAGAATATTTCTGTACATGTTTTTGGGGGAACATATTTCTGTTGTGTAAAGACATAGAAATAGAATTTCTGGGTAATAGGAAATGCATGTTTAACTCTAGCAGATACTGCCAAATAGTTTTTTAAAGCACTTATAAAGAGGATTTCAAGAGGACAGTGACACAGTGAGATGCTCCACATCACTAATAATCAGGGAAATGTGAATGAGAACCACAGTGCTGTATCATATATACCTATCAGACTGTCTGAAATGAAAAAAGACAGAAAATACCAAATGTTGGTGAGCTGAATCAGTCAGAATGCTCACACTTTTTTTTAACCCCTAGCCACAATAAGAAATGTGTTAACATTGCCACCAAGTACACTCCCATATGCAACTGAAACAAGTTTTATGTAACAATACTTAACCTTACTATGTGTTTTGTACTCTGATCTTTTCTACCGTATTGCTTTTCTTTAAAAAATAAATGCTGGTGTGACTTGCTAAATTTATTTCACCACCTAATGGGTCACACATGGAAAAATCCTTTAATCATATATTGTAACTGATGTCTCAGATACTTTCTAACTCACAGCTAAGATCAGTTCATTATTTAAAATATGAGAGCCCAGTACAGATCAGGCACTGTGCTAAATGCTAAGGTAAAACTGAGACTGGTTTCTGCCTTGGAGGGTTGACTTTCTCAGGCTCTGTAATTGTGCTAGAGAGAGGCTAAGGCAGATGTGGGTGTTGGCGGCTCTGGGAGCGCAGGGAAGCAGCACAGCCTGGAGCATTCAAAGAATAAAAAATTAACTACAAAGCTATCATTTATTAAGCTTGCATTCATTAGCTTGTGTGTTGTTAATTCCTTTTCATAATTTATTTTACCTAAGCCTCACAATCCTATGAGGTATAAGGTAAATGTTATTATACTCCTCTTAAGGATAAGAAAATTGAACTTAAGAGATATTAAATAATATTTTCAGGTAATGTGCACAGATGAGGGAGACATACAGCCTGTAACTATCTGATTCCAAAGGCTGTGTTCTTTTTTTTTTTTTTTTTTTTTTTTTACAGAGGCAGATATAGACAGGGACAGACAGACAGGAACGGAGAGAGATGAGAAGCATCAATCATCAGTTTCTCGTTGCGCGTTGCGACTTCTTAGTTGTTCATTGATTGCTTTCTCACATGTGCCTTGACCGTGGGCCTTCAGCAGACCGAGTAACCCCCTGCTGGAGCCAGCGACCTTGGGTCTAAGCTGGTGAGCTCTTTGCCAGATGAGCCCACACTCAAGCTGGTGACCTCGGGGTCTCGAACCTGGGTCCTTCCGCATCCCAGTCCGACGCTCTATCCACTGCGCCACCACCTGGTCAGGCCAAAGGCTGTGTTCTTAATAGCTTTATTTAAATGGAAACTCATGGGTGACTCAGTTTCTGAAATGGTTCTGAAGCTGGCTACTTAACTTGACTACTCTTAAGCTTATGAGTAAGTTTAAGACTGAGTCTGTTTCCAAGTTTTATTCTTGGCAGCTCTGGTTCTTCCAATGAGCCCACATACTCTTTATCTTGTTTAGTCTTCCAAAAAAGGATGAGTATTTGAGTTCTCAAAGTTAAATATCCCCTACTCCCAGCTATACACATCTTCCCTGCTATACAGATTAGTGGGAGTATTTGTTCACAGGAGTCTTGCCTGACTATTGCCAGACTCTTTGATTACCGTATTTTCCCATGTATAAGTCGCTCCCATGTATATATAAGTCTCGCTTTAATTATGGGGCCCGAAATTTGAAAAAAGATGTATTACATAAAGTTATTGAACTCAAGTTTTTGTTTGTTTGTTTTTGTTTTGTTTGTTTTTTTTACAGAGACAGAGAGGGAGTCAGAGAGAGGGATAGATAGGAACAGACAGACAGGAACAGAGAGAGATGAGAAGCATCAATCATCAGTTTTTCATTGTGACATTTTAGCTGTTCATTGATTGCTTTCTCATATGTGCCTTGACCGCAGGCCTTCAGCAAACCGAGTAACCCCTTGCTCGAGCCAGCGACCTTGGGTCCAAGCTGGTGAGCTTTTGCTCAAACCAGATGAGCCTGTGCTCAAGCTGGTGACCTCAGGGTCTTGAACCTGGATCTTCCACATCCTAGTCCGACGCTCTATCCACTGTGCCATCTGTGTCTGATGGCAAATCACTGTCTTCAACAATGAGTGCAAAAACAAGCGCAAAAAAGTGGGAAAAAGCAAGTAAAATAATTACAACCACTGTATAAGATGCCCCCAGTTTTTAGACCCCAAAATTTTCAAAAAAGGGTGCATCTTATATGTGGGAAAATACGGTAAACATTTGGAGAGAGAATGAATGACAAATTTTACATGAATACATAAGCCTGATATTTTTATTTTATCTTTTATTTATTTTAATATATATTGTTTTTAAAATTATTATTATTATTTTTAAGTGAGAGGAGTGGAGATAAGAGAGACAGACTCCTGCGTGCACCCCACTGGGATCCAGCTGGCACCCCTGTCTAGGGACGATGCTCTGCTCATCTCACAACCAAGCTACTCTTAGTGCCCAAGGGGAAGGATCCACAGAGCCATCCTCAGCACCCACCCAGGCTAGGGCTGATGTACTTGAATCAATTAAGCCAGGCTGCGGGAGGGGAAGAGAGAGAGCGAGAGAAGGGGGAAGGGGGAATAAGCAGCTGGTTGCTTCTCCTGTGTGCCCTGACTGAAAATCGAACCTGGCATTTCCACATGCCAGGTTGATGCTCTACCACTGAGCCAACTGGCCAGAGCCCATAAGCCTTATAAAAAGCTGGTTTGATCACTAATCAAACTGATATCCATTAATAGGGTAGGGGATGTCAAAGGAATAAGCTGAAGGAGATGACGGGGAACCTGGTGATGAGGACAGTTTTGCTGACCTTGTAAATCCAATTAGACAAATAGCTTCTGCTGCTCTTAATTTTTAGAGTTCATCTATCTGAACTAACAATTTCCTAGAACCGTGTGGATGTTTCAGAGTCCGTTTGTAGTAGTTTCTTTTGATGCTGTCAGAATGACCATGAGCTTCATGACTTAAACACATGAACTTATTATTTGCAGTTCTGAAGGTCAGAAGTCTGAAAATTGGTCTTCTAGGCTAAAATTAAGGTGTCAGCAGGACGGTGTTCCATCCCTTGCCTTTTCCAGCTTCTGGAGGCTTCCCACACTCCCTGGTTCATGGTCCCTTTCCAGAAATAGCATCACTCTAACCTCTGTTCATCTCATCTCCTCTTATTCTTACTCTCCTGTTTATCTCTTACAAGGTCCCTTGTGGTCTTGTGGGGCCTAACTGAATAATTCAGGATAATTTCTCTATCTCAAAACTTGTAATCCCATCAGAAAGTTTCTTTTGCTGCATAAAGCAGCATATTCACAGATACTAGAAACGTCGACTTCTTCGTAGGGCCGCTGTTCAGCCTACCACACTGCTGAATGCTGGAAAAGTAATTACTAATTCTCTTCCCTTTTTAGGTGGAAATGTTCTGGTTCCTAGCATATGGAAAAGCTGAATAAAAGTCAGCTGAATTATATGTGAACCTTATAGGATTTCCCTGAACAAGTAACTCAAGAAAAAGTGAACTTGAAATGTTTAAGGGCTACCTATAAGACTGAAGTGTAGAAAAGGAAAACAAATTAATTAACCTGTTCTGTTTTGTTTTATATTAACCCATAATTTGATTTGATAAAATGCAAGCATTAATTGTATTTGCCTGCTGTGGCTGTGAAAATCTGAGGAAGGGAAGAAACATCCAAGAAAAATAGTGGCTTGGTCTCACAACTGAAGAATTTTTTCTTCTTTCCCACATAGCTAAAGTGTACCATTCGAGTAAGAGAAGATGCAGTTGAATTGCACTTAAATAATTCCCATTGATATAGATTATTTGCTTTTTTCCTGCTCAATCAATACTCTTAAGCTAGAGGAAGCTGGGACCTTTATTTCTCTTTGAATTCATAGTAAATTAGCAGAGTCCCATTTACTAATGCATAGCGGCAACCAGAGATGTAGTTTCCCCTATTTATAGATGTGGCAGCTGAACTAGGAAGGTTAAGTAAACGTTGCAGCATGAAGATCTGGTTGATTTTGATACCTTTGCTTACCTTGGTGCTGCTGCCTTGCATGTTAGGGAAAAGCTCCTTTTCATAATTCTATTTTCTAGACATCTTTGGATGTTGGATTTCCTGTTTAACATTCAGCACTTCTAGCAATTAATTTTCTGCATTTGGTGAAGGAATCTCTCTGCTTTCACAGCTCGGATAAACTCTGATCTGATTTAAGTGAGCCCATACCTGGATCTTGGCTTGAGAACTTTATTTTAGTTTCTGCTTTCCCCACTACGTATTTCCCACACACTAGATCAGACAAGGTCCTGCCACATTCTCTCCACTTACATGAATTTAAAGAACCAGAAGGCCAAAGATAAGTTGTGTTTGTCTCAGAAAGGATAAGTTGGTTGACTCCTCTCCATCACAGTGCCTTCTCCATTCTGTGGGACTCAGGGGTCATTTATTCATGGCTGTGTGGAGCACCCATTCATTCAGTGGGTGCCCTGTAACACTTACTACTCCTATTAAAATTTACCGTATTATATAAATAAAATTCCAAAGTTGGCTCAGAACATTCCACAAGTTGTCTCTGGCAAAATTCAAATAGCATTTAAAGTTGGAAGAAAGTCCAGAATAAAAGAGATGTCATGATGACCCAAAGTGGTTCTATCTGATTCTAGTTTTAAATATTTAAATGAACTGAAGACTTGTTTTTCTCTGTCTCAGAACACCTGAGTTCTGTGGTCAGCAAGATGAGAATGACCTGAATTTTATTTTTTTTCCCTCATGGCTGAAGCACTTCATTAGTCATAGCCTATTTATTATAATAACAATAATAATAATAACTTATGTTTTCATAGCCCTGTAATCGTTTCTAATATATTTCCCCTTAATCTGTCTCTGTTTCCAGTCCTTTTCTACTTGTTGCTTTTGCAGAAACTTCTTTCTTGCTTGGCTTTTGCAAGGCCAGTTAGGGAAGAGGTGTCCTCTCATCATGGCCAAAGTGGAAGGTGTGTAAAGAAACAGTAACTTCTGAGATATAGAAAACATTGATTGGCTAAGAGAATTGAAAAGATTCTAGAATTTCATAAAATTGAAGAATATATTTACCATTCTATAATGTGGAATATTACTATTCTAAATGTAGAATAACAAGTCAGATGGAATAATACTTGACTCAGTCATGCCTCTATCCTAAGCCCTTGAGGTTTCCAATTCTTAACTGTTGTATGCACTTGATAAACATCTAGGTGCATAAAGCATCTTCTTTCCTAGGATTGTTTTTGCATGATAAATGTCTAGAAGGGGAATAACTATGTCAAACACTTCTAATTCTTGAAAATACATTGCAGTCTGCTTAGGGTTTAGAATCATATAACTCATAATAACATAGAGGGTATTGCATTCAACTTAAATATCATTTTCAAGACCTGACTCCCTATATGGCAGAGGGGAAATGGAGGCGCACACACTGCCATAAAGGGGCATCTGTTAGGATAGCCTAGGGGAATCAGGAGCAATATTCCCAGCTTTCACTTCTCTCTGGGTTAAAGTGCCTCACTGTTGCTATTATCTCTGTTACCATCTTGAAGTGTTTCCTGAAATAAACAGAAAATTTTAATATAAGAAATAACAATGGATATAATTTACCTAAAAATGCGTACATATTAAGATGTCTATTGCAAGGAGAGAAAAAAATGAATGCTGTATTTGGTTATAGGATTATGGACACCACCTTTTGTATGCTGCTTTGAAACTAGGTCAGTCTATGTCTTTAAATCAGGTTACATTTATGTTAACCGAGTGACAACATGAACAGTTTGGAACTGAGATGGTTTTGGAAAGCTTCTTCTGTGATTTCCTTTACTTTGCAATTTCCAGATGATTGGCACCACAAGAGCAGCATTATTGCAGGCAGAAATAGGCAGCTAGCTATGGAGTATTATTTTATTCACCCTGAGCTAAAATGATTATGAGTGGGCTTCAATATACCAGTTGTCCCACCTACACACCTAGCCTTGGCTTTGCTAGGATAACTTTGTTTATCCTTCAGAGGTTAGTTACAGCATTACCTCCTTTTGGAATTACTTTTGGAACCTAGTTCTGGATGGTTTCTGCAGCGAAGCACGCTCTGCCTTCTTTGTTGTAGCATGCAGCTAGTTATTTTCCTTGGTATTTTCCATACTCTAAGGTTATTGGAAGAAAGGATTGTCTTTTGTTTTTAAATCTTCAGTATCTTACATTGCTTATAGCACTCATCAGATCTTCAATTTAGAAGTTTCTGGAGAATATTCCCTACAAGGCTCATGTGACTATCTGTTTGGTAGATATCTCATGATGGAACGGGTATACCAGGTTATCAGAGCTTGGTGCCATTATACATTCAAATTGTCTTTATTTGTTTAAGAAATATGCATCAGGCCCTGGCTGGTGGTGCAGTGGATAGAGCATTGGCCTAGCCTATGGAAGTCCTGGGTTCAATTTCTGGTCAGGATACACAGGAGAAATGACTATCTGCTTCTCCTCGCCTTCCTGTCCCCCTTCTCTCCCTCTTCCCCTCCTACAACGAGTGACTTGATTGGTTCAAGCATGGTCTTGGGCACTGAAGATAGCTCCATCTGAGCACATCAGCCTCAGGTGCTAAAAATAGCTTGGTACTTGAGAATTAGTCCCAGATGGAGTTGCTGGGTGGATCCCGGTTGGGGTGCATGTGGGAGTCTGCCTCATTATCTTCCCTTCTCTCACCTAAAAAGAGTAAAGAAAAAAGAAAAAAAATGTGCATCAAATTCCTGTTAAGATCTAGACTTCTTAGCCCTGGCCGGTTGGCTCAGCGGTAGAGCGTCGGCCTAGCGTGCGGAGGACCCGGGTTCGATTCCCGGCCAGGGCACATAGGAGAAGCGCCCATTTGCTTCTCCACCCCTCCGCCGCGCTTTCCTCACTGTCTCTCTCTTCCCCTCCCGCAGCCAAGGCTCCATTGGAGCAAAGATGGCCCGGGCGCTGGGCATGGCTCTGTGGCCTCTGCCTCAGGCGCTAGAGTGGCTCTGGTCGCAATATGGCGACGCCCAGGATGGGCAGAGCATCGCCCCCTGGGGGGCAGAGCACCGCCCCTGGGGGGCGTGCCGGGTGGATCCCGGTCGGGCGCATGCGGGAGTCTGTCTGACTGTCTCTCCCTGTTTCCAGCTTCAGAAAAAAAAAAAAAAAAAAAAAAAAAAAAAAAAAAAAAAAGATCTAGACTTCTTAAATGGTAGGTAGATAATAGTGAATGATATAAAAATCCTGCCTTCAAGGTGCTGTCATTTGAGAGGCATCACCGGGCATGAATATATAATCCTATTGCAGCCTGACCTCACAGTCCCTCAATTCTAATTCACTTCAGTACACTGTAAGCATAGCCACCCTTTCCAGCTCATCTTCACTCCAAACTCCTCATCCCTATGATCCTTAACTCTAAAATTATATTCCCTGACCACAAGGTCAAGTCCTCATGTCTTCATTCTTTCTGAATATTCCATCTGCCTATCACTTATTCCAGTTGCTCCACTTCTCAGTATCTCCCAGGCCTTCTGCTCTCCATTCATTTCCTCACTGAGCACTGGCCTCAGAGTCAGCTGTTTAAGTGGTTCCCAGCACTTGCCACTTCAAAAGTCTCCACTTTTGGTAACCCTCAGTCAATTTATTATCCTCTAGCATGCTGCAAGCTCTGGTTTAGTATATTATAAAACCATACTGAGAAGGGAGATTCTAGACTCATTCTTTCTAATCTCTGTCAGGTCTGTAATGTTAATACTTCCTCCTCCTTCATTCACCTGACTCCTCCGGAAAACACATTCATCAAAACCTTTGATTTCTGTAATAAAAGATCAAGAAACACAATGGTTTGTTCACTGTTATTTTTATTTTGTAGAATTCACACAGGCATGTGAACTGAAGAGGAACTGGAAGTAAATACATAAGCTCTGGCTGGGTAGCTCTGTTGGTTAGAATGTCAACCCAATAACGCCAAAGTTGTGGGTTCGATCTCTGGTTAGGGCAATACAAGAATCAACCAATGAATACATGAATAAGCGGAACAACAGATCAGTTTCTCTCTCACTCTCCCTTCTTCTCTCTCTAAACCCATCAATCAATTAAAACGTTTTTAAGTAAATACATGAAAACCTTTATCAATATTGCCTTTAGATAGTGGTCTTTTTAAAATTATTTTTATATTTTTCTATACACTTTTCTCCTGTCCAAAATTTTCAGAAGAAGCACATAATCTTTTCAAATTGTTAGAAGTAGACATTCCTAAGAAAGGAAACAGTAAAAGATAATGGGAATAAAAAATTAAAAGTGGGGGGGGGGGGTGAATCACCTATCTCTTGATGCTTGGTCTTGGGCTCTGAGAAGACTGAGCCAATTGCCCTGGCATACCCCAGTGCTTCCTGAATAGTGGTTGTTAATGGAAACTGAGGAGTACAGAATGCATTGCCAGGACCAAAAAGGATTAAGCCAAGAAAAAAAAAACAACTTGTAGACACAGACAATAGTGTGGGGATCGCAGGAGGGAAACAGGGTGGGGGGTGATTGAAGAGGGAAGAGAGAGGACGGATGGTGATGGAAGGAGACTTATTTTGGGGTGGTGAACACAAAATGCAATATATACACGATGTATTATAGAATTGTGCACCAGAAATCTGTATAGTTTTATTACCAATGTCACTCCAATAAATTCAATAAAGGATGTTTTAGAAGTGGGTAGAGAGCCCTTGTGTCATTCCTGGGTGATGTGGCTGAATTCCAAGCAAATTAGTTTCACGTCTTTTATAAAAGAGTGATATCAGTGTCCTGGCTGATTTAAGGGACAGAGAAGACAGTCTATTACATATTTAGATGTCTGATAACCTCATAGGTCAAAGTGAGGAGTATAATTTCTGAACTGCCTTTATCTTTTTATAGTAGTATATGATTTTTCTGAACCTTGATGGGTAGCAAGAAGAAAAAGAATGTTACTTTCCTTTAGGATGAAGACTTAATGCTGGAGCAAAATAAGTCATGAAATTTGAAGTTGATGCAGTTGCTTAACGGTGCTTGTAGCTCCCTGTAGTCATTGAGGACTTAGCACTCCAGAAAAACTGTCTCCCAGTGTTTGATTGGCTGTGGTCAGTCTCAGTGAATAGATTCTGTTGAGTGCAGGGTGTAAATTGCAGCATGTGTTGGAGAAAACTGGATGTTACTGTAGCGTGCCAAGTCAGCCCACACTTAGCTAGTGTCAGAGGGAGCCCCTCACGAGTGATACTCTGTCTTGTCATAGGGGCTTTGCCAGTTAAGCATACTAGCTTGCAGTTTTATAATGATAGGTCTCATGGTAAGAAAAAATTATATATAATAGTCTTGTTCTCCGTATCTGTGACTTCTACCCTATTTGCATTTGAATGTATGTTGTTGTAATTATGGTGCCAAATGGGGGGTGGTAGCTGGCAATATTTGGAACATAGAAGATATATACTCAGTGTCTCTCTTGGCAAAAGGAGAAAAGATCTGAGAAGTCTCACAGCTTACTCACTAATGGCTTCTCCAATTTTGATTGTATCTATTTGCATCACCACTCTCTCTCCTGCCTTTCAGTCCCTTTGTCTGTTAGGGACAATGCCAAGTATTACCACAGAAGGGTTCAGGGAAGGCATGAATATTTGAAGAAATTTGGATAGAGATAGGGAAGTACAAAATAATGGATGACTCACTTTTTAGGATAGGTCCTCTATAAAAAGTCATACTTGCCACTTCCCTTTTAGGATTTTAATCATTTGTCACATGGCATCAGTTTTTACCGGTACTCACACACTCAAGGGTGAGCTGCGCCCATTGGAAATGAGTCGATGTCCTAAGAAACAAATTTGTGTCAGGATCTGAATCTAAATCCTATCTTGCCTGACCTGTAGTGACATAATGAATAACCTGGAATGCCGAGGTCAGCAGTTCAAGACCCCGGCCTTGCCAGGTCAAGGCACACATGAGAAACAACTACTGTGAGTTGATGCTTCCAGTTTCTCCTCCAAAACCCCATCTCCAAATCAATAAATAAAATCTTTAGAAAAAAGTCTGATCTTCCTCCCACAGCACCACTGCCCACCCTTCCTCTCACCTGACTTTCTAGGCATCATCTCCCCGGAGTCAAGGCAGGTACAAAGGAGGTTTATCTACCCAGTAAATAAATACATGGGTGCCAATAGTGTGGCTAGAGCAGAGTAAAGGTTTGGAGTCAGAATTAGTTTTTGAACGAACTAGCCAAATAGCTCTTTGATCTTGGGCAAGTTACTTTATCCTTCTAGGCCCCTTGTTTCCCCATGTATAAAACTAGGGTAACAGTGCCTGTTTTACAGGATTTTGTGAGGATTGAATGAGATAATGTCTAGAAAATATTGGGCACTCAAATTATGGTGGTAGCATTTGTGGTGGGTGGTGGTGGTTGTCTCAATAATAATGATGGTCATTTAATTCAAGATTAGTGCTGAAGAAAATTCCAGCATAAGAAAATATGTTGAACTGTAAAGTTGTGTGCAGGCAGTCCAGGGATTGTTGGGTCTTTGTTTTTAAGTTGGCACTATTTGTGAAACCCTACCATTTATAAATTCTCAGAGCCAAAGCATCACATATTAAAGAAAGTAGGCCACAGCTCTCCTTCTCTTTCAGGCCCATTTATATCTGCAAGGGTTGAGTGTGGATATAAAAAAAAATATGAACGATAGGTCTTTGAACATTAGAAAGATATCATTTGAACCTAATCTAGAAGCTCGTGCCAAGTGAGGTGTAAGAATATGGGAATTAAGAGAGAATGTGTTTGGTTCAGTGCCTAATACTGGAGGGCTCCAACACAGCCAACTTTGCAATCTTCCCATCATATCACATGTGCCTCCTGTTTGAGAAGGCCACACTGAGCCTTATCCCTTCCATATTTCATCTTTTATCAAGGGCACTCATTAGAAAAGCAATGTAAATTAAATCAAAAGATGGTTCCTCATTTTTAAAAAAATAAGAATTATACCAACCTAACCCCCCCCACCACCACCTTTTCACTTCTCGGGAGTTTCTGCTAGTCTGTACCTGCAGGCATTTTTACCAGAGGGCCGATCAGCCCTGATACTTTCTTGGAGACATTATATGAAATCATCTTTGGGGGTTCTAAGAAGTTAGATAAAGCTATAGTGTCTGAGGAGGGATGTGAAAATGAAGAAATGGCTTCCCCCGACTCCCGTCAATGCTCCTACCTGACAGTTAGCGTCTGGCTGAATAAGGTTTGAGGAGGGGAAGGTAAACAGGAAGTCAGAAGTGGTCTTTAGGGGTAGCCCATGCTTACTCAGGGGCAGGAACAAAATGAAATCCCTGAACACACCCTTCGTTCTCCTATTTTGGGGCATTGTCATGTTTTCTTATGTATCCGTACCTATCCTTCGAGGCCTGAATTTAATGTTCTCTCTTATCTGTAGATTTCCTAGCCCGCCTCGTACCCAGTTAGGATAAAATTAATTGTTATTTCATGTATATTCTGAAATCTATTTTAAATCTCATTATTCTAATAATCACCTTTTTGAATCGTGTCTTCCTCCCCCAATAGACTCTGAACACCTTGATGCCAAGGTATATTTCTTTTTCACTTTTATATCACCAGTGCTCACCATACAAGCAACTTCTCAATCATTGTTTATGAAATGGAATGCAAATCCTAAAAGTAGCAACCAGAGCCTGTTTTGGTTTTTCTTGCTCTAGGTACTGCTGTAGTGGGTTTTTTTCTCCTTCTGAATTTATATTTATAATAAGAAAATCATATAAAAAGAAGTTTAAAGACAAAAAATGTCTCTGAGAGATGACCTTTGTCCCAGGCTTAGAGATGTGAAGTAGGGTGGTGGTGGGTGATGAACAAGGGGACCAGACAACCTCAGTGAGTGTGATTGGCCTGGGAGTTTGGACATTCATATGGGAAGCAATAGCCTTATATTAATGATCTTAATAGGTAAGACTAAGAAGGAAAAGGTAATGAGACCTAGACAGACAACAGCTCTTAGAAATATATAGTTCAGGGTGAGTTTGGTCTGGAGATACTAATATTTCATACCTTTCAAAGACTTGTTGGATGACCTGCTTTGTGAGGGTGAAGTAGTACAATTGCCATCTTGCCATTGCTCATGAATGATATGGTCCATTGTCACAATCCTCTTCTCAGCCCATAAATTAAACAAGCCAAAGCAAGGCAATTACATCAAATGCAATTTGCAAAGGACAGTCTATGACTGCATTAGAGAAAATATCTCCACGCAAACTCCATTGTGGTGTCACGCTTTGCTAACATAGAAAAACTGAAGTGTTTTGAGAGGCTAGACCAGTGTTATGAGAGGCTAGACCAGTGGGACTAAAGTTGCTCAAATTTTGGAA